>NC_138771.1:74404393-74999893 GCF_965119305.1 Pelophylax lessonae | reverse complement strand
TGTGGTCTATGCCTGCAGACCTTAGTTTGTAAATTAAGCGTTTGTGGGGAACTGCCTTAAAATGCCTTAGCAAAATCCAGATACACCACATCTAGAGTTCTCCCCCTAGCTAGCTCACAGCTCACCTCCTCGTAGAATGTTAACAGAAGGACACACAAGGATTTTTAATCCGGAGAACCATGTGGTATGAGATTCCTCTTTTTGCATCTTGAGAGAAAGAAGATGTCACTGTTGATCTGTGTTTCCTTTGTGATTAGGTTGGTTAACTGCTTCTTCATGCGGCTATATGTAGTATCTTCCACCTTGCTTGAGGTGATTGTAGCCATATTAATGCTATTGTGACAGAAACAATTAAGTACTGTCCATGATACTTTTTTATTTTCACTAACAAAACAATTTTTCAGGACAAGCTTTCGGAGTATGTCCCCTTATTCAAGGTCCTAGCAGTACTGATTCACAAAAGTTTTAGCAGAATGTAAAGAAAGAGACAATCCCTGAGGGAAGGGGGGAAAAAAAAGGAAAAAAAATAAAAATAAACACACACACACTAATGTACGTGGCAATGCTAATAAAACAAGCATAGTTAGTGAGATGCGACAGAGGGAGTGCTATAGACTGGGGGGGGGGGGTGGCAGTCGAAGAAGGCGTTGTAAAACTGTTGGATAATGAATGAGGAAACCCATATAACTTTTAGCTTTGAAACTATCACCACCTCTTAACAGCAGCAGCCAATGGAGAGGGATGTAGAGTTCATGCAAAAAGCTTTTGCAGCTCTACTCCACCCTATCCAGACCACTTGGCTTAAGTTGGGATAACACAAGACGTTTGAGCTGTCGCATCCATTGAGAACAGTCCTACCCTTAGGAAGCCAAGGCACTATGCTGCGTGTAAGATGTGTGAGAGGAGGAAGCAGGGGAGCTGAAGCTGTCCATTACATAGGATCCATGGTCTGTATGCTTATAGTTCATACCTTAAATGCCATGATTGTTCACATTGCATAATCCTTGCTCAGATGTACTGGTTACTGCAACTTGTATCATATTCCATCAGATCCAGTAATTTAACTATATGCAGCCAGATATGTTTAGCTGTGAACATGTTTCCATGTGATAACTGCATTATTGATATAGTATCTTGTTATAGAACTAGCATCCTTGAAATGAATTTAGCCTTCTGAACTGACATTATCTTTCTTGGTCACTTTGTCAAGGCTGTGATTTGTTGAATGTTTTGGTTATCAGATTTGTGCTGTTCTTTCCTTTATCCACACCTTTTAGCTGAATTTAGCTTATCTCTTATTCATTTATCAAATCCATGCAATTGTAAAGTGAGCCTGGGAACAGCTGAACATAATTCCACTGCAGTCTCAGAAGTAGGCATTGCTCCAAATTCCATCCATGGAGCATGGGCGTTTAAAGATTGGGGGAATTCCAAATTTCTTTTTATTTACACATATTCTATCCCTGCTTAGTAATATACAGTGAATACTACAAAATGTTCTATTGCGTGTTTCTAAAATTCTGCTTCAGCAGTTTTTCAACATTCTTGGTACACCTGGACTAAGACTATATTTTATTTGTTTGAAGAATCTATAATCCCCCTTTGTTGTTTGTACTGTGGCGTTTAAAAACAGATTACATTTCTTTTGCTTGTTTAGGCAGACGTTAAAAGGTTTTGAAATGCCCCAGTAAATTAAACCTTTTAAACTCTGTTTTAACCATCCAATGTTAGCATATCATACAGCAGAACGAACGCTACTTATATTATGCAAAAATAATCTCTACCTGTGTATAGCAGGTTTAAAGCCCAACTCCAGACACATTTTTCTGGATAGTGTAGAAAATATTATTTTATTTTTTTTGGTGTGTCTCCATTGGGAGATTCCTCACCACTTCCTGCCCGATTTTGTAAACCAGACATGAACGGGGACACAGAAGGCAATAAAAACCTTACCATACCCTTCACCAGTGCTCTAAACTGAAAGCTGTCCATATATCTAACATGACAGTTGGTTGCCCAAACATGTTTATATGGTACCTTTCTGGTCAAATGCAGATATAAGATGCATTGTCCAGATTATCTGGGCATCTATGTTCTGTCTATGGAAGATGGAGCAGTTCAAACAATTATGCATGACTTCAGCCTTGCCTGATCATTGACCCTGGAACATTCATTACTTTTCCATAGACCTCTAACTGTTGCCCAATCTTTGGTTATCTCCTCTTTGTGACCAGCTATTCTAAACTTAAATCACTTACAAAATTTGGCCTTACAGCTTAAATACACATAACTTTGTTTTGTATGGTTACAAAAATGTAAACCACATTTACCTGCCTTTGTGTTCTTATGGAACAATGTTACTACAGTTGTAAATATGCAGACATAAAGGGTTGTGTACACTGTCTAGGGATCCTTTTCAGAAATTTTGGTTTCACACTTGCATGAAATAAATTGTACTGCTAATAAAGTAACATGCACTGGTTTCTGCATATGGATCCTCTGTCAGTAAATAACCCCACAGTTGTTGCAATGCAATCCACTTAATGGACTCAGTGGAGTTGATTTACTAAAGGTAAATATCAGTTGTTTTTATTCTGAGGGGAACAAAAGGGGGGAAAATGCATTTTTTGCTTGCACGTGATTGGATGATTTAAATAAGCAGAGCTCTCCTCATTTCAGATCTTCCCCCTTAGATCTAGAGCAAGTGCACTTCTAGCGCACAGTATATTTGCCTTTAGTATATCAATTAACCTCATAGGGGTTGATTTACTAAAAGCGAAAAGACTGGGCACTTTGCAAAGTTAAATGAGCAGAAGCTCTGCTGACTTCCATTATCCAATCATGTGCACGCAAAAATGCTGTTTGTTTTAATTTTCCTTGCATGTGATTGGGTACTCTTTGTAAAGTGAAGCCTTACCTCATTTACTAAGCTCAGGAGCAATTGCACCTGCAGAGGGCAACTGCACTTTGCAAAGTGCACAGTCTATTTGCCTTTAGTAAATCAATCCCATTGTGTGATTGTTTCTGCAAGCGCTGAAGCTCTCCAGCTGTTAATAACTATACAGTTCCCAGTGAAAAGGCCATGCTGAAATGTTCACCCAAATTCAGCACCAAGGTGTAAGAACGCAGTCTCTAGTTTGCAGAGGTCTAGTTCAGTTTTTTTCATTGTAGATAATGGCAAGAGGGGAACTAACCTAATTCTAGCTTCATTTCAGCAGCAGTGGCTGCTGTAGGCAGATCATCTAAATAAATCCGAATTTGCAATGCAGCTTTGCCACCAATACCCTAGATTGCCTGGACTTTTAGTTCCACAGAGGCAGTAAAAGAGTTACTGACCTTTTGGGTTAGTTTTTACATTATTGTATGGTTTCTTTTCTGTTGAATGAAAAAATGTTTTCAGCAATTATCTGGGGCAGTAATATGTTGGCCATAAGTTAATTAATTGTACCAGTCAGCGGCTATCACAAATTAGTCATGGAGGTCCATTAGATGTTTAAGACTGTTTACCTAAAGTGAATGTTCTTATTTCAAAGTGAAATTCACTTTTAGTAAATAAATTGAAGTGATGTTCATTTCTTCATCCAATCATTTATCAGCAAAAAATCTGTCCAGACTCCATTGACCAGCTGACATTGTCAAAATGAATTAGTCCTGGATTAGCAGGGTGTCCCTGATTAAGTGTTATTGGGATCTGGAATCTCTGCAAGACTGTCTAGGCTGCCTAGCTTTGTGGGTGTTGATTTAATCTTGAAGTCATTTTTTGGCAAAGGTTTAATGGTTAACATTAACCCCCAAGTAACAATTTTTCTGCAACTGTTTGACCAGGACATCAAATTTCAATTCTCTACAGCAAGGCATATTCTTGCTCTTATCAAGAGTACGTCCAGAAGCTTATGGGGTGAGGGAACCACCAACACCCAAAGACCAAGTTTTCTGCAACTGTTTGACAGGGGCATCACATTTTATTTTCTTAGAGTACCTCTAAAGGGTTATGGTGTGAAAGCAGCACCAACAACCAAAGCCCAATTTTTCACCTTTTACCTCTAAAATCTGCAAAAGACACAACTGTCTAAAAAAAAAAAAATAACCTTGACCTGAGCGTACGATAGTTTTTGGTTTCTTTACATAAGGCTTGCTAACTGTGGTGCAAACTGTTACTTCCATCCAAAGTCTACCATAGACACCAGATTTTATACAAAAACTCTAATCTTGTTCCGAGTGCAGTAATGTGGCCTCATCATACAGACTGGCTGCCCTAGACGTTGTTTACAAAATAAAGAGCGCTTGCAGTGAAAATCCATTTAATGTCCTTTTTTTTTTTTTCCTATTATAAGGCCTCCTTCACACGGTCCGCCTCCGTAGGCGGATCCGTGTTGCTCAGCGGGGATCGATCCGCGATCCCCACTGAGCCGGCGGATGACAGCTCCGTCTCCGCTTGCAGAGCGGAAGGGAGGTGTCTCAGCCCCCGCTGCTCTCTATGGGGGATCGGATGAGAGCGGACCGCCTGTCTGCTCTCATCCTTTCCGATCACTGAACGGATGGAAAAATAGGGTTTCCATCCGTCCAGATTTCACGGACAGGATCGGACACGGATTGCCTCCGCTGACACCCGCTGCCCCATAGAGCTGCATGGAGGATCCGATCAGATCCGCCTAAAAAACTGACAGGCGGATCTGATCGGACCGCCCGTGTGAAAGAGCCCTAAATGTCAGTTTTGCTGTAGCATGTTCTATACACTGTACAGATGGTCCTCTTTACAGGCAGTAACGGACAATTGTGCGGTCGTGCAACGCTTTACCAAAATAACATTTATGTTTTTGGTTTTTCCCACAAATAGAGCTTTCATTTGGTGGTATTTGATCACCTGTGCGATTTTTATTTTTAGTGCTATTAATAAAAAAAAGCGACAATTTTGAAAAAAAAACAATATTTTTCCCATTCTGCTCTATGACATATGACATTCTCAAAAAAAAAAAAAAAAAATGTAAAAATCTAATTTTTTTTTATTTTAGGCCAATTTTTCTGCTACATAATTTTGGTAAAAAAAAAAAAAATTGCTATAAGCGTATTTTGATTGTTATCGTGTCTAACTCCGGGAAATATTTATGTCTTTTTTTTTTTTTTTTGCGGCGGACAGATCGGACCCCTGACTGACATTTTTGACACTTTTGGGGGCTACAAATTTGCACTGTTACTGTAATAATGACACTGGCAGGGAAGGGGTTAACATTATGGGTGATCAAGGGGTTAAATGTGAGCCTAAGGAAGTAATTCTAACTGTGGGGGGGGGGGTGACTTCTGAAATGACCATAGAGACATGTGATCCTATATAGAAAGATCACATAGGCTCTATGATCATTGCAGGGAGAAGAACGGTCAGCTGTGTTTACAACAGCTGACCATTCTTCTCTCTCACCGGGGAACGATCGCGGGTGTCAGGCAGCAATCGGAGCCGCCTTCCCAATGCATCGGCTTCCCCGCTGACGAGTGGGGGCAGGAGAAAGGCGGCAGCGCATGCTGGCACCTGTGCCGTATGTAGGAGAGCGACGTACACCTACGGCGATTTGCCTGGGAGATACGGCGGTCATCAACCAGTTAAAGGAATTTTTTATTTCACTTTAAGCATCATTAAAATCACTGCTCCTTCAAAAACTTTTTTTTAATTTTTTTTATTATTTTGCATTGGTACATGCCCCCAGGGCAGTCCCCGGGCCCCCATACCCTTTATATAACCAATAACTTGCTTGTAAGCCTTCAAAATGGGCACTTTTGATTTTCGGGTCTGAACGTTTGCAAGGTTCGAGAGTTCTAGCGCAAACCGAACCAGGGGTTGTTGGGTCCATCTCTAATGCTCAGCTCAGAGGTCCCTGATAACATAGGAGCTATAATCTTGTTTACAGCCACTGTTGCATGGTTTACTTTTTGACCACTGGTTCTCCAGGAGCACAGTGCAACTCTCTGGAGTGCTTGATAAAAATGTCACGTGTACGTGCAGTGTGGCATGAAAGACCTTTCTACATGGCCATTATTCTCAGACAAAAGGTTTTTATGCAGAAGCATGCATCCTAGCTATACTGTACAGCGGTTGGGCATGAATGCTGCAGTGCCCCCAGCAACCAGTAGGTGGTAACACATTTCCACTAACAAATCTCAAAAGTAAAATATAACTTTTGGCGTTTTCATATTGGCATTTTTTTTTAGCATTGACAGATTACATACTGTAAATTCACATTAATCCCTGCTCTCAAGGAGCTTACACTCTAAGGCCCTATTCACACCTTAGTGTTTTGTAGCTTGAAGCTCCAACAACGCTGGGGAAAAAAAACAATTGTCCTCTATCGAGATGGTTTGTAGATTGTAAACAAAAGCCAATTGCCCTACCAGCATGTCGTTGGAGCTTACACATTTATTGTAAAAAAATTTGGAAGATGGAAAATGGAAGAATACATAAATTAGAGCTATATCTTGATTTTGGCATTGGTAAAACAAAGTGTATAAAGTATTTAAGTGCATTTTTAGGTAGAATATGATTTACTTAACTCCAGTTTTGTGGGGGAAACAAGCAAATAAAAGTATAGAAAATGCTATGCAAGCCACATTGTAATTGATTTTTTTCTAAAATTACATTTCCTTTTCATTTTGCAATGCTGTCATTTTCTGTAAAGATCAATGCAATATGGAAACTAGGCAGCCTTTCCATGCACTCGGTTGGTGTACAGAACACCCCCTGGAAATGTAAATTTCTGCTTGTGTGATTGGCTCACTGTTTTTTTTTTTTTTGCCTGAAGTTTCCACTAACATACAAGTGAAAATTCACAGTTATTCACTTTGCAGACCAACTGATTTTTCCTCCGAGCAGAAACGGGTAGGAATCTGCAAAACAAATTGCTACAATTCTTGCAATGTTCATTGATCACCTAGAGGGGATTGTTGTCTCAACAAAAGTGGAGTTCCCCTGTAAGGACTAAATACTATTTACTTTGCACTTTATAGTGTGATGGAGAGGGATTTACTAGAACTGGGGGGTCCAAAGTCTGGTGCAGCACTGCATAGAACCAGTCCGCTGCCAGGTTTTATTGCCAAAGTTTAATTGAATAAGTTGACGTTAGAAGCTGATTAGCTACCATGCACAGCCGCACCAGATTTTGCACTCTAGTTTTAGTAAATCAACTCCAGTGTTTAGTGAAAAAACATTTAGGTCTGATTTTGTCCTCACTGAGGTTCTTTTATCCTTTCAGCTGAGTAAAGGCCTCGTCGGCTGGGTGCAGCGAACTTTCCAGAGCACCCAGGCAACTGCTGACAAAACCATCCCCCAAGACTGTCCTGTCTGCTCCTACAATGAGTGGGACCCTCTGGAAGAAGTCATTGTGGGGAGACCAGAAAATGCAAGCGTTCCTCCATTTACAGTGGAAGTAAAGGTGAGCTAATTGACATCTATTTAAAACAGGATTTGGTGTGAAGGTACTAATTTATGCCAGGCTGTGGCAAACAAACCTGTTCTCTACTTTCTCACAGTACAGTCATTAAAGTGGAGCTCCACCCAAAGGGGTAAGCTCTGCTTGTTTGCTTTCTCCCCTCCCCCCCGCTGCCACTTTTGGCACATTTTGGGGGAAGAGCGAATACCTGTCACAACCAGGTACCCGCACCCACTTCTGGGTAAGATCACTGCACAATGATCAGGGGCGATAGATTAAATTTCTAGCCCCTCCTACCTCCCCCCCGCTCCGCCTTCTGAGAGACTCACTGAAGACACGGCCTTTTCAGACAGCGGGACCGCTCAGAATCGGCTAAGGGTGCTGACATTGCGGCATAACTGGACAGGTAACTGTCCTTATATTAGATTTACAAGCTGGATCTCTGCTTGTGGTCTGTGGCTATAGTATGAATACTTTATAGAATTTAGCTAGTAGATGTTCTCCCAGTGCACTTAGATGTACTGTACTGATAATTCAGTCTCGGCTCACGCTTTTCTTAGTACTGAGCAAATTAACTGGGTTACCCTCATGTAAGCGCATCCCTATTGTCACACCAGCTTTTTTGCACTGCAACCTTTTTGGCAATATGTGACTTGGGGTAATTCCAGAAGCCTGTAGAACCCTACATTTAACAATGTATTTTGTTCATAATGTGAATCCCTTCCCCTTTTTTTTTTTTTTTTTTTTTTTTTGTAGACAGAAGTGAAATAATACATACAGATTTTTCATATTAGCCAAGTGCAACCAGCAGGAGGCATACTCTTCAAACTTTTTTTAATCAAGATCAAGCATGCTACGCAGTGAAGAGCCTTAATAGCTTAAAGTAGAATTCCAGGATGAACCTAACTAGTCTTAAATGCTCCCTACCCCATCCTAACACCAATGCTGGCTAACCTGTGTAAGAAATATGTATAAACTTCCTATTTTTAACCTAGTAAAGTCATGTGATTCCCCTGTACTAGCCATTGGCGGCTGCAAAGGAGGAGAGGGTGCACAACAGCTAGTAAAGCTTGGAGCAGGAGTGTCACCCATAGGCTCCCTCGCTCCTATGATGGCTGGTGCACTCCTTTGCTCTCCAGCTCTAGCTGTATGTGATAGGACCATTGGCCCTACATTGTATGTGATGGACTCATAGGCTGCAACTGGAGGAGCAGCGAAAAGACCAGTTTTTAAGAGGTTGATTTTACAGTTGGAAGGAAGCCTGTATGTGCAAGGAATATTGGTATTTCTGTTTATTCCAATACAGGCAGTCCTCAAGTTACATACATACAACTCAAGTGCAATATGAGACCGCAAACTGACTTGCCATATAAAATGGTAAATATTTAAACATGCTTGTTCCAAAGTGAAATGGCAAAAAGTACAATATGAAACAGCATTCAATGAATTGCCAATAGACACCCTACCTTTATTCGTGCATAGTAACTAATGTGCAATCACGTTGCATATGTAAATGTCCTTATGTCGTACATAAAGAAATGGTGAAAAAAAACATTAGTATGTGTTCTTCAAACTCGGGTGTGGGGAGATCCACCACTAGCTATAAATGATCATCATGCCTCTTACCAGAAAAGATGGGCCAATGATTATAATGATCAAAAGCGCTTAAGATGTTGACCCAGGCTAGGCAATCAGCAGGGAAAATGAGTGTCACTCCACAGTCAATCCAATGTAGTGCCAAGAAAGAAATGCAAATCTCCATTGTGAAGTCCATAATAAACATTAAAGTTTATTGGAAGCTTACAGGGTTCACTGGCAAGCTTCACATCAGGGTAAATTGGCAGGCTGAGTGCAGAGTAGAGAGCACAAGATGGTGCTCGATGGTTATTGCAGCGTACGCAGAGAGGCCCCTTATTTTTAAAGTACTAGCATAAAATGCACTTTTTTTTTTTTTGTCTATATCAGGCAAACGTGTATGAAAAGTACTGGCCTTTCTACCAGAAATATGGAGGACAGAGGTTTCCTCAGGAACACGTGAAGAAAGCTGTACAGGAAATTGAGGAAATGTGCAATATTTTAGGACATGAAGGCATTATTGTCAAAAGACCTGTAGTAATCGATTGGTCAGTTCAGTATAAAACACCTGACTTTGAATCCACAGGTAAGCTACTAATACAGTAAGTATTGGGCTTCAAATGAGCATAACACCTACTTTGTTACATGTCCCCCATTCACATAGCATAACTTAGAAAACATTTACTAATTGTAGCTTACCTTTTTTTTTTTAGATGCTTTATTCTGGACTCTTTAGCATCGATCATATACCTGGTAGCAGAACCTGAAATGAGGAAGGCCTCTTACACCTCTGACTAGGGGGGGGGGCGCTGGTAGGGTATCCATGCCAGGCAGAAGTCGTTAGTAGTGTTCAGTGAAGCAGGAGAGCTGATAGACTGCTGGTGGGTGGCAGACCAGCAGACTGGTACTGGTGACAGCAGGTGGGTGAGGCATGCATAAGACTGTAGAGAAGCAGGTACAGCAGGATCTAAGGCAAGTACAGGAAACCTCAAAGATTTGCAGAGTCAGGCAGGCCAGATCATACACTGGCAGGACGAATCAGGTACAGAGGAGCAGGCAAGAGCATGGTCAGGGTACAAGCCAGGTCAAAAGCCAATAGGTGAAAGAGAAGCAAATGGAGCAGACAGAATCAGAGGTCAAGGACAAGCTGGAGTCGGTGCAGGCGGAGTTCAGAGTGGTCAGAAAAGCCGGGTCAGCAAATGGAATCGGGATGCAGAATCACAGAATTTTACTATCCATAGGCGACACTTTAAAGCCTTTACAGGTCACCACTTTAGATTTAGAGGTCTAGTGCTTGGAATTACAGCCCATGATCCGATGTTCATGGCGATACCTCAAATGTGGGACGATCGGTGTGCTTGCGGGACCAACACACATGTTCTCCTTTGCATGTTATCACAGAAGCACTTTTCAATTTTTTTTTTTAAATTCTTTAATTTTATTTTTACAGTTGCTTTAAACATTTTTTGATCACTTTTACTGTCACAAGGAAAGTAAAACATCCATGTGCCAGCAATAGGCATTTGACAGGTACTCTTTATGGAGGAATCTGGGGTCAATAAGACCCCAAATCGCTCCTTTGTACTTTAAAGCATTCAAAACGCCAAGATCCGTGTGTTTGAATACTTTTAAAAAAATGGCGCCCTTGACATCCTGGTAAACCAGAAGTGATGTCATGTCATCGCTTCCGGGTTTCCATAGCGGAGACCCTATCAAAGCAGATCACAGCTTTGTATGGGTCTCCAACTAGCCGGGGGATGTTCTCCCTAGTAGCTCTGGTCTTGGTGGAACAGGAGAGCCTGAGAGTGGGGGAAGGGGGATCCCCTCCTTGCTGCTGCTTGAATTAGCAATCAAGTGGCTACTTAGCTGCTCTAGTTGCTATTACAAAAGAGCCGACCGTTGGCTCTAAAAAAAGCGACACCAGGATCATCCTGGTACAACCACTTGAAGTCAAATGACGTACCAGGTACGTGATTTGGCGGCAAGTGGTTAAATAGCCTATTTAACATCAACATCTGTCACATGTGCACGTATGCATGTGCCCTTATGCACGCATAGGTATTAGCCGAATTCCTATGTAGCATGAATTGGCTTGTGAAGAGGCACACAAGTCCATCCCGAGAAACCATGTTGTCTACTGGCATGCCCTTCCTGACAAAATCCTAGGTAGTCTTCTTTGTTTGAGGTAGCTGGGCAGCTGTGTTTGCCATAACTAAAGTGTTTTTTTTTTTTTTTAAATAACAAACCTGTTATACTTGACTCCTCTTTGCAGTAGTTTTGCACAGAGCAGTCCAGATCCTCCTCTTCTCGGGTCCCTGGCTGGAGCTCCTGCCAAGTGCCCCCACAGCAAGCAGCTTGCTATGGGGCAACCGAGCCACTACTCCGTTTATCCATTCAGACACGCAGCTGCGGCTCAGCCCCGCCCTCTCTCTCTCTCTCCTTATTGGACCAATGGCGCCTGCTGCTATCTCAGCCAATGAGGAGCAAGAGTCCTGGACAACCAAGGCTTTCGTGCAACATCGCTGGATAGAGGGGGAGCTCAGGCAAGTATTAGGGGGCTGCTGCACACAGAAGACACATAGAATGCATTAAGATAAAAAACCTTCTGCGTGTAGAACCACTTAAGCAGAAGTTTACCTTTTGTTGACATGTTACATGTTCCACCTGACTTTAGGGTGGAACATGTAACCTGTTCCCAGTGCTACAGCCGCTACCCGCTGCCCCCCTCCCTGTGGTAGAAGTACGAGGGGAAGCTCCCTGTACTAGCTGACACTGTTTGAAAAAGTTACACACGCCACATCATTCTTATACACAGCTCCGTCTGAATGAACCACAAGCCGAGGCATCCTTAGCAGCTGTTGGCTTGTAGTTGTCAATGGACTACTAAGGCACTGTGGTAGGTCATTGAGTCTTCCTGTCTGCAAATATTGACTTACCTGTAGGAGGTGTTCAGGTAAGCCCATTCACCGACAGGGTGTTGGAGACTGCATGACATCAGCAATCTGATCGCTGGTGCAATGCTTTCCAGGCTCCCAAAATGAAAAATGCACATTTTTACCTGCAAAAAAGTGTTTTTTTTTTTTTTAAAGTGAACTTATCCTTTAACCCTGTCTGTACTGTGCAGGCAGATCTTTATTGTGACTAGAATTGAACCCTGGCTATCCTAACAAAGGGTTAAAGGTATAGTGGCTGGCAGACTTGAGACAGGCTCACTCTAACATTGTTCAAAAAACTTGCAGTCAGCCATGATGTATATCTAAAAGGTAAGAAATATAAAAAAATAAATAAAAATGGTATTTTGTGTGTATGGGAACAAATAAAAAAAAATAAAATAAAAAATAAAAAAAACCTTGGTTTTCTCAAAATAGACTGCAAAAGTGGAAAAAATTTACCTTTTTCATATCTAATGCTATAATTAGTAAGTTTAAAATTGCCCCTCACAATCCCACTACAGCAGGGGTGTCAACTCCATTTCATTGCGGGCCGCATCAGCATTATGGTTGCCCGCAAAGCCCGGTTATATTTGTAAGATTAGATGTCCAGAGCACCCTTACATGAGATGTTAAGAGCCCCCCACCATCAGAAGCCAAGAGTCACCCACTCTTCCTTACGCTACCTGGGAACTTGTCTCTGCTCCTTTTTTTTTTATGTCTGCTAAATATACCATTGAAGAGTTACATCTGTTAAGTGCAAAAAATGGTTGATCCTGCCAAAAAATTTGCAAGCAGATAACTTTCAGTGTTCTCTGCTTGCATTGACAGACCACATTGCGTGTCCCATCAATGTTATAGACAAGAGGGAAGTGCTGTAGACCTGTCCTAGGGTGACTGCTGCTCCTCCATAGATACAGTACAATAAGTTAGCGTTGTAATCCTAAGACAGGAAACATGTTGCTGACAGGAATACCAGGTGGAAAAGGGGACATGTGCCAGGGGGATGCATGCTGGGCTTCTTTCCAAAGAAGTGGCACTTTTTGCTCTTGCTCATCTCACACCTCTTCCCACCCTTCACAGGTAAACCTGCATCTATACTACTGCTGCTCAACATCCACCTTAAACTTAATACAGACTGACTGCTCTCATTATCCTTATGGTAAACCTGCATCGATACTGCTTCTCAACATCCATCTATAACTGTTAACATTTATTGTAATATTTGTTTGGTTTTAAATCTTACCCAAATTATGGCCTGATCTTTATCTTTACATCTCTGCCATCTTGGTCCTCCAGCAGTTTGATTGTGGTGTGAAATGTTTGGTGTGTCAGCTGTGCCTGATATTCACTCCGGATTGTTAAGCAAATTCCATCCTCATCCACCACAGCTTCCTCGAAAGAAGTGGTGTTCTTTCATTAAGTGGCACTTCTGCTTTTGCACTTTAGTGATTGCAGAAAGCGAACATCTACAGCAAGCTACTTTAAAAATCACCAGACTGGAGGTGACCTCCTTTCCCCATTCAGCTCACCTTCCTCTGTAACATGCACTCTTTACCTCCCCCTTTAAGTTTGATCCACTCTCCTTAAACATTTTCCTTTACTCCCCCTCCTCTTCAACCCACAATCTGTATATATCACCCTCACTTCTGCCCTATGCCTAATTAGTGCACTCATCACCTCCTAATTCTAATCCTACATGCTAATAAAATCCCCAGAATGCTGAGGCATGTCCCCTCATATAAATCTTAGCTCCCTCACCCTTCTGCTTCTCCTAAGCTGTGGAGATCTATACCCAAATCCTGGGTCTCTTTTAACTGTACCCAACACACCCATCACCCTGCATCTTCTGGCAGCAGCTGCAGTACAGTATAGTCTCCGTTCCTCTTCATCCCAAACCAGCCTCCCCTTCTCCTCTGCCCTCTGGAATGCCCGCTCTGTCTGAAACAAACTCACCTCTGTTCATGACCTTGTCACTAACTCCTTTAATCTACTTGCTGTCACCGAAACCTGGCTTCATAAATCTGACACTGCTTCTCCTGCTTCCCTCTCCCATGGTGGCCTTCTCTGGACTCCCCTAGACCTAGTGGTTGCAAGGAAGGTGGAGTTGGAATCCTCCTATTCCCACAGAGCACCTTCCAGGTTTTTCACTCTCCTCCCTCTGCCCCTCTCATCATTTGAAGCTCACTATAGAAGTCTATTTTCTCCCATTTCCTTGCTGTGGTCTACTGCCCCCCTGGACCATTATCAACTTTCCTTGATGACTTCTCTGCCTGGCTACCCTACTTTCTCTCTTCTGAAATTCCCACAATCATTCTTGGCAACGTTAATATTCCTGCTAATTTCTTAGTCTAACCTCCTAATTTAGCCTAAAGCAATGGGTACAGGCTTCTACTCCGCTCTCAACCTTGTATTCTCCTACCTATGCACCCCTAACCATCTCTCCAACAATCCCTTTCCTCTTTCTGATCACCACCTTATTAGTTTTGCTCTCTCCCTGTCTTCCACCTTTCCCTCCAATCGCCTAACCACCTATAGAAACCTTCACCACTTCAACCCCTCTCTTCTCTTTTCTGCTACTGACCACCTCTGACAAAACCTCACCCCCTGTTCTACCCCGATCTACAAATTGGCGTTCCTCTAGTGCACAGGTGTCAAACACAAGGCCCGTGGGCCAAATGCAGCCCCCAAGGCCATTTCATGTGGCCCTCGCACCTCTCCTGCAGCTGCAACACCCCCCTTTGTCTCTGCCCCCACCTTGTCTCCGTAGTCAGCAGCAGAGTGGACAGAACTCCTTTGCCAGATCCAGTGCTTCTCTGTGCAGCTCCAGAAAGGCTTGTCTTTGCCCACCCACCCCTCCCCATTCCCCCCCTTGCAGCGGTCCACAGCATAGAGAAGGGCAGAACTCCACCTACAGATCTGCCCCTCTCTGTACAGCCGAAACGCCACCTTGTCTCTGCTCCCCTGGTCTCAGCATTCAGCAGACTCTATAAGCCGACTCCAGCCCTCCTCTGGTTCTCCTTCAGACCCTGCACTTTCTTCTTCCCAGGTCCACCTGCATCTTCTTCCTGGCAGCAGCACCAGGTAAGGGGGTGCAATGTGATGTAAGGAAGGGTGGGTGACTCTTGGCTACTGATGGTGGGGGGCTCTTAACATCTCATGTAAGAGTCCGTAGGGTGCTCTGGAAATCTAATCTTACAAATATAACTGGGCTTTGAGGGCAACCATAATGCTGATGCGGCCCACAATGAAATTGAGTTTGACACCCCTGCTCTAGTGGGATTGTGAGGGGCAATTTTAAACTTTCTAATTCTAGCACATAGAAGCCCCCAAATAAGGGTAAAAAAATAGCGTTTACATCACAAAACAATGAAAAACATATACAAATGAGGTCCTCATTGAAGGTACAGATTGGAATTTTTATCATTCAGCAAATCTAATTCCAGCTATTCGTTGATGACATTGCATCATACTTGCACCTCGGGTACATTGGATGCTATTTCAAAGCTGGAAACTTCCAACGTGTTTCAAGCATTCAAACTTTTCCTTCATCAGGGATTTACCACTCTGTAATCATAAATATCCATTGTTAAGTCTAAATCCAACAATTTATATAGACATAATGATTTATAGTCATATAGAACACACACTTACTTTAACATTAATTAGATCACAGAATTAACCCACAGACTGCCTCTAAGCAAGCTGCACCAGTCCTCCCCAGATTGCACAAGGACCATATTAGGTACTTTCCATCCATCAAATTGTCCTCATCATAAGGTTGTGCTGAAGTGTAAGGAAACTAAGGCTTTTAGGAAATACTGAAAGTAGATGCAAAAAAACAGGTATAAATAAATATATATCCTGTGGTGATAGGAAGAGGGGAGAGGAAAAAGGTCCCCTCCATAATTCTCATAAAAATAAATGGCCAATATACTTACAAAATAGTAGGGATGAGCTTCGAGTTCAAATCGAAGGTATGATAGACTCAAAACATCGCACATTCGATCGTTCGTCAAATGCCGAACAAATGTGCTTCTTCATGTGAAATTCAAGTTTCCCATCATGCACTGGACGTGCGCCGTGTGTACAGCGCGTTATGTGATTTGCCAAAGCATGCTCCCTGACCTCATTCTTTGGCTGTTCCAATGATCTCTGCCATGATTGCCTAAAGGCAGGCTGCCTTTGGCCAATCATGGCTTAGGGGCCAAGTACACGCCCCACACTACATAAAGGCTGCACGCGCAGCCGCAGCGTGTAGTGTCATTCTGCGGGCTATGAGACAGGGACAGGCACGTGATTGAGGCAGGGCAAGAGGAGTTTGTAGGACAGTGCAGAGACATTGCTAGCAGTGTAGAAAGGGCTAGGTTCCTGTGTGAGGTAGGGACAGATTTATTTCTTTACATCATATAAGACAGTGCAGAGACATTGCTAGCAGTGTAGGGAGGGCTAGGTTCCTGTGTAAGGTAGGGACAGATTTATTTCTTTACATCATATAAGACAGTGCAGAGACATTGCTAACAGTGTAGGGAGGGCTAGGTTCCTGTGTAAGGTAGGGACAGATTTATTTATTTACATCAGATACCAGTCAGAGTATTGTTCATTGAATAGTTGTGGAACATTCTATAATCATCACAGACCTATAGGGTTCTAGATCCCTCCAGATATCAGTCAGTGTATTCATTGATCAGTTGTGGAACATTCTATAATATTCACAGACCTATTTGACTGATATCTGAAGTGATCTATAATCAAATAGGTCTGTATTATTATAGAATGTTCCAAAACTGACCACTCTGACTGATATTTGATTATAAATCACTTCAGATAAGTCTGTGAATATTATAGAATGTTCCACAACTGATCAATGAATACACTGACAGATATGAAAGAAAAAGTAGTCTTAGTGGGTGTGATTTAATCATACAGGAGACCTCCAATCCTAATAAACAGATAAAAAAGCCAAAGACTCTGATCCATTACCTCTGAGGGCAAAGGATACTGGTATCTGGGAGTAAAAATTGTGGATATGTTGAGGAAGGCTCCTGATGGGTGAGCATGACACAATCACTTCACATATTGAAAAAACATAGTTTATTAAATTTTCAATTCATCAATATAAAATTGACAAACATTTAAAAGAGAACAACATTTTCCATAGTACATTCAGTACAACAGTCCCGATAAATCTCACATGTGCCCTGGGACAGGTCTGACGCGTTTCGCCCTTGGATGGGCTTTTTCAAAGACCATCGCCAGTCCCGGGTGGACTATCACAGAAAGAGAAAATGTAACATTAAGTTTACACATATAACAACATCGTGATATTACAGTACAACAATATCTACTGTGAAACATTACTCTACTGCATCAAATATATATGATAAATGCTCACCACATGAAAAAGGAGATTGGGGATGATTGTTGGTGACCAGGGGTTCCACGTATAACCCGATGCGCTATCTGACACTCACGCCCAGAGAAGTGCAGACTGAGCACCTCCAGCCCCCAAAGAGGGGTAAGAGGAGTCATCCCAAAAGATGGGGTGTCGAGCCCCGCCCCTTATTCCAGAGGAGATCAAGTGCAAGATCGAAGACCTCGGGGGAACAAAAGAGGGCTATCCAGAGAGAGGAATAAAGTATCCCCTAATTGGGGTAGCTCCGTGGGCTCTGAAAAAGACAAGAAGCGTATATATACCATATATATATACCATCATGGGCCTCCTGTTTCCCTAAATTTACCCTCCTCCCCCTCATTAGAGTATATCAATAACTCACTCGGCAGATTTGAGAGCTGCATCAAACATTCCGTGAAGAAGGAATAGAAATTAGATAGAGAGGATACATACCACCTCAGAGAGCATGTCCCATCCAATGGACTTGAACTCAGGAAAGGGAAAACACCCCCTATCAAAAAGCCAGGATGGTATCCCAGCCCCCCTCCATCTCTATAAGGTGCACTGTAAATCACCCCAAGAGGAGAGGGGGCAGCATGCATAAAATAAACAGAACAGGTGTTGAAAATGCAGCAGCAAAAGCAGAGACATCAAGTTAGCCACCACCAAATCAGGGGGGAGAGAGAGGAACGAGAGGGAAGAAGAACAAGAGGGAAAGAATAAGTATAGCCCTCTTCATAATCACCCAGGGGGAAAGAAAGGGAAGAGGCAGGCATGGGTGTACTAGCCTGGGCCCAGAAGTGCGGTTACACAAGCACCATAGTCAATTACCGGACAACAAAGGAACCCCTGAGCTGTTATCTCCCTTCCCCACATACCTGTTAAGATGCGCGCCACGCCAGATCAGGACGCCCCCGCCGCCAAACACGGACGGAGGCTAAGACACCCTGACCTGGCCGTGCATGCCCCCTCATAAAGAAGGCCGGACTCCACCGGAAGAGATCAAATCACTTCCGGTGCGGGCGCTAAATGATGGATGGACGCGCCGAGCGTGACGTCATCACGCGCCGCGCTCCCCCATCGTCACCGGCCGGAGGCCAGCCCGGAAGTGGATGGCCAAAGGACACCCGCACTTACCGGGCTTTGCGCCCGAACATCCCACCACTAACGGGGACATCCCGCCGCACCCCTCAAGTAGCCTGAGGCCAAAACCCATGCACCAGCCGCAACGTGGAATCCCCTTGTCAACCACACAATCCTACCCCATAAAGCAATCCAGGGGAGATATATATCCCCGGGGTGCTTCAAGGATACAAAAAATGTCAGAGATACCACATAACCAAGTTAATTAGATGTGTCCCTAAATCATTATAAGGTAGAAAAAATACAGAATTAATAATAAACATCAACTATATTGCTCAAAACTCACTAAACAAACACAATAAAGTATTTAAAGGAATCCTAGGTGTCAGCATCGCATATGCCTCTATTGATCGATTTGATGAGAGGATTTCTTGAAGGAGGACAAATGTCCCCCTGCAGAGAAGGGTATAAGAATGCTTTAAAAGGGGTATAGGCATATAACCAGAGGAGGGTATATACATGAACCAGTTGCTAATCCCCAATTAAGTGAGGAAAGGTTGATAAGAGATGGAGGAATTCAGTCCTGGGGGCTGAGTAGCCCGCAGGTCATAAATCCATCTCGCCTCGCACTGGAGGATTTTCTGGTCGATGTTCCCCCTCGGGCATTTGGTTTAATTACCTCCAGCATGAAGAACTTGATCACTTCTGGGTTGAAATTGTGATATACCCCCACATGTTTACATATGGGGGTATACACCAACCCTACCTCCAAATAGTACAGGTGGTCTCCAATGCGGGAAGACAAAGGACGTTTCGTCTTCCCGACATAGAAGGATCCACATGTACAAAAGGCAATGTATACAACCGCCTCTGTCTCGCAATTCGCAAAACCCCTCAATCTATGCTCGGATCCATTGGGGAGTCTGCATGTGGGTCCCTCCAGGATCCATGGACACACGTCACAACGCCCGCAGGGATAGGTACCCCACCGATGGTGGTCACCTACACCCCGCGTTTCATCATAGTGACTGTGGACCATGGAGTCTTTCAGTGACCTTGACTTCCGATATACTATCTCTGGGTAATGCCGTACATATTTTGAGACAGTTTTATCCTCTGTCAGGAAGTGCCAGTTCTGTGAGATAATAGATCTTATTGCAGTATGATGGCTATGGTAGGTAGTGACCAACTTAGTCGTGCCTTCATTGGCAGTCTTTCTTCCCTTGTTAAAGTTAAAAATCAATTCGTCCCTGGATTTTAATTTCGCCTTATTGTATGCCTTCCGCAGGACGTTTTTACTATAGCCTCTTGCTTTTAACCTATCCCTCAGTGCTTTGGCCTCCAGTTCGAAGTCTGCCTCCCTTGCGCAATTTCTGCGCAAACGAAGGTACTGGCCGTAGGGGATACTCCTAACTAGGGATCTGGGGTGACTGCTATTGAAATGCAGGATGGTATTCCCCGAGGTCTCCTTGCGATATAGCGTGGTTCTGAGTATCCGGTCTTGATCTATACATAAGCGAGTATCCAGAAACGGAATACTATCCATATTGTATTCCATCGTGAACTTAAGATTAAAGGAGTTCACCGATAAAACATTCATAAATTCCTGTAACTCCTGGATGCTCCCTGTCCTAATGACGAACACGTTGTCTATATACCTGCGCCATAATAGAATATGGCGCAGGTATATAGACAAGGCGTCATCATGGAAAATGTACCTTTCCCACCCCCCCAGGTGGGAAAGTGACATCATAGTGACTGTGGACCATGGAGTCTTTCAGTGACCTTGACTTCCGATATACTATCTCTGGGTAATGCCGTACATATTTTGAGACAGTTTTATCCTCTGTCAGGAAGTGCCAGTTCTGTGAGATAATAGATCTTATTGCAGTATGATGGCTATGGTAGGTAGTGACCAACTTAGTCGTGCCTTCATTGGCAGTCTTTCTTCCCTTGTTAAAGTTAAAAATCAATTCGTCCCTGGATTTTAATTTCGCCTTATTGTATGCCTTCCGCAGGACGTTTTTACTATAGCCTCTTGCTTTTAACCTATCCCTCAGTGCTTTGGCCTCCAGTTCGAAGTCTGCCTCCCTTGCGCAATTTCTGCGCAAACGAAGGTACTGGCCGTAGGGGATACTCCTAACTAGGGATCTGGGGTGACTGCTATTGAAATGCAGGATGGTATTCCCCGAGGTCTCCTTGCGATATAGCGTGGTTCTGAGTATCCGGTCTTGATCTATACATAAGCGAGTATCCAGAAACGGAATACTATCCATATTGTATTCCATCGTGAACTTAAGATTAAAGGAGTTCACCGATAAAACATTCATAAATTCCTGTAACTCCTGGATGCTCCCTGTCCTAATGACGAACACGTTGTCTATATACCTGCGCCATAATAGAATATGGCGCAGGTATATAGACAAGGCGTCATCATGGAAAATGTACCTTTCCCACCCCCCCAGGTAGAGGGTCGCGTATGACGGGGCACACGAAGGCCCCATCGCCACGCCCTGCACCTGGAGGTAGGTGGTCCCCTTAAAGCTGAAAACATTGGACCGGAGTATATGGTCCAAGAGCAGAACCACAAAGTCAATCATTGGCCATAGGGATTCATCCTGTTCATATAGAAATGAGGACACCACTTCGATACCCCTCCCATGGGGGATACTCGAATAGAGGGCCTCAATATCTATTGCTATCAATATTGCATTTGTTGGGACCAGCACCCCCTCAACTGCCCGAAGGAGATCCAATGTATCCTTAAGATACGAAGGCAGAATTTCAACAAGAGGCCTAAGGTGACTATCCACAAACTGGCTTGCATGCTCAGTCTGTGAACCTACACCGGATACGATGGGGCGCCCTGGCGGATCCCCAAGGTTCTTGTGAACCTTGGGGAGCGCATAGAACGTAGGTGTAATGGGCCAATCCGTCCTAAGAAAAAGATATTCGTCATGATTAATAATATTCTGTTGGTACGCCTCCAAGATCAGGGTATTGTATCTGCCTGAGAGAGTATTGGCCAACACCGAGGATATAACAGAATACCAGTCGGAGTTGGACAATATTCTCTCGCACATCCTCTCATACTGGGAACTGTCCATCACGACAACATTGCCCCCCTTGTCAGAGGGTTTCACGACAATGTCTGTGTTGGTAGTCAAATTGCGTAAAGCCTCCCTTTGTGATCTTGTAAGGTTAGACTGAAAAGGCAAGTCTGCTGAGAGACCCTTGATATCTCTCATAGTTTGTTTTACAAATGCCCAGATGGCAGGGCAGGTTTGTAAGCCTGGAAACTTCTTGGATCGTTGCTTGAATGAAGATGGTCTGGTACAAGGAACCGATTCATCCTCATCTGAGGAAGAATCCTGTTCAGAGACTGAACCCTCCTGTCCACTTTCCTCCCATAGCTGCATTAATATTTTTAACATCTTAAAGTCCTGCACTTTAAAGTCCTTATAGGGATTTTCATCCCCTCCGGAACATTTGGTACGTTCTTTATCGTATAGATATTTAAATGTCAGATTTCTGGCGAAGAGATGCAGATCCTTGACCAGATCAAATTTATTCAAGCCACCCGCCGGACAGAAGCTCAGGCCTAGCCTGAGAACTTCACATTCACAGTCGTTTAATTGATAAGAGGATAGATTGATTATATCAAGGGAGCCGGAGTTCCCTGTTGTCTTATCATATAAGCATCCAGTGTCCCTGATTTCCTGTCTATCTCTGATCCTGGGCTGGGCCCCACGGCTCCTAAAGGGATTGTTTCAGGGATGGAGGGCGCCTCACTAGAATTGTGAGATAACATTTTGGGGACCGCTCCCAGTT
The DNA here is from genome assembly GCF_965119305.1 of Pelophylax lessonae. Lineage (NCBI taxonomy): Eukaryota > Metazoa > Chordata > Amphibia > Anura > Ranidae > Pelophylax > Pelophylax lessonae. The sequence goes on along the minus strand of NC_138771.1, from coordinate 74,977,664 downwards.
CATGCTGGGTTCTACCAGCGTTATTCTGGTTCCCTTTGAACATGGACAAATTATTTTCGCCTCTAGGGGTCTGATCAGTCTCACTTTCTAATTTCCCCTTTGTAATCCCTTGGCCCTGTACTGATATTCCCCGTTTCTTGTTTTCATTTAATAGGATATCGTGGCCCCCGCTATTCCCCCTCTTCCTGCCCCGGCCTCTATTTCCTACCGTGCCGGTACCCCACACCTCTCTGTTGTCTAGATGGGGAGCGTTGCGAGGAAACGGAAGATACCAAGGAGAACTCTGATTCGGATCTTGACAAGTCCGTTTGCCAATCCTGACGCCGTGCGGGTCTGCCCCTCCTCTGGCCACGACCCCGCTGCCAGCGATAGGCATACCCCCCGGCAAAGGCAAGTTTGTCCTTTATGAACTTGGTATCTTTTTACTCCAAGATATCTCTATTGAAACGCTCCAGGTGTTGCATCAAGGTTTCTTCCCTTTTAGCAAAATCTGGATGTTGTGAGAGTTCTTCATTGGCACTACGTAACCTGTCTATTTCTTTATCCAAGTCAGCGACCTCTAGGGCCTGTCTAGCTCTTAACAGTCCCATTAGGTTAGCCGTGCATTCAGTGAGGCTCGCTTCCCATTGTCTCCTGAACACTTCATCCTGTATCTCAAACGCAGGAAACACTTGAATGCGGAGACCAATGGGATTGATTTTTTTCTTTTAGGTATAAATCGAAGTATCTTATATGCCAGCTAATGGTGGACTTTTTCTCCATTAATCTGGTAAGTTGCTGGAAAAAGACCTCCAAACCTACATGCGTTTGGGTACTTGTTTTATAGGACTTCTCAACTGAATCCATAAATTTATCCCATTTGGTTCCCCCATAGCACGCCATGTTGCTCACACTTGCCAGAGGGGAAGGGGAGAGAGTAGGAGGGAGAGGGGGAAAGAAAGAGCCCAGGCCAAGGCCAAGTATAGGGGAACCAGTTCCCAGAGATAGAAATATCCTAACCAAGAGACACGGGGAAATTCTATGACAACAATGAACTAATTGTCTATAATGGACACTCCATGCAGGTATTAAGGGAAATATCTAGGGAAATCTCCCTGTATTATAACCCAGATCCCACACCAGTTCTCAGAAGCAATGCATAAACCTGCTTGAACCCAGAACTCCTATCACAAAGATAAATCATAAATTTTTTAAACAAATTCAATTCTGACAACCAATCTTAAATTCACATAGTATATAATCACTAAATGATCACCAAAAATACACTCCCACAAGACTAGGTAGAGCTGGGTATTTCACCCTAAATAGAACATGATATGAAAGAAAAAGTAGTCTTAGTGGGTGTGATTTAATCATACAGGAGACCTCCAATCCTAATAAACAGATAAAAAAGCCAAAGACTCTGATCCATTACCTCTGAGGGCAAAGGATACTGGTATCTGGGAGTAAAAATTGTGGATATGTTGAGGAAGGCTCCTGATGGGTGAGCATGACACAATCACTTCACATATTGAAAAAACATAGTTTATTAAATTTTCAATTCATCAATATAAAATGGACAAACATTTAAAAGAGAACAACATTTTCCATAGTACATTCAGTACAACAGTCCCGATAAATCTCACATGTGCCCTGGGACAGGTCTGATGCGTTTCGCCCTTGGATGGGCTTTTTCAAAGACCATTGCCAGTCCCGGGTGGACTATCACAGAAAGAGAAAATGTAACCTTAAGTTTACACATATAACAACATCGTGATATTACAGTACAACAATATCTACTGTGAAACATTACTCTACTGCATCAAATATATATGATAAATGCTCACCACTTGAAAAAGGAGATAAGTCTGTGAATATTATAGAATGTTCCACAGCTGATCAATGAATACACTGACAGATATCTGAAGTGATCTAGAACCCTATAGGTCTGAATATTATAGAATGTTCCACAACTGACCACTCTAACTGATATCTGAAGTGATCTATAATCAAATAGGTCTGTGAATATTATAGAATGTTTCACAACTGACCCCACTGACTGATATCTAAAGTGATCTATAATCAGAGTGGTCAGTTGTGGAACATTCTATAATATTCACAGACCTATTTGTTTATAGATCACTTCAGATATCAGTCAGTGGTCAGTTGTGGAACATTCTATACAGAGGTCACGTCCTGGGAAAAAAAGTGTGGGAAGTCACCCAAGATTCCGCCCCCCCCATAACCCCCCCCCCCCCGCTCAAAAAAAAAAAGTGCACCCCTCACATTTTTGTAAGTATTTTATTATATCTCTTCATGTGACAACACTGAAGAAATGACACTTTGCTACAACAAAGTAGTGATTGTACAATGGGAACAGGGGCTAATAGCAGCAGTTAGTAAATGTGGTCATCATTGTGCTGAGATAAAGGATATGGCTACGATAGTAGACCTATGTATATTATTGACATAATCAAAGCTTTTGTGTATATCTCTGGAGGCAGAAATAATGCTAAATTTTGTCTATGGTGTATTTGTCTGAATTCAGAGATAAGCTCTGCAATCCTGTCTCCTTGCCTCATTAGAATCCTAGAGCAGCCTCCATACTGTTGATCACCATCCAGGCACATTATAGAATGCTGTGCTGTCCTCAATACAAGTCATCAATACTGAATATCAGGATGACAGATGACATGATTAGGGAGACTGGATCCAGCTTGGCATGCAATAATGATGAGCGGCGCCACTACCGGCTTGACACCCCCCACCGTGCACGCCCACCACCCCCCCCCCCGTTGGTACGCCACTGTACCTACCTTCCCCCAGTTGAGGGGTCTGTAGAAATTGGGGCTCTGACACTTCCTGCTGCGCTCTTCCCTCCTGATCACCCACAGTTTTGCAGATCTTGCATTTGAATGTCCTGCACGCTCGTCCTCGGTCATCCTCCTCCTGCAGCAGCCGCTATAACAAAGTCCCACCTCCTATAATACACATCACACTGATTCAATTTGCCGGCATTGGATAAGTGTTCCGCCTATCACTGGAGCCAGTCTAGGAGGCTGGACTTTAGTACAGCGGCCACTAGAGGAGGAGGAGAAGAACCGAGGAAGGGGAGGACAAAGGCCAGTTCTGCAGGATTCGGCAGCTAATGAGAAACGGCGTTCCTGCTGTGGGAATAGTACAGGAACGCCGTTCCCATGCATTCCTGCAGGACTCAAACCCTGATTCTATAATAGTCACAGACCTATTTGTTTATAGATCACTTCAGATATCAGTCAGAGTATTCATTGGTCAGTTGTGGAACATTCTATAATATTCACAGACCGATTTGATTATAGATCACTTCAGATGGCGCCGTCATGCCACTTCCTGTTCCGGACTCATGTGGAACGCACGGCGTTCCTGATACCCGCTGTCTCCCTGTTTACTGCTTTTTTTATGCCTACCGTATGTGAGTACGCTACCTTTTACTTTTAATAAAACTAGTTTGCAGTATTACACTGTGTCCCCCCCCCCCTGTTCATTCTATTTGAGAGCTACACCATCCCATTCATTGAGAATAGGCTGGGACTAAGCCTTTACCAAGTTACTGAGGACCCCTACTTGGGAACTAGGAACCTAGGATCACAATCCAGGACCACCCAGGATCAGGCTTCCCTATACAGTACCCCCCCGTTTATATATCTCAGCCTAACACCCCTGTGTGGGGTTGGGATTTCTGGTGAGTGCATCTAATACTAGAGAGACCACGAGCACTCAAATGTCACATTACCCCCAAGTATTAGTCTGGGAATTATCGCAGGAAAACCAACCGTACCACTGGATACCCACAAGATTATGGACTATTTACTGTGATTTATTCACTACTCACTACATACTAATTTTAATATCTCCATTTAATTGATTCCTTCAGATATTTAATTTACTGCACTGGTCACTCATATATATATATATATATATATATATATATATATATATATATATTTCTTTTATGCACCATTGAGTCACTTATGATTGCATATATTCTCTGAGAGTACTTTTTGTAATGAAGCCATTTTTATTATTTTCTACTGTACTTATGCACTCAGTCACTACTACTGGGCCTTCATTTGTGATACCCAGAGTGTTGCACTTCATTTTCACAGCCAGTATTTATTAGATTCTTACTTTTGTGCAATTTGTGTCACTTTACTGGGTGCACACCCAGGTTGCCCAGACCGCTGCACCTATTTGCACCAGTCACTTTATACGTTATTGTTATATTTTTATTTATTATTATTATTATTCGTTGGATTTGCATTTTTATGGTTTTATCTCTATATGAATTTCTGTTACTGTTACATCCATAAGGCATTACATATACTACTCCACTCCTACTCATTTGTATACCTCCCTTTACACCCCTTTCCCCCAGGCAGCGCCATATTCCCTCATCTCTTACTCCAATTTTTTTCACTTCAGATATCAGTCAAAGTATTCATTGATCAGTTGTGGAACATTCTAAAAGCATCACAGATCATCCATCTATAGGATTATAGATTACATCTGATATCAGTGAGTATTATTAATCGGTCACTTGCGTACATCTATAACCACCACAGCTCATATATAGGGCCTCCAATTACATTATATCAGGTCATTGAGTATCTACTGGTCAGTTGCGTATAACCTTTATTGATCTGAATCAACATCCTGTCCGAAAGGCCGACGCTCACAGGCCACAAAAAGAGGGCAAGCATACTCTGTGACCATTGTGAAAAGTGGTGGTCACAGTCGACATAGTGCATCCTCTGCCCATGCTATTCAGCCACAACATGTGGAAGAGTTGGTGGAGTGGATCAACAAGCCGTCCTCATCTTCCTCTTCCATTGACATCCACGCTCCTAGTAGTTTGCCTTCCACCACAGCTGCCAAAGCGGCCCGTTCCACAGGCTCCTTCTCCACATCTACTCCTTCAGTCGCCCCACCATCATGCACAGAGTAGTCATCTGAACTATTCAATTATAGTGTCAGTGACATGCTCCTGGAGGCAGCGCAGCAATTTGAAAGCTGTGATGTTGGTTCCCAGGTTGATGAAGGGAATAACGTGAACCTAGAGAGAGAGGGTGACAGTGACGGACAGAAACCAGCAGTCATGTTGCCACAGCTTAAGCATATTGCCAAGTTTGCTCCAGTGACGAGGAGGGAGGGGATGATGAGGTCGCTGACTGTACTTGGGTGCCTGACAGTATAGAGGAGGATGAGGACGCACCACTCCAATGAGGCAGGATGTGCTCCAGGGGCCGCGATAGCATTAGCCAACCTATTGCGTCACAGCACAGAGCTCCACAGGTGCAGGGTGCTGCAAAATCCCTGCGGACTCCAAAAAGTTAATTAGTGTGGGGTTTTTTTAGCATCTGTGCAGTAGACTGCAGCGTTGCTGTTTGCAATATCTGTCTAAAGTGGATCAAGCATGGCCAGAACACCAGGCGCTTGGGCAGCACATGCTTGACAAGGCATATGATGACCTGCCATGCAGTCTGTTGGCAACAGCACCTGAAAGAGGCACCAGATCAAAACAAGCATACATCACCTTGCTCCTCATCTGCGATCTCTACCCCTACTATACCTCATGCCTTGTCAAATACCAGCATTGAGAGGAATGATGGTAAAGCAATGAGTGGCACAGAGACTTTCACCCAGACTTGCACCCAATCTGCTAGCAGTACAACACCACTTGATTTGAGCAGCAGGCAAATTTCACTACCCCAGTGTCTGAACTGTAGAAAGAAATACTGTCCCAGCCTTCCACAAGATCTGCGTCTTATGCTAGCTTGGCCAAATTGCTAGCATTACAGTTGCTGCCTTTTCAGCTGGTAGACTCGGCTCCCTTTTGCGAATTTGTGGAATATGCTGCACCACAGTGGCAGGTCCCAAAAATGTATTTCTTTTTGCGTAAGGCTATTCCTGCTCTCTACCGTCATGTGGAAGGTAGTGTGTTGGCCTCATTGGACAAAGCGGTCAGCAGGAAGTTGCACATTACTGCTGACTCTTGGTCCAGCAGGCATGGACAGGGACATTACATTTCTTTCACGGCGCACTGGGTTACTCTGCTGGCACCTGGGAAGGATGCAGGACAGGGTTCGGTGTTGCAGCTTGTTTTGTCACTACGCCTCCAAAAAATTGGGGCTGGTTCTGCCACATCTGGCTACTCCACCACCTCCTCCATGTCCTCTTCTGCTCAATTGTCCTCTGAAGCAGCAGTGCTCTCTAAGTGTTCAAGGGGCTGCGCAAGCAGTCAGGCTAAAAGATGCCATGCTCTACTTCAGTTGGTCTGTCTAGGGGATAGGAGTCCCACCGGTGCAGAGATTCTGTCAGCTCTGCAGGGGCAGGCTCCGAGATGGTTGACGCCATGACAGCTTGAGCCAGGAATGGTTGTATGTAGTAATGGCACCAACCTTCTCTCCGCCCTCCTACAGGGACACTTGACACATGTTCCATGCTTGGCACATGTCCTGTATCTGGTGGTGCAGAGTTTCTTGAGCAGATACCCAGGCTTCCAAGATCTCCTGAGGCAGACCAGGAAAGTCTGTGGCCATTTCCACAGTTCGTTCAATGCCAGTGCTCGCTTATCTGAGATTCAACGGGAATTCAACCTGCCCTCCAACTGCCTCATTTGTGACATGCCCACCAGGTGGACGTCAACGTTGGCAATACTGCAGTGGCTGCACACGCAGCAGAGGGGGATCAATGAGTACCTGTGTGAGTATGGCAAAGGACAGGGTCAGGGGAGCTTGGTTTTTTTTTTCACCACGCCAAGTGGCTTTTGATTAAGGATGCATGCATTGTCCTGTCACCATTTGAGGAGGCCACAAGGATGGTGAGTCGGGGCGATGCATGCATCAGTGACCCTATCCTGCTAGTCTACCTGCTGGAGCACACGCTGCGTGGAATCATGGACAGGGCACTTGAGGCAAAACAGCGGGAGGAAGAGGAGGACTTCCTTTCTGCACAAGGCCCCCTTTATGCAGATATCATTCCTGCAGGGCCACAAAACACACAGGAGGAAGAGGAGGAGGAGGATGAGTATTTCAGCCGCAGGGATGTAGAGGAAGAGGATGGCATACAGCAGTCTTCCAAGGGATGGTTTTGATTCCCCAGAAACCACAGGAGTTGTACGTGGTTGGGGAGAGGTTGCTCCTGTTGACAAGGTCATCCTTCGTGACCCAGAGGACTCAGAAGCTCATGCCTCCTCCAACTTGCATTGCATGGGCTCCCTGATTCTGCAAAGCCTACGAAAGGACCCAAGGATTGATGCCATCAAGGAGAGGGATAATTACTGGTTGGCAACCCTTCTTGATCCACGTTACAAGAATAAAGTTGCAGAGCTCATCCTGCCTTCGCAGAGGGAGCAGAGGATGAAACATCTTGAGGAGGCCTTGAAAAAAAATTTGTGTACCGCCTTTCCAGACACTGGGAGGTCAACATTCTCCAGATGGGTTTTGAGGCATTGTTCAGCCAAAGGAGGAGCAGTGGAGAAGGCGGCCGGCTGACCGATGCCTTTTAAAGAGTTCTTTTGTCCTCAGCAGCACCCAGGGCTGTTAGGTTTAAGCAACCATCAGCAGCGTCTCCATCATATGGTGCATGATTATTTAGACGCAAGAGCAGATTTGGAGACCTTTCCAGCTGAGCATCCACTGGCTTACTTGGTCTTGGGGATGGACCACTGGCCAGTACTTGCTCAATATGCAATGAAGCTACTGGCCTCTCCTGCTTCCAGCATGCTTTTCGAACGGACGTTCAGTGCTGCTGGAGGTTTTGTGACGGACAAAAGAGTGCGTCTGTCCACAGACTCTGTTGACCAGCTGACTTTTATCAAAATGAACCAGTCCTGGATCAACAAGAGCTATCAGGCCCCTGATGCTGATGTAAGTGATTGAATTTGCTAGGGGTCTGCCACCCCTTGAAGACTGCATATGCTGCCTATCCTATTCCTCTACCTTTTATTCTGCTAGCTTCCAACAATGTTTTTGGTTTAGGTCACTACCAACCCCCAATAAACAAAAGACCAAAAATTTGAAATAACTTTTTTTCATAGTTTGATATAAAATTTTGCAAACAGGTAATTTTTCTCCTTCACTGATGAGGCTGCACTGTTTGGCATCAGTGGTGGGCACTGTTAGCACTGCACTGATAATCAGTGCCCTGATTATAAGTGTACATGTCAATTTTACAGAAGCTGCTTTTCAGGTCTCTTCTCATCTCCTCATGATGTCAGTATGAGGAAAGGAGTCCCGATAAACAGCTTCTGTTTACATCCGTGATCAGCTGTGATTGGATACAGCTGATCGCGTGGTAAAAAGCCACTGTTTGGCTCTTTATCTCAATCTGTGATTAGCAGTGTCCAGTTATGGTTATGATGATCACTGTTAATTTTAGCTGTCATGAATGGCTTTCATTCATGAGTTTCCTAACTATTGTGATCTGATTGGCTTCAGCCAATCACATGGTACAGGGTTCTGTAACTGGCACAGGTACCATGTGATATCTGTGGGCCAATCACAGCACTGCAATAGTAAATAGTCATGGAAGCCATACATGACTAATTTGATTACATGTAATTACTATGATTGCTCATAGCGATCACATGATGCCCCGGCCACTACATGATTCCAGCGGTCATGGAATCATGATGCTGCGCTCCCCAGGGGGCGTGCCTATGCGCTGCAACATACCAGTATGCTGTGGTGCCTGTAGCTGCTGCCCGCTCGCAGCAATAGTACTGTAGCGGGAGGCAAGTGGGTAATTCTGCTTTTATTCTAAATACAAGTGATGTGTACTGTTTCCACATCAGTGCAGTAATCCAGTATGAAACGTGCAGTAATCCAGTATGAAACATTATAAGTCTGCAGGAGACTGGCCACTGCTGCTCTCTGCTTGTGCAGGGTGATTTATCTGGTAGTGGAGGGAGTTGCTGGATACCTTCCACAGCTCTGCTCTCTATACAGCAATGATGGTCACTACTAATTTTACAAGGTAAAAACTAGAATTGCAAAGGAAGTTAATGCACAGTACCTTTTTTATGTCCTTTTAGAATTATACAATAAATGCATTTGTGTCCCACACGTTTGTGCAGTGGATTACTGTCACATTTTAATAAATGACCTGCTTTTGGACTTTGCTTTGTGTTATGCACAGCTTACTTAGAAGAGGTCAGCTTTGTCCGAATAAAAGTGAGAAATCATTCTCTAGCATGGGGGAATCACAGGAGACTGATAAGTCTGTGTAATGTCCTTTATGCTGTAAAACTCTGTAAAGTTTGTAATGGTAACTTTCACTTTTTAATCAGGTTAAATTATATAAGCTGGCCTTGTATTTCGTTTTGAAGCATGCCAATTAATTTCAGCCTTGGCAAGCCCCGGAGCGTATTGGTCAGATCTTGTTGCAGTGGCAAAAGGACAGTAAGGGGCACTTGTATTCCCACTGGCAAGAAGATGAAAAGGACATTCGTTAACTGCCTGCCGAATAGACTAATGACGTCGAGCGGGATGCTGTCTCGTTCTGCGGCGATGTCCTATTGGGGGATGCGCTGTGTCCCTGGGAATGGATGCAACCCCGGTCCCGGTAAAGAGCCAGTGATGCGGCTCTTTACCTATGTAATCAGCTCTCCAATCAGCTGGTCACATGTAAACAAGAAAATGCCGGGTTATTGTCTCCTTGCCTAAGACAGTGTGAGGAGAGCCGATTAGCGGCATCTCCTCACAGAAGAGACCTGTACAGATAATCGGCACCATGATTATCACTACAGCCCCAACAGTGCCCATCAGTGATTTCAGTCAGTGCAGCCTCATCAGTGCACATCAGTGAAGGAAAAAAATACTTTTTTTTCTGACAAAATTTTTTTTTGTCTTATTTTTTTAGCAAAAATACCCAGCGGTGATTAAATGCCACGAAAAGAAAGCTCTATTTGTGATAAAAAATTTCACTAGGGTACAGCATTGCATGACCACGCAATTTTCATTTAAAGTGCGACCATGCTGAAAATTGGCCTGGGCAGGAAGGGGGTAAATGCCCAGTATTAAAGTGGTTAAACAATCCACTCCGAGCTCATGAGTAAAAGTTTTGTTGCTGGGATTCTCATGCCAGTGTGTGTCATGGCAGCAAATGGCTTTTAACCAGTTCCACAATATGCGTGGGCTTGCGCTAACCATTGAGGGAATGTCTGCTTCTTGATGTAACATAGATGGGTCAGATTAACCACTCCTCTGCCAGGTGACCAGATACTTCCTAAAACATTCTTGAGTGGTCAAGATGTTGCTGTATTACACTGACTGTTAAAAATGTTCAGAGAAAAGTGTATTTCCACCTTTGCTGTCGAATTTGAGAAAATCCAACTATGTCTGTCATGTGTCCATCAATGCAGCATACCTAAAGAAATAAACATGTATTACATTTTAGATGTTAGGAGAAGGTGTGACAGCAGACTGCAAGCAGTTCTGAACAAGTTCATTGGGAGTTTGTCCCAAAGAGGCTAAGGATTCAACCCATTGTGGTCACTCTAACCATCATCTAGCTATCATTTAGGGGTCCATCCCATGGGTGGGAGATCGACCCTGGCCTGGGCTTCAACCAATTGCCCTGTATCTTTCGCATCTACTTTTTTTTTTTTTTTTTTCCTTCTGGTTTCTTTTCCTCCTTTTTCACCTGGACTTTATGAGGCCGGGGGGGTGGGATGTTTAATAAAACTAGTGCACACAGAATCTGGTGCAGCTGTGCATATTAACCAATCAACTTCAAACTTCAACTTGAACTTTGACAATAAAACCTGGAAGCTGATTGGTTACTATGTGCAGCTGCACCAGATGCTGGGTGCACCAGTTTTAACAAATCTCCCCCTCTTGTCTATACGATGTTTCACCCCCCAATGCCTCCTATAGTTTGAAGGATGTGGCCCTCTTACACTTGTGCCTTTTTGATGAGAAGCTCATAGGAAGGCCATTATCTGCTTTTGTGTGGGCTCAAACAGTTGTGAAATTAAATATGACTGTTTACCATTAGGGAAAGAGTGCATATGTTTCATATACTATGGATTAACTTTGTACTAATGTGAAACCCTATGTTTGATCATTGTCACTATTCTTAAATAGCCGATCCAAAATCTATTAAACAGGCTAGGGACTGGCTGAGTTGCCACTCATTAATATACACTGCTCAAAAAAATTAAAGGAACGCCTTTTAATCAGAGTATAGCATTAGGTCAATTAAACTCCTGGAATATTGATCTGGTCAGTAAAGTAACAGTAGCAGAGGGGGTTGTTAATCAGTTTCGCTGCTTTGGTGGTAATGAAATTATCAGGTGCACTAGATGGTCAACAATGAGACGACCTCGAAAACCGAAATGGTTTTACAGGTGGAGGACACTGACTTTTTTTTTTCCCCTGCTCCTCTATTCTGACTGTTTTCACTAGTTTTGTATTTGGCTAGGGTCAGTTGACCCTATAGAGGTTTTACAGGCAGTCCAACTCCTCCAGGATGGCACATCAATACGTGCCATTCCCAGAAGTTTTGCTGTGTCTCCCAGCACAGTCTCAAGAGCATGGTGGAGATTCCAAGAGACAGTCAGTTGCTGTAGGAGAGCTGGACAGGGCCATAGAAGGTCCTTAACCCATCAGCAGGACCTGTATTTGCTCCATTGTGGAAGGAGGAACAGGATGAGAACTGTTAGAGCCCTACAAAATGACCTCCAGCAGGCCACTGGTGTGAATGTCTGACCAAAAAATCAGAAACCGACTTCATGATCACGGCCTGAGGGCCCGACATCCTCTAGTGGGCCCTGTGCTCACTGCCCGCCACAGTCGAGCTCGATTGGCATTTGCCATTGTGCTGCCACGCAGCTTTACCTGTCTAGCAGTTGTTTTTACATGTTATGTTATGCTATGTTATTGGTATCTTCCTTACACCCCTGCTGTTTCTGGCTAGATGGTTTCTCCCATCCTCCATTTTCCTGCTGTAACTCCCATTTTGTTTAGTTGTTATGAGGAGACTGCAGAATGTGGAAGCTGTGTAACTTCATTGGAAATTTACCTATGGAAAAGTCTCTATGTTTATGCCTTTGCTAACTTGAAGCATAAAGAAGCATTGGAGAACACCTCTGGAGTCTTTATTCATTGAGTAAACTATCTGTTAAAGCCATCATTCAACCTGCTGCACACACTTTCAGACTGGGTCTACAAGGAGGTCACAGGTACAATCGATGCTGAGACAGAACAGTAAATTTCCAATGGTTTCATCACACAGGTATCTCTGCAGCTTCAGAAAGTACATTTCCAAGAAGTACTTGAAGTCAATTTCCAATGGTTTCATCACACAGTTATCTCTGCAGCTTCAGAAAGTAAATTTCCAAGAAGTACTTGAAGTAAATTTCCATGAGTCACAGCTTCAGAAAGTAAATTTCCATGAAGAATCCATCACAGGTATCTCTGCAGCTTAAGAAAAGTAAATTTCCATGAATCTGCAGCTTCAGAAACGTGAGTACCACACTTGCTTGTGTGTCACCAGAAGCATTACTCTGCATATGAAACCAGACACCTACTGAATGCTTCATTACTGTTACAGCCTTCTGAGGTGATCCAGTTTGAACTAGTTCCAGCAATAGCTAGCTAGTGTAACAAATACCCAGCACCTCAGCCAGCCTGCTTAATAACAGAAGTCACTACTTACAGAGCTGAGCTCTGGCAGATTTCTAACAAGACACCAGAAATACAGTACTTATTATGTCTGACAGAGATCTCACAGAATTACCTGCATTTAGTCAAGATAAAGCAGACTCCTTACTTCATTCTGCTCGTCCTGTCAGAGCCCCTCATCCATCCTTGAAGGCAAGGGAGGTTTATGAAGCAAGTAAGGAAGAAACATCTAGTAACCTGACTGCATTGTGGGAAAAGACTTTAAGTTGTATAACAGCCACTAATGAAACTAGCAACAATTCTGAGCAATTGAACACTGCTCTCTCAAGGGTTAAGAAGGCATTTGAGAATTATAAAAGACTTTCTGAGAAGTACTATTCCCTATTGTTACATTCCAAGATAGAGGAAGCTGCATTGGAATTAAAGGGCTTTACTTCTAATGACCAGCAGAGGCATAGCACATATCTTGAAGCAAAGGCACATATAGAAGGTAGATTGGCACAGCTACATGAAACTACATCCTGTAACTCTGCTTCTTCCAGACACTCAGGAAAATCTTCTAGGTCTGCCCGCTCATATCATAAATCTTCTTCTAAGTCATTGCGGTCCTGCTCTATAAGGTCAATACTGAGCGACCAAATACTCAAAGCTCGCCAAAAGGTTGCAGTAGCCCAGGTTCAAGCCGCCTGCTCTGAAAAAGAAGCAGCCTTCAAGGCAGAAGCTAAACGAATACAAGCAGAAACAGAGGCTCAGCTAGAAATTCTTCAGAAGAATAGAGAAAAGGAAGTAGCTTTAGCAGAGTTATCTGTCTTGGAACAAGCCCTATTGGAAGAAGAAGGAGCAGCTTGTACCAGCTTGGCTGCTTGTCAAGACCCTGTTGAAAGGACCCTACAGTTTGTCTTAACTCAGAACCACGACAATACAGTCCCACCTACAGTTGGAGATTCTTCTCATAATCATCCAGCAAGTGGATCAGAAGGCAATGTGTCGCCAAAGCAAGCTGGTCAACTAGACACCCCTACTAACAGAGACCCTTCACAACTACCGCACGTCACAAAATCAAGTGAATCAACCTACGCAGCTCATGTGCCACCACAACCCTATGTGCATAGAGATTACAAGGGCAAAGCAGAAGACTACAGAATGAACTCTATACCCCCTTTGATACAGCTCTCTTTAACTTCAAATGCTCAGAGACCTTCAGACGACAGACCCTTACCTAGATTAAACCCATCTGCAACACCTTTCTCTCTACCTACCAGCCAACATCATATACCAACCATGGTCCAAGACGGCGCACCATCAGTACCCCCTGTGGCTATAAAAACTGAAAGCACTGACATTGCAGAGTTTAGCAAGTATATGATTCGACGAGAGTTGATTACAACTGGACTGTCTAGATTTGATGACCGCCCAGAGAACTACAGGAGTTGGAGATCTACATTTAAGGCGGTAACCAAGAACTTGGACATTGATCCTCAAGCAGAACTTGACTTACTAATAAAGTGGTTGGGGCATCAATCTTCAGAACAAGTAAAGAGACTTAAATCTGTCTACATTTACTTTAAAGCAGGCCTTGATGCTGCCTGGGAACGTCTAGAACAAGACTATGTGTAATGTTCCGGTACCTTTGGTACCCTAAATTACTTTTCACAAGTGTATGCGCCCCACCATTCTCTTTTGGAAAGGTGCGCATACACCTTTAAGACTGAAGCTGTCATCACTCAGCGCCGCACTAGATGGCTATTTAGGGCGTCGGTTCTCACTCACTTGTGTTCGTTCAAACACCCTTACCTGGATGCTAACTTGGCTTGAAGCTTTCGTGCTTGCAAGCATACTTCGCTGACGGAACCTCGCTGCGCTGATCCCTGCATCCCGCTTCCGGATCATCCGCTCCTCCTGAACCAACCTTCGGCTGTATTGCTATTAGTGCTAAGTACCCCGCAGGGGAACCCTCTATAAACCTTTACTAAGCTTACACTATCTAGCTCTGCATAGCAAAGACTATTTATCACATCTGCATATCTAGATTGCTAGCTCTTAAGACTACTGCTACTTATTCCTGCACTGGGTTGATCACTCTTGTATGTCCACCTGCTACTCTGTCATCTGCTACCATACATGATTGCTAAACCTACCTGCATCCATCTGCTACTGTCTTACCTTCAAGTGTCTGTCACCTACCACCTCCACAACCTGTCTCTTAAATCTTCATCACTGTGTTACTACATACATAAAGTCACTCTAGGAACCAGCTTGTTGAGTGTGTGTATTTACTAGCTGAATTAAGACCTTCCACACATGATGAGTCATTGAGGTTGGGAATGGTATCTCAGCATCTCTCTTACATGACTACTGAAGTGGAATATTTCTGCAGCTGAAAATCCACACCATACATGAAACGCAGGAGCGTTACAGATTGAACGAACCTACAAATGGATTCAGCAGAAATAACCACTCAGGTGACACAATTAAAACAGCAAGTAACTGCGTTAATACACGCACTTGCTGAATTAAAAGAAGACAATCAGGCTCTGTCGCAGCAGGTAATTAGACTGACACAACTTACCTCTGCTCAGTCCCCTGAACCCAAGATAAATCCCCCTTTGGTATTTACAGGCGATCGCAAAAAATTTCGTGAATTTAAAAACGCATGTGAGTTACTTTTTTTGCTAAAACCTCGTACCTACCTTACTGATCACATTAAGGTTTGTACTATTATTTCTTACCTAACAGGCGATCCTCGAGCCTGGGCTGACTCTCTTTTTGAGAAAAACGACCAGCTTCTCAACTCCTATGCCTTGTTCCTAGCAGAACTCACTAGCCTATATGATGACCCCAATAGGCAGAGTACTGCCGATCTTCAATTAAGATCCTTGAAACAAGGAAGGAGGCCTGTAGAAGACTTTGTCGCGGAATTCAAGAGATGGACCCTTGATTCAGAATGGAATGATGCATCTCTGAAAACCCAATTTAGGCTTGGCCTATCAGAAGCCATTAAGGACGAACTCGCCCGAGCGGATCTACCAAAAACCCTGGATGCATTAATACAACTCAGTATTACCATAGATAGAAGACTACGAGAAAGAAAGGCTGAGAAAATGGGAATGCCATTATCCGTTTCCCCTCGGATTACGGCCGTTAACCCCGTTCCTATGGAGGTAGGAACCATACGCTCACCGCTATCAACTATGGAAAAAGCCAAAAGACGATATGAAAATCTCTGCTTGTACTGTGCATCCCCGGATCACAAGATAAATGTCTGTCCCCTAGTCAACAAAAAGAAGGGTGAGTGTTCACATGTCCTCCTAGGGGGATTGACAACTTCATTCACTAACCCTTACATTTTTGTTTGTTTGACATTACAGTGGGACCAGAACAGGATTACTACTAAGGCCATGATTGACACAGGATCTTGTGGAAATTATATAGATATATGTTTTGCTGCTTCAAATAAAATTCCTATTATTTCTAAACTTAAACCTGTCTCAGTAAGTCTTATTACCGGTGTTCCATTATCCTCTGGTCCAATCACCGATCAGACACAAGTACTTCTAGTCATGATTAACGAGTCTCATAAGGAGACTACTACCTTCGATTTAATATCTTCACCCCACTTTCCCATTGTGTTGGGACTTCCCTGGTTACACACACACCAACCAACCATAGATTGGAAGGAACGGTCCTTGGCCTTCCTCTCTTGCTATTGCGAGGATACGTGTAACCTCCCGTCTTCCGGGAAGATTCTGTCTGTGGTGACAGATGAGATTGCACCACTATGTTATCAGGATCTTTCTGAGGTTTTTCTTGAGAAAAATGCTCAAGCATTACCTCCTCATCGAGACTATGACTGTAGCATTGATCTACTCCCAAATAGCAAATTGCCATTCGGTCATGTTTATCCTCTCTCACAGGATGAACTTTCCCATCTCAAAACCTATTTGGATGAGAATTTGGAAAAAGGTTTTATTAGACCTTCCACTTCTTCCACAGCAGCAGGACTCTTTTTTGTTCGCAATAAGGACTCAAGTCTCAGACCTATCATCGACTACAGGAAATTGAATGCTATCACAATAAAAGATCGCTATCCTCTACCGCTTATCCCTGAGCTCATTGAGCAGGTGCGTGGAGCTACCTATTTTTCAAAATTGGACCTGAAGGGAGCATACAATCTCATTCGAATCCGAGATGGAGACGAGTGGAAGACTGCATTCAGAACCAGATACGGATTGTTCGAATATCTTGTGATGCCATTCGGGCTATGCAACGCCCCTGCAGTTTTCCAACGATTTATAAACGATATTTTTAAAGACTTACTAGATGTCTGTGTTGTGGTATATCTGGACGATATACTTATATATTCACGATCCCTGTCTGAACACATAAGACATGTAAGACTTGTACTATCGAGATTGCTTGCACATAACCTTTATGTGAAACTGAAGAAATGCTTGTTTCATAAAGACGAGGTACTCTTTCTAGGCTACATCATATCCAAAACAGGAATCGAGATGGACATGAGTAAAATATCCTGCATTCAGGATTGGCCTACACCAACCACACGCAAGGCGCTACAGCGATTCCTGGGATTTTCAAATTTCTACAGGAAGTTCATTAAAAACTTTTCTGCTATTGTGAGACCCCTCACACAGCTCACTAGCATAAAGAAACCATTCAAATGGTCAGAAGAAGCCAATAAAGCTTTTCACTTGTTAAAGACAAGGTTTACTTCCGCTCCCATATTACGCCATCCAGACCCATCCCTCCAATACATTCTGGAGGTAGATGCGTCAAATATGGCAGTAGGAGCAATACTCTCCCAACGACCAACCCACACTTCACCACTTCATCCAGTCGCCTTTTTTTCTAAATCCCTAAGCAGTCCCGAGATAAATTACCCCGTGGGTGAAAAGGAACTGCTTGCTATAAAATTAGCTCTGGAGAATTGGCGACATTTACTCGAAGGCACCCAATTACCAATAATAATATACACGGACAATAAAAAACTCCAATATCTTCAGACTAGCAAAACTCTCTCGCACCGACAGGTACGATGGTCACTATTCTTTCTAAGGTTTAACTTCCTAGTGACCTACACACCTGCAGATAAGAACAAAAAGGCGGATGCACTATCACGACTATCTGAAGAAAACTACTTTGAAATCCCTTCCGTTCCTATAATACCTCACAAACGCATTATTGGAGTTGTCCGTTCCTTGAAGGAAGAGGTTTTGCATGGTATAAGTTTGGATTCACCCCCACCACAACTAAATACTGATGCAGAAGGCTTCCTCTACTACAACGACAAACTTTACATACCACCTACCCTACGCACCAAGATCTTAGAATTATCTCATGATGTGCCTATGGCAGGACATATGGGTATGACAAAGACTCTTAATTTGATTTCCCGGCAATTCTGGTGGCCTGACATGAAAACATCTATACAAAAATTAGTCTCTTCATGCAATGTCTGTGCCAGGTCCAAAATTGACACTACGAGACCATCCGGTCTACTATGCAGTCTACCAATACCCCAAACTCCATGGGAAGTTTTGTCCTTGGACTTCATCGTAGAATTGCCTCTTTCCAAAGGATTTAATACCATCTTGGTGTCAGTGGACCATCGGACAAAGATGGCACATTTCATTGCTATTCGCAGACTACCTTCGTCCAAACAAACGGCAGAACTCCTGATGAAACATGTCTTTAGATTACATGGTATCCCAAAAACTCTTCTGTCTGACCGTGGATCCCAATTTATTTCTAAGTTCTGGCAAGAACTATGTCACATACTACGGATCGAGCGGAAGCTCACTTCTCCTTACCATCCGCAGACCAACGGACAGACTGAAAGAGTCAACCAATGCATCGAGCAGTATTTACGTTGTTATACTTCTTACCAACAGGATGATTGGGTGGATCTTCTCCCTCTGGCAGAATTTGCCTACAACAACGCAACCCACAGTACAACCAAGCAGAGTCCGTTCTACTTGAACTATGGGTTTCATCCCTCTATTCTTCCACCACGCATCCTTCCTTCAAACAACCCAGTAGCCTCAGACTATCTTACCCAAATAAAGGATTCTCTGGGTTTATTAAATACTACCATTGCACACGCTCACAGTCAACAAAAGAAGTACTATGATCTTCGCAG
Organism: Pelophylax lessonae; assembly: GCF_965119305.1. NCBI lineage: Eukaryota > Metazoa > Chordata > Amphibia > Anura > Ranidae > Pelophylax > Pelophylax lessonae. The sequence goes on along the minus strand of NC_138771.1, from coordinate 74,958,863 downwards.
AAGACCTTCTCCACAGTACACTATCGGGGACCTCGTTTGGCTCTCAACAAAAAATTTAAGATTGAAGATCCCTAGCAAAAAGCTTGGACCTCTGTTCTTGGGACCTTTCCCAATCAAAAAACTTATTGGAAAAGCTGCAGTACAGCTTACATTGCCAATAGACCTAAAAATCCATCCCATTTTCCATGTGTCGCTACTGAAGCCCCATGTTCCGGACCAAGGAATAAGGCCTAATACTCCACCTCCGCCTCCTGTACAAGTTGAAGGTGGAGAAGAATACGAGATAAAAGAGATTCTGGATTCTCGTATCTACAGAAGAAGACTTCAGTACTTGGTTAGATGGAAGAACTATGGGCCCCAAGACGACACCTGGCTAAACACCTCTGAAATACATGCCCCTAGATTAATCTGCAATTTTCATGCGAGATACCCAGACAAACCAGCTCCAGAGGCCTTCAGGAGCCGGCCTTAAGGGGGGGGTATTGTAATGTTCCGGTACCTTTGGTACCCTAAATTACTTTTCACAAGTGTATGCGCCCCACCATTCTCTTTTGGAAAGGTGCGCATACACCTTTAAGACTGAAGCTGTCATCACTCAGCGCCGCACTAGATGGCTATTTAGGGCGTCGGTTCTCACTCACTTGTGTTCGTTCAAACACCCTTACCTGGATGCTAACTTGGCTTGAAGCTTTCGTGCTTGCAAGCATACTTCGCTGACGGAACCTCGCTGCGCTGATCCCTGCATCCCGCTTCCGGATCATCCGCTCCTCCTGAACCAACCTTCGGCTGTATTGCTATTAGTGCTAAGTACCCCGCAGGGGAACCCTCTATAAACCTTTACTAAGCTTACACTATCTAGCTCTGCATAGCAAAGACTATTTATCACATCTGCATATCTAGATTGCTAGCTCTTAAGACTACTGCTACTTATTCCTGCACTGGGTTGATCACTCTTGTATGTCCACCTGCTACTCTGTCATCTGCTACCATACATGATTGCTAAACCTACCTGCATCCATCTGCTACTGTCTTACCTTCAAGTGTCTGTCACCTACCACCTCCACAACCTGTCTCTTAAATCTTCATCACTGTGTTACTACATACATAAAGTCACTCTAGGAACCAGCTTGTTGAGTGTGTGTATTTACTAGCTGAATTAAGACCTTCCACACATGATGAGTCATTGAGGTTGGGAATGGTATCTCAGCATCTCTCTTACATGACTACTGAAGTGGAATATTTCTGCAGCTGAAAATCCACACCATACATGAAACGCAGGAGCGTTACACTATGGGAGCCCCGAAGTCATTGAATCTGCCTTATTCCAGAGACTAAAGGACTTTCCTAAAATCTCTGTTAAGGACAATCATAAGCTTAGAGAGTTAGGTGATGTAATGTTCCGGTACCTTTGGTACCCTAAATTACACTTTCCACAAGTGTATGCGCCCTACCATTTACTTTTGGAAAGGTGCGCATACACCTTTAAGACTGGAGCTGTCATCACTCAGCGCCGGACTAGATGGCTATTTAAGGTGTCGGCTCTCACTCACATGTGTTCGTTCAAACACCCTTATCTGGATGCTAACCTTGCTTGAAGCTTCCATGCTTGCAAGCTTACTTCGCTGACGGAACCTCGCTGCGCTGATCCCTGTATCCCGCTACTGGATCATCCGCCTCTCCTGAACCACCCTTCGGCTGTATCGCTAATAGTGCTAAGTACCCCGCAGGGGAATTCTCTATAAACTTATACTAAGCTTACACTATCTAGCTCTGCATAGTAAAGACTGTTTATTACATCTGCATAAACTAGATTGCTAGCTCTTGAGACTACTGCTACTTTTCTGCACTGGGTTGATCTCTTTTGTATGTCCACCTGCTATTCTATCATACAACATTGCTAAACCTTCCTGCATCCATCTGCTACTGTCTCACCTTCAAGTGTCTATCACCTATCACCTCCACTCAACCTATCCCTCAACCTTCATCATTGTGTTACCACATACATAAAGTCACTCTAGGAACCAGCTTGCTAATTGTGTGTATTTACTGGCTGAAATAAGACCTTCCACACATGATGAGTCATTGAGGTTGGGAATGGTATCTCAGCATATCTCTTACATGACTGCTGACGTGGAACTATTTCTGCAGCTGAAAATCCACACCATATAAGAAACGCAGGAGCATTACAGGTGACCTCCTTCAAGAACTTGAAATTGCTAAGTTAGATCCTAGTTTACCAGGTCTTAGCTATTTAGACACTGCTCAGGGCGTAAATCCTATTGTAGCAAAGTTGCCTAGTCATCTTCAGGGAAAGTGGACTAGTGTAGGATCAAAGTATAAGTATGAGCATCGTGTTTCCTTCCCTCCCTTTTCTTATTTTTCAGAGTTTGTGCGGAAGTTTGCAAGATCCAAGAATGACCCAAGCTTCTTCTATCCAGATACAACCACCATTCCTTTAAGTACTTCAAGGGGTATTGCCACCAACAGTAAATTCAAGGATTTAAGGCATCCTATTGCCATGAGGAAGACCGCGATAGCATCCAACGTCTTAGCTACAGACATCAAAGCAAGCAATCTTAATCAACAGTGTCCTATTCATAATGCGCCACACTCTCTCTCCAAATGTCGTGCATTTAAGGACAAGCCTATTGAAGAACGCAAGTCATTTCTCAAAGAGCATAATATCTGTTTTAAGTGTTGTGCATTCTCCGATCATTTAGCTAGAGACTGTAAGATCGCCATCAGATGTTCTCTTTGCAACAGTGCCAAACATGTGGACGCTCTTCATTCAGACCTGTTCAAAAGGAAACCTTCACCCGGCAGCAACCCCAAGACTACATCAGATGATGGCGGGGAGAGAACTGAGCAATATGCCGACCCCGTAACCACAAGGTGTACAGAGGTATGTGGTGAAGGGCTTCATAGCAAGTCTTGTAGCAAGATATGTCTTGTAAGGGTTTTTCCTGAAGGATGTCCACAAAAATCCATAAAAATGTATGCCATACTCGATGATCAGAGCAATCGCTCATTGGCCAGTACAGAATTCTTTGACCTATTCAACATTCAAGGAGAGACCTGGTCTTATACCTTGCAGACATGTGCAGGAAAGGTCAATACTTCTGGAAGAAGAGCCCATGGCTTCGTAGTTGCATCAGAATATGAGGACACAGAGTTTCCTCTTCCAACGCTAATCGAATGTGATCAGCTACCGAACAACAGAGAAGAAATCCCCACACCAGAGGTTGCACGTCATCACCTTCATTTGAGTCACATTGCTAACTACATTCCACCACTTAACAAGGATGTTAAGATTTGGATTCTACTAGGGAGAGACATTCCTAGAGTTCATAAAATAAGAGAGTTATGTAACGGTCCAGATGATGCTCCTCAGGCCCAGAAACTCGATCTTGGATGGGTGATAATAGGAGAAGTCTGCTTAGACCAATCTCACAAGCTCTTGGATGTAGCTTCCTACAAAACTAATGTTACCTGTCAATTGATGAAACGTCCATCGCACTATTATATGAAGGAAAGACTTGATTTTAAAAACGAAGTTCCATATCAAGCACTTCAAAGTATTAACTGTAAGCTCACTTCTCAAAAGGACTTTGGTGATTCAGTGTACCAGACTACTTGTGATGACAACAAGATTGCCCCTTCAGTCGAAGACAAGGAGTTCATCAAGATTATAGATGAAGAGTTCTTCAAGGACAATTCCATCAGTTGGGTAGCTCCATTACCCTTCCGAGTACCAAGGCTTACAATCCCTAACAATCGAGAACAAGCTTTAACCAGATTTGCTGCACTTAAGAAAACTCTCCTTAACAAACCTGAGAAGCAAGAGCACTTTCTAGCATTCATGCAGAAGATTTTAGTGCCAGCAGTTGTCCTCACACAAACCATTTGGTTTTCAGGACCCAAGTTTTTAATGGACCAGTCTTCTACAAACTCAGAAGAATATATCGATTTCCACCTGGAGGATCCAGATACTGATCTGAAAATCTGGCCTGAAGTTGTAGCATTGAGTTCCAACATCTGCTCAAGAAGAAATTTGGAGGATGAAGATGACTCCACAGATATGGGGAATGGAGCTGATGAATGGATGCAGGCCAAGACTCTGGTTAAGCCTCCGGACCAGCTGGAACTCAGCGAGGCTGATCTTAAGGAAGAATTCACTCGTATCCTGACTGCGAACAACCCTCATGCCCCCCAGAACATTGTGAGGTACAGTTTTAAGGAACGGGCCTACAAACCCATTAGCATCATGGACCAGCTGGCCGTACGCTTCTCCCTGGATGGAAACATGTTACGCGAAGACTCTGATGAAGCGCGGCGACAGATGACAAAGTTGGGAGTCATTGAAGAGACTCAGACCAACGACTCCACAGAGCCAGTAGACAAAGATACAGATGGGAAGTCTGACCCTCAGGCTAGTGAAGAATGGACAGAAGGTGAGGAAATACCATCCAGGAACAAGAAGGAGAGAAAACTGACCAACCAGTTCAATTATAGCAAGAGAGCATCCCAGAGCATTCACAAACCCCTGCGGGAGCGAGCTTCTCGGACAGAGCCACCTCCAAGAGCCACCTTCTCCGCCACTGCAAACCAGTGGAAATTCAACCCATCACACGCTTCACACATGGGCGGAGCATGGGAACGTATGATTGGGATGGCAAGGCGCATACTGGATTCTATGTTGCTTGATGTGAGTTCTTCACGTCTTACCCATGAAGTACTTACTACATTCCTTGCTGAGGTCGCAGCAATAATCGACTCAAGACCGCTGACAGCTGTATCCACAGACCCAGAATGTCCAACTGTTTTAACTCCAGCTGCATTATTGAGCCGGAAAATTGGACAGATCCCAGCGCCAAAGAGCATCTTTGATGAAAAGGACATATATAAACGTCAATGGAGATACGCTCAATACCTTGCAGATTGTTTCTGGGACAGATGGAGGAGGGAATACCTCACACTTCTTCAAGGACGTAAAAAGTGGCAAACCCAGAAGCCTAACTTACAGGAAGGGGACCTGGTTCTTCTAAAAGACAAGCAAACCAATCGGATCCAGTGGCCAGTTAGAGTTATTACAAAGGCCATTGCTAGTGATGATGGAAAGGTCCGAAGTGTGGAAGTCAGGATTGTAAAGGACGGGAGCCCAAAAACCTTCCTGAGACCAGTCACTGAGACAGTCCTAATTATGCCTGCTTCCAAAAATTCTGATTCAGTGTTATGTGTAGGAGTCACTTAGACCTCTAGCATAGTTAGCTTAGAGGAGAGGGCTACATAGCATTCTACTGTATGCAATGTTAATTGTATGTTTATGGAAAATAATTGTGTAGTGGTATCTCACGATACCAGGCGGGGAGTGTGCTGCCACGCAGCTTTAACTGTCTAGCAGTTGTTTTTACATGTTATGTTATGCTATGTTATTGGTATCTTCCTTACACCCCTGCTGTTTCTGGCTAGATGGTTTCTCCCATCCTCCATTTTCCTGCTGTAACTCCCATTTTGTTTAGTTGTTATGAGGAGACTGCAGAATGTGGAAGCTGTGTAACTTCATTGGAAATTTACCTATGGAAAAGTCTCTATGTTTATGCCTTTGCTAACTTGAAGCATAAAGAAGCATTGGAGAACACCTCTGGAGTCTTTATTCATTGAGTAAACTATCTGTTAAAGCCATCATTCAACCTGCTGCACACACTTTCAGACTGGGTCTACAAGGAGGTCACAGGTACAATCGATGCTGAGACAGAACAGCCATAGAACACCAGAATTGGCAGGTCCGCCACTGGCACCCTGTGCTTTTCACAGATGAGAGCAGGTTCACCCTGAGTACACCCTGAGTACATGCGACAGACGTGAAAGGGTCTGGAGAAGCCGTGGAGAACGTTATGCTGCCTGTAACACTGTTCAATATGAGCGGTTTGGTGGTGGGTCAGTGATGGTTTGGGGAGGCATATCCACGGAGGGATGCACAGACCTCTACAGGCTAGACAATGGCCCCCCTGACTGCCATTAGATATTGGGATGAAAGTCGTAATATTGGATCAATATACAATAATTATAATGTATTTTAATGAAGAGGGTCTGACCTTTTTGGTTACAAAAATGTATCTAGATTGTAACGCTCCTGCGTTTTATGTATGGTGTGGATTTTCAGCTGCAGAAATATTCCACTTCAGTAGTCATGTAGAGAAACGCTGAGACACCATTCCCAACTCCCAATGACTCATCATGTGTGGAGGATCTCAATTCAGCAAGTAAATACACACACTCAATAAGATGTTTCCTAGAGTGACTTATGTATATAGTAACACAGTGATGATAGGCTGAAGAGACAGGTTGGGTAGAGATGGTAGATGACAGACACTTGAAAAAAAATGTTCTTGAAAGTAAGATAGTAGCAGATGGATGCAGATAGGTTTAGCAATCATGTATGGTAGCAGATGACAGAGTAGCAGGTGGACATACAAGAGAGATCAACCCAGTGCAAGAACAGGTGGTAGTAGGTTCAAGAGCTAGCAATCTTAGATAATGCAGATGTAGTAATAGTCCTTAGTATGCAGAGCTAGATAGTGTAAGCTTCAGTATGAAGGTTATAGAGGTTTCCCCTATGGGGTACTTATCACTAATAGCAATGTAGCAGAGGAGAGGTTCGGCAAGAGCGGATGATCCGGTAGCGGGATACAGGGATCAGCGCAGCGTGGTTCCGACAGCGAGGTATGCTTGCAAGCATGAGAGCTTCAAGACAGGTTAGCATCAAGGCACAAAGCAGTTTGAACGAACACATGTGAGTGAGAGCCGGCGATCTAAATAGCCATCAGTCCGGCGCTCAGTGATGACAGCATCAGTCTTAAAGGTGTATGCGCACGTTACCAAAAGAGAATGGTGGGGCGCATACACTTATGAAAGAGTAATTAGGGTACCCAAAGGTACCAGAACATTACATAGATCTAACTAGAAATTGTGTTGGTAAAACGCATCTATATATGATGATGAAATGTGATTTAATTCTGTTGCAGGTCTTTATGCTGCTATGCCTAGAGACATTCTGCTGGTTGTTGGTAATGAGATAATTGAAGCTCCCATGGCGTGGAGGTCCCGATTCTTTGAATACAGGGCCTACCGTCCCTTAATTAAGGATTATTTTCAACGTGGGGCAAAGTGGACCACAGCACCTAAACCAACAATGGCTGATGAGCTCTATGACCAGGTACATTCTGCTCTGGATTTTTTTTTTTATTATTTATGTAAAATATTACATTATAAAAATAAATCAAAAAAAGAAAATATTGTCCTGATTCAGTTAAAGAGCATTGCAAATAAATACAGAATGCACATTAGAAATTGAAATATTCAGAAAGGGGGGGGGGGGGGTGGGAGTGGTATATAGTATTGGCCAGGAATAAAGGCAAAGTATTGTCAAAGTGATACCTGTGGTGGCTATGGAAATGATTCAGAAATATGCATCCCCAAATATTTTTCTTCATCAGTTTTTTTAGACAGCCACAAGTGTTGCAACTCAATGAATATAATGGAAGATTCCACAAAGCAAGCTGTTTAGCATGGATGGAGGAGTATTCGATTCCTATTTGAAATATATGCCTGCATGGCCAGCTTGGGGAAAATCCAGCAGAGAAAGTGTGATTACCTGCCTTAGTTGGCCTAAAACCACATGTTCTTGATGGCCTCAGCAAATAGAAAGTGGAGCCTGTGCAATCTCACCATTGGAGTATGAGTGAGATTTAGGAAGCTTGTGGGTGCTTCAAGTACTGTAGCTATTATTGACCCAGTACGGTTTATGTAACTAAGAAAAAAGAATGCTCTCCGAGCAGAGGTGGGAATAAGATTTATTTCTAACAGCAAGATGCAGATTTTCATAATTGTGCTGAAATTTTAGAACTAAAAAGGGCTAGCATGCTTCATTTTCCAGCTTTTATTCCTCCATTGGCACTGGCACTATCTCTCATGTATCCTTTGTGCCTGACTGAAAAAAAGGGGAAGGAGAAAAGGAGAGAATCTGGCAGTGTGTAGCTCTCTGCACCCCTCAACCACCGGTGCTGCCTATCATTGCTCATCAATGCACATCAGTTCCGTCGATCAGTGCACATCAATGCTGCCTATCAGCCACCCTCTCCTCCTGTGTGCACTGCAGGAAGTGTGAAGCCAAGCAGCTCACATTTTTTGCAGATCACACAGGAGGTATAGGGGTGGGACAATAAGGAGCAGATCGGTTGTTTCCTCTCCCATTCATGCGGGGGAGGGGGCTCTGTGCTGCACGCGCTCAGCTCAGTCCTGCTGAGGAGGCACTGATGGGCGGCTCTGATGGGTGGCTCAGCTGATCACATGGTAAAGAGCCGCTGTGATCTGAAAGACAAAGTCTGTGCGCTGGATGCGTGCCCCAGGGAGCACACAAGAAGTGAAGTTCTGGGAGAATGTCCATGGACCCCCTCCCAAAATTGAGGCTCAGATAGAAGGGGGGGGTCAGAGTTCATGGTTTCTTGCATTGGGGCCCTGAAGGTTCTAGTTATGCCTTTGATACACACTATATTACCAAAAGTACTGGGACACCTGCCTTTACATGAACATGAACTTAATAGCATCCCAGTCTAATGCCTCGTACACACGTACCGATCGTCGGCCGAACGATCGGCCGTCTTTTGTCTGAGGGCTGTCGTGTCTGTTGAAAACTGCAAAAGACTGCACACGAATTTTGTCGGCCAACAACAGCCGACTGCAGAAGTGATGTCATGTGATGTTAACTTTCCTGGTCTTTTTTTCTTTTCTGAGCATGCCCAGTCTTGCTAATCTGCTGTCTGTCGGCCGAATTCTGTACTGACTGGCAAACAATCGGCCGTTCTGGTGTCGGCATACAAAAATTTTAATGCTTGCACGACAGATTCTGTTCGGCCGAAAGTGCGCTGTCGGAAGCATTATACTAATAAGCCTACAATCGGCCGATCGGTCGTCGGCCGAATCTTTTCGGCCGACAATCTGCACGTGTGTACGAGGCATTAGTCCGTAGGGTTCAGTATTGAGTTGGCCCACCCTTTGCAGCTTTAACAGCTTCAGCTCTTCTGGGAAGGCTGTCCACGAGGTTTAGGAGTTTCTATGGGAATGTTTGACCATTCTTCCAGAAGTGCATTTGTGAGGTCAGGTACTGTTGTGGACTAGAAGGCCTGGCTCGCAGTCTGCACTCGAATTCATCCCAAAGGTGTTCTATTGGGTTGAGGTCAGGACTTTTGTGCAGGCCACTCAAGTTTCTCCAACCCAAACTCGCTCATCCATGTCTTTATGGACCCAGTTTTGTGCAATGGTTCAAATCATTTGGTGAAGGGGAGGTTATAATTTGGGGTTGTTTTTCAGGGGTTCAGCTTGGCCTCTTAGTTCCAGTTAAGGGAACACTTAGGGCATCAGCATACCAAGATATTTGACAATTTCATGCTCCCAACTTTGTGAGAACAGTTTGGGATGGCCCCTTCCTGTTCCTGAGCGGAGAGTGCGAGCCAGGCCTTCTCATCCACATCAGTGCCTGACCTCACAAATGCGCTTCTGGAAGAATGTTCAAACATTCCCATAGACAATCTTAAACCTTGTGGACAGCCTTCCCAGAAGAGTTAAAGTTGTAATAGCTGCAAAGGGTGGGACAACTCAATATTGAACCGATGGACTAAGACTTGGATGCAATTAAAGTTTGTGTGTGTAAAGGCAGGCGTCCCAATACATTTGGTAATGTATATTACAGCAGCTAACCCAAAATTAAAGTTAGTACAAATGCAACCAAAAAAGCGTTTTATTTAAAACTATCTTCCCACAGTTATATAGTCTGTCAAATTTAAATAAAATATAATACAATATCTTAAATTCCAAAAGTGGACTTTATAGATTTTAGGACATATATATTCTCTATAAATGTGAGACATTCTTTATAATTGTGGAAAGATTGTTTTAAGTACGCGTTGACTTTGCCTGTATACACAATGATTTTGGTTTATGAAATTCATTTTTATATTGGCAACCTATCCAGGGCTACAGATTAACTAAACCTATATTTAATGCCATAGCTAAATATATATGTATATGCCATACTTGCAAGTCTAAGCAGCTCTGCTATTTGAAAATGCTTCTTGGCTGTAGATAAGTTGAATTTTAATAACGGTTGCTTATGGACCTCAGACATAATTTTTTAACTCTTGTTTAATATCTGTGTACCTCTGACATCACTAGACTGTGTGGATTGTGTATAGCACATGTTGTATGTGAGGGATGAATACAGTATGGGAAATGCTGGAAAGGTCAGGATCTGCATTCATACTCAAGGCTAGATGTTGACTTCTCCTAATGTCTGCCTTACAGGAATACCCTATTCGTACTGTTGAAGACCGAAACAAACTGGCCGCTCAGGGAAAATTTGTTACTACAGAACATGAGCCCTGTTTTGATGCTGCTGACTTCATGAGAGCCGGGAGAGACATCTTTGCACAGAGAAGCCAGGTGTGGTGGCTCTGACTGCCAGCCATTGTCATGCTTTCTGTTTAATTGCCTTTTTATTATACCGCATGAACATGCTGACATCCTCTTGGGTGCAATGGTTGATCCAGTAAATTTTATACAGCCTCCACTTAACAGCCAGATTGTCACCTGATTTTTAGAGATGGGCCGAACGACCCCCTGTTCGGTTCACAGCAGAACATTCGAACATTGCGAAAGTTCGGAACCGAATAATGAACCCCATTGAAGTTTATAGGACCCAAACTGGAAGAATCAAAAAATGCCCATTTTGAAGGCTTATATGCAGGTTATTGGGCAGACAATGGTTATAGGGTTCTGGGTACTGTCCTGGGGGACATGTATCAATGAAAGCTTGTATAAAAATGTCATTTTTTTAATGAGCTGTGATTTACTGATGTTTTAAAGTGAAGCAAAACAATGAGAAATAACATGAAAAACTCCTTTCAATGTAGTTCCTGGGGGGTACTCTTAGTCTGCCTGTAAAGTGGCACATCTGTATGTGTATAGAAACTGCTGCAGCAAGAATTACACTTTTTATAAGCCAATAAAATGAGATTGTTGCTGCAAGCTTTTTTTTATTTTGGAAAGAACAGGTTGGCGAGTGAGTCTATATGATAAGGCTACAATGCAATGCACTGGGAACAAGATTCAACATTTTTAGGATAAATTCTGGTGTCTTTCACTGACTTTGGATAGAAGTACCAGGTGCAGAAAAATTGGGTTTTGGGTGTTGGTGCCTTTAAACTGTGTAACCCTATAGAGGTACTCTTGATTAAAGCAAAAATTGGCCTTGCTGTCAAAAATCGAAATGATATGCACCTGTGGGTGTTAAAAAAATTTGGTCTTTGGGTGTTAATTGTGCCCATAAAACCTACACGAAAAAATTCTTCCAGATTAAATCAGCATCCACAAAGCTAGGCAGCCTAGAAGTCTTGCAAATATTCCACATCCCAAAAACACTTAATCAGAAACATTGGCATCAGGAACTTCATAGCAGCTGCTAATCCAGGACTGATTAATTTTGATAAATGTCAGCTGGTCCTCTGTGTCTGTGGCCAGACACGCTCTATTTATCAGTAACAAAACCTCCGGCAGCACTAAATGCCCGTTTGGAAAGCACGCTGGATGCAGGGCAGCCCAGCAGCTGTATGGCATACTGGAAAGTTCTGGCCAGTGGTCTATTCTCATGACCCAGTAACCCAGTGGATCTCCAACTGGAAAGCTCTCCATGTCTGTTTTCGTCCACCATATGATGCAGATGCTGCCGATGGGATGTTGAAGCTGAAAGACCTGGGCACTGAGGACCAAATAAATTGTAAAATGCATCACTTAGGCAGCTCCCTTCTCCACCACTCCTCTTTTGACCAATAGAAACCTCAAAATGAAGTTTTTCCACGAGACTGTAACCTACCAGAGTCTGGAAAGGTGTTTACATAAATTCCTTATTAAGGAGTCTTAAAGAGATTTCATCTTCTGCTCCTTCTGTGGGAACAGGATTAGTTCTCAGACTTTCCCCTTGTAACAGTGGTCAAGGAGGGTTGCCAACCAGTAGCGATCCTTCTCCTTGATACCATGTATTCTCGGGTCCTTTCGCAGGTTTTGAAGCATGAGGGAGCCCATGCACATGTTTGCGGAGGCATAGGAAGCAGACTCCTCAAGGCCTTTGAGGATTACAGTATCTGGAACTGCCTCCTCCCAGCCACGTACTACCAAGGGTTCTTGGGATGGAAAACCATTTAAGGGTTGACTTGTGTCTTGCTCTGCTTCAACACCTCCAAAACTGCTAGAATCATCTGTCTCCTCCTCCCTCTCCTCCTTGTGTGTTCTGCGGTGTGGCAAGAATGGTGTCTGCATAAAGCGGGCCTTGAGAGAAAAGGAAGTCCCCCTCTTACTCTGCCTCGAGTGCCTTGTCCATAATGCCACATACTGTAGTCTGCTCCAGCAGGAACATAACTGGTATGGTGTCACTGATGCATGCATTTTCACGGCTTACCATCCTTGTCACCTCAAGTGGCGACAGTACAGTGCATGCATCCTTTATCAGCCATTGGTGTGGGGGGAAAAAAGCAGAGCCAGTCTGAGGGTGTAGTTGTGCCATACATCAACACAGATACTAGTTGACTGCCCTCTGCTGCATGTGCAGCCACTGCTGCATTGTCAAAGTCAAGTTGCACCTGTTGGGCATGTCCAAATCAGGCAGTTTATGGCAGGTGGAATTCCCGCTGAATTTCAGCCAACCGATCACTGGCTGTCTATGACCGCGTGAAATTACTAGAGACTCTTCTGGCCTGCTTTAGCAGATTTTCCAACCCTGGTTACCTATTTAAGAAGCGCTGCACCACAAATTGGAGGCAGGCCAGGCATGGCACATGTGTCAACTTTTCCTGTATAAAGGCGGACAGAAGGTTTGTGCTGTTATCACACGCCACGTTTCCTGGCTCCAGCTGGTGTGGCATGAATCCCCTCTGGACCTGCCCCTGCAGAGCTGCAAGAATCTTCTCCAGTGTTGCTCCTGTCTCCTAGACACACCAGCTGAAGCACCGCATGGCACCTTTTTTTAGCCTGCTTCATTGAATATCCCCTTGAACGCTTAGGGGGAACGTGTGGTTCATAGGACAATTCAGCAGAGGAGGGTATGAAGGAGGAGGGGTTGAGATGACAAATCTCACATCACCACTAGCTATATGGAGATGTGGCGGCACAACAAGCTGCAGCACTGAACCCTGTCTTGCATCCTTCAGAGTTGTAAGCAGAGTTACCCAGTGTGCTGTGAACAAAATATATCGTCCCTGACCGTGTCAGCAGAAACATGAATCTTGCAGCTGACTGCCTGGCTCAACAATGCCACAACATTGCCTTCCACCTGATGGTACAGAGCTGGAATGGCCTTGTGTGAAAAGGAATAGCGACTGGGAACCTGCCGTTGTGGTACAGCACATTCTGCAAATTCACAAAAGGTTGTAGAGTCTACCAGACAGAAAGGCAGGAGTTGTAAAGCCAGCAGCTTTGACAAGCTTGAATTTAAACGCTGGATATGTGCGTGGCAGTGACTGTATTTTTTTTTCACTGCAGGAGATGGGGCAGAGAGATTTGCCTGCTACAGTCTACATCTGGTGGTGTGCCCTGTCAGTGGAGGCTGCTGAGAGGTCATTAGGTATAGCGGGGGTAAACTGGAAAGGTAAGGAGGAGCAGAATTGCATCCCTTGTGTGGCTTTCAGGTGCTCTTGACAACAGGCTGAGTGGGAAGTTAAATGCCTTGTCAAGCATGTGGTACCCAAATGGCTGGTGTTTTTGCTGCGCTTGATGTGCTTGAGGCAAAGCTTGCAAATTGCAACAGTGCGATCGGCTGCACAAGTGCTAAAAGGCCCAGACAGCTGAGCTGTGGGAAGTGTGCCAGGAGATGACCGCTCCACAATCTGGTTGCTAGGGTGGCTGGTCTCTAATCTTCCATGATGGCTGCCTCGTTGGGGTTATGCCTCACCCTCTTTTCCTCTGCTGTATCTGGCACCCAAGTTGTGTTAGTGACCTCATAATCATCCTCATTGCTGGAGACAACTTGGCAATACGCTGCAGCTGGGGGAACATGACTGCCAATTGTGTACCAGTGTTCTCCCCTCTCTGTAGGCTCATGTTCCTACCTTCCTCATCTTCAGAACCAACATGTGAATCAAGTCATGGCTGTGCATCAAGGAGCAAGTGGCTAACGCTGTGTTCAGCTGACTCTTCCATGCCTGATGCCTGATACTTGGGCTATGGCAGGAATGGCTGTGGACAAAGACAGAATAAGTCACTCTGGCAACTGCAGTGGGCTGCGCACTAGTCTCTGCTTGGGTGATGGAGGATGATGGTTTATTAATGCCCCGTACACACGTGCAGATTATCTGCAGACTTTTGTCTGCAGACTTACCTTTTCTATGTAGTGCAAGGGCCTGCCGGATTGCATACAAATTGAAAGTGTTTAGGTTTGACCTCATATTATATGGTTTTGGTAAGTCTGCAGACAAAAGTCTGCAGATAATCTGCACGTGTGTATGGGGCATAAGCCAGTCCACCTCTGCATGCTGTGGCTGAATAGCATGGGCAACATCACTAAACAGGGAAATAATGCCCTGCCTGAGGACTGATCAGGCCCACCTTTGCCTGTGCAACAATAGAACGATAGCCGCTCAGGTAAGAGCAATAAGAGCCTTGGAGTCCGAACAACACCAAGCATGAGAAAAGTATTGACCGCACTCCAGCATAGAAGGCACTCAAAAGACCCTATGTTATGACAGCAAATTTATTAGTGAAACACGTCAACCGTTCCTTGTTACCTGCCACATCCATGTTGTCTGGTACATTGGATATTTTTATTCAATAAAGTCTTTTGATTGCCTTCTATGCCAGAGTGCGTCTATACTTTTCCCACCTTTGCCTGTGGACACATAACGCTGCTTGCCCCCTCACAGTGCCATTTGAACATCTGCCTCTCCTTGTTGGCCTCCTAGATATGATGGGGCGCTTATTAACAAAATGTAATAAAGATGTGGAAATGTGTACGTGGATGCACTTTAATCAATGAAATGTCGTGTTTGGTGCACTTTAACCTGAGTACTTCCTACACACAATATACTGCAGTAAAACTGCACTGACGCACTGCAATATACTGCGTTAAACGTGCACTAATGCACTGAAATGTGCTGCATTAAATGTGCGGTAATGCACTGAAATGTACTATATTAAACGTGCAGTAATGCACTAAATTGTATTGACACTAAACTGATATTCTACACTGACAATATAATCACTATAGCACACTAACTTGCTAGCAGCACTGAACAGAGCCCTGTTCGATCTCTCTCCATGCCGATATCACACTGCAAATGGCCACTATTGAAAGAATAGTTTTATAGTGTGGGGCTGGACTAAGAGCATTGAGCCATGAATGGATAGTCATCGTGACAGTATCCAATCATGACCCTGACCATGCAATGTTCCCTGATTGGGCAAAGCTTTCATTGCTTCAGCCAATCAGGGCTTCCAATGCACTGTGCTGCCTCCTTTTTGCTGTGCACCCTTTAATTGTTAAATTTTATGCATTAACTCATTTTGTTTTTGTACTCTAGAAATGATCTGTGGATAAATTCTTATATTTATTACTAGGTGACAAATTACCTTGGAATTGAATGGATGCGCAGGCATCTGGCTCCAGGGTACAAGGTGCACACTATCTCATTTAAAGACCCAAATCCTATGCATATTGATGGCACCTTCAACATTATTGGACCAGGTCTTGTACTTTCTAACCCAGATCGTCCCTGCCATCAGGTAGGTTAAAGGTTACACTAGCTGAAAATGCAAGAACATAGTTGATTCTATTGGTACCACACATGCTAAAACTGGTTTCTCTTCTCTGTTACTAGATTGACTTGTTCAAGAAAGCTGGCTGGACTGTTATCATTCCCCCCACTCCACTCATGCCAGATGGTAGGTATTGGCATATTTACATACATGCTGTCATGTAATGAGTCAGTATGTTTAATTATATCAGATAACTGGTTTGGGGGTTTGACGCATTGACTGAAGACAAGACTTTTGCATCAAACAGTGCAGATTGTGGTAGGTTTATCTTCTGAAACAATTTAGCCAAACAGTTGCTTGCTTCAGAACTACAACTCCATAAATGATACTAAAATATTTAACAAAATATGAAATGATATAAAAGGTCCACAGTAGATCCTGATTATTTTAAATTTCATACATTTTTTTACTTATTTAGATCATCCTCTGTGGATGGCCTCAAAATGGCTCTCAATGAACATCCTGATGTTGGATGAAAAACGTGTAATGGTGGATGCCAATGAAACTTCCATTCACAAGATGTTTGAGAAGTTGGGTGAGTGTCTACTGGTCCTGGTATACTAAAATTTAGCTAGCACTGCTTTCGTTTTTATCCAGATAAATTAACTGATATAACTGCCATGTTTACTGGTCCCTTAGGTGTTAAGCATTTTGCCTTTTTCATGATCATCTTTATAATGTAAATTGGCATTACACATTTGAATATTACTTAGAATAAATTCAGGTAAATAATGTTTGTTTTATTTGGCAGGTATCTCCACCATTAAAGTGAGTATTCGCCATGCAAATTCCTTAGGAGGTGGTTTCCATTGCTGGACCTGTGATGTTCGTCGCCGTGGAACCCTGCAGTCCTATTTCAGCTAAAAAGCTGGAAATGAACAGTAAACAAGCTTTTAAGCGCCTTAATACTATAAACAAGGCAAATATCCAAGCATAACTTAGAACAGCCTGCTTCCAATTACAGTCCTATCTGTAGACTGAAACTGCTACTCTGAGTTTCAACATTTTAGAATGTTACATTTACACTGAAGAACCATCCAAACGTTTCCAGGACTGCAAGGTGCTGACAGCATTAATGCACTAGGTCTACCTGTCTACCTCTGTCTTATCAAAAAAGTGGCTTTAAATGTACCATGTAATTACCATTTATTTTTCTTATAAAGATTTATTGGTTACACTCTAACAAATTTTGAGATTGAACCTCGAAATATTGACCCCAGATTATTCATGAAAGTTGTAGTATGTTTTCAAAGATGTCTAATTTATCCAGAACTATGCTTAGTTTCCTACACCTTAAATGTTTCAAAACTTTTTATAGCACCACTTTAAAATGTACAGTTTGCTTTGCACTTTCAATAAAGTCTTTGTAAAGGAGTGTGTGATCCTACTTTCACTCACAAACTGAGATGCAAAAATTGAAAAAGTATTTAAAGGGAAGTAGGTTTTTCTCACCTCCCCTTCCGGTCAGGACGGCCAACACATGAGAGATGATAGGAAACCCAATCCAAACACAGCATGTTAAAAGGCCCCACCCTTCCCCTTGTCCCTCAGTTTAGATTGTGTTTCTTCCTACAGCGTTTGTTTTTTTTCTCTGACCTGAAGACTTGGAGTCGGATGGTCCCCCTGTGAGCCAGGTTCAGGAATGCTGGTGAGAGCTGCACTCTACCTGCCGCCTCCTCAGGCTTCTCACAGGTCGCCCTTGTTGCACAGGCCGTCGGTCACCAGAGTGTCCCTCTAGGCCTGTCTCTGGCTATCCAGCAAGTCTCCTCCAAAGCGGCAGGGAATTCTAAAAGCCCGCTGAGACGTGTGTCCCAAGCCTCGCTGTGAGACCAGAACTTCCGCCGGAGCGTCAGCAGGTGGAACATGCGCGGCGCAGCACAGAAAAAGAGAAGCAATGTAGAAGAGACGCCGGACCCGCTTGGAAGCTTGAGAGCAGACTCCTAGGCCCCAGGAGCCCGGACAGCTGCAGGGGAAATGAAGCCTACTACAGCCCACCTCGCAGAAAAGGAGGAGGGAAGGCCGGTCCAGGTGACTGCAGCCAAATTTAGGTTGGAACTGGGTAAGTGCTGACTGTCTTGTTCTATAATCTGGGATTAATGCTGGTCTTAGCAGAAGCCCTGGAATGTCATTTTTCCCCTGACCCTAGTCGGACCCATTTCCTGTCCTTTCTGAGGATCTATTTAATGGAAGAGTGATCCTATTGTGTTTTTTTTTTTTCTGCCTCGTGTCTTCTCTTCCAGAGTCCCTGAGTGGTTCACAAGAGGCCTCTAATTTAGTACCCCCATTGTCCACAGGCACTAGTACCTCAAAAAAATGTGGTAATTGCGGGGACAGACTATCTAGCTCTCACACTAAACCTTTCTGCTGTAAATGCATCAATAAACTAGCTGGTAAAGAGGCCTCTGGACTAATGAAAGATTTTTTAAAATCCGTCCAGGAAGAAATGCTGGCTACAATACAGTCATTTTGTTCCTCGTGGCTTCCCTCCAAGTCACAGAACCTAGTGAACCAACCCTTAAAGAAGGTATCTCTTCCCAGGAAAGCTCAACCTCCAGGGCAGGTCCTTCTGGGTTTTTACCGGTGTCCCAGAACCTTCCACCCAGCAAACTGGGGAGGAAGAAAGGTTGGAGAATGAGGTGAACCAGTCAGACTCCCAAACCAGCTCCGGGCTGAGGGAGAAAGGGACTCGGATAGTGAAGCTGAGGATTCAGAGGTAAATAGGAACCTATTTGGGCTGGAAGAAATGCAGGGACTCCTTCAGGCCGTTTACGCCTCAGAAGAGATCACAGAGCCCCCAAAGGAAACTTCAGCGCAGGATAGAATATACAAGGGACTATGAAAGAACTCATCAAGGGTTGTGCCAGTACATCAATCCTTGAAAGGGTTAATCCTGCAAGAGTGTCAGTTCCCTGAAAGTAAGTTAGTTAAACCAAAATCATGGAAGAGAAGGTTCCCCTTTAAAGAGGAGGATGTAGAAAGGTTTTTCAAAAACCCAAAACTGGATCCTCCACTATCACAAGTAACAAAAAGGTCCAGCCTCTTCTTTGTATATACAGGCAATATCAAGGATGTTATGAACCGAAAGGCAGAATCCTTACTGAAAAAGGCCTGGGATGCCAATGCATCAGCAATGGCCCCAGCCCTAGCAGCCTCTTGTGTAGCCAGAAATGCCAATTGTTGGGTAGAAAGACTGACTAAACACCTTTCACAGGGTAAGACCCAAGATCTACAAGACTCCCTGTCAGTTATAGTAAAAGCGGTTGCCTATCTAGCTGATGGCAGCAGTGGAATAAGTAATAGCCTCCGCTAAAGCGGGGGCCCTCTTGAATTCAGCCAGAAGAGCCATCTGGCTTAAAGAATGGAAGGTGATTTCACATAAAAAAACAAGCTCTGCGGATTGCCTTTTGAGGGGTCCTTACTCTTCGTGTCGGGCCTAGATGAGGTTCTGGCCAGATCCTCTGAAAAGGGTAAAACATTTCTGGCCAAATCCAGAAAGGATAGGGGTAGGAAATTTTTTCGTGGCCACCCAGGACAAAGGCAGCAAAAAGCCAGGAAAGAACCTGCTAGAAGATGGGGCTTCAGGAGAGGGAGGCAAAGAAACAGTTTGCTCTTCCCCTCAAGCTAAGTCAGTTTTGTCCCAATGGGAAGAGATTGCAGTAACCCCTTATGTCCACTTCCTTATAAAAGAAGGTTATCGCCTGCAGTTTACATCAACAATAACTATAACTCATCCTCCTATGGAGGTTCAAAAAAGGAAGGCCCTGTTGCAGGGGATCCAGGAACTGGCAGAGCAGCTAGTGATAGTTCCCGTACCAGAAAACCAGTTCTTCCAAGGCTTTTACTCCCACGTTTTTGTGGTACCCAAACCCTCGGGAAAATATTGCCTTATAATCTAAAAAACTTGAACAAGTTTCTACGGTACAAGAAATTTTCAATGGAAAGCATCTATTCAGTACGAAAAAACTTACTGAAAGATGTGTTCATGGCTACCCTGGATCTCAGAGATGCATACCTGCATGTTCCCATTCATTAGGAGCATCAGGCCTTTCTGAGATTTGTGGTAGTTACCAAGGAAGGAACAGCACACTGACAGTTCAGGGCGCTCCCCTTTGGGCTAGCAGCCAGCCCGAGAATCTTTACAAAAACCCTAACAGATGCAGTGGCTTATCTCCATCTCCAGGGTATAGCTTTAATTCCCTATCTGGATGATCTGCTGATCTTTGGCCTTTCAGCAGACCAGGTGAGCTCAGACACTCAGCAGGTGATAAAGTTCCTACAAAAGCTAGGCTGGTTAATCAGCGTAGAAAAATCCTCTCTGGAACCAACCCAGGTGCAAACCTATCTGGGGTACCGTATAGACTAAAGGGTACAAAGTCTCTTTCTCCCGGGGGAAAAAGTGGAAAAAATGGTCTCTTCAGTAAGAACTCATATAGAAGCACCCTCCTGTTCCAGGAGAGAAATCCTGAGAGTCTTGGGGCCAGCATCCCAGCTATGGTCTGGGCGCAGCTTCACTTAAGAGACCTTCAGTTCTTCCCCCTTTCCTCCTGGGACAGGAAGATTGGAGTCACTAGACAAAACTGTCATTCTCACCCCTCAAGTCCAGACGTCACTAGAGTGGTGGTTAAACCCCAGCAATTTGGGGAAAGGAAAACCTTGGGGTCAGTGGAACCCTGTCAAAATCACCATGCACGGAAGCATGTGGGGATGCGGGGCTCACCTAGAAGGAGCCCAAGCTCAGGGAGTCTGGGACAACAGGTAGCCCAGGCCTCATCCAACTTCAGGGAGTTGAAAGCAGTGGGCGAAGTGCTGAAAGCATTGGAAAGCTTTGTCCTAGGCAAAGAGGTTCAGATCCATTCCGACAACACAACTGTAGCCTATATAAATCGCCAAGGGGGTACCAGGTCAAAATCCCTCCTAGCACTGACCAAAGAAATTCTAGGTTGGGCTGAGTAAAAAGTAGTCTCCCTCATGGCCATTCACATAAGGGGGAAAAACA
Organism: Pelophylax lessonae; assembly: GCF_965119305.1. Taxonomy (NCBI): domain Eukaryota; kingdom Metazoa; phylum Chordata; class Amphibia; order Anura; family Ranidae; genus Pelophylax; species Pelophylax lessonae. The sequence continues at coordinate 74,938,012 of NC_138771.1, read as the reverse complement.
ACTGGCAAGCAGACTTCCTCAGTCGCCAACCCATAAGAGAAGGAGATTGGGAACTAAATCCCAAAGTCTTTCAGTTGCTTGTCCAAAGGTTCGGGTACCCAGAGATAGATCTATTCTCCACCCTGCAAAACAGGAAGGTGAAAAGATTTTTTTCCCTTACGCAGGAGAAAGGGATGGTGAGCCTGGATGCCTTGGCCCAAACGTGGCAATTTAAGCTAGCTTGTGCCTTCCCTCCCCTGACCCTAATCCCTCAAATTTTACAGAAACTAAGTCGATCTCTGGCCTGCGTCTTATCCTAATTGCCCCTTGGTGGCCAAAGAGATCATGGTTTGCCACCCTGAAAGCCATGTCAGTAGCCCCCCCTCCCCCTGGGGACTCCCCAATCTCCCAGGCCTACTGTCACAAGGGTCGGTTGTGCATCCAAACCAGAGTTCTTCCATCTGACAGCTTGGTTAGTGAGCGCCAGATCCTTAAAATGAAGGGCTGCTCAGACAGAGTAATAGATACACTCTTACTGAGCAGAAAACCAGTTACTAGGAGAATATATCTTAAAGTTTGGAAAACTTTTTGTACCTGGCGTAGGCAGAAAAGTTTCACCTCCACCTCTATTCCCATGGTCTTGGAATTTTTACAAGATGGAGTAGATAAGGGTGTGGCAACTCCCTTAGGGTACAAATAGCAGCTCTTTCAGTATTTTTCGATGCAAGTCTTGCAAAAGAGCCGTTGGTTAAAAGATTTTTGTTAGCCAGGGAAAGAGCTACCCCCGTGGTTAGAAACAGGTTCCCTCCTTGGGACCTGACTAGGGTTCTAGAGGTGTTATCTAGTAACCCCTTTGAGCCTTTAAAAGAGGTTCCACTTAAGTTGTTATCCCTTAAACTAGCCTTCCTGCTGGCCATCACGACAGCCAGAAGGGCAGGAGATCTACAAGGTCTTTCTATAAAAGAACCGTTCATTTTAATTTTTCCAGACAGAATTATCCTTAGACCAGATCCTTTGTACCTTCCCAAGGTAGCATCATCATTTCACAGAAAGCAGGAGATAAATTTACCATCCTTTTGTGATAAACCCAAAAATGAAAGAATATAAATTCCACTGTCTAGATGTAAGAAGGTGTCTTCTCACTTATCTAGAAAGGACCAAAGACTTTAGAAGGTCAAACCACCTTCTGATACTTTATTCTGGACCAAGAAAGGGACTGCAGGCCTCAAAATCTTCAGTCTCTAGGTGGATTAGACAAGCAATTACCATGTCTTATGAGGTTTCAGGTGTTCCTGTCTCAGCAAAACTGAAAGCACACTCAACAAGAGCCCTGGCAACATCCTGGGCCAAAAAGGCAGGAGCATCTTGGGAACAGATCCACAACGCAGCCACCTGGTCCAGTCATGACACGTTCCTGAAACGTTACCGTGTAGAAGGGCTGTCTCAACAAGGCCTAGCCTTTGGCCAAAAGGTCTTACAGGCAGTGGTCCCACCCTAAGGTAGGCCTATGGGTAATCTATTATCCTCTCATGTGTTGGCCGTCCTAGAAGGTGAGGTTAGAAAACCTACCATTAGTAGACCGGTAACCGTGTTTCTACGAACCTTCCAGGATGGCCGGCCTACTTCTCGCCCTGTTAAAAGGGGTGTGGTAAGAATGTATAAAACATAGGTGGTAAGTACCTATAGAATTGTAAGAACAATTCCCTTGGAATTGGTAGTGGAAGATACTTTTTTACAACTGAGGGACAAGGGGAAGGGTGGGGCCTTTAACAAGCTGTGTTTGGATTGTGTTTCCTGTAGGGAGGAGCCTATCATCTCTCATGTGTTGGCCGTCCTGGAATGTTCTGAGAAACACCGTTACCGGTCTTCTAACGGTAGGTTTTTATGCAGCATGTACAAGAGGTCAGCATGCTCTGAATACTATCGGCATGTGTTTAATATTTGAAATAAACTTGTTTCTATGCATGTTTTCTCATTTTATACATAGTTGGAAGCAGACATATTTGCCCATTGCAGGCTGAGTTTCCTGCTTTGCAGTGATAGATGGTGATCATGCTTTATTACTCCTTCACATAGCACATCAGTATGGGTCTGCTGGCCTTTTCAAAACAATACACTCCTAATGTGACCAATATTCCCAAAAATGGCGAAAAAGTGACACCAAAGAAAACTTTATGGCATAAACTAACTATTTAGGTGCTGTCTAGTCAAACCAATAAACATCATAAATACAGTATATAGACAAAAAAACCATATAGAATTGATATTATACAAATCACTACACATCCATGTGTTATCTTCATCAATGCATGCACTGGCAATAGTAGTGTAGTCTCTGCCTTGTGCCTTGCTTTATTTCTTTAAATACAGTGCAAGTTTTGAATGTCGTGCTCCCCTCTGGTGATCCCACTCACCAACCAGTGTGTGAACTCTTAGATATGAGTCATGCAAGCTTTGGATAGATATCCTAGTTATGCTGGGGCTTGTGGTCCTCCTCAGTAGTTGTATCCTGTGTTATTTTACTTTATTTCACAGGGACATGTATTCCTCACAGGATACATGTAAGAAGGAAGCAATAGAAGGGATCCACATAACGTAACTAAATACAGCTAAATAGGTTACACTCCCTTTTGTAAATAAAAATACAGGCAAATCCCCAGACCAGAAGTAATGCACTGACATGTGCTCCACCAGGCGGATATGACGTCACCAGTAGCCCCTCTTCCTGGGCATCCTCAAAGGCAAAACCACTGGTGATTGGCAATTCTTCTTATATACTTTAAAACCCCCTTATTAACCCACTGAACTTCCTACTTGTGACTTCCTATTAGTCATGATGTAACTTCTACTTTCTCCCACGGACATCTTGAGTGTACTTGCCTTTATATGGTTTCCTTCACCTCCATATTGTTATACCCCTAGTAATATTTTATGGCATAACTGACAATATGTGCTTGTTACATACAAACTATACTTTCCCTTTAATACTCCAAATTTGTCCTGTGTTATGACAGCAAGTTACTGAAACTATTGCTGCTCATGGAGATTTTCAATTAATTAATTGTAGCAGAATTTCCAGGCATTGTACCTGATATGGGTCTGCCATTGTTACCGGTAACACTTCCAACACATTTAAGTTGTGAACCCAGGTGTGAGAACTGAGACAATGACCATTTTGGCATCTCTAGTTTGTTTTGTTTATTTTAATATGGGGATGGGAGAAGGGAATGAGTGGGATACTCCTTTGGCTCAACTAGGTTTAACTGGGACACTGTACAGAAAAAATGCCTGTTAGCGCTGTCTTGAAGCCAGCTGGATGCCGACCAACGCTTCCTGGCGCTTAAAAATACTGTTATGCTTAACTTGTGCTATAACTACGACTTTAACAGGCTTGTTAACCCAGAAGATCCAGGACGGTAATACACTTGACTCCTGACACTCTGTTTAGCTCAAAAGTCCAGTGGACAACTTCCTCCGGCCCTTCACTGACTGAGGTAGCTCCTTGTAACTGTGCTGCGGCAACTCTTAATACTGTACACTTTACACTGTACACATTAACTCTTCAGGTCCCAACCGTTGGCACCCCCTTTAACACTTCAGGGTCCTTTGACTAGGCACCCCCTTTAACACTAGCTGACTCTTGGATCCCTGGGACCTTCTCCAGAGTGGTCCCCTCTACACTAGGCAAACCCCCAGGGGCAGTTCACAGTACTCACGACCTTGGAAGGCTTTCCTGGAACTGAACCCCTCTTCCTCCGCTGGTCCTCGGCACACTGGATCCCCTCTGTCTCTCAGCTCAGCTCACTCTGTAACTCTCAGGCAGCCACCCGAGACTCCCGATCCTTCTGACAGGAGGAGAGACCGCCATACTCTCCCTCTTGGAACTCTGCTTCCCGCCAAAGACCTGCTTCATGCGTTCCCCTCAAACTTATACCCACTCCCAGAATCCTCTGCGGCAGAATCTGCCTTCTGGGGTAGATACAAGCCTGAATGGGCTACTGATTGGGTTAACTCCACTGCCCAATGAGAATCCTCTCACAGAGCCAGTGGGGAGACTCCCCTCTCAGTAACCACACCTGGGAGACATGACAGCCTAACTGAAATCATGGCCCTGCTGTTAGGCAGCCAAGGCCCAATATACTTTTACCTAGCCCCTACCTGGTAGGGTGCTACATCCACCCCACACCAAACTGAGTCAGGTCCCTCTGACTCTGAGGCAGCCGCCTCCTATCAAAAACACTGCCAAAAACGTAGGAGTATCCCACAAACCAGGAAAGGGGGAGAAGGGAAAAACAAATGTACAAATAAATTACGGTGGAAAAATATAGCTTTATATACTCTGCTGTACAAATATACAAACATTTCAGGGTGCATGAAAACTGATGCACCCCCCGCCAAACGAACTTGCTTGGTGGAGACCACGAAGAAAAACACAATGCACATTTTCTAACTGACTGTCTCTAAGATGGTCCCACCTGTAGAGAAAAATGGAAGCAAAAGTTAGTCAACTGCATACACAGGAAAATACAAGACTTACTATCTTGACAGTTGAGTGGAAAGGCCCTCTTTTTAACTTTCAGGGCGACCTATCCACTCCCTTCCCTAACTACCTCTGCTGACCAGTATCTTGACTCGCCGGGGTCCACTCCTTGCTGGTAAGAAGTCTGTACCTTGTCACTGGCTAACTATGCAGAGTCCTTTGATGAAGTGAAACACAGCGCCCCCTTGCTGTCTTTCAAAGTACTTCTTGAAGGAACAGGGCAAGTCACAGTTGGGGGGGGGTCCTGTAGGGCACCCCCCCCCCCCAAAGTTCCTGGACACACTTGAACTTTGCAACAAACAATATTCTCACTTGGTCAGAACTGTGGATGACTTCACACACAGTTATTTGTAATCCACAGAGACCCTAGCCGTTGGCCCAAAGGGGTCTAGCATAACAACATTCCTTCCAAGACCCTGGCCCGATGGCCCAAGGGGTCTGCATTAAACTTGAACACTTTCAAACTTGTGAATTCAGCATTATACTTTCAAAGTTCCTTGTTTAGTTGTGGTAGCCAGCCAGCCAACACAGTTTTCTTACTTTTGAAATTTTTTTTGACGAGACACTTGCTTCCCTCAAATATAATAGTCAGGGTGAGGGACCTGAACATAAACACCTTGCTCATTCTTGACCCCTCATGGACCAGGCATGACCCGATCCATCCGGGCGACGGTTCTCCACTCTGTCTATGTAAATGGAGAGCCCAAAGTTCCACTGAGCTTTCACACTGTCCCATTTCTCCTTTAACTTCTCTTCCGGGGAGTTCCTGTATGGCTTGGGGACAAACAGGAAATCCCAAATTATCTCAAGTCCCGAAATGTTTCCACCATCAACATCACCTCTCTGGGTGCATATGGATAGTCATATACATATTCGAGTGCCACATTCTTCTGTAACCATCTCTGCATGCGGGACAACCAGGGGAGAGTCCTCCTGTTACCTCTCCCCTGTGGATAAAATGGAGTGCACACTTTTTGTATCATATTCTCATAGGCCGCGTTCTGGTCTCTGGCCCTAGCAATGTTTCCTGGAGGGGTGAGGTCTGGGATCCTTTCAACATAAGCATCACAGAACCCCAATTTCTAAAGCCAAATCCCCCCCTTTCCATGGCTTCCTTAGCCTCTCTGTCAATTGGTACTGCCACGTCAGGACCTGGGGAGCTGGTCCCAGCTTCTGATCCCCAGTCCCACTTGGTTTAATCCATGGACCCCCAATCCTCGATCCCTTCTTCTATTGATCCGTACTTGTACTGAAAGGACGGGGACCCGATGGGTACAGGGCATTTTTTTCCCTCACTACTAGTGCTGGTGGGTGAGGCTTGAATTACTGCAGGCTTTTCAGGCTGCTGGATGCTAATGGGGTGGATCCTGCCATGGCTGCTGAGGTAGTTAAGCCCTCCGGCCACCCTCCGGTCACCACTGCGGGCATGGATCCCCTCCCAATGGAACTCTGCGATCAAGTCCCCCTTCCACATATTTCAGGCCCACTGACTACTGGCAGGGCCTCTAACTGCATCATCAAACGCAACATGCCCCTCCCGCCTCCGCGGAGCAACTTGGATTCAGTCCCGGTCACCTCCTGAGTGAGGCCTGATTCCCATGTGACATAGAGCTTTTTGGGTCAGCCCTCGCTCTTCTCTGCCCGGAGCAGCAGATAACCACACTGCCCACACTGGACCCACGCTTATACTCTTGACGTGACAGTGGCACACTGAGGACATACCGCTCCTAGGAACTCCCGGCCGCCTCCTGTGCACAGGGAGAGTCCGCCATCCGGCACCATCTGGATACCGGTGTCCCAGACTAGGGATGGATAGGGCTGGTGGATCTGCTCCCGGTTCTGCCTGGCAGAGTCTTCACCCATGGTGGCAGTGATACCGGGTACACTCTTTGTTTCTCTCGCAAACAACATGCTCCTCTCTCCTACACATGTCTCCCGCACAGCCACACCCAAAGGAGGGGATATTAATAGGGTCCCCTTGGTCACTCCTAATTGGCTGGATGTTCCCGCTGTCTCCACCTTTTCACCATATTGGGCGATAACTCCTTCTGCTAGGCAGGTCTGCATATGGCGCACTTTCCCGCGCAGAGCTGCAACTCTTCCCCTGCCATGCTCTTCTAATTTGGCCCACAGGGAAGTAGCTGCTAAGGGGATCATGTCACTTGCCAGACATTGCATCTACTCTTTTTAATTGCACTAGGGCCACAACTGCACCTTCCTGCACTGAAGCCAGCTGTACCTCCTTGCTTGGCAATAGTAATATCCCGCTGACGGTCGCACGGTCGATAGTCCTCTTCCTAGCCATACATGTGCAACTTTCCTCTTCCATACTGTCTCCAAGGCCTGCCCCACTGCCCTCTTGGCATGGCCGACTACGATCCTCACAGTATTGGTGCAATTACTATATAGGATAAATGTCCCTCTGTCAAATGCATGGTCAACATCAGTCCACATAGCATGCACATACACCAGGCCCCTGGCACCTCTCTCCCTGTGCCCCTGGCCTCCATCTTCACCTTCCTCACTGGGACCACCGGCGTCCTCTTCTCTGTCCCCACTGGGACCCTTGATGCCATCTTCACCGTCCTCACTGGGACCTCTTCCTCTTAAGCATTTGCAGCACTTATGCACTTTTACACTTTTTCCCCCTGCTCTCCATGTTCTGACAGCAGAGTACATTTCATAGGCCATATTAAAGGTTCTCAGCAGATTGCAATTTTTCCTTGAACACTTGCGTTGCCACAAGCAGCCCTCCATGTGTACTTCTAGCTTCATCCCACTCTCCCTGCCTCCCGCAGATCCGGTCTCACACTTGGCTTGGCGCTTGAACAACAGTTCTGAGCACAAAATTTTTTTTTTTTTAACTTTTTCTTCTGCCGTTGCCAGAGGCAACCGGCCCAGTAACCAATTGCACAATCCCGGACGAGCCTCCAAATGAAGCAGTATTTCCAGGCATTGTGCCTGATATGGGTCTGCCATTGTTACCGGTAACACTTCGAACACATTTAAGTTGTGAACCCAGGTGTGAGAACTGAGACAATGACCATTCCGGCATCTTTAGTTTGTTTTGTTTATTTTAATATGGGGATGGGAGAAGGGAATGAGTGGGATACTCCTTTGGCTCAACTAGGTTTAACTGGGACACTGTACAGAAAAATGCCTGTTAGCGCTGTCTTGATGCCAGGTGGAGGCCGACCAACACTTCCTGGCGCTTGAAAATACTGTTAGGCCCCTTTCACATAGGCGGACCGTTCAGATCCGCCTGTCAGTTTTTTTGGCGGATCTGAACGGTCACCCCATGCATGTCTATGGGGCATCGGATGTCAGCAGAGACATGTCCGCTGACATCCGATCCAACCCTATTTTCCATCCGTCCAGCAGATCGGATTGGATGGTATTGAATGAGAACAGACAGATGGTCCGTTCCCATCCAATTCCCCTATAGAGATGCATGAGCACCTGACAGCTGTGTCTCCGCACACAGAGCGGAGAACAGCTTTCATCCTCCTGCTCAGCGGGGGATCGGCGGATTGATCCCCCGCTGAGATAAACAGAGTCCGTTTGACGGACTCCTAGTGTGAAAGAGCCCTTATGCTGAACTTGTGCTAGAACTTCGACTTTAACAGGCTTGTTAACTCAGAAGATCCAGGATGGTAAAACACCTGACTCCTGACACTCTGTTTAGCTCAAAAGTCCAGTGGACAACTCCCTCCAGCCCTTCACTGACTGAGGTAGCTCCTTGTAACTGTTTGTGCTGCTGCAACTCTTAACACTGTACACATTAACTCTTCAGGGCCCAACCGCTGACGCCCCCTTTATCACTTCAGGGTCCTCTGACTAGGCACCCCCTCCACCACTTCAGGGTCCTCTGACTAGACACCCCCTTTAACACTAGCTGACTCCTGGATCCCTTGAACCTTCCCTGGAGTGGTCCCCTCTACACTAGGCAAACCCCCAGGGGCAGTTCACAGTACTCACGACCTTGGAAGGCTTTCCTGGAACTGAACCCCTCTTCCTCCACTGGTCCCGGGCACACCGGATCCCCTCTGCAGCTCAGTTCAGCTCACTCTGTAACTCTCAGGCAGCCACTCGAGACTTCCAATCCTTCTGAAAGGAGGAGAGAAAGCCGTACTCTCCCTCCTGGGACTGTGCTTCCCGCCAAAGACCTGCGTCAAGAGTTCCCCTCAAACTTATACCCACTCCCAGAATACTCTGTGGCAGAATCTGCCTTCTGGGGTAGATAAAAGCCCAAATGGGCTACTGATTGGGTTTCCTCCACTGCCCAATGAGAATCCTCGTACAGAGCCAGTGGGGAGACTCCCCTCTCAGTAACCACACCTGGGAAATATGACAGCCTAACTGAAATCATGGCCCTGCTGTGGGCAGCCAAGGCCCACTATACTTTTACCTAGCACCTACCTGGTAGGGTGCTACAAAATCTTTTCTGAAAAGTAAAACTGATCTGCTTAAAAAATGTACAAGCTACAAATTGGGGATATTGAAGGCGTGTTTACACTTGTGTTGGTCTCTGAAAAGTGATCCACAGAGGAGCGCTTTTCAGAACAGCACAGGAGTGGTCAATAGGAATTCAGGAGGCGATACCACCACCAACTGTTTACCTGTTTTCGGGGCTTTTTGAATAGGAATACCACTTTGCAATCACACATTCTCTATGAAAATTAGCCCCCCTATGCCTGCTTTGGATTAGAATGTAAGCTAGTCACATCTGTTCTCCTTAACCTGAATTATAGCACCAGAGGCTTTATCTGGCTGAATCTACAGCAAAATTTTAAATTTTTACCTGTAAAAATGAAAAGTCAAGGTCAATGAATGCTTTATGTCCATCTGTTCAGGAGAAGTGAAAAACATTTTGTTAAACGTTTGAAAAAAAATCTATTGAAAACTTCTTAGGATACAAACAGTATTTTACAGATCTAGAAAGATCCATGCACCCTCAGGGGTAACAAAGTGTAAGATCATTGTAAATATAATACAAAAAACGTTACTTCCAAAAACTTCACTGCAAAGAGCACTTATCACCAAGGTTGATCTAGTGCCTCAAAGCCTTTTACCTAGCTCCTATATTGATATTGAAATATGAGAGGCACCTTTTGGTCAGACAGGGTCTGCAGATTGAAAGTCCCTCTAAAGCCCCGTACACACGTACCGATGGTCGGCTTACAAATGTTCCTCTTTTCTCCCCGGGATGTCGGTGTCTGCTGAAAAGTGCAAAGACAGCACAAGGACAGCACAAGAATTTTGTCCGCCGACTGCAGAAGTGATGTCATGTAATGGTTAACTTTCCCTGTGTTTTCTATTTTCTGAGCATGCCCAGTCTTGCAAATCTGCGGTCTGTCGGCCGAATTGTGTACTGACAGGCGAACAATCGTCCGTTCTGGTGTCGGCATACAAATATTTTCATGTTTGCAAGAAAGACTTTTGTCCGCGGATTGTGCGCAGACATCTGTCGGAGGCACCATACTAACACGCGTACAATCGGCAGATCCTTCGTCCACCGACGTTTGTATGCCGACGATCGGTACGTGTGTACGGGCCTTTATACTCAGGACTCTCCTAATGGGGCCATCCACTACCCAGCATCATGCATGTGGTAGAGACAGATGGCTTCAGCCCACACAATGGTGGCGGTCCACAATCCCTAGTGTGCAGGTGACGCTGAAGGTGAGCCAGGTGCCCGACCATGTCCTGCGTACGTGTGGACCACTAAGATGACGTAGGCATGTGACCATTTCGCCGGCATTGTGCACCACACCAACTGCAGCTCTCTCCTGATGAAGTGGGCGTTGTCCCGCAAAAAAATAGAGATTACAGTTTGTGCAAATGAATAATGATTTAGACAACACGTAGGCATCTAGAATGTACATAGGTAAAACAGTGCTTTTACTTCCAAAAATTGTAGATGCTCTCTTTTAGGATTTTTAAGCCAAGCAAAAAATTAATACAATAAAATATAAAAAAATTACATTCTTTATTATTTTTTAAAAGAAAAAAGTTTCTTCAATATTTATAAAAACATTATCTTTTGTAGATTGATTGTCATATATTATGATACACCCTAAACAATAAGTCTGGATGCAAAGAGTGGTATTTCCCCAGCTACTTTCTATTCATGTTCATCACTGTACAGGCAATAGGGATGGACGAAAATCGGCCGGGGCGGTTCGCGAATGCCAGCCGCGAATTTTATCAAAAGTCAGCGAACCGCGAGTTCGCGGCGGGCCCCATTGACTTTAATAGGAGGCAAACTTTAAAAATCTTTAGGTCATATTTTCAGCCACAAAAGACGTACTAGCTGTGCACAAATAGTCCCAGCACATGGACAATGTCATAACAGAAGTATTGCAATTGAAAAAGTTGCCCTAAGTTATCTTTTTTTTTTTTTTACAGCAAAAAATATATATATTTTTTTCATAAATCAGCCAGAACTGACAGCAGCCGGTAAATACATTGTCTAATACATATAGGGTCCATTCACACATCTGTAAAATGGGTCCGCATCCATTCCACAATTTGGCGGAACCTTTACAGACCCATTGTTTTTAATTTCCAGTCTGAAAAATTAGGCATTCACAGGATAAAGAAGTAAGTGTCGGCCATTCCAGGCCCCAAAAATTAGCCCAAAAATGCGTTTACCTGACAGCTAAGAACATAGTATTCTGTGGCTGAAGGTACATTAGGCATTCACATGATGCAGAAGTAAGTGTCGGCCATAAAAGGCCCCAAAAATTAGCCCACATGGGTTTAACTGATAGCAAAGAACTTTGATTTTGATGGCTAGAGGTACAGTAGGCGTTCACAGGATACATAAGTAAGTGTCAGCCTGTATAGGCTTCAAACATTGGCACACATGGTTTAAACTGACAGCAAAGAACTTCGTTTTTGATAGCTACAGGTACAGTAGGCGTTCACAGGATACATAAGTAAGTGTCGGCCTGTATAGGCTCCAAAAATTAGCTCACATGGTTTGAACTGACAGCAAAGAACTTCGTTTTTGATGGCTACAGGTACAGTAGGCATTCATAGGATACATAAGTAAGTGTTGGCCTGTATAGGCTCCAAAAATTAGCTCACATGGTTTGAACTGACAGCAAAGATCTTTGTTTTTGATGGCTAGAGGTACAGTAGGCGTTCACAGTATACAGAAGTAAGTGGCGGCCTGTATAGGCTCCAAAAATTAGCTCACATGGGTTGAACTGACAGCAAAGAACTTTGTTTTTGATGGCTAGAGGTACAGTAGGCGTTCACAGTATACAGAAGTAAGTGGCGGCCTGTATAGGCGGCAAAAATTAGCTCACATGGGTTGAACTGACAGCAAAGAATATGATGGCTAGAGGTACAGTAGGCATTCACAGTATACAGAACAGTAAGTGTCGGCCTGTATAGGCTGCAAAAATTAGCTCACATGGGTTGAACTGACAGCAAAGAACTTAGTATATGATGGCTAAAGGTACATTAGGCATTCACACAGTATACAGAAGTAAGTGGCGACCTGTATAGGCTGCAAAAATTAGCTCACATGGGTTGAACTGACAGCAAAGAACGTAGTACATGATGGCTAGAGGTACAGTAGGCATTCACAGTACACAGAACAGTAAGTGTCGGCCTGTATAGGCTGCAAAAATTTGCTTCCATGGGTTTAACTGACAGCAAAGAACTTCGTTTTTGATGGCTAGAGGTACAGTAGGCGTTCACAGTATACAGAAGTAAGTGGCGGCCTGTATAGGCGGCAAAAATTAGCTCCCATGGTTTGAACTGACAGCAAAGAACCTAGTATATGATGGCTAGAGGTACAGTAGCCATTCACAGTACACAGAACAGTAAGTGTCGGCCTGTATAGGCCCCAAAAATTAGCCATTCAATGGACATGAAATGCCTTTTAATGCCGCTGTATTTAGCGAAGACAAGGACCAGGAATTGTTGTGGGTTGATGGCGGTCTGGCAGATATTTGTGGCCTGTGATGAGGAATTGAATGAAACATGGTCTACTGGTGGTCACATGTGTTGAATTCCTCAGAGATCCATGCCTCATTCATTTTTATAAATGTGAGGTAGTCTACACTGTCATGAGCTAGGCGAGTGCGCTTATCGGTCACGATCCCCCCTGCTGCGATGAACGTGCTTTCGGACAGGACACTGGACGGGGGGCAAGCCAACAGTTCCATTGCAAATTGTGCAAGCTCTAGCCAGAGGTCAAGCCTGCCCACCCAGTAGTCCAGGGGTTCATCACTCCTCAGAGCGTCCACATCGGCCGTTAACCCGATGTAGTCGGACACCTGTCGGACACCTTTTTTTTACGCTCCAACATTTGAGCCACAGAAGCCTGCCTTTTTCCAGAACAACGTGACGACGGCATCATGGAAGGTGGAGTGTTGGACAACTGTGAGGAGACAGGAGAAGGAGAAGAAGCTGGACGGTAAAAGCATAGAGCGTGGCTTTGTGGGTTCTGACGGTGCTGCTCCCACTGGGCTTGGTGATGGCGGATTTCAGGTGCCTTCTTAAGGCGGTTGTCCCTAGGTGAGTGTTGGGCTTACCGCGACTTATGCGTTGACTGCAAAGGCTGCAGATGGCAACACTGGTGTCAGCAAAGGACACTTTAAAAAAAGCCAACACTGCGGAGCCATGTGCCGGCGTCCTGGGAGCGCCAGATGTGACTGTACATGGTTGATGGACTACTCCTGATACATTTGCAGTCTGCTTTGTACCCTTGTGCAATGCAAGTTCTGCCTGCCTCTCCTCACTAACTGCCGGTCAGTCAGTCCACCAGTTCTACAAATAATTGGCCAGTAACTGTTGTTACTGTGTGTAGCACTGTTTACACAGAAAGAGGCCAAATTTATGCAGGACTAAAATATAATCTTACAAAATTATACTGTTAAATAACACCCCACTTCAATATGTGGTATTGGGGGGCCACAGGTTTATCACACCATTTCTACAAATAATTGGCCAGTAACTGTTGTCACCGTGTGTAGCACTGTTTACACAGAAAGAGGCCAAATTTATGCAGGACTAAAATACAATCTTAGAAAATTATACTGTTAAATAACACCCCACTTCAATATGTGGTATTGGGGGGCCATTGGTGTATCACACCAGTTCTAAAAATTGGCGCTGTTTGTACCAGACTTCACTCAGCAAACAAGGCAATATTGTTACATGACACCAATACACTTGTAAAAGTTTACTCAGATAACACCCCACTTCAATATGTGGTATTGAGGGGGCCACAGGTTTATTACACCAGTTCTACAAATATTTGGCCAGTAACTGCTCTTACTGTGTGTAGCACTTTATACACTTCAATATGTGGTATTGGGGGGGCAATGGGTCTATCACACCAGTTATAATACATTATAAGTGCTTTTGACACTGTGTGTAGTGTTGCTGCAGAAACGCTCAGTCTCGCCACCACACCTGTCACAATGCTGCACAGTGCACAATAATACTACTAATCCACTATAATATGCTTTCTACAAAGTATATTATATCGTGGATTACCCCCCTCCACCCCCCCTTTTTAGTGCACTGCACAGCAATAGCAAAAAATTTGCAGCCCTTTAAATGACTTTTGTGGACATTAACGGAGCGATTTTTGTCACTGCTGACGATCTCTAACTGCCCCTACAGCAATCACTGGATACCTCTCCCTATACTAAAGAGACTGTAATAGACCTTATAATGACATTGGAGCACTTTAAATGACTTTTGTGGACATTAAAAGAGTGATTTGTGTCACTGCAGATGACGATCTCTAGCTGCCCTACAGCACAGACTGAATAACCTGTCCCTATACTGAAGAGAGACTGAAACTATACCGAAATACCAGCCTTGAAAAGGACTTTTGTGGACATTAACATAGCGATTTGTGTCACTGCAGCCGATCTCTAACTGCCCCTAAAGCACCGACTGGATACCTCTCCCTAACCTGAAAAGAGACTGTAGAAGGCCTATACCAAAATACCAGCCCTGAAAAGGACTTTTGTGGATCTTCACAGCGCTATATGTGTCTAGCAAACTCTCCCTACACTGGCAGAAAGCGGAATGTGAAATGGCTGCCAGGTCAGGTCTATTTATAGGGTAGGGGGACTATCCATGTGCTGGAATGTTTCAATTGGCTGTCCTGTTCCACCTGACGGCTGTGTCATCAGTCAAAGTTCTCCCCAATGTAAACTAATATGGCCGCCGCGAACGATGCCATGTGTTCGCAAATTTGGCGGGTAGCGAACAAGCAAAATTCGCCGTGAACCGACCGCCGGGCGAACCGCAAGGCCATCTCTAACAGGCAATTGATGGTTCCAAGAGTTAGGAATCCAACAAAGTGGACCAACATCAGCAGATGACATGGCTACCCAAATCATCACGGACTGTGAATAGTGTTGTATTTCATTTGGAAATCAAGGTCCCAGAGTCTGGAGGAAGAGTGGAAAGGCACAGAATCCAAGTTGCATGAGGTCCACTGCAAAGTTTCCACAGTCAGTGATGATTTGGGGAGCCATGTCATCTGCTGATGTTTGTCCACCCACTGTGTTTTTTCAAGTCCAAAGTCAGCGCAGCCCTCTACCAGAAAATTCTAGAGCACTCCATGCTTCCCTCTGCTGACCAGCTTTATGGAGATGCTGATTTCATTTTCCATCAGGACTTGGCACTTGCCCAGACTGGCAAAATTACCAGTGCCTGGTTTAATGATCATGGTATCACTGTGCTTATTTGGCCAGCAAACTCGCCTGCCCCAAACCCCATAGAGAATATGTGGAGTATTGTCAAGAGGAAGATGAGAGACACCAGACCCAACAATGCAGATGAGCTGAAGACATTCTTTGATGTAGTAATTCATGTAAAAGGACCCCCGACCAAGTATTGAGCACATACTAATACTGTACAAGGACATATCTTTCAGTAATCCAACATTTCTGTATTAAAAATCCTTTTTTTTTTTTTTTTGGTCCTAGGTAAGTACATCGCGGGACACAGAGCCATAAATCATAACATATGGATTATATAGCCACCTTTAGATGAAGGACACTGGCAACCAATCAGAATTGATGCCCCCTATATAACCCCTCCCACACAGGAAGTACCTTGCTTTTGTAGCAAGCGATAAAGACCCCATAGAAGAGGGGAGGGACCTCTGCGTATCGTGATGTACCTCAAGAAATGGATTTTAGAGGTAAGTCTGTATTATAAAATCCATTTTTCTTTTCGTACATCACGGGACACAGAGCCATAAATCATAACATATGGGATGTCCCAAAGCAATGCGTCTAAGGAGAGGGGGACATAAAAAAATACTGCCATCTGACCTTAAAAAAGGATTACACCGCTGCCTGCAGAACAGTGCGGCCAAATGCAGATTCCGCCTGGGTCCCAACATCCACCGACGACCAGGTCGTGGCCCTGCAAATCTGAGCCATAGAGGCTTGATGGCGATGTGCCCAAGAGGCACCGACTCCTCTGGTAGAATGTGCCTTTACAGGAAAAGTGAAACCTTCCCTACTAAACCATATGCCTGGGTAATAACCAACAAGAAATTGTAGATTTAGATGCTGCCAACCCCTTTCTGGGCCCTTCTGGCAGCACAAACAAGCTCTCGGTCTGATTTCTGTAAGTAAAGCTTAAGTGCATGCATTACATCAAGAGAATGCAATAACTTTTCCTCCTCTAAATGTGAGGATTTGGAAAAAAAGAAGGTAGTATAATGTCCTGATTCAAATGAAAGGCGGACACCACCTTTGGGCAAAAAACCTTGGTGTGGATGTAGACTCATCCTATCTTGATAACAAGATAGAGCTGCTAGTTCCGATACTCTTCTAGCCAAAGTTATCGCAATAAAAAAAAAAAAAAAACAGTTTTCTGGTCAAAAAGCTGTTTTTGCAGAACTGCCAACACCAAATTCAAGTCCCAAGGACACAATGATGGCTTCGCAAGCGGAAGCAAACATAACATTCCCCAGAAGAAGGTCTGAACCAACGAATGGGAAGCGATCTGTTCCTGGAAGAAAACTGAAAAGGCTGAAATCTGCGCTTTTGATAGTGCTCAAGGCTTCATATCTACTCCTGCTTGAAGAAAAGCTAGTATTCTCCCGATGATATATTTGCGGGGATGCCATTTCCTGGCTTCACACCAGGCAATGTAGGATTTCCAGACCCTTTAATAAATGTTTCTAGAGACTGGTTTTCTAGCGTTTATCAGAGTATGAACTGCAGGGCCAGATACACCCCACTCCTTCAAGATTAAGGCTTCAATAGTCAATCTGTCAAATTTAGAGACTGTACAGCAGGGTGGAATATCGGACCTTGAGAGAGTAGGTCCGGACGCAGTGGAAGGGCCCAAGGACTTATGACTGCCAACCTCTGAATTTGTGAAATCCAAACCCTCCGCGGCCATGCCGGAGCTACCACAATTACTGGTTTCCCCTCTAGCTGGATCCTGCGCAACAGACGCGGTATCCGCTGCACCAGAGGAAATGCATTAATCAGGGAATACTCCTCCCAAGGAGTCACCAAAGCATCCACTCCGACTGCGAGTAGATCCCTGGTCCTGGACACAAATCTCTTTAACTTGTTGTTGAACCTGAATGCCAACAGATCTACGTCTGGGACTCCAAAGCGTAGGCAGATTGATTGAAAAACCTTGGGGTATAAGCACTCGACTGACTGCTCAGATTTGCAAAACGTTGATTGGGAGACTTTTGTCTACCCAAGAACACTTCCCCTTGGCTGGACAGGGGCTTCCTCCAGAACCGCTCCCCAGCCGGGGAGACTGGCATCTGTAGTCACTAATTTCCAAGTTACTGGAAGAAAGGATTTCCCTTTCTCCAGGTTTCTGGTCAACAACCACCAATTTAGACTCTGACGTACTCTTGGTACCAGAGACATGGACCGGTCCAGAGACTGAACCTTTCTGGTCCAGGTAGACAGAATGTTGTTCTGTAAGGGTCTGGCATGGAATTGAGCATAGGGTATTGCCTCGAATGCGAACAACATCTTCCCCAATAACTTAATGCAAAGACGTATAGAAGGATATCTCAGCTGTACAACAGACCAAACCTGATCCTTTAGGTCTGTGACATTTCTTCCCGGCAAGAATATCTTTGCCTGTGCTGTATCCACAAGAAGACCCAGATATTCCAGACACTGGACTAGCTAAAATGCTGAATTCACCAAGTTCAGTATCCAACGTTCTAGGAACTGCACTGTCTGGTGAACATTTTGGCTTAGAGCCAAAGCCAATCGATTTATTAGTAATAGATCATCCAGATATCCTATTATAGATATCCCTCGGGACCTTAGAACAGCCAATACTGGAGCTAGGATCTTTGTTAACACTCTTAGAACTGTTGCTAACCTGAAGGGCAGGGTCACAAACTGAAAATGACGGTTCTCTATTGCGAAGTGTAGGACCCTTGATGAGCCTGGAATATAGGCATGTGAAGATATGCATCCTTGATGTCTATGGATGAAATTCTTCTCCCTGCAAGGAGGCTATGACTGAACAAATGGACTCCATACGGAAAGTACGAATGTTCAGAAACTGGTTTAAAGCTTTGAGATGCAAAATAGGTCTCATATCCCCGTTTGGTTTGGGGACTACAAACAGGTTTGAGTACAACCTCTTGAACTTTTCGTCCTCTGGATCCTCTATTACTACTTTTTGAGCCTTCAGCTGGTCTAATGCCAGAAAGAGAGACCCTAGGAGGTCTGTCGGTATACTTGACCTTATAAATCGGGGGGGGGGGGGGGGAGGGGGGGTGTACGGGAACACCCAAAATTCCAGTTTGTACCCCTGTGAAATGGTGGAGATAACCCAGTTGTCTTGGATTAATTCCACCCAAACCTTTGAAAACTGCCACAGCCTTCGCGAGAGGGGGGGCGCCCTTTCACAGAGAGGGCTTAGCAGAAGAGTTGGCTGGTTCCTGGGCCCAGGGCTTTTTCTGACCCTGCCCTGAAGGCTTGGTTCCAGATCTAGATGGTTGAGGCCATCGGCACTGTCTGGAATTAGAAGCACTGGTAGTGTGAGTGCTGGGTATTTTGAAAGAAGGGCGCTTGCTCTTCCTTTTTACGGGTAGCAAAGTGCTCTCTCCACCCCCCCCCCCTCGAGATTTTTTGGATATACTTATCAAGATCATCACCAAAAAAAGCCAGCCAGTAACTTTTTACATGGTAATTCCGCAGACCAATTCTTTAACCAAAGGATTCTGCGCATATGCAATGAAAGCAGAGCAAATCATGACATTTGCCTTATGGAGTCTGTATGAGCACCCACTGCAAAACATAAGGTGTGAGGTAGATCTGACAGATCTTCCACAGACGCTCCTTTAGAAGGAACTAGTGATTGACCGATATTGTTTTTTTATTGCCGATACCGATATTTTGGTCATCGGATATCAGTATTTTTATTTTTTCACAGGTACTCTTGTGGAGGGATCTGGGGGTCTAAAAGACCCCAAACCCCTCCTCTGCACTTAAAAGCATTTAAAACGCCAAGTTTGGCTGTTTTGAATGCTCGCATTTTTTTTTTTTAATTTGGCACCAAGTACCCGGAAGTGATGTCATGACATCACTCCTGGGTTCTTTACATGGAGACCCGATCAGAGCCGAATGCAGCTTTGATCGGGTCTTGGGCGGCTGTGCAGGTAGGATTCCCGGGTCTCCCAATGGGATGGGAGACCCGGGCGAGCCGCGGAAGGAGGTGGGAGGGGGGAGACGTCCCCTCCCGCTCCTTGTAATGACAGCCGGGCGGCTTCTCAGCCGCATTGGTTGTCATTACAAGACAGCTGACCGTCGGCTATGGACGCCAGTACCAGGGTGATGCCTCTGGCTGCAGGCATCACTCCAGTACAAGCACTTTCCAGAAATATCGGCAATATCGGTAATCTCCGGGGGCCAATTCCGATATATATCTGGGAAAGTGTAAATCGGCCCATCGATATATAGGTGTTGCCGATAATCAGTCGATCCCTAGAAGGAACTGTCTTGGAAACTCACTTCAAACGGTCTTTTGAAGACTGACAAACTCCTATGGTCACTACTGCTGGGTTTTTTTCGCAGAAAAAAACAAGTAATAAAACCGTTTCTGGGGATAAAAGAAACCGTTCAGACCAATTTAGTGTGAAGACGGTACTCCCTGCTAATGTAAATACCATACGGTCAAGTCCTGACGAAGCGTGCGTCACGCACGCGAAATGCATTGACATCATCACGCGTTAGGCCGGACACCACCCCATGCGCTCCACATCATTCTCTGCTTACTTCCGCAATTTGTCTCGGACGCCGGAGCATCACGTGCCGGGGACGCGACACGGAAATAAACGCGACAAGTGTTGGAGTGGAGACAGCAAGCTGCTGTATGCTCTATGTTTCCATCAAGCTCAGGACAGAACCGATACATAGTCGGTGACAGAAAATCGTAGACATGCAGCGAGTTGGTAAGAAGCTAAATAGGCCGTATGGCCATCTTCTTATGGACTAAAGGACTGAGTTTTATATATGTCATCCATACTTCTCCAACCTTAGCTTGATTCTGTCCATATTGACCTGGGTAGACTTATAAAAAACTGTCCGATGACTTTGGAACTCACAACCTAGCCGCTGCCTCTAGCCACAGACCTCACTGCTTCACTAGTGCACCATTAGTGGGAAAGTGGACTGATACTGGACCACATAGGGAGTGTCTTAGGACCCCAGGGACCAGCAGTCTGCCACCTATTTAGGTGTCTTCCCTTATCCACATTATAGTGCACCTCATGAGGGAAAGTGAACCTACATCTGACCGCATCATGTTCAATCTTGACCATAATTCTGTCGTGCTTCAAGGGAATCTTCCATCCAATGCAATCCATCTTTAAAAAGTATCCGGACACTGTACATTGTTCACTTGTGTTCCTATGGAATATGTTAAGCTGGATCTATTCCATCTGTACTGGGATATTGAATTGATAATCATCACCATCATGGTCGGCTATTTGAATTCT
Organism: Pelophylax lessonae; assembly: GCF_965119305.1. Lineage (NCBI taxonomy): Eukaryota > Metazoa > Chordata > Amphibia > Anura > Ranidae > Pelophylax > Pelophylax lessonae. The sequence continues at coordinate 74,917,502 of NC_138771.1, read as the reverse complement.
TTCATAGGGAAGAACTTTGCCCTTTAGTCCGAATGGTGCAAAATCAGAGAATGGTATTGCAACGAGTCCTTACTGTCCTGCATCCACCCAGAAAAGCAAGCTATTTTTGCCAACTTTAGCATTTAGCCATGCCACAAATTTTGTTTCCAAGTAGGATGCATTAAGGGGCTGTTGTCTATGAAGTGCAGGGTGTGGTGGTTCGGGCCCTTGTATGTGTGAGTCTGAGTGTATGTGGAAATACTGCAGCGTATGATGTCACAGGTCTGTTCACTTCGGTTTTCTGTTATTTTAGTAACTGTTATGTGATTATCTATTAGCTTTCATTAATAGTTGTTTTATTGCATTATATACCAGTGTTGAGCCTCTGTTTTGCAACCTCTTGCAGGGGCGACCAATAAGGTTTCCTCTGATTTTTGCCTGGTTTTTCGCAGAACCTGTGACCGCAAAGAAAGCTTTCAATAAGATTCCAACTTTTTATGTGCTGGATCCTTAAAAACCTGGGCATTATCCACAGGACAGGTTAAACTCTTGTTAACCGCAGAAATAGAGGCATCCACAGTAGGTATATTACATTTCTTAGTAAACTTTTCCTCCATAGGATACAATAATGAAAACCTTTTATGAGGATGAAGAACAAAAATCCTATCAGCATGGTTCTAATCTTTATACATTTCTTGCTCCAAGAGCAGCGGTATGGAAAATGTCTGAGGACTATGAGTAGGGTGCAATGAGCCTAGAGAGGAAAAAAGGACTTCAGCTGTCTCTAGGGGAGGAAATTTGTATCCAGACATGGACCATTTCAGTAAGAGACTGAATAAACAATCTCTGGGGCTGAGAGGTAGATAGACTCCTCTGACTCCCCAGAAGTGGAAACCTCAGCTTGACCTTCCATAGGGTTACCAACAGCTACTTCTTCCACATCCTCTGCCCAGTCCTGAACTGACTCAGGGGGTGGCTCAGATGAGGGAGATCTATCACGTTTCTTCCCTTGAGATGCTGCAATGATACCAGCAATCCTACCCTCAAGGCTGGCCAATGCCACAGCCAAATCGTCCTTAGTGATGTAGGTTGTGGCAGAAGTACTAGGAGTAGCTACTATGCCTGACAACCATAATGGCTCAGATTGGCAAGATGCCTCTGTCTCTTCAGGAGGAGTAGACACAGTGGAAACACGGCTAGGACCTTCAAGGCCTGACGGTGGCATCACAGTGCCTTTTCCAACTGTTCCCCCCCCCCCACCCTTTTCGGGCAGACATTGCTTTAAGGCAAAACAAACTTGAGGTACTATCTTCAAGTGTACCCAAGACTTGTGCCAAGCTTATACAGCCTAATGCACACAGCACTGATTATCCCAAGATACAAGACCGGTTTGTGCCAGCAACATACACCCACAGTGACTCACTCAAACCAGCTGCTGCTGCTGCTCTGTGTCCCCTTCAGCCTCTGACAGAGGCTAGTATGTTGGAAACAGTTCCTTGCAGAACGCACCCATATATGTTGTATTGCTCATGCACGGCATGGTACGTGGTGTCCACATGCACGCCATTGCATAAGAACACGCCCTCCACACGGCGTATGCCTGTACTTAAAGCCGAAGATTCCCGCAGGCGAATAGGTCTACGCCATAGACACGTGAACAAGGCAGAGACGAACATTGTCGCCCTTATGCGCAAGGGCGAAAACAGCAACAACCATATGGGGTGAGAGCAGCTTAGGCTGAATCTTGTTTGTCACAGCTGATTCCTTTCAGGTAATCAGCTCAGGGTAGAAAAACACAATGTGATAACAATAGGCAAAGAAATAATGATTTAAATCAAGCTTTGCAACAATCCCACAACTCCCTCAACAAGATGTAACTTGTAAGCATAACATCCATAGTCTCATGGAGGGACACAAATGACGCATTGTCTCTGTTATCTTATTAAAAGGAACAGTGCATAAAATATTTATAATTTGCAATTAAGCCAGCAATTTTTAACTTCAAGATGTGCTGAATAAGTAAATATTTTAAATTGGGGATATTTTAAATTGGACTCACCAGCCCAGCCGCAGGATTCTGCTTGAAACATAAATCCAATCTTCATCCATAACGGCGAGCTTTGTCTTGGAGACCTTCAAGGACTGGGTCCCCTTGTCTTAGAGGGGCCACGGCCTTGGACCTGTAGAGCACACTGTCAGGAGCGCCTTTGGGGTTTGGAATTCCAAGGGTTCAGATCCCAGGATCCAGCGCCTAAAAAAAACAGCATTAAAGGCAAAACCTTGTATCTGCTTCCCGAGGCTCAGGTACCATCTTTTTTGTCCATTTACTGTTTAGGATGGATCTGATAGCTAACCCCTTAGATTCCATGATCTTTGATTGGGATAAACAGCATATCTTCTGTGTTAATTTAAAGAAAAAAAAAAGAAAAATGTGGAGAGACTCTACACAGTGACCATCACCTTTAGACACTGATGAAAAAACAGAGGTACTTCCTGTGTGGGAGGGGTTATATAGGAGGGCATCAATTCTGATTGGTTGCGAGTGTCCTTCACATAAAGGTGCCTATATAACCCATATGTTATGATTTATGGCTCTGTGTCCCGTGATGTATGAAAATAAATTCTAATTTTCTGAGATACTGAATTTTGGGTTTTCACTAGCTGTAAGCCATGTTTATCAAAATTTAAAAGAAAGAAATGATTGAAATATATCACTCTGTGTGTAATGAAAATATATAATATATGTGAGCTTCACCATTTGAATTAAATTCCTGAAATAAATTAACTTTTTGATGATATTGTAATTTTATGAGATGGAATTGCTTCCTTTTACTTTGAACCCTTCAATTGTGATTGGATACAGTTTTTCATCCTGTCAGATCCTTATTCCCCCTGGATGGGTGTCAGACTGTGGTGTCTGTTGATATCTGCCTGTACAGCATAGACATTCGCTTTTGGTATGGCAGATAACAGCAAGACCAGGAGACCAGGAGATTTAATATCTATGAGAACCTTGGGGCTCCATGCACACTTGCATTTTTTTAAGCTCCTAGAAGCTGTTATTAGAATTTTTTTCTGGTCCTAGAAGCTAAATAGTGTTATCCTATGTGTTCATGCACACTACTTTAGGCTACTAGCATTTTTTGAGCTTCAGCATCTAGGAGCAGAAAAATAAATTGTTTTCATAGAGTCTTTTGTAACATTTTTCCAACAGAAAAGAAAAGCTGAGGCCCCGTTCACACTGGGCGATCCGACTTCCAGGGGCGACCTCCGATGTCGCGGTGCGAGCAGCGCGCCGCGACCTCGGAGCGGCCGGCACGGACTTCATAACATTGAAGTCTATGACGGTCGCTCCGGGTCGCCCCAAAGAAGCTCTGGACCCTTTTTCTAAGTCGGAGCGACTTGTGTCACTCCTATTAGAACGGGTCCGCAGCTTCCCTATGGAAGGCGACCAGGTCGCCTCACAGGTCGCCCCAGTGTGAACGGGAACTAAATGCTCCTAAACGCTTCTACGTGCTCCTAACTGCTTCTAAATGCTACAAAGCAGGCCATACATGGATTGAAATTCTGCCGGTTTAGCAGGGACTAGCCAAACTTCGATCCATGTATGAGCATCTTGGTCTATTGATTGAGTTGTGTCGAGTTTTTCCTGAGCAATTAGTGCCACCTGCTATATTGCTGCTGATACTCCCTGCACTCCTCACCAGCAGAACACAATACAGTAGTGCGGTGGGGGAGATTCCCCATCAACGCTAAAAGTGGCAATTTTCATTTCATTCCATTTGTGGTGAAAGGAAAGAAAATTGTATAATCTTCTCTGACCCGCCTTACACTGTCTTCAGATGAGTTGCAGTGTATTGCAGACATGCTGCATTTTTCAGCAATGCACTGAAGCTTACCTGAAGCCACCATCCATTTTGACTTTCACTTTGATATTTCAATAAAGTAAAAAACAAAAAGCCATAAATATAAGCAAAACAGTACCTTGCATTGTAAAAATGCGAGGCAAACTTTTTTTTTTTTTAAATCCTGTTTGTAACTACACTTCCTGTCCTGTATCTATGGAGGAGCAGCATTGTCTCCCTAAGCTGCTTTTCTAAAGTCGACTACAGGCACCACCGCTTATAGGTATTACATTGAATGGGTTGTTTTGTAACTCACAGAACATAGCTGGGAAACCTTGTTTGAAGTATCAGGTCAGTGCATCAGAAGGCGCAAAGATGTTGGAATTTTCTGTACTTGCAGAACATGTTCTCAACCTGAAATAGAAAATGAATGCAGCCACCAGCCCACCACATTAAAGGATTGGTGAGCTGCAATATATTTAATTTTTGTTCTTGGGTTTAGATATTCTTTAACCACTTCAATACCGGGCACTTTTCCCCCTTCCCGCCTAGGCCAATTTTCAGCTTTTAGCGATGTTGCATTTTGAATGACAATTGCGCGGTCATGCAACACTGTACCTAAACCAAATTTATGTCATTTGTTTCCCACAAATAGAGCTTTCTTTTGGTGGTATTTGATCACCACAAGGCTTTTTCTTTTTTGCTACACAAATAAAAAAAGTCAGAAAAGTAAAAAAAAAAACACATTTTTTTTGTTTATGTTATAAAATGTTGTAAATAGATACGTTTTTTCCTGCACTGATGAGGCCGCACTGACAGGCACTGATTGGGTGGCACTGATGGGGTGGCACTAATATGCAGCACTGATGGGCACTGTATATGCAGCACTGATGGGCACTGATATGTGGCACTGATAGATAGCACTGATATGCATTATTGGTGGGCACTGATAGACGGCACTGGTGGGCAATAATAGGCACTGGTGGGTGGCACTGATAGATGGCAACGATGGGCACTGGTGGGCAGCACTGATGGGGATGGCACTGGCGGGCAGCACTGATGGGGAGGGCACTGGCGGGCCCTGATTGCCATCCCTGGTGGCCATAGTTGGCAACCCTGGGGTCATGGGTGGGAATCCCTGGTGGCTCTAGTGGCACCCCCCTCCCAAGGGTCTGCACTGGTAATCAATGCTCTGATTACCAGCACAGACTCCCCCCCCCCCCTGTCAGGAGAGCTGCAGATCAGCTCTCCTCTACTCATGCCTGTCAGGCATGAACTGAGGAAAGTCGATTAACGGCTCTTCCTATTTACTATGTGACCAGCTGTGATTGGACACAGCTGGTGACATGGTAAAGAGCCTACGTCAGTAGGCTCTTTACTGAGATCGGAGATGAGACACACTGCAGCACCGATCGCCGCTCTAAACGCCCCCCGTGGGTGCGCAGAATGCATTATCCTGCACGCCATCATATGACGGCGTGTCAGGATAATACCACCTTCCCAACGTCAATCGCCTATAGGGCGGGCAAGTGGTTAACAAACCTGAGGGGTGAGCTCCCCAATGGGGTACACCGACACAGCCATACAACATGACCAAATTTCTAAGCCTTCCATATATTGACTGAAGCTGATATTCAAATTCAAAACTTTATTTTAGCCCACTTATCACTGTAGCACTACTCCCAAGGGAGCTGTTGAGTGTGGGTCCCCCTGGGTTACTGCTAGCAGCAGTAGTACCTTTAACCACTTTACCGCTGCTCACGTTGATACTACTGCGGCAAAGTGGCTCTTGTAGGTCTGGCGACGTAGACCTATGTCGGCAGACCCTCCCCCTTCTAGGCGGCGCGCGCCGCTAGAGGCGCGCTCCCGCTGTATTCAGTCACAGCGGGAGTCGGGCCAGGGGAGGAGCAGCGGCGATCGCCGCTGCTCCTCCCCAATCGTCGGGGAATCGAGTGTGGAGATCCGCCCGCTTGTGTAAACACAAGCGGGCGGATCTCCTAAGTGACAGGCAGGATCAGATTGCAGGATTCAGCATAGCTGAACCCTGGATCTGTCCCTGTGTCACACAGTCACCTCCCCCCACACACGTCAGTAAGCACCAGGCATACATTAACCCCTCCCTCTCCAATAAAATTAACCCCTTCACTGCCAGTGTCATTTTTACAGTAACAGTGCATATGTATAGCACTGATTACTGCAGTAATGTCACTGGTACCCCCAAAAGTGTCAAAAATGTCAGTCAGGGGTCCGATCTGTCCGCCGCAATGTCGCAGTCCCGCAAAAAAAATCGCAGATCGCCGCCATTACTCGTTAAAAAAAAAAAACACCAAAAATGACATAAATCTTTCCCTTAGTTAGTAAACGCAATAACTTTTGCGCAAACCAATCAAAATATGCTTATTGTGATTTTTTTCTACCAAACATAGGTAGCAGAAAACAAATTGGCCAAAAATTTAAAAAAATCTTGATTTTTACATTTTTTTGGGGGGGGGGAATTTCATATAAAAAAATGTGAAAAATATTGTTATTTTTTCAAAATTTACGCTATTTTTTTGTTTATAGAGCAAAAAGTAAAAATCGCACAGGTGATCAAATACCATCAAAAGAAAGCTCTGTTTGTGGGAAAAAAAGGACGTCAATTTCATTTGGGTACGGCGTTGCACGACCGCGCAATTGTCAGTTAAAGTCGCACAGTGCCGAATCGCAAAAAGTGGCCCAGATGTAAGACAGCAAAATCCTCCGGTGGTAAAGTGGTTAAGCATGTTTTCCAAGTTTGAGCGCCTCAGACAAGGACCAGTCCAGTTTCTTTTAATATTTAGGGTTTATTGGAGAACTTGGATGGGAGAAGGGATGAGTGGGATACTCCAACAACTGAACTATGCACAATAGGCAGGGACTCTAAAAATATGCTGCTTGACACTGGTTAACGCTTCTCTGATGCTGGTTAACGCTGGTCATGGCTAGGCCGCTTACTAGAACTTCACCTCTGACTGTGACAAACACTTTGAGCTCCCTGAGGTACTCCTTCCTGAGGTAGCTGACTTTAATGCAAACTGTATTGCTGAACACTTCAGGGCCCTTCCTGGCGCCCTCTTTACTTCCCTATCTTCAGGGCTATAGAACACGGCACCCCCTTTACTGTGCACTCCTGGTTAGCTGGCTTCTGGATCCCCTTTGACCTCTCTGGAGTGGTCCCCTCTCTTAGGCAGACCCCTGGGCAGATCTTGAGTACTCACGACACTGTTTTTCCAGAAGATCTCTGCCCAGCAGCTCCACTCGGTCAGAACACTCTGAATCCCCTGCAGCCCAGCTCAACCTCCGGTCCCTCGGCCGACTGCCTTGACCACCTTCACACTTTTACAGAAGGAGAGACAGCCATCACCTCCTCCTGGGACTGATGCTCCCGCCAAAAGACACTCTGTCACATGCTCCCTCAGGATTTTTTCCCAATCCCAGGATGCACTGCGGCAATCCCCGCCCACTAGGACAGTCATAAACCCCTGTGCGCTATTGGCTGGGTTTCCTCCACTGTCCAACAAGATCCCTCATTGGATACAGTGGGGAGACTCTCCAGACTCAACAGACCACATCTGGAAGCATGTGACAGACTAGCTAACAGACAGGGCCAATAAATGCTTTTTCCTAGCACCTACCTAGGAGGGTGCTACATCACATACAAGATATTTGTAATGCTGCCATATCTAATTAGGCGAAATACAATTCCACTTCTTTTCTGTTTCCACCAATAAGGGTATTATACTGTATATTTCTTAGAGATTGTTTTATTTTAAAGGTTGTTTTGTTCACTCCATGCAGTCTGCACTTTGCCATCGTGACTCCGTAATTTGGAGGGGTTTCTTCATAGAAAGTGAGTTTGTGAAGTCCGTTATTTATGCAGACACATCTGCCAGCACAATAATGTTTTGATGGACACATCATTGACTCGAAGCCTAGGTTGAGAATGCAGGGCGGCGGGCATGGTACAGGAGAATGCAGGGTACTGGCATGGTGCAGGAGAATGCAGGGTACTGGCATGGTGCAGGAGATTGCAGGGTACTGGCATGGTGCAGGAGATTGCAGGGTACTGGCATGGTGCAGGAGAATGCAGGGTACTGGCATGGTGCAGGAGAATGCAGGGTACTGGCATGGTGCAGGAGAATGCAGGGTACTGGCATGGTGCAGGAGATTGCAGGGTACTGGCATGGTGCAGGAGAATGCAGGGTACTGGCATGGTGCAGGAGAATGCAGGGTACTGGCATGGTGCAGGAGAATGCAGGGTACTGGCATGGTGCAGGAGATTGCAGGGTACTGGCATGGTGCAGGAGATTGCAGGGTACTGGCATGGTGCAGGAGAATGCAGGGTACTGGCATGGTGCAGGAGAATGCAGGGTACTGGCATGGTGCAGGAGATTGCAGGGTACTGGCATGGTACAGGAGATTGCAGGGTACTGGCATGGTGCAGGAGAATGCAGGGTACTGGCATGGTGCAGGAGAATGCAGGGTACTGGCATGGTGCAGGAGAATGCAGGGTACTGGCATGGTGCAGGAGAATGCAGGGTACTGGCATGGTGCAAGAGGATCCGGGGTTGTGGGCATACTACAGGAGATGCAGTGCTGTGGGCATGGTACATGTGGACCATGCCCGCAGCACTGCATCCCTCGTAGTGTGCCCGCAGCCCATGGCAGGTAGTGAAGCTGTTTCACTTACCTGTTCCAGAGGCGCCTTCATTTTAAAGGTTGCGTGAAGCATAGTTATGTTTTAACTAGAACACAAAATTAGTATTATATTTTCTTTAGTTATTATTATATCCAGATGATTGTTGCATAACAGAATATGTGAAAAACAAGTATTTCTGGGAAATGAATGTAAAACTGGGAAACTGAGACAGTTCTTGGAAAACAGATCATTAAGATGATATACTGTATAATATCTTAGTGGTCAGTAGGGCCAAAGGTTTTGTTAAAAACATGTACTCTTGCCAGTATAATAACCTTATTGTTAGACAAACATGTTACATAAAATACACTATTTTGTCAAAAGTATTGGGACACCTGCCTTAACACACACATCCCAGTCTTATGCCTCGTACACACACAACGATTGCTGGCCGTGAATTTTCGGCCAACGTCCGATCGGCCGATTTTCGGCTTGTTAGTATGATGCTTCCGACAACCGACTGCGACTTTTCGGCTGAATAAAATCTGGTGTGCAGGCTATAAAATTTTTGTTGGCCATCAACACAACGGCCGATTTTTCGTCAGTCAGTACAGATTTCGGCAGACAAAAATCTGATGAGCAAGACTGGGCATGCTCAGAGAAGAAAAAACACAGGGAAACTAAACCAGCACATGACATCACTTCTGAAGTTGGTTTTTGTTGGCCGAGAAAATTCGTGTGCAGTCTAGAGCACATTTCAACCAACACAACAACACTGGACAAAAGTCGACCGATCGGTCGGCCGATAATCGTTGCGTGTGTACGAGGCATTAGTCCGTAGGGTTCAATATTGAGTTGGCCCACCCTTTGCTGCTATAGCAGCTTCAACTCTTCTGGGAAGGCTGTCCACAAGGTTTACTAGTGTGTCTATGGGAATGTTTGATCATTCTTCTTCTAGAAGCGCATTTGTGAGGTCAGGCACTGATGTGGATGAGAAGGCCTGGCTCGCAGTCTCTGCTCTAATTAATCCTAAAAGTGTTCTATCGGGTTGAGGTCAGGACTCTTGTGCAGGCCAGTCAAGTTCCTCCACCCCAAACTCACTCATTTATGTCTTTATGGACCTTGCTTTGTGAACTGGTGTACAGTCATGTTGGAACAGGAAGGGGCCAGGGGAGGACTGGGCCAGGGGGCAGGGGGGCAATTGCCCCCTGGGCCGTTCTGATGCCCCATTAAAAGGCTGCACTGCTTCTGCCACAGACATGCCTAAAGGATTCCTGGTGAAGAGAAGTAAAAAGTCCCTGCCGCTGACCTCCTTAGTGTGGGTTGAAGACAAGCATAGTTTGCGTAAACTGTGTCTGAGAAGAGGCCGGTCTTTGCCCTACTGGAGACTCTCCTCCCCCAGCCAGCCCCAACCAAGCTGTCCCATCTCTCTCCAACCGCCCCCTGCTGGCCAGGTCGGGAACCCGAATTTGGCCGGTGAGTAGAGAGTACCAGGAGCGGAGCTTCAGCCTGGAATGGGGGTCAGGAGGAGACTGGGAAGAGGGAGAGTGGGAGGGGCCGAGTCACTACACCATGGACCTCTGATTTGTACTTGCCCCCTGGGCCGAAAGGTTGCCAGTCAGCCCCTGGAAGGGGCTTTCCCCAAACTATTCCTACAAAGTTGGGAGCATAAAATTGTCCAAAATGTCTTGGTTTGCTGACGCCTTAAGAGTTCCCTTCACTGGATCTAAGAGGCCAAGCAGGATCGGCCTTAGGGGTTCAGGCGCCCTGTGTGAGCTAATCCTGTGGCGCCACCAATTTATTTGAAACATCTCCTGTCATGTTATGAGTGGTAACCTGTCTGATTTCCATATCTTTGCACAACTTTGGATTTCGTGTATGCTTTTCAGCTTCTCCTCTGTGGTTTAGTTTCCATGTCTAATGACTACATGTCCCATGGTACCTTGCTGCCTGCACAAAGTGTTTCCTTTATTTATACCTCCCAACTTTTGAACTTGAGAATGAGAAACATTTCAGGGAGACAGTGACCTATGCGTGCCGCAGCAAAAAGTGGCTGTGGCCAAACATGATAGGGGGAAGGGCTTACATGGTGTGGGTAAACAAACCCTAGGCTTCCTTATACCTAAAAAATATTAATTGCTGTGCCACAACTGGAGTCTCCAGTGTGAACCAACCTTTAGGCAGAGAGATTGGAGAGAGGGAAGGATCACTGTTATATGGAAGGAAGGATAACTATTTGTCAGAGAATGGTCTACAGAAGAACTGGCACATCTGCTAATGCCCGACAGAATCACAGACTGGCACATAGTAATTCGCCAATGCAAATGCACATGCGCGCACGGGCGTGAACTGCTGCAAAGAGTAATGCGCAACTGCGCATGCGTTTGCGCTAAGACGCACACAATGTGTGACAAATTCTGTGGACTATTTAACCATTTGCTGACCGCTTACTATATATATATATATATATATATACGGTGGCAGAGTGGCTCGTACAGGCAAAACAACGTATGGATACGTTGCTCGCTTGGTGGCAGCTAGAGGGCGAGTGCGCGCCGCCGGCGGCACGCTCCCGCCCCCACCCCTACTCAGCAGCGGGGAAGCCGATGCGTGTGTCAGGCGGCTCTGATTGCCGCCTGACACCCGCGATCGCGCTCCGCTTAGAGAGAAGGACGGTCGGCTGTTGTAAACACAGCCGACCGTTCTTCTCCCTGGAATGGTCATAGAGCCCATGTGATCCTTCTATATAGGATCACATGTCTCTATGGTAATTTCAGAAGCCACCCCCCCCCCCCACAGTTAGAATCACTCCCCTAGGCTCACATTTAACCCCTGGATCACCCACAGGGGTTAACCCCTTCCCTGCCAGTTTCATTATTACAGTAACAATGCATATTTTTAGCACTGATTACTGTAGTAATTTCACTGGTACCCCCAAAAGTGTCAAAAATGTCAGTTAGGGGTCTGATCTGTCCGCTGCAATGCCGCAGCCCCACAAAAAATTGCAGATTGCCGCCATTACTAGTAAAAAAAAAACAATAAAAATTACATGAATCTTTCCTGTACTTAGTAGACGCGATAACTTTTGCGCAAACCAAAACAAATTGGCCTAAAATGTTAAAAAATTTAGATTTTTACATTTTTTTTTTGGGAATGTCATATAGCAAAATGTGAAAAATATTGTTTTTTTTTTTTTTTTTTTAAATTGTCGCTTTTTTTTTGTTTATAGCGCAAAAAATAAAAATCGCACAGGTGATCAAATACCACCAAAAGAAAGCTCTATTTGTGGGAAAAAAAGGACGTCAATTTTATTTGGGTACAGCGTCGCACGACTGCTCAATTGTCCGTTAACGTAACGCAGTGCCGAATAGCAAAATAGGGCCTGGTCATTAAGGGGGCAAATCCTTTCGCTCTTAAAGTGGTAAAGCCAGCAGCATGAGCCACTAGTTATTGGATGATCTTCAGGTCCCCCTTGTGTTCCTGAGTTCCTGTTATTATTGGATTTCTTGTTACCATCTGGCTTGCCTTTGACCTGTCTTGTCTCCATTCCTGGCTTTGACCCTCAGCTTGTACCATTGACTACACTCCTCTCTGCTGACCCGTGAATGAACTCTGGCTTGCGCTCCTGGACTCCGCTGCTTCCTGATTACCAGTGTATGACCCCAGCTTACACCTGACCTTGCTTCCTGACTTACCCCTGGCCGATATTCTGTGCATGACTGCTGCCTGGCTCCTGACCCTGCTCCTGGCTCTCCCTTCTGCCAAGTCTCATCTGGTACATCTAAGGGACCCCTGCCCAGCAGTGCATCCTGCTCGATCAGCCACCATCCAGCAGACATCTCATCACTCTGTCGCAACTGGCAACCCCTGCTACTTTGGGTATAGCACTCCCTGTCACCACCTTCAGGGGTGCCCTGCACTCAGCGACAAAGGAAAGCTCTCTCAGCACTTCCACCTCCGAAGAGGTATGTGACACTATGGTATATGGATGAAAGGATGGAGGGGTCACTATGGTACATGAAAGGCAGGAAGGAAGGATCATTATGGCACATGTAAAGCAGGAAGGAACACTATGGCACATGGAAGGAAGGATCACTATGGTACATGGTAGACAGGAATGATCACTATGGTACATGGAAGACAGGATGGATCACTATGGTACATGGAAGTTAGCAACGATCACTAAGGTACATGGAAGGCAGCAAGGATCACTATACACATGGAAGGCAGCAAGGATAACTATGGTACATGGAAGGCAGAAAGGATCATTATGGCACATTGAAGGCAGAAAGTATCACTTTGACACATGGAAGGCAGCAAGGATCAATTTGGTACATGGAAGGCAGGAAGGATTGCTTTGGTACATGGAAGGTAGGAAGGATCACTATGGCACATGGAAGGCAGGAAGGATCACTTTGGTACATGGAAGGCAGCAAGGATCACTATGGTACATGGAAAGCAGAAAGGGTCCATATGGTATATGGAAGGCAGCAAGGATTACTATGGCACATGGATGGCAGGAAGGATCACCATGGCAGATGGAAGGCAGTAAGGAAGGAGCACTAAGGTACATGGAAGGCAGGAAGGATCACTGTGGTACATGGAAGGCAGGAAGGATCACTATGGCACATGGAAGGCAGGAAGGCTCATTATGGCACATTGAAGGCAGAAAGTATCACTTTGACACATGGAAGGCAGCAAGGATCAATTTGGTACATGCAAGGCAGGAATGATCACTTTGGTACATGGAAGGCAGCAAGGATCACTATGGTACATGGAAAGCAGAAAGGGTCCATATGGTATATGGAAGGCAGCAAGGATTACTATGGCACATGGATGGCAGGAAGGATCACCATGGCAGATGGAAGGCAGTAAGAAAGGAGCACTAAGGTATATGGAAGGCAGGAAGAATCACTGTGGTACATGGAAGGCAGGAAGGATCACTATGGCACATGGAAGGCAGGAAGGATCACTATGGCACATGGAAGGCAGGAAGGATCATTATGGCACATGGAAGGCAGGAAGGATTACTATGGCACATGAAAAGCAGGAAGGATCACTATGGTACATTGAAGGCAGGAAGCATCACTATAGCACATGGAAAGCAGCAAGGAGGGATCACTATGGCACATGGAAGGAAGAGACAGAGGGGTGAGTTCAGTCACAGACTTTTACTCACCCATGGTTGGCTGTTCTCCCGAGGCTCAGGCAGTGACATCTTGTGCTCTGCTTCAAAATTCCCACCCACACAACCCCTTCCCAGCCACAGGATTGGCTGCACGCTGGGGTTTGTAGGCAGACACAGGGGGACATGGGGAGGAGGTGGAGCAGATCTAGCCCACCTCCTCTCCCTATCTGTAGATCGGAATTGCAAGCAGGTGGGTGAGCGGGCAGGGGTGGTGGGGGGAATGTGTGGCACACACTGACAGGCTGAGTCAAGTGTTGGAACTTGTCCCGGCACTGGGCTCCGCTGTGGGATTCAGCCTGGATGGTCCCAGCAAATCCGGGATGGTTTGGAGATATGTTTACTTTTTTAATGGCTATCCACCACACCGTGTGCATCGGTGTCACCACTCCCTTTGTCCACTCGGCAGATGTGAATGCCAAATATTCTCATATTGGCAAACAACAGCGGGTACCCTCTCTAGGGTTAATGATATTCACAAATGGTGTACAATCCTCAGTGGTGTTTTGTTGTTTGCGTAGATCTGGGCGGTTCAGATTTTGGGTTTGTTTTTGCCTTTGGATCTGATGATTTCATAGTCCTTTCTTGTGATGCTGGCACCTTACTGCTCGCTGCTGAAGCTGCAGTCAAGGGTGCACTAGCAGTGGCGCTGGCACTTGTATTTCCTTGCTTTTTCTCCACCACCTTCCAGCAGCAAAAACCCAATACATGACTGTGTGGCATTGCATGCAGTTTCTGAGTCTGTGATCTACTATGACCCCCAGATCTTTTTCTATTCTGGATCCCCCAAAGATTCTCCCCCTTGCATGTAACTTGCATTCATATTTTCAGACCAAAAGTGCATTACTTTACATATTCAACATAAAACCTCTTGTCATGTAGTTGCCTACCCCTTTATTTTATTGAGGTCATCTTGTAAAGTTTCTATATCCTGCCATAAAGTTACCCTGCTTAGCTTTGTATCAACCTCCAAACACTGAGACAGAACTATTTGTACCAAACTCTAGACTATGTAGCACAACCCATGTAGGAGTCGCTGGTGAAATGGGATTCCCCATCCTGCACAGCCAGGCACACCAAATTTCCACAGGCACACTTGAGACAGGAAACCGTCCAGCACTTTGTTTTTGTATTTTATTAAGGGGGTAAAACTTGGATGGGGAGTAGGGATAATGGGGGATGCCCACTTGACTTCAAACAAAGCTCGTCAGGGACAACTCTTCCGATATACAGCTAGTTACACTCCTTTTCCTTCTTTTCTGTAATCCATGGGCGGGATCGCCTGCCATGGTTGCCACGGGCAGCAGCACATACCACATTTTTTTACTGAATAGCAGGTTTTATGTGTCCATCCCAGCCGCAGCTGGGGCAACTGGGTATGCAGGACAGCACTGGTTTGCATCAGCTCCGCTGGTTCCTATGGACAATGACACTTGATTTAGGCAATACAGTCACAAATAGGCAGAGCACATACTGTAAGTCCTTCTACCTGGTTTTAGCCCTCAAGGGTCCTGGAACAATGCACAGTTTCCTGGCTTGATGAATCTTTGGTTGTTAGGAGCAATTGCCATGCAGGTTACCATGGGCTATTTTCCGAATGAGCCCCCAAATGTAGCGCACCCCACATAGGAGCCGCTGGTGAAATGGGATCCCCCACCTTGCACACCCAGGGACACCAAATTTCCACAGGCACACTTGTGACAGGAAACAGTCCAGCACTTTGTTTTTGTATTTTATTGATGGGACATAACTTGGATGAGGAGAAAGGATATTATGGGATGCCTACTTAACTTCAAACAAAGCTATTCAGGGAAAACTCTTCCTAAATACAGCTATTTACACTCCTTTCTCTTCCTACAGCACTTCACTTGCTTGCAGAAAAAAACACAGCTGGGGCACTTTTAATGAATCTGAAAAAGCACACCAGCTCAAGCAAAAACCCTTTACAGGTAGGTACCCCGGGCCCCTTTAGTTGTGTCCAGCTTACATTCCTGTGGCTACTGATCCCAGCACTTCTTCAGGCATTGCCAGCACGCCTGGCTGCAGCTTCCTCTCTCACAAGCCCTCCTGGCTACTTCCCACAATCAGGGCCGCCTTTAACGTGGGGAAAAAGGGGAAGCTGCCCTGGGCCCAGGCATTGACTGGGGCCCAAAGCAGCTGCCCTTAAGCCCGCACTACCCATAAACTGGGGGCCAAATTAACACTGCATAAAGACCGGAATGGGTACACTTACACAGGATAGGAGATGCCCAGCGGTGCGCTGTGCCTGTGTATTATTCCTGAATGAGCAAGGAGTGGGCAGAGCTATGAGCTCCACTGACGCTCTGAACCCACCCCATACCCTGCTGCCTGTATTGCTTGAGACTCAGGAGGCCGCAGGTTAGGAACTGATAGTGGGAACGGCAGCTGACAGTACAGCTGAGCAGATAGTGAGTGGAGCTCGGCTGGCTGGCTGGCCAGGACCAGGTATGTCCTTCTCACAATATAGACTGTTCCTAAACCCTGACCTGGGTATAGCTGTTGTTCCGTAGACTATTAGAGAACATGGGCCACCAGTGGCACTGACACATGGCATCTTCCACACAGAGACAGTGAAATACAATATTGCTTGATGGGCTTCTTTTAGGCCTGGTTCACATGCATGCGGGTTTGCGGCCCACATTTGCGTAGGCACAGCAGCCCAATCATTTAAATAAACGGTGCATGCAGCATTTTTAGAAATGCAGTGATCTTAAAAGCACTATGCGCTTTCCCTGCAGTTCCCGCACCCACAAACAAGCTGCGCTTTTAGATGTGTGGGCCACGCATCTAAAAATGCAGCTTTTTTGTAGGTGTGGGAACCACAGAGAAATCAGATGGTGCTTTCAAGGCCACTGCATTTTTAAAATACTGCATGCACCTTTTTTCTGCGGGAAACACTGCCACAGCAGCCCATTTAAATTAATAGGACAAGCATAGATGTGAACCAGGCCTAGAACAGGAGTAAAGTAATTTTTAAAAAACAAAAACGCTGGTCCCCCTGCAGGTTTAAGTCATAATGCATTAGGATGCACCACATACTAGCAGATTATGACAGACTTACTTGCAAACTGAGCTCTTCAGCGCTGTGCTGTCTTGGCTCCCCTTGGCCCTCGGCACATCCCCCTTCTCCCAGTCTTCCTTCCAGGTTCTCTATCTGTGACCACTTGAATGGCATGGCTGCGGTATAGTCACTCCCGCGCATGCACACGGGAGTCACATTACTGCGGCACACAGAGCGGGCTGTAAATGTGATGTAAGTTGAGCATGCGCGGCTTAAATCACATTATCGCTGGCAGGCAGGTGAGACATTTATAATAGAAGAAACCACTAGGGCCTCTTCTGTTATAACCACTTTAGTGCCGGACAATTTTACCCGCTTTCAGCGCTGTCACACTTTGAATGGCAATTGCTCATACAACACTGTACCCAAATAAAATATTTTTCATTTTGTTCACACAAATAGAGCTTTTTTTAGGTGATATTTAATTGCCGCTGTGTTTTTTATATTATGGTAAATGAACAAAAAAAAAGACTGACAAGGTATTTAGTAGGAGGCATAATGAGTTTTTTGAAGTTGTAATTTTTTGTCACTTTTTTTTGGTAAATAAAGAAATTTAAAATGTGTTTTTTTCACAATTTGTTTCTTAAATACTGTCACCATCACATAACTGGTGTGGCGGTGGCCAAAGACAGTGACTGCTGAGAGTATGTAAAAATACACAAAAAAACGTTATTAATATTTTTCCAATTTCGGCGAGTACATACTGTTACAAATCAAGCTAAGAACTTGTTTGCGGACCAGTACTTTATGTTTACATTATTAACGTTTTTTGAGATAGGACTATGTGTGCGTTTGTTTTTTGGGATGCTGGGGTGGAGAGAAAATTGCATGGCGGGGCGCAAGAAAATGTTTGCTTGGGGTCCAATCCATATCAAAGAAGGCCCTACCAACATTCCTCTCAGACTGTTCACTCACCAGCCCACCTGGCTGATTTCTCCTGGATGTGCTGACTTTCTCCCATGCTTTCAGAAAGGGTATCCTCCTTGTGTTTTAAAAGGTCCCTCCAGCACCTGAGCTCCAGGCCTGAGGTTACCCCCCCCCCCCCAGACTAGGGGGCACCACCAAGGGCCACCGACAGCCTCTTCAGCACTCCTTCTCCATCTTCCACCGGACTGTCCCTTGCTGGCCTGACCCATGAGTATTTATGAGGTACACGCCCCATGACAGCCTGTTTACTGGGGATTGGCTGGGGCCCTCTTCAATACTCCAGGCAGCTCTTCCTAAAATCCGCCATCTACTTCTGGAACCTTCTCCAAGGTTCCAGAGAGCCGAGGGAGCTACCAGAGATGCTGTCTGCTGAGTCATCCAGCCTCCCTGAGTCACTTAGCCCTGATCTAGATTCAAACCAGGCTTGGCTGCCAGCCAAGCCACATTTACCTACTCAAACAACTGTATACACTTCCAGCACACTAGAGGGTACTACACTTATTTATGAATAAATTAAACAGAATTGGTCCCAGGATAGAGCCTTGGGGTGCCCCACTCACAGCTCCAGAACATTCTCAGTATACGGTATTTATTACCATCCTTTGTAACCAGTTTTATCCCCAGGTACATATACTATCCTCCATGCCTACAGACCTCAATTCATAAATGAAGTGATTATGAGGAACTGTATCGACTGTGGCCCTGTGCTAATCACATGCACCCCCCCAAGAAAAAAAAAAACTCTCTAGCAATACACACCAAACTGAGCATGTGCAGAGTGCCTCCACGACTCTGTACTATCAGGAGATAAATTGGGGACAGTAAAAGAAGAGAATGCGTAGGATTAACCTCACAGTGAGTATAATGAGCATGCTTTACTGCATATATAGGCTGATTTTACTGTTGTGGGTTTAGCTGCTCAACCATGTGTTTTTACTACCCCCAACCGTAGGTGTAAACATTAGTCTAAGTGTGTAAACGGATTACAGATTTACAATCTAGTTTATATGCCTCATTTTATATGAAAAAAAAAAAAGCATTTTAGCCTAGCAAAGCACTTACAGCATATTTATAAATCAGTGAATCTGACATTCATCAAACATTTACTGCAAGTTAATCTTTCTGGTGCATGTGTTTATTTATTGACAGTGATTTATTTACCACCACTATTGAATATTTGGTGATAATCACATCATAAAATGGTCCTGTGGTCATCATTTTAGATGAACTAAGCAAGTGAATATATGTTTCTTTGTCTTGAAATAAAACAAGTCTACTACCATATCATCAAATCCCAGTGTTATGTAGCTTTTAACCTCCTTGGCGGTGATCCCGAGCGTGACTCGGGGTTGATTTTTTTTCTATCAGGAGCGGTAACCCCGAGTCACGCTCGGAGTGGATGTGCAGAGAGCGCAGCGGTGTCTCTTACCTTCTCCTGGCGATCCAGCGATGATCTCTCATTGCTGTGACCGCCAGCCGAGAGTCCCGCTGCTCCTCCGTCCTCCGTCGGTGTGATGACTTCCTAGTTCCGTTCCCTGCAGCAGCAATGCTGCATGGGAGCGGAACTAGGGAGGGAAATTAAAAAAAAAAAAAACGTTGCACAAAACACAAACACATAACACATTTTATATATATATATATATATATATATATATATACATATACATATATATACATACACATACACACACACCGGTATATATATATATATATATATGTGTGTGAATATATGTATATATATATATATATATATATATATATGCACACACACACACATATATATATATATATATATATATACAGTACAGACCAAAAGTTTGGACACACCTTCTCATTCAAAGAGTTTTCTTTATTTTCATGACTATGAAAATTGTAGAGTCACACTTCAAGAGATAGTCACCTGAAATGGTTTTCACTTCACAGGTGTGCCCTGTCAGGTTTAAGAAGTGTGATTTCTTGCCTTATAAATGGGGTTGGGACCATCAGTTGTGTTGTGTAGAAGTCAGGTGGATACACATCTGATAGTCCTACTGAATAGACTGTTAGCTGCTTTTTTTCTTGCCATAATACAAATTCTAAGTACAGGAAAACGAGTAGCCATCAGTCAGTCCGGAAAATTGGGAAAACTTTGAAAGTGTCCCCAAGTGCAGTCACAAAAACCATCAAGCGCTACAAAGAAACTGGTTCACATGCGGACCGCCCCAGGAAAGGAAGACCAAGAGTCACCTCTGCTGCGGATTATAAGTTCATCCGAGTCACCAGCCTCAGAAATCGCAGGTTAACAGCAGCTCAGATTAGATACCAGGTCAATGGCACACGGAGTTCTAGCAGCAGACACATCTCTAAAACAACTGTTAAGAGGAGACTGTGTGAATCAGGCCTTCATGGTAGAATATCTGCTAGGAAACCACTGCTAAAGAAAGGCAGCAAGTAGAAGAGACTTGTTTGGGCTAAAGAACACAAGGAATGGACATTAGACCAGTGGAAATCTGTGCTTTGGTCTGATGAGTCCAAATTTGAGATCTTTGGTTCCAACCACCGTGTCTTTGTGCGAAGCAGAAAAGGTGAACGGATGGACTCTACATGCCTGGTTCCCACCGTGAAGCATGGTGGAGGAGGTGTGATGGTGTGGGGGTGCTTTGCTGGTGACACTGTTGGGGATTTATTCAAAATTGAAGGCATACTGAACCAGCATGGCTGCCACAGCATCTTGCAGCGGCATACTATTCCATCTGGTTTGCGTTTAGTTGGACCATCATTTATTTTTCAACAGGACAATGACCCCAAACACACCTCCAGGCTGTGTAAGGGCTATTTGACCAAGAAGGAGAGTGATGGGGTGCTGAGCCAGATGACCTGGCCTCCACAGTCACCGGACCTGAACCCAATCGAGATGGTTTGGGGTGAGCTGGACCGCAGAGTGAAGGCAAAAGGGCCAACAAGTGCTAAGCATCTCTGGGAACTCCTTCAAGACTGTTGGAAGACCATTTCAGGTGACTACCACTTGAAGTGTTAATCTACAATTTTCATAGTCATGAAAATAAAGAAAACTCTTTGAATGAGAACGTGTGTCCAAACTTTTGGTCTGTACTGTATATATATATATATATATATATATATATATATATATATATATATATATAAAATTATATTATTGATTCAATTATAATTCATGCGTTTTATATATATATATATATATATATATATATATGTGTGTGTGTATATATATATATATATATATATATATATACACACATACACACACACACACATATATATATATAACATATAATGCATGAATTATAATGTAATCAATAATATAATTTTATTATATATATTATATATTACATAATAAAATAATATTATTGATTCGATTATAATTCACGCGTTTGTGTTTCAAATTTATCACATCTGGGATGTCTACTAGACTCTTGTTTTGGTCAGGTTTAAGTCAGTAATTACTAAGAATTGTAGGCCTATAATACATAACGCCAAATTTCCATGAAAAGAATTGTACCGCTTTTGGTATGTAATTCCTGACAGAATCATACCGCCAGGGAGGTTAACCTGATTTATAAAAAAAAATCTACCATTTTTTGTGTATCTGGATATGCAACCATAATCACAAGGGCTCCTATAAAAAACAAAATAGAAAAATGCAGTTGTAGGCTGCCTGTAGCTGGCACAGAATAATAGCAGTTGTCAATGTGGTGCCTGGTTAAACGTGGGTTAGAACACCTGTCAGGTTTTTATTTATGTTTGTGCCCCCTTTAGGCAGATTCACCCTCTCTAGTACCATTATCACTGAGAGTGAAGGTGAAAGAAAATCCCAAATTTTAAATTGCCATCAGAATAGGAATAGAGGAGAACCTTCCAGTAGGGACACTAGTTCCAGGGATCCTGGTGACAGCATTTTGGAGGGATTTCCTCTCACTTCCTCTTTTTTGCAATGGACAGAAAGTGAAAGGGGAAATTTCCCCAATGGGAAACATAATGGGACAGTTATATTATAACCCTTCCTTACTCTATCCTACCATTGAAACATTTTTCTTTTAGTTCATCTTCTACCTCTAAACTTTAACATTCTTCTTTTCTTAATTTTTGATATAAAAAGTCATAAAACATCTTTGCAAAGTTTTAATTGCTCTGTGTATCCCTGTCTGGAGGGGGGGGGGGGGGGGGGGGGGTTCCCTCATTTCTTTTCCTGGTGAAATATACCATTGCTTACCCCTTTAAAAACACTAATTGGCTGTTGTGCTGAAAGTTGGCTTAAATTCTTTGTGAGTCACTGACCCAGAACAAGCATCTAAATCACAAAAGTCAGAAGGTAAGTGCTCAAAAACATGGAAGTAAGGTTCAGGCATCTGGCATTTTCAGAAGAAGAGGTCAGTAATAGTATTGTCTATGTTATTATCTGTTTTTGTATATTCTAAACCTAACTTTTAGGCAGGAATAATACCTTTCTGTGTATGTGTGGGCAGGGCATATTCGCTCGTGTACATGGGGGGCACCGCTCCTCTTGTCTTGTATACAGGGTCATCTATGCCTGGGACCAGAAGGGGCGCATTCCCCTGAAAGTCAATGTTAGGCAGGAACTCTGGTTTAGAGATTAGCCCTATGCTGTGTGCAGTTATGTGAATACAGAGTCTCTCTTTAAAACGTACTGTTACAAGTTACTACACATCCTCACTCAATGAATGTTGCATTTGGGAGCAATGGGAGGGACACCGCTGAGCCTGCGCCCTCTCCACAAGTCTAGTGCATCTCTGCCACCTCACTCCAAGTGACAGATTGGGGTCCCGCTGTGCACTAGCACAGATTCCACGAGTGCATATAATTAACTCCTTTCACTTTTCCGCACCATGCAGATAGGTACATGGGGTCTCCGTACTCCTTACCGTAATTATTCTCTTCCTCCAAATTCCTTACCAAGTTAACTCTCTGATAGCTTTTTTCTTCCACCCCATGTGTGCTTTGCAGGCCCTGTTCTTCTGATACACCATGTACCACCATGCTCCCCTTTGAATAACTGCAGACCAGGCTCAGAGACAGTCAACATAACTTTACTTTGAAGTTTTAGCAGTACAGTTCATAAGCTTTCAAGTCCCTAATGGACAATTTCTAAGCTGCTCAAACATACCTTTGAAGGTAAAAATCCATGATGGCTAGATCCCTACTAGGTAGGCTCCCTTGGGGTGGTGTTGAACAAAGGTTGCTTTGGGTTACATCCTAAAATGGTTGATCCTGCCAAAAATCCTGTGCTGTCCTGTTATGGACATGAGGAGAGGGAAAGGTGTTCTATGGTCCGACTCCTAACGCACACTTGTTTTCCTAGGGTGACAACGTTGCTCCTCCATAGATACATTACGGTGAGTAAATGCTGTCACCCATGGACAGGGAGTGTGTTATTGTCAGAATTACCAAGTTTTAAAAAAAGCCTAATAAAACAAAAGTAATGCAGCTACCACATGTAAAGGCTAAAAAGGTAAAATATATCACATTTTGATCTTGAGTTTAGATATAGTTTACACAAAACCTAACCCTTTGGAATATGGCTGTGAACATAATAAAATCATGCTGAAAATACTGCTATCAGACCATATCTAGATTTGTGGCAAAGCTTGGTTCCCTATAATGATCTGATACTGCCTCTTAGGTTTAATTGGAGAGATGTGCACAGAATGGAGCATAAGGAAGGGGCAATTGAGAAAGGGTAGAATAGCTGTATATGCCCCTTTTCTTCATTTATGGCTATGACTGCGTAACCATTTATGGTGACAGGGAATCTGCCATTTTAAAACTGTTTTCAACTAGTGCAACTGTTTCTGCCAAACCTAATTGAAATAGCCCCAAAATCATTTAAAAACCGAGATCGATACAATTTGTGATGAGATCTCCAGTGTCAAGATCTCTCTTCCAACTAATATATCAGGTCCAACCCAACACCACACTCAATACTTTCCTCTTTTGACCCGGGTACCACTGAAGAAGTTGCCAAACACTTTACTGAGGCTCACCTCAACACCTGTCCCCTGGACCCTCTCTCCTCATAACTACTACGGCCCCCTTCCTGCTCTTTCCTACACTCTCAAACCCACATCTTCAATCTCTTTCTTTCCACGAGCACCCCCCCCCCCCCACTTCTCAACGATGCACTGGTTACCTCTATACTTAAAAAAACCCTCACTAGAGCCCACCTGCTTGAACAACCTAACACAAATATCTCTGCTCCCAATTGCTTCCAAGCTTCTTGAATACCTTGTCCACAACCAGAGTTGTATAAAGTACTCGAAACCCATACTTGAGTAAAAGTACAAGTGCTCAATCAAAAAGTGACTTGAGAAGAAGTGGAAGTGCTCGATCAAAAATGGACTTGAGTAGAAGTACTAAAGTATTCAACATTTTTTGTACTTAAGTAATGCAAGAAGTTTTTTAAAAAATTTTGCTACTCAAGTACTGAAAGTAAAAGTACCAGTAGTTTTGAAAAAAAAATGGCTACTCAAGTACTGAAAGTAAAAGTACAAGCACTGTGTTATGTAGTTATTAAAGAAAGAAGTCAAAAGTTTGAAAATCATATTGTTTTTTATTATTTCAAATGCAGCTTTTATTTATACATACAGTAGCATTAATTTTCGTATGTGCTGATAATACACATGTTTTGAGCTTCATGAAACCTGCCATCTACTGTTCTGGCAGTGGTAATTTTTATAATTGTAACGAGTAACTATGCAGCACAAAAAAAAATATTGGAGTAGAAGTATTGAAATCATTGAAAAAATGTAGTGAAGTAAAAGTGGAAGTAGGAGAAAAAAATTCTACTCTAGGAAAGTACAGATACCGCCTTTCAGTACTTAAGTACAGTAGTGAAGTAGTTCTACTTAGTTACCAGGGGCGTACCGTGGGGTTGGCCAGAACGGCGCCCGCCAGGGGTGCAGGCCGAGGGGGGCGCAAAAACATTGGCACTGTAGTAGTGAATTATCGCTGCTCCGTTCAGCCTGCGCCCCCGGCAGGCCGGCGCCCCCCTTTTTCTTCACCTCGCCTTCCGTGCTTTACATCTGATCCGGCCCTGCCCCCTGCTCTGTGTTCTCGCTCGAAGGTGACTGTCCCCACCCACCTGGCTGCACGCGTGACGCGGCTGCTGAGAATGAGGAGCGCGAGATGCTGCAGCTGTGCTGATTGGAGCGCGCCCAGTGACAGCTTCACGGGGGGAGAGAGTGTGTGTCTGCGGGACCCGGGCCGGGATGCGGTGAAGTAGGATGGAGAGTGGAGACATCAGGAAGTACTGACAGCCATCGCAGCAGACAGTTTGCAGTTCTCCGTGATGTGACTTCCGCTGCCTGACACGTGGAGGAAGCCGGGAAAAACAGTGATAACATCTTCTAAGGTAAGAACCCCCCTCTTCTGTCAACCTGACTGCTCCCCCCTCCCTCCACCTGGCTGCACCCCCCCTCCACCTGGCTGTACCCGCCCTCTCCTACCCACCTGGCTCTGTTCTCCCCCCAGCCCCCACCTGGCTGCACTCCCCCTCTCCTGTCCACCTGGCTGCACCCCCCTCCACCTGGCTGCACCCCCCCTCTCCTACCCACCTGGCTCTGTTCTCCCCCCAGCCCCCACCTGGCTGCACTCCCCCTCTCCTGTCCACCTGGCTGCACCCCCCTCCACCTGGCTGCACCCCCCCTCCACCTGGCTGTACCCCCCCCTCTCCTACCCACCTTGCTCTGTTCTCCCCCCAGCCCCCACCTGGCTGCACCCCCCTCCACCTGGCTGTACCCCCCCTCTCCTACCCACCTGGCTATGTTCTCCCCCCAGCCCCCACCTGGCTGCACTCCCCCTCTCCTCTCCACCTGGCTGCACCCCCCCTCCACCTGGCTGTACCCGCCCTCTCCTACCCACCTGGCTCTGTTCTCCCCCCACCTGGCTGCACTCCCCCTCTCCTGTCCACCTGGCTGCACCCCCCTCCACCTGGCTGCACCCCCCCCTCCACCTGGATGTACCCCCCCCTCTCCTACCCACCTTGCTCTGTTCTCCCCCCAGCCCCCACCTGGCTGCACCCCCCCCCCTCCACCTGGCTGTACCCCCCTCTCCTACCCACCTGGCTATGTTCTCCCCCCAGCCCCCACCTGGCTGCACTCCCCCTCTCCTGTCCACCTGGCTGCACCCCCCCTCCACCTGGCTGTACCCCCCCTCCTACCCACCTGGCTCTGTTCTCCCCCCAGCCCCCACCTGGCTGCACTCCCCCTCTCCTGTCCACCTGGCTGCACCCCCTCCACCTGGCTGTACCCCCCCTCCCCTCCTACCCACCTGGCTCTGTTCTTCCCCCAGCCCCCACCTGGCTGCACTCCCCCTCTCCTGTCCACCTGGCTCTGTTCTCCCCTTCTCTCTCTCTCTCCTCCCTGTCACCTGCCCTCTCTCTCTCCCTGTCACCTGCCCTCTCTCTCTCTCTCTCTCTCTCCCTGTCACCTGCCCTCTCTCTCTCCCTGTCACCTGCCCTCTCTCTCTCTCTCTCTCTCTGTCACCTGCCCTTTCTCTCTCTCTCTCTCACCTGCCCTCTCTCTCTCTCACCTGCCCTCTCTCTCTCTCTCTCTCTCTCTCTCAACTGCCCTCTCTCTCCCTGTCACCTGCCCTCTCTCTCTCTCTCTCACACACACACCTGCCCTCCCTCTCTCTCACACCTGCCCTCTCTATATCTCTCTCTCTCTCCCTGTCACCTGCCCTCTCCCTCTCTCTCTCACCTGCCCCACCCCTCTCTCTCTCTCACCTGCCCCACCCCTCTCTCTCACCTGCCCTCTCTCTCTCTCTCTCTCTCTCTCCCTGTCACCTGCCCTCTCTCTCTCTCCCTGTCACCTGCCCTCTCTCTCTCCCTGTCACCTGCCCTCTCTTTCTCTCTCTCTCTCTCTCTCACACACACACCTGCCCTCTCTCTCCCTGGCACCTGCCCTCTCTCTCCCTGGCACCTGCCCTCTCCCTCTCTCTCTGTCTGTCACCTGCCCCCCTCTCTCTCTCACCTGCCCTCTCTCTCTCACCTGCCCCCCTCCCTCTCTCCCTGTCACCTGCCCTCTCTCTCTCCCTGTCACCTGCCCTCTCTCTCTCTCCCTGTCACCTGCCCTCTCTCTCTCCCTGTCACCTGCCCTCTCTCTCTCTCTCTCTGTCACCTGCCCTTTCTCTCTCTCTCTCTCACCTGCCCTCTCTCTCTCTCACCTGCCCTCTCTCTCTCTCTCTCAACTGCCCTCTCTCTCCCTGTCACCTGCCCTCTCTCTCTCTCTCTCACACACACACCTGCCCTCCCTCTCTCTCACACCTGCCCTCTCTCTCACACCTGCCCTCTCTATATCTCTCTCTCTCTCCCTGTCACCTGCCCTCTCCCTCTCTCTCTCACCTGCCCCACCCCTCTCTCTCTCTCACCTGCCCCACCCCTCTCTCTCACCTGCCCTCTCTCTCTCTCTCTCTCTCCCTGTCACCTGCCCTCTCTCTCTCTCTCTCCCTGTCACCTGCCCTCTCTTTCTCTCTCTCTCTCTCTCTCACACACACACCTGCCCTCTCTCTCCCTGGCACCTGCCCTCTCTCTCCCTGGCACCTGCCCTCTCCCTCTCTCTCTGTCTGTCACCTGCCCCCCTCTCTCTCTCACCTGCCCTCTCTCTCTCACCTGCCCCCCTCCCTCTCTCTCTGTCACCTGCCCCCCCCTCTCTCTCTGTCACCTGCCCCCCCCTCTCTCTCTCTGTCACCTGCCCTCTCTCTCTGTCACCTGCCCTCTCTCTCACTGTCACCTTCTCTCTCTGTAACCCCCCCGTCTCTCTCTCTCGTGGGGGGGGGGGGCGCCGATACAGTCCCTCGCCAAGGGCGCTGGAGACCCTAGGTACGCCTCTGTTAGTTACTATACATCTCTGGTTGCTACCACACTGATAACAGCCTTCTTGTACCACTACAGCCTGGCTTCTGCTTACAACATTCCACGGAAATTGCAACTGAAACTCTTAGACCTTTCTGCTGCCTTCGACACTGTCAACCACCTACTCGTCATCAAACTCCAGTCCCTTGGCCTCCATGACTGTTTCTTTTTGGTTCTCCTCCTACCTATCTCAGCGCACCTTCAGTGTCCCCTACAACTCTATCTCCCCCGCTCCTCCTCCTCTTTTGTTTGAGTTTCTGTTCTTGGGCCTCTCCTTTTCTCTCTCTAAACCTCTTCTCTTCCCTGGTAATCCCCCCAAAACTTCCAATACCACCTTTATGCCAACAACACCAAGATCTATCTCTCCACTCCCCAGCTCACTCCCTCGACTTCCTCATAAATCACAAATTTACAAATCAGTACGGTTGTCATACTGTTTCTTTAAACTCCATCTGTCTAAAACTGAGTTTGTAATATTTCCTCCTTCTGAACATCCCCTTTGTGACTTTACCATTGAGATCAACAGCGCAACCATTGGTCTCTCCACACATGCCAGAGTGCTAGCTGTAATCCTAGAATCTCGCCTCTTCTTTGAGCCCCACATTCAATCACTGGCTAAATCTTGCCATCTTAACCTCCGTAATATCTCCAGAATTTGCCCCTTCTTAACTAATGATGCCACAAATAACTTATCCACTCCCTGTTTATCTTCTGTCTTGACTCTTGCTATTCCTTTTTTGCTGGCCAAATTCTACATAGGCTAGTTTCCCTTCAGTCTGTCATAAATGTTGCTTCTAGATGTTACTAACCAATCTGTGGCTGCTGCCTCTCTCTGCCAAGCCCTTCAATGGCTTCCACTAGCCCAACGTATAAAATTCAAATAACTAACCACAACATATAAAATTATCCACAACACTGCCTCACCTACATCACAAACATCAACTTGAGATATTGCCAAATAGTCCCCTCCACTTCTCCCGAGCAATCTTGCTCTCTAGCTTCTGGTGACCTCCTCCCATGCTAGCCTTCAGGACCCCAGTATGTCCAAAGAGCTGCTACCCTGTCTGCCTCTAGGCAATCCTTGAAAACAAATTTATTTTTGGAAGCCTACCCTACCTCTACCTTAAAACTGTACTTTGGCCATACCACTTTCATCAGATCATTCTCTTCAGCAATTACTTTTTGTAGCACATCCCCTCCCTTTGGACTGTAAGCTCCATGAGCAGGGCCCTCCTATTCCTTCGGTATTGAACGATATTGTAACCGTACTGTCTCCCCTTTATATTGAAAAACGCTGTGCAAACTCTTGGTGCTATATAAATCCCGTATGAAAACAATAATAATAATATAAAGAAGCACAAAGAATATGAAAACATAAAGTTAGCACCGTTAGCATGGTATTATATTAATACAGTGTCTCCATTTTTCTCTGGGTTTGGTAATTCAGTTTAGCAGGTGTTTTGGGGTTTTTTTGTTTTTTTTTTTACTAAACTGACAGCACTTTTTTCCTAAGAATATGGGAATCTTGTTTAACATTTTTTCAGTAATATCTCAAGCAGGAGTTGACATTTTCAGGAAGCATTCTGTACATCATCTGTGTACAGAAAGTCTCCAGGTAGCCATATTGCATTGCATTTTACACAAAATTACAGAGATGTAGATTGAAAAGGAAAGGTCATTTTAAATGACATTCAAATACAATGTCACTTGTGTCGCAATTTTATATGCTATATTATTATTTTTTATTTGCTCATTTTTTTCCCCATGAAAGTGAAGTTACCCTTTAACCTTTGTCTTTCTTCAGGAGGTGTCAATTCCCTAGCACAGCCCCCTCCCCCTTGCAACGCATAGCCCTCTTCTCTTTCAAGAACATCTACTTGCTGTCTATGCTGACCCATCTCTTCCATCCCTCACCTTCCTACATACCTTTATGTAGCGGGAAGACTATGTCTCTTGAGTGATGGCCATACATGGTTCGAATCTCGGCCAGTCCCTGCTGAAACGTAAATGAGCAGGCTGAATGTACCAAGTTGTTCAATCGATCAACTTGGGTACAACCAGCCTGCCGGATTCTCTTACGATTATCCTTAGCTGCTGCTATAGCTGCTGGCAATTATCACTGCCTTCTCCTTCTCCCAGCAGGGACAGCTACCCCCCCCCCCCCCCGCCCGCCCGCCCGCAAGGAGCAGACAATAGTTAGGCAGGAGAGATTCCCCTGTCAGCGCTGTCTATGTTGATGGGGGAATCGTGTCAATTTATTTCCTGCAACTCGTGGTTGCCTAAGAGTCTTCATGGAGTTTTAGGGCCCATAAATAGTGATGCGTTATGGTAATGCATGGTAAAACACGTTTTTTACCACATGTTACAGTCACATTACATTTTTGTTGCAGAAGTGTCTGTTCTCCTGGCTGTCTGTCACTTTTCTGGAGTATGTAGTCTCTGCTGAAGGGGAAACTGTGGACCCCAAGAAATGTAAAGCCATTGCCAGTTAGCTAGGAGCTCAAAATGTGGCAGAGTTCAGATCAATTCTGAGGTTCTGCTCTTATTACTGGAGGTTTCACCAAGTTAGTTCAATCCCTTACTGATTTCCTAAGGAATGAGGGAGAGGAAGAAGACTCAAATCTGTCTGACCAGACTCATCAAGCTAAAGGCCTCTTCTGCGGGCAATGGGCTTATCAGAATCTGGAAGCCCCCTTTAACAAGGGGCCCCCAGATCCTGGCCTCCCCCCCTATGTGAATGAGCCCTACACCTACTCGTTCACCAAAAAAGAATTATAGTGTAAAAATGACAGTAGGCATTTTTTGACAAGTCCTTAAATAACTAAGGGGTGAGGCCACCTGGTGACATAACTGGGTGACCCCACCCCCTTGTGATGTAGTCGGCCACCAGGGGCATGCTGGGCTGATGACATCACAAGGAGTGGCCACCAGGTGACATCAGCGGGTGACCCTGTCCCTTAGTTATATAAGAACTGTCAGATGGCAGAGCAGGCAGATGGTGGGAGCCTTCGGCGAGAATGGAACACTTTTTTTTTTTTTTCTTCTATTTTCGGGTTGGTGGTAGAGTGATTGACGATGGATCTACGTCTGGGAACATTTTTTTTTATTTTTGTTTTTTTTAAATAAAGGACTTGTCAAAAACTGCCTACTGTCATTTTAACACTACACCTGTTATTTTTGGGTGAATGAGAAGAGTTACTATGTAATCCATACTCATTCACATAGCTGGAGGCCAGGATCTGGTGGCCCCCTGGTTAAAGCGGGCTTACAGATTCCGATAAGTCCCTGCCTGCAGACCCCCCCCCCCCCCAATAGGCAGAGGTCCTCCAAAGCATCCCCCCATGTTGGGGGCATGTGGTCTGCCATGGTTCAGGAGGGGGGGGGGCGCTCACTCGTTCCCTCCCTTTCCTGACATGCCAAGCTGCATGCTCAGATAGGAAAATGGTCTGTTATGGATTTTGGGGGGGGGTCTCACTTTTTTTTTTTCCATTTTGGCATGGGGTTCCCCTCAAAATCCATATGTGGCCTGGTATGGATTGGGGGGGGGGGGGAGGGGGGCCACGCTGTTTTTTTTCCTGATTTTTTTTTTTTTTTTTAATGCCGGAATTTATTTTTTACATTCAGCTGTCTGCGGGGAACCCCTCTGACAGCTGATGACTCATCGATTCTGGCCCGCGCCTTAACAACCAGCTTTTCACCGTCTGTTATTGAAAAAAAAACACAAATAAAAACCGCAAAACACATGTAAAAATGCATCAAAAAAGCAACACTTGTGTTTTTGGTGCGAATCTATTGAAGTCTATAACACCCAAAACGCAATCTGCTGCGGGGAAAAAAAAGTCCCTGATCCTTTCCAAAAACGCATAGATGTGAACGTGTACCATGGGAAACCATGTTAAAGGAACTGTAGTGCGTTTCTGCAAACTGCAAAATGCACTAAAAAAAACGCATAGATGTGAACCTAGGGTAAAAGCACATTTCTGGATACCCCACTCACAAAAAGATATTGATAAGACAGAATGAGCCCAGAGACGTGCAACAAAACTGGTAGATGGTCTGGATGATAATACACATTGGCCGATCCTTGGGAGACACATGCTGATTTTGTCAATATTAGACCTTAACATCTCTGGGTTCTGCCCTTTGGACATATAGATAGATCCCTGGATATTGAAGTGGTTTACTCCCAAGGCTATTTGATCAAGGGAGTTTTTTTTGTGTTTTGTGTTACAAATTCCCATTTGGGTCCAGTTGTCAATATATGGATAATTTCCCTCTCAAGTGGATTTTTTGTTGATTAAATTGGCTCCATGATGATGATGCACTGTGACCGGGGCTGCTATGTGTGTATGGCTCTCTGGATGTGTTCATTCACTGCACACCATTCACCTTATCCAATGGGAGGAGGGGGCAGCCGCATGTAGTCTTCCTGGCCAGTGGTCTCTTTCTACTAGAAGGGGGTGGGCAGGGTCCCATCTCATCACCACCCTGTAGTCGTCCTGGTCTGGGGACTCCTTAAACTGGAAGGGGTTTCCTGTATTTCTTGAGGGGGTTTTTCCTGTATTTGTCTGTTTTCCTGGATGGGTGGGATGGGGGTTCCTTCTAATCACCCCATGCACTCCTCTTGTTAAGGGATCTCCTTCTCCTGGAGAGGGGTCAGTACACCTGAAAGTGTGTGTGGGTGAGAGAGGTCCCTGACTTCAATTGGGATTCTCAGAATAGTCCTTGCACTTCTGGATTGGGATCTCTGATTACTCCTTCATTATGGGTACTGAAATACTGAGCTCTCAGATTATTGCCCCTGGACAGTTGTACAGAGTCCTTCCTGCCCCCTTCACACCAACCTCTGTTAGCATTAGTGCAGACAGTCCACCTCCTCGGTCACCACCTCTCCATGTACAGACATGTTGATGGGAGAGGGGCAGACTATTATGATCAATGTGTCCTTTCACACACAGATCCTATAGAAGCACAATGAGATTGCTATGGGTTTCATATGATTCATGTGTTCTTTTACACAGAGTTCCTAGAGGAACACACGATGGGATTGAAAATGGTGCTCTGGATGCAATGTTATTATGTAGAGGGGAAACCATTGGCACTATTTTGGTGCATGCCAAAAAAGTATAGAGACCATGGGGGGGGGGGGGGGGGGTGATAAACATGTCAGCACCTTCCTGAATTAACACAGTGAGCGATCGGTACAGATCACTCCTGTGTTCATTCATCACTGAAGCATAGTAAACTGAATTTACTATGCTTTACAGATACTTCTATTTATTCATAGGCAGTGCAGCTGAAGCTGCAGAGAAAAGGAATGAGGACTATAAGTCTTCAGTCACTTCCTTTGTCTCAACAAACTGACATGGAAGACTATACTGGGGGACAGATTGACCTGGGGGAGTGGGAAGGATTATCTTGACGGACAGACTGACCTAGGGGGGAGGTACTGGGGTGAAGACTGACCTATGGGGATTATACAGGGGGACAGATTGACCTGGGGGAGGATGTACTTAAGAACAGACTGACCTGGGGGGGGGATAAAACTGGGGGACAGACTGACCTCCTGGGGGCAGGGCCGCTGATAGGGGGGGACCACCAGCCCTCTTGTAGGGGGCCCGAGCACACAGGGGGGCCCACACAGAGAGGGGGATTAGTGATGGACAACAAATACAGAAATCTTCCTCCAGCACCTGAATCTGATCTGTCCCTCTCCCTGCTATCAGCTTTTATCTGTTGAGAAAGAGACAGTTGTCCCTCACTAATCCCCCTCCCTTGTGTGGGCCCCCCTCCCAGCACTTATCCCTGCTCAGGAGTTTATTTGTAAATTGTAACTTTGTTTCTCTCTCTCTGTCTCTCTGATCACTGAGCTCCAACTGCCCAGCCTGTATATTTTCTCATCTTCTTTTTTGTTTAACATAGTTTTTTTTTTTAGATCTAGCAGGAATTATGTGAGTTATGTTATATTTGTGTCTGATAATAGTGATTTTGTTGTAATTTTAGCTAAATATATCTTTAATATTTTCTTGGGGGGGCCCTGCCAGGTAGTCTGTACGGGGCCCCGCGATTTCTAACAGCAGCACTGCCTGGGGGGATTCAATTGGGGCACAGACTGACCTAGGGGGATTGCACTGGGGGACAGGCTGACCTTGTTTGATTTAACTACGCCTCAAAGCTTCTCCCATCGTTAACACAGTTTGGCCACACCCACTGTTCATCACCGCGCACTATGCGCGTGGCATACTCTTCTTGGGGCACTCAAAGGTGCTGCATGCAGGTCTTTTATAATCCCATAGTGTATATTGCAAACAAACAAAAAAAAATTGCTGTGCGCCGCTTAAGTGTTTGGGTTCGACTTGATGAAAAGGTGGCAACCCTATAAACGCCTGTACAACACATCCTAAATTTCATTAAGGCTGTAGGCTGCTTTAAAATGTAAAGCCTGTGTAAAAGAGCCCTTACTTCCTGCCAAACTTACAATGTATCATTTTCCTGCAACATCCTAACCACCTGAAGCAGGGTAAAAGCTGTAAGGGCTCGTTTACACTTGCTTCAAAACGTGACATTGGGCATGCTTTTTTAAAGCCCTCACAATGCCAATCAAAGCCCCTGTCATTAAATAAAAGGCTAAACTTACTGTTCTGTTCACATATTGTGTTTGCTTTGCTTTGCTTCACTTAAAAACTGATAGAGGTCTATGACAAAGCTCGCTCACAGCACCTGCAGCTTTGGAGAGGCTTTAATTCAGCTTTAGCTTTGCGCTGTTTTGGGAGGCATTGCAGGTATGAGATATCAACACACACACAGAGCATCAGCCAAGCTTCACTAAAGCTTCAAAAAAGCACCACGAAGCATCACACAAACATCAAAAAGCATGCTAAAGCAGTAGGCGCTTTAATGTTTGTTGAAGTCGAAGAAGGTGTAAATAAGCCCTAATAGTTGCGTTCCCAGTAACAATTTACAGTTCAAACACTTATCATCAATGATTTACTTATATGTAAACATCCCTTGTGACACCAATATGTAGTGACAGTGACAGGTACTCTTTATGGAGGGATCGAGGGTCTAAAAGATCCTAGACCCCTCCACTACACTTCCCTGTATGCAAAACGCCGAAAACGGCGTTTTTGCATACAGCCGTTTTTTAAATTTGCCGCCTTTTGCAGCACACTAACCCGGAAGTGACGTCATGGACGCCGCCTCC
Organism: Pelophylax lessonae; assembly: GCF_965119305.1. Taxonomy (NCBI): domain Eukaryota; kingdom Metazoa; phylum Chordata; class Amphibia; order Anura; family Ranidae; genus Pelophylax; species Pelophylax lessonae. The sequence goes on along the minus strand of NC_138771.1, from coordinate 74,882,737 downwards.
GGGTTACGTCATCAGAGACCCGATCGAAGCCGGTAGTGAAGCGGGCGTAACCCTTACACTACCTGATTGATACAACATCATACCTGATCGTATACACACACTGGATGTTTTAAAGCACGTTATTCCAAACAATTTAGGAATGTTAGGTGATTTATGCCCTTTATGGATTAAAACCCTACTCTGCGTCAACTACGTAATTTTCCATGGGAGTTTTGCCATGGATCCCCATCCGGCATGCCACAGTCCAGGTGTTAGTCCCCTTGAAACAACTTTTCCATCACTATTGTGGCCAGAAAGAGTCCCTGTGGATTTTAAAATTCGCCTGCCTATTGAAGTCTATGGCGGTTCGCCCGGTTCGCCGGTTCGCGAACATTTGCGGAGGCTCGCGTTCGCCGTTCGCGAACGGCAAATTTTAGGTTCGCGACATCACTAAACAGGGCCGGCGCTCCAGCTAGGCGAACTAGGCAGCGGCCTAGGGCGCACTGCCTCCTAGGGGTGCACTGCCGCTGACTCAGATTGTGTCACTTACTCTTCAGTGACCCATTGCACCATCTGGAATGAATGGATCATCATCATCCGGACCGGACCACATCTGATCTGTATTTGTATTGTAAATGTATTGTCTCCCTCTAATATAGTAAAGCGCTACGTAATCCGCTGGCACTATAGAAATCCTGAATAATAATAATAATAATAATAGTTTAAAAAAAAAAACAATAAAAATGACATAAATCTTTCTAGTAGTTAGTAAACGCAATAACTTTTGTGCAAACCCTATCAAAATATGCTTATTGCGATATTTTTCACCAAAAATATGTAGCGGAAAACAAATTGGCCTAAAATGTAAAAAAAAATGAGATTTTTTACATTTGGGGGGGGGGGGGGGGGGTAATTTCATATAAGAAAAATTTGAAAAATATTGTTATTTTTTTCAAAATTGTCGCTCTTTTTTTGTTTATAGCGCAAAAAGTAAAAATCGCACAGGTGATCAAATACCACCAAAAGAAAGCTCGGTTTGTGGGAAAAAAAAGACGTCAATTTCAGTTGGGTACAGTGTCGCACGACTGCGCCATTGTCCGTTTAAGTCCCCACCCCATTAGATTGTAAGCTCTTCTGAGCAGGACCCTCTTAATCCTTCTTGTATTTTACTGTATTGTAAATGTATTGTCTCCCTCTAATATTTTAAAGCGCTACGTAAACCGTTGGCACTATAGAAATCCTGAATAATAATAATAGTTTAAAAAAAAAAAAAAAAAAACAATAAAAATGACATAAATCTTTCCCGTAGTTAGTAAACGCAATAACTTTTGCACAAACCCTATCAAAATATGCTTATTGCGATATTTTTCACCAAAAATATGTAGCGGAAAACAAATTAGCCTAAAATGTTAAAAAAATGAGATTTTTAAATTTTTTCAAAATTGTCGCTCTTTTTTTGTTTATAGCGCAAAAAGTAAAAATCGCACGACCGCGCAATTGTCCGTTAAAGTCACGCAAAAAAAAGTCCTTTAAAAAAAAAAAAAAAATGAAAATTGTTGATGTGCATTAGCAGGGAATCGAACCCAGGACTCCCCTAATGGGAAGCGGACGCCCTACCATTCCACCAGACGTCCTAATGCACTTATAACAGGTACAAAACGTCCTTTTATCGTTCATTACCATGATTTGTAAACTGAAAAGGTATTGTACGTAGCTATGATGGCTCAGCCCTATTTCGGAAACTTTTTGTTCACAAGTTAAAACCATTTTTTTTACCTAGAAAACTACTTAGAACCCCCAAACATTATATATATATTTTTTTTAGCAAAGACTCTGGAGAATAAAATGTCAGTCATTGCAATGTTTTTTGTCACACGGTATTTGCGCAGCGTTCTTTAAAACGCCATTTTTTTGGAAAAATTTGGAAAAATCAAATTTCACTGCATTTAAAAAATACTAAACAGTAAACTTTGCCCATTTTTTTTTGTATATTGTGAAAGATGATGTCACGCCGAGTAAATAGATACCCAACATGTTACGGTTTAAAATTGCGCCCCCCCCTGGGATGGCGACAAACTACGGTCAATAGAGATCTCAATAGGTGACGCTTTCAATTTTTTTAACGGTTACCAGTTTACAGTTAGAGTGTAGCTCTATTTTTTAAATTATTGCCCACGCTCAGGCAATCGTGGCGATGCCTCACATGTGTGGTTTGAACAGGGATTTCATTCGCGGCTCGACTTCCGTATACGTTTTTTTGTGCGCGAGCTAACGGTGACGGGGGGCGGCTACATTTTTTTTTTCCCATTTATTTTTTATTTTTTTAACTTTATTTCAGTTTTAAAAAAAGAATCTGATCACTTATATGTAAACATCCCTTGTGACACCAATATGTAGTGACAGTGACAGGTACTCTTTATGGAGGGATCGAGGGTCTAAAAGATCCTAGACCCCTCCACTACACTTCCCTGTATGCAAAACGCCGAAAACGGCGTTTTTACATACAGCCGTTTTTTAAATTTGCCGCCTTTTGCAGCACACTAACCCGGAAGTGACGTCATGGACGCCGCCTCCGGGTTACGTCATCAGAGACCCGATCGAAGCCGGTAGTGAAGCGGGCGTAACCCTTACACTACCTGATTGATACAACATCATACCTGATCGTATACACACAATGGATGTTTTAAAGCACGTTATTCCAAACAATTTAGGAATGTTAGGTGATTTATGCCCTTTATGGATTAAAACCCTACTCTGCGTCAACTACGTAATTTTCCATGGGAGTTTTGCCATGGATCCCCATCCGGCATGCCACAGTCCAGGTGTTAGTCCCCTTGAAACAACTTTTCCATCACTATTGTGGCCAGAAAGAGTCCCTGTGGATTTTAAAATTCGCCTGCCTATTGAAGTCTATGGCGGTTCGCCAGGTTCGCCGGTTCGCGAACATTTGCGGAGGCTCGCGTTCGCCGTTCGCGAACGGCAAATTTTAGGTTCGCGACATCACTAAACAGGGCCGGCGCTCCAGCTAGGCGAACTAGGCAGCGGCCTAGGGCGCACTGCCTCCTAGGGGTGCACTGCCGCTGACTCAGATTGTGTCACTTACTCTTCAGTGACCCATTGCACCATCTGGAATGAATGGATCATCATCATCCGGACCGGACCACATCTGATCTGTATTTGTATTGTAAATGTATTGTCTCCCTCTAATATAGTAAAGCGCTACGTAATCCGCTGGCACTATAGAAATCCTGAATAATAATAATAGTTAAAAAAAAAATAACAATAAAAATGACATAAATCTTTCTAGTAGTTAGTAAATGCAATAATTTTTGTGCAAACCCTATCAAAATATGCTTATTGCGATATTTTTCACCAAAAATATGTAGCGGAAAACAAATTGGCCTAAAATGTAAAAAAAATGAGATTTTTTACATTTGGGGGGGGGGGGGGGTAATTTCATATAAGAAAAATTTGAAAAATATTGTTATTTTTTTCAAAATTGTCGCTCTTTTTTTGTTTATAGCGCAAAAAGTAAAAATCGCACAGGTGATCAAATACCACCAAAAGAAAGCTCGGTTTGTGGGAAAAAAAGACGTCAATTTCAGTTGGGTACAGTGTCGCACGACTGCGCCATTGTCCGTTTAAGTCCCCACCCCATTAGATTGTAAGCTCTTCTGAGCAGGACCCTCTTAATCCTTCTTGTATTTTACTGTATTGTAAATGTATTGTCTCCCTCTAATATTTTAAAGCGCTACGTAAACCGTTGGCACTATAGAAATCCTGAATAATAATAATAGTTTAAAAAAAAAAAAAAAACCAATAAAAATGACATAAATCTTTCCCGTAGTTAGTAAACGCAATAACTTTTGCACAAACCCTATCAAAATATGCTTATTGCGATATTTTTCACCAAAAATATGTAGCGGAAAACAAATTAGCCTAAAATGTTAAAAAAATGAGATTTTTAAATTTTTTCAAAATTGTCGCTCTTTTTTTGTTTATAGCGCAAAAAGTAAAAATCGCACGACCGCGCAATTGTCCGTTAAAGTCACGCAAAAAAAAGTCCTTTAAAAAAATGACCCCATTTTGGAAAGTAGACACCCCAAGCTATTTGCTGAGAGGCATGGTGAGTCCATGGAATATTTTATATTTTGCCACAAGTTCCGGGAAATATATATATATATATATATATATATATATATATATATATACATTTTTTTTTTTTACACAAAGTTGTCAGTAAATGATATATTGCTCACACATGCCATGGGTATATGTGAACTGACACCCCAAAATACATTCTGCTGCTTCTCCTGAGTATAGGGATACCCCATGTGTGAGACTTTTTTGCAGTCTAGCCGAGTACAGGACCCCGAAAACCAATCATCGCCTTCAGGCTTTCCAAGGGCGTAAATTGTTGATTTCACTCCTGACTACCTATCACAGTTTTGGAGGCCATGAAATGCCAAGACAGCACAACCCCCCCCCCCCCAAATGACCCCTTTTCGGAAAGTAGACACCCTGAGCTATTTGCAGAGAGGCATGTTGAGTGTTTTGCAGATCTCACTTTTTGTCACAAAGTTTTGGAAATTGAAAAAAAGAGGAAAAAAAATGCATTTTCCTGTTTTTTCTTCATTTTCCAAAAAAAATTAGAGCTGCAAAATACTCACCATGCCTCTCAGCAAATAGATTGGAGTGTCTACTTTGCAAAATGGGGTCATTTGGGGGGGGGGGGTTTGTGCAATCTTGGCTTTTTATGGACTTCAAAAGTGTGATAGGTAGTAAGGAGTGAGATCAACAATTTACGCCTTTAGAAAGCCTAAAGGTGCGCATTGGTTTTCCGGGTCCTGTACGCGGCTAGACTGGCAAAAAGTCTCACACATGGGGTATCATTGTACTCAGGAGAAGCAGCAGAATGTATTTTGGGGTGTCATTTCACATATTCCCATGGCATGCATGAGCAATATATCATTTAGTGACAACTTTCTGTAAAAAAACAAAAAAAAAAAAAAAAAAATAATAATTTTACCGAAACTTGTGGCAAAATATAAAATACTCCATGGACTCACCATGCCTCTCAGAAAAAAGCTTTGGGTGTCTACTTTTCAAAAAGGGGTCATTAGGGGGGTGTTTGAACAGTCCCGGCATTTTATGCTCAATCTTATCCACACATCACCCACTCTTCTAACCACTTGAAAACCAAGCCTTTTCTGTGCCTTTTTGTTTACATGAAAAAATATTTTTTTTTTACTAGAAAATTACTTTGAACCCCCAAACATTATATATTTTTTTAAAGCAGAGGCCCTATAGAATAAAATGGTGGATGTTGCAAATTTTTTTTTTTTTTTTTCAAATATCCTCTTTTATTCAGGAATCTTAAAGGTACAGACAGGCTATTACACATAATCTTCTACATGTTACATATTTTTTCTGTCACAACATACAATATAGCTTCTTCCTTTATTATACCTTCAAGATCCCTTATTTTTACCCCTTTTTTTTTCCCTTTCCTCCTCCCTCCCTCCCCTCCCTTCCCTCCTAGACAAACAATAAAAACTAGAGAAGAAAAAAAAAAAAAAAAAAAAAAAAAAATTTATTCCCGTGTATAGAGATGGTGTTCCTTTAGTTATTATCTTTTCTACCTCCTCTTTTCTTCCTCTTTCTTTCTCCTTTCTTTTTCCTTCCCCCCCTAATTATTTTACATATATTGTTTCGCTTCTTCCGAGTCTAGGAAGTCAGTCCATGCTTTCCAAATTTTCTCCTATTTTCCCTGCTTATTTTGTGTTGTGGCGATTAGTTCTTCTAATCTCCTATTATCCTCGACCCTATTTATCCACTCTCTTATCGATGGGGGTTGTATTTTTTTCCAACTACCCGGGATGCCTACCTTAGCCGCATTTACTAGGTGTGGTATCAATGAGTTCTCATATTTACTTGCTGGTATATCCGAGATATTCAACAAAAAAAAGGCTGGATTCTCTTCTATTTCATATTCTACTACCTTCTGCACTATAGATCTCACCCCTTCCCAATAAGTTTTTATCTTAGAACAGGTCCAAAAGATATGATATAGTGTGCCCACTTCTTTTTCACATCTCCAACATAAGTTGGATTGGTTTGAAGACCATTTTTGTAATTTCTTGGGCGTAATGTACCATCTTGTTATAAGTTTGTAGTTCATCTCTTGTATTTTAGTGCATTTAATTGGACTGAAGGTGAACCTCAATATCCTCTGAATCTGTTCCTTTGTCAAATTACAACCTAGGTCTCCCTCCCACTTTCTCACCCAGGGTAAATCTGGTTGATCTTCTGGGTTTATCAATAATCCATATGCAGCCGATAGAGTGCGTGTTAGTTTCCCTGGTTTTACGCAGGCCTGCTCAAATCTGGTTAGCTTCCTATCAAACTCTTCTGGTTTAGGTATGGATCCCAGGTAATGGTATAATTGCATAGCTTGCCAAAATGGCAGGTTAAATGGGCCTTCCTCATCCATCAGTTCAGTCACTAAGGGCCACTTTTTTTGTATTAAGAATGATGAAGCCTGTATCTGCCCCTTTTCCCTTAATGATGTAAACCTTTTGCTATCTAGTCCTACCGGGAATAGGGGGTTACCTAATATTGGATATAGGGGAGATCTCTCTGTTGTTAATTTAGAGTATATATTTGGTCTCGTACAGATACGCAACGTGTTCCCTATTATTAAGTGTTGTTTTAAATTTTTGGGTAGATCCTGGTAGCACCATATAGCTCTTTTCAAATTTACATCCGTTTGCATTTGTTCCAGTTCTACCCATATTTTCGTCTCTGCATTATGCCACCAGTCCCAAATCCTGCCCACATGTGTGGCCTGATAATAAGCTTTTATGTCTGGTAGTGCAAGGCCCCCTTTTTTTTTTGGGAGGGTCAATATTCTCCGTGCTATTCGCGTTTTCTTACGAGACCAAATATATTTTGAAAATAATGAGTTTATCACTGCGAAAAATCTACTTGGTATCCTAACTGGTAAGGCCCGGAGGAGATATAAAAATTTTGGGAGTACAATCATCTTCAATAGGTTGCACTTGCCGAACCATGACTGCATCCCCACATGCCATTGTTCTAACAGTTTCTTGGTCATTGCTATCAGGGGTAAGAAGTTGAGATCGTATACTCGTGACAATTTTGTTGGTATATGTGTCCCCAAATATCTCACTGCCGTTTCACTCCACTTAAACTCATAATTATTTTTCAGTGCTTGTATTTGAGTTGATGTCATCCCCACTCCCATAGCTTCTGATTTCCCGAAATTAATTTTCAAATTTGACACAGCCCCATATCTTTTGAATTCTCGTATCAAATTTGGCAGTGAGATATTTGGGTTAGACAGTGAAAATAACATATCATCCGCGTAAGCGGCTATTTTGAATTGTTTTCCCTTTACCCTCACTCCCTCAATGTCCGGGTTCGATCGGATCTTACAAAGAAAGGGCTCTAGTGACAGGGCAAATAGGAGGGGTGATAATGGGCATCCTTGCCTGGTGCCGTTCTTTACTGGGAACGCATTTGATATTAGGCCATTGGCTTTCACCCTAGCAACTGGATTTGTATATACTCTGATTATCCTATCTAGCATCGAATTTCCCATCCCGATATATTTAAGTACTGCAAATAGATAAGGCCATCCAACCCGATCGAAGGCCTTCTCAGCGTCGGCGCTTAATACCACACAAGGGATCTTTTTCTCATTTACTATATGTATCAGGTTGAGTATTCTGATGGTATTGTCTTTTGCTTCTCTTGATGTCATAAAGCCTACCTGGTCTGGGTGGATCAGTTTTGGTAATATTCTTGCTAACCTATCCGCTAACACCTTAGTGAATATCTTCAAATCTACGTTCAGCAAAGATATCGGCCTGTAGCTTCCACAGGCCGCTGGATCTTTGCCTTCTTTTAATATCAGTGAGATATGTGCTGTAAGTGTGTCTCTACTCAATGTTCCGTCCAGACCTGTTGCATTATACAGTCTTACTAGGTAGGGTCCTAGAATATGGGATAATAGCTGATAATATTGTGTTGTCAGACCATCTGGTCCTGGTGCCTTCCCTGGTCTCATTTTCCTTATTGCCTGTTGTACTTCCTCCAGACTAATTTCTTCCTCTAGGTATTCCCTGTCCCCCTCTGAGATTTTGGGTAAATTGGACTGATTTAGATATCTTTCTATTTCCCTTTGTGATGGTATCTCATTATTTAAATTATATAATGAGGCATAAAATTTTTCGAATGTCTCAGTTATTTGTGTTGGTAGAGTTTTTTTAATCCCCTCCGATGTTACAATATTGGGTATATACGATCTCAACTTCTGTTCCTGAACTGTCTTGGCAAGCAGTTTCCCGCACTTATTTCCAGCTTCATAATTTAATTTACGGCCCCTTTGTATGTTTGCTTTAGCTTTGTACTGTAGCAAATCCGTGATCTGCTTTCTGGTCATAGTCAGGTCTGTATATATGCTATTCGTTGGGGATTGTTTATGTTTTGTTTCTAACACTCTAAGCCTTTCCAGTAACTGAGACATCTGTTTATTTCTTTCCCTCTTTATACGTGCCCCATGCTTAATAAGGGTACCTCTAATTACTGCCTTATGGGCTTCCCAAAAGCCCATATTGCAGTCATTTTGGTCATTGATCTCAAAGTACGTATTTAATTCCTGTATTACTTCTTTTAATATCTCTTCCCTTTGTAACAGGCTTTCGTTCAGCCTCCAAAACTGTCTTTTCTGTGAAGAGTTCTCTGTTAGTTTATATATTATTACTATAGATGCATGATCTGACCAGGCGATATTGTTAATAGATGATTTTTGGACTGCTTGTAACTGCGCATGTGGTATCAAAAAATAATCTATTCTCGAGTAGTTTTTGTGTACTGTCGAGTAAAACGTGTAGTCTTTTTCATCGGGATGTTGTAGTCTCCAAATATCGATCAACTGGGATTCGTGCATTATCTTCAAGACTCGTCTACATAGTCTAGTGGAAAGTACCGAGGTCCCTAGGGAGGTATCTACAGTCGGTATCAATGGTATATTAAGGTCCCCTCCAACAATCAGTTGTCCTTCAGAGAAGATCCTTAAGTTGATCAGGGTCTTTGATATAAACCTGTCTTGTCGTTTATTAGGCGCGTATAATGTTGCTAGCGTCACCTGAGTTTCGCCTATCCGTCCTTTCAAAAATAGGAATCTTCCCTCCGGGTCTTGCCTACTATCCTGATAAGTCCATGGGACATCCTTTGCTAATAATATTGATACCCCTCTTGATTTTGTCTGTTCGTTTGTGGAATGATATGAATAGGGAAAAAATCTATTTTTAAGATATGGTAACTTATCTGTCTTAAAATGTGTCTCTTGTATTAGTGCGATATCAACTTTCTGTTGTCTTAATTCCCCTAATAGCATGTGCCTTTTTTCTGGTACATTTAATCCCCTAACATTATAAGAGATAATTTTTACCTCCTCCATCTCTATTTACACAGGAAATCAAGAAAAAAAAAAGAAAAAAAAAAAAAAAAACCCCTTCCCTAACTAATTGGCAGTCGAGAGGGTTCGGTCCCTATCAAGGTCCTTCTCCTCTCTCTGTCAATTTGGATAGTTACCCTATCCTTATCTCACACGGCGTTGCTATATGCAACTTGTGTGGATTTCCTAACTAGGGGACTACCCCGGTGTGATTCTTCCTTTCCCTTCCCACCTCCGACCCCTTCAATTTTGCTATTAAGGGGAAGCCGTTCCGGGGGGGAGCTGGGGAGAGTTCTGAAATAATGAGGCGTGAGAAAGAAGGAAAAAAAAAAAAAAAAAAAAAAAAAAAAAGGGTCTCCTCCTCATTTCCATTGTCTTCTCCCCTCTCAGCCCCCTTCCCGTCTACCCCCTGATTTTTACAAATATACTTTTCCTCGACCCAAGGCTAGACACCTATCCTTTTTTCCCTCATCTTAAACTTTCTTTATATCCTATTGATAAAATAAAGAAAAAACCCCTCCTTCATGTAGGCTCTTTACCCGCCATTGAGGCAATTTCCTCTTCTTAATTTAACAACATTTAATATAGTTACCAAAAAAAAAAAAAAAAAAAATTTTTTTGTCACACGGTATTTGCGCACAGATTTTCCAAACGCAATTTTTGCGAAAAAAATACATTTTTTTTTAATTTATTGCACAAATACACTATATAATTCCAATTTTTTTGGTAAAATTCAAAAGATGATCTTATGCCGAGTTCATAGACACCTAACATGACATGCTTTAAAAATTGCGCATGCCTGCGCAGCGACAAAAACGTATGTACATTTTTGAAAACCTTTAAAAGTCTCTACAGGTTACCACTTTAGACTTACAGAGGGGGTCTACTGCAAGAATTAGTGCACTCGATCTGGCGATCGCGGCGATACCTCACATGCATGCTGCAATTGTGGTTTACATATGACACTAGACCACCGCTTGCGTGCGCCATTGCGCGCAAGCACCGGGGGTAAGGGGGGGGGCTCAATTTTTTTTTTTTTTTTTCTTTTGCTTTTTTATGTTATTTTGACACCTTTCCTTTAATTTTTTTTTTTTTTAAATCATTTTTATTGTTATCATAGTGAATTTAAATATCCCCTATGATAGCAATCTGTGGTGACAGGTACTCTTTTTTAAAAAAATTGGGGTCTTTTAGACTCTAGATCTCTCCTCTGACCTTAACGCATCTGACCACACCAAAATTGGTGTGATAAAATACTTTCCCAATTTCCCAATGGCCCTGTTTATTTCTGGCGAAACAGAAGTCATAAAATGCTCGTAGCCTCCGGCATCTTAGGCCATAGAGATGATTGGAGCCATTCTCATCTCCAATTAGCTCTATGGTTAGATAATTGAACCACCGGCTGCACTCTCGGGTTAACCGGTGGGACAGGAGAGCCAGAGAAAAACCATGGAAGGCTGCGGAAGGCGGCGGTGGGGGGGGGGGAGGCCCCTCCCACTGCATGTAAAAGCAGTCTAGCATCCAATTACCTGCTAGAATTGCTTTTACATGTAAGCCGACCGCTGGCTGTAAAAAACGATACCAAGATGATACCTAAATCTGCAGGCATCATCCTGGTATAACCACTCAAAGTCCAGCAACGTACCAGTACATTGCTGGTCCTTGTTTGGCATATAGGTTTTTTTTTTTTTCATGCAGCCTGTGGGCTGAACGGAAAAAAAGAGAACCTATCAGAAATCAGCACAGGAATAATGCGTAGTATTACTCATCATTAACCGCCCAAACAACCACCCACTGAATTTAATGATGGGTATACACGGCGCTATCCACGTATACCAAAATAGGATTTTAACTGCAGTGCTGAAATCAGAAAATCACCACAGCTGCTATCAGCAAAGGTATCCATATATGCTGAGCGCAAACACTGTTTGTGTCAGAATATATAAAATCAATGCGTGGTAGCCGACAAGTACCTGCAAGAGAAACAGGTCACAAAAGAATGAAAAAACAAACAAAGGACATTGAAAAAAGTATAGTAGGAAGGAGTAGAAGGACATATAAAATTACTGACACCACAACAGTTTTTGGATCCTTTTATTTTTCTTTCTAACTGTTCCTTTACTTCTTGATTTGGGAGGGACTGCGATCTTCTGCGATCTTCTCTTCCAGCTTGGGTCTCTCAAAATGTCGATGGACATCCAACATCCTTCGAGACCCTGTGTTTATGTGCCCTACACTGTGTCGTGCTGTACCCTACGCTAATAATCCACTAGTGTATGGTAGCGCTCGAAACATTCCCCGATGCAGAGACCAGGTTGGTCAGGACATTTGGGACAATAATAACGGGTGTCACGCCTAAATCCGCGCTTGCTACAGACACGACATCTTCTTTGGGGCCATCTTTGGGTAGGGGTACTCGGGAGGACATGTGAAAAATGCCTCTCATGCAGCCGGCTCACTGCATCTGGAAGGGGAAGTTGGGCAGGCATGCCTCCTGGGTACAGGTAGGCAAGGATGATCTCTTCCTGGAATTCCCGGAAAGATCCAGTTCGTCCTGACGCCCTGTATAGGACAAAGGCGTTCAGCATAGCCAATTGGTATAGGTAAACAGACACTTTTTTGTACCAGCGTCTGGCTTTACGGGCAACTAAATACGGCGCCAAAAGCTGGTCGTTAAGGTCCACCCCTCCCATATTAAGGTTATATTCGTGGACACAGAGGGGTTTCTCCATAACGCCAGTTGCCGTAGGAATTTGGATCGTCGTGTCTGGGTGAAGGGAGGACAGAACATAAACATCCCGTGTATCCTTCCACTTCACCGCAAGTAATTTGTCCGTTTTCAAGCAGGCTCTCGCCCCCCGACTAAGACGGGAATCTACAAGCCGTTGGGGGAAGCCCCGGCGATTAGGTCGCACGGTGCCACATGCGCCAATTTGTAAATCGAGAAGGTGACTAAATAGTGGCACGCTTGTGTAAAAGTTGTCCACGTACAAATGGTACCCCTTTCCGGATAAGGGTGACACCAAGTCCCAAACGATCTTACCGCTGCTCCCTATGTAGTCTGGGCAGTTGGGGGGCTCCACACAGCTATCTTTTCCCTCATAGACCTGGAAACTAACTGTATAGCCTGTGGCCCTGTCACACAATTTATACAGTTTGACCCCGTACTTGGCACGCTTGCTGGGGAGGTACTGTTTCATAGCAAGGCGGCCAGTAAATTTAATCAGGGACTCGTCAACGCAGACAACTTGTTCGGGGGTAAACAAGGCTGCAAACCGCTGATTGAAGTGGTCTATGAGGGGCCGAATTTTGTGGAGCCAATCGTATGCAGGGTCTCCCCGAGGACGACAGAGTTCATTGTCGCTGAAATGCATAAATCGCAGAATTTGCTCGTATCTCGTCCTGGACATAGAGGCAGAGTACATGCGCATATGGTGAACTGGGCTAGTGGACCAATATAGCCGCAATTCACTCTGTTTAGTTATGCCCATGTGGAGGGAAAGGCCCAGAAAGATCTTAAATTCGGAAACCGTTATAGGTGTCCAGCCGAATTGTCTGACAAGGTGTGAATTTGGGTTGGCGGCGATGAACTGTTGTGCATATAAATTTGATTGATCCACAATAGATCTGTAAAGATCTTCCGTGAAGAACAGCTCAAAAAAGTTCAGGGGCGTAAAACCAGCTGTCTCCACGTGGATTCCAGGTTGGGCGGTGAATGGGGGAAGTACTGGCGCTGTAGTATCAGTGGGTTGCCAATTAGGAAATGCCAGCGCATCAGGGAGGGCACTATGGGCTCTACGGGCCTGTCTTCGAATACGCGGTGGCTGCGGGCCACTACTTGTGCTAGCCACCGCACCAGCTTCAACTGCACTTAGGGGACTCGCCACGTCACCAGGTCTTACTGCAGTGCTGGTTGTACTAGGTCCAGGTTGTACTAGGCCGCTGGCGCTTGCCAGGTCGCCAGAAGGATGAGCGGCACTAGTACCCACACTCTGCTCCATACGAGCACCCTGCGATTCCTGCATCACAACAACTTCAGAATGGGGTCGGGTACGCCTGGGTCTAACAGGGACCCATCTGTCGTCGGAGCTATCTGTCAGGGAGCCGCTGCCGTCATCAGGTTCATATACTGACACTAATTCGGTCATTGTAGCTTCCCCTTCGCTATCAGATGACTCGGTCAGCATATAACTGATAAGCTCTTCATCCCTGTACGAACGTTTGGTCATTTTGGTAACTAAATTTACTTGTACAGTGATTTGACTCACAGGTAATAAAAGCACCTGGTTGTCGAAGATTATTTCAAGCGCTACAAAAAAAAACTGCTAATGCTAGCAGGGATCAGGCCTGACTCTGCTAACACAGCGGTTTTGTGTCTTGTGTTTTTTTGCAAGTGACAGTAATCTATTGATTACTACACTTGCCTGGGTGAAAGGGTTAAACGCAGGTGCTGGCCGGAATCAGTACTGATCGTGCAAACACCGCGTTTTGGGAACCCTAAACTATGGGGGCGCTAGTATAGTTCTGATCAGATCAGATATTGATCTGTTCAAACACTATACTAGAAATGGAAGTGTAGGTGCGTGCGTGCGTGCGTGCGTGTGTGGCAATCAAGGGGTTACTTCTAAACTATGCGCCGGGGATCTGGGGGGGTGGCGGGGACCCTAAACCTCCTTTGGGAAAGAAACTAGCTAGCTAGCGCAACCTCAAGTCACAATGACACCAATACAAAATACAGTAAAAACAGTATATTATGTGTGTATTAGTGCTAATGTGACAGAGGGTGTAGGGGTTAACGGGATGTGATCAGGGGGGGATCAGGGGTTTAAATCTTTATTGGAAGGGACTGGCGGGTATCCTAAGGATAAAAGGAACGGTGGCAAGCGCTAAACCTGGTCACAAGTCACACTTATACGGGTATATAGAAAATGCTATATACTGTATACAGTGTGCGTTGTGGCAGGGGGTGTAGGGGTGATCAGGAGGGGATCAGGGGATTAAATCTTTATTGGGCGGGTGGCGGGGACCCTAAACCTCCTTGGGACACAAACTTAGTCGCCTGCGCTAATTCTGATCACAATGACACTAATACAAATATACAAAAACACAGCATATTACGTTTGTATTAGTGCTGATGTGACAGAGGGTGTAGGGGTTAACTAGCGGTGATCAGGGGGGGATCAGGTGGGATCAGGGGCTTAAATCTTTATTAGGGGGGGGTGGCGGGTAATTCAAGTGGAAAAAGGGGGGTCGCAAGCGCTAGACCTGACCACAAATCACACTTATACGGGTATATAGCAAAATGCTATATACTGTATACGGTGTGTGTTATGGCAGGGGGTGTAGGGGTGATCAGGGGGGGGTCAGGGGCTTAAATCTTTATTGGGCGGGTGGCGGGGACCCTAAACCTTCTTGGGACAGAAACTTAGTCGCCTGCGCTAATTCTGATCACAATGACACTAATACAAAAATACAATAACACCGTATATTGCGTTTGTATTAGTGCTGATGTGACAGAGGGTGTAGGGGTTAACGGCGGTGATCAGGGGGGGGTCAGGGGAGATCAGTGGGTTAAATCTTTATTAGGGGGGGGTGGGGGGTAATTTGAGTGGAAAAGGGGGGGTCGCAAGTGCTACACCTGTTCACAAATCACACTTATACAGGTATATAGGTATATGCTATATGCTGTATATAGTGTGTGTTGTGTCAGGTGCTGTAGGGGTTAATTGGGGGGGCGATCGGGGGTGAAATGTGCCTATCTAACTGTGTGTGGGTGTGCTTGGTGCAATACTCACAGTAAGATGTGCTCTCCTCTCACGCTGGATCCAAAAAGACCGTTGTGGGGGGAGGGCACATCTCCTCTAAGCCTGTGTTTACATTTCACAGGCTTAGAGGATGATCTGATTGGGCAGGACCGATCAACAGGTCCAGACCAAAAATGATTGGCCTGGACCTGATGACTGATCGGTTCTGAACCCAATCGAGTCATCGTCGGCGGCGGGGACGCGCGGGAGCGCGCACAGGGCCGGCAAATTGTGCTGACGTAGGCCTACGTCAGTTTGCCTGGCCGGGGCTGAGTGCCGACGTAGATCGTCGTGCGCCGGTCGTAAAGTGGTTAATGAGCTCAGCCAGGTGATTGCCAGACCATTATTCTTGATCTTTAAGGATAGTTTACAGACAGGTATGGTGCCAGCTGATTGGAAAAAAGCCAACGTGGTACCAATATTTAAAAAGGGGCCGAGATATATCCCGGGTAACTATAGGCCGGTCAGCCTAACATCAGTAGTCTGCAAAATTTTGGAGGGGATGATAAGGGACCACATACAAGACTTTAGTAATGAAAACGGTATTATAAGTAGTAATCAGCATGGATTCATGAAAAATCGTTCGTGCCAAACCAATCTATTAACCTTCTACGATGAAGTGAGCTGCCACCTAGATAAAGGTAAGCCTGTGGATGTGGTGTATCTGGACTTTGCAAAGGCCTTTGACACCGTTCCCCACAAACGCTTACTGTACAAACTAAGGAAGGTAGGTATGGACCATAAGGTGAGTACCTGGATAGAGAACTGGCTCCAGGGGAGAGTCCAGAGGGTGGTGATTAATGGGGAGTACTCGGATTGGGCGGGTGTGGAAAGTGGGGTCCCCCAGGGTTCTGTCCTGGGACCAATCCTGTTTAATTTATTCATAAATGATCTAGAGGAGGGGATATCTAGTACAATCTCAGTATTTGCAGATGATACTAAATTAGGCATGCCAATATCTTCTATGCAGGATGTGGAAATCTTGCAAGCAGACCTGAACAAAATAACGGGGTGGGCAACTACATGGCAGATGAGATTTAATGTAGAAAAATGTAAAGTAATGCACTTGGGGGCCAGAAACCAGAAAGCAAGCTACTCACTAGGGGGGGAACCTCTGGGTGAGTCTAGGATGGAAAGGGACCTGGGGGTACTGGTAGACAACAGGCTTGGAAGTGGCATGCAATGCCAAGCCGCTGCAAGCAAAGCCAACAGAATACTGGGTTGTATAAAAAAGGGGATTCACTCCAGAAATAAAGAGATTATTCTTCCACTCTACAAGACTCTGGTCTGGCCACATCTGGAGTATGCTGTCCAGTTCTGGGCACCGGTCCTCAGGAAGGATGTGCTGGAACTGGAGAAAGTCCAGAGAAGGGCAACAAAAATAATTAGGGGAATGGAGGACATCAGCTATGAGGAAAGACTACAAGCACTGAACTTATTCTCTCTGGAGAAGAGACGATTGAGGGGGGATATGATATCAATGTACAAATACTGTACTGGCGACCCTAGCATAAGGAACAAACTATTCAGAGAAAGGAGATACAATAAGACACGTGGCCACTCACTAAAACTTGAGGAAAGGCGGTTTAACCTTAAAGTGCGTAAGGGGTTCTTCACTGTAAGAGCGGTAAGGATGTGGAATTCTCTTCCGCAAGCAGTCGTATCAGCGGGGAGCATTAATAGTTTCAAAAAACTATTGGATGGACACCTTAAAGACCACAACATACAGGGGTATACAATGTACGGTTAAAAGCAAACACACACACACATCATAGGTTGAACTGGATGGACTTGTGTCTTTTTTCAGCCTCACTAACTATGTAACTATGTAACTAATCCCTCTCCACTCCATCCAAAACTAAAAACATTTTCCTTTATTTATATTTTAACATATGGCCAAGAAATGGAAAAAAAAAAAAAAAAAAGATTTGCCAGTGAAAGGGTTAATAAATGAAAGGGGGGAACATTGGATTTACAGTTAAAGTTTTTAAAAAAATTAAATATATAGTTTAGTCGTGAAAGGGTTAAAACCTGAAAGGGGGGGATAGTTTGGCAGTTAAAGGGTTAAAAAGTGGAAAAATAATTGTTTTGTAAGAGTGATGAAATAAATGGGAAGATTTGATCTCTGGGAGGATTTATAAGACAACATTCACCGTCTTATCATAGGAATACAGATTTTTATTTCAGCCATGGGACTGTAAGGGTTAAATGTCAGTGAAAATAACTGTCACTTCCAGAAAAACATGTTATTTCAGGAGCCGTATCCCTATTAGATCCGTATACTGAGCCTACAGCCTGAATTCACGCAGCTCGCAAACAAGGACGAGGCTCCTTTAAGAAAAATCGTCAGTTATTTTTTTTTGCTGAGTCATCGTGAGATTTAAAAAAAAAAGTCACATGACCAGTGGGAGGAGCCATAGCCTATATAAGGAGCCGCAGGAGCGCGAAATCACTGAGACAAGTGTTGACGCTGACCAGTGAAGACCTGTCTTTATCTCTGCTGAGATATTTCTTGCGATTTCATTGGATTTGATTTCATTTGATTTCAATTTCATTGCGATTTCATTGTTGTACGTTTAAAGCGTGTTTCATTATTCTTAATAATGAACCAATTTAAATGTAAACAGCTTTTTTCTCTGAAAAACACCAAAGAGAAACCCCCCATAGGAAGAGCAGCTATGGAAGAAGGTATCAGTGACCATCCTGCAGATACCCCAACCAAGAAGCCCCCCAAAATGAAGAGGGCTCGGGCTTTTGTGCGCGGCTGCGCCAGAGCCGTTCTCAGATGTATTGGTCTCAGCCGTAAAGCCAATGGACCTCCCCGAAATACCGACACTGGGATTGGTAAGTGTTGTGGATATTAATAGATACAAAATAACCGACACCCTTTCATTGGATCCTTCCACCCCATTGATGACAGGTCACCCCCTCCCCCCATATGTACACATGCATAGGGATTGTGAGGGATATAGGGATCGATAGATAGGATTATAGGGATCAAGAGAAACAAACTGTAAATCTTGGAGCTGTATACAGGGGGCTAAGTCTCCCCTCCCCCCAACTCTCTCTCCTCACCTGTTAGCTGCCAACCGATTTTTTCTTTCTTTTTAAACTGCCAGTGTGAAGGAGAGCGGCATGGTACCCGGGATCTGCTAATCTCAGTGCAATGCTTTACAGGATCCTAAAACAAAAAAAGTAAATGTACGATTTCTTACCTGCTAAAAAATTGCCATTTATTATTCTTAGCTAAAAGGTGAAATAATCCTTTATGGTCGGCTCAGATGAAGTGTTAGCTCTCCATTTATTTTCAATGTACACAAAATCAGACACAATGGAAGAGTTTTATTTTATTTTTTAAATAATTGTGCTGAGGTTTATACAGTATCTCACAAAAGTAAGTACATCCCTCACATTTTTGTAGATATTTTATTCTATCTTTTCATGTGACAACACTGAAGAAATGACACTTTGCTACAATGTAAAGTAGTGAGTGTACAGCTTGTATAACAGTGTAAATTTGCTGTCCCTTCAAAATAACTCAAAGCACAGCCATTAATGTCTAAACAACTGGCAATAAAAGTCAGGACACCCCTAACTGAATATGTCCAAATTGGGCCCAATTCGCCATTTTCCCTCCCCCGGTGTCATGTGACTCGTTAGTGATACACGGTCTCAGGTGAGAATGGGGAGCAGGTGTGTTAAATTTGGTGTTATCGCTCTCACTCTCTCATACTGGTCACTGGAAGTTCAACATGGCACCTCATGGCAAAGATCTAAGGATATGAAAAAAATAATTGTTGCTCTACATAAAGATGGCCTAGGCCAGGGGTAATGAATTAACATTCAAGGAGGTCCGGCCGCTAAAATTTGCTTTGGGCCGAGGTCCGAATCTCAAGTCTGTGCTATGACTCAGAGAGATGGGCAAAACAAAACGTGTCCATCAGCAATGCTCTTAACATAAAATATGCCCATTCGAGTGCCCTTTAACATAAATTGTGCCCATCAGCATGACCCTTAACATAACATTTTTTTGTTTGTTTAGCAAAAAAATAAAACCCCAGTAGGAATTAAATACCACCAAAAGAAAGCTCTATTTTTATGAAAAGAAATGATAAAAATATCATATGGGTACAGTGTAGCATGACCGCGCAATTGTCATTCAAAAAGTGACAGAGTTGAAAGCTGAAAATTGGCCTGGGCAGGAAGGGGGGTTTAGGTGCCCAGTAAGTAAGGGGTTAATGAAAGCTGCATAACATGAAATTAGCATTAAAGCTTATATGAGATCTACTTTAACCACTTGCCACCCGCAATACGTATATATCCGTTGTGATTTGCAAGTGGTTTCCCGGGATTATAGCTGAAAATATCCCCCATAACCCCAGTACCCAGCTTTCTCATGAAACCGCTCCAAGCGGCTCATGAAACACTCGTCGGTGTTTCCCGGGCTTACCGTTTCCGCCAGTTCACCTGAGAAAGGATCTGGCATTGCGGCCAGCTGCTCCCATAAACCATCAAAGAGTTAGTACTCTTTCATCCACTCTATGACCTTGGAGGACCAGAGCGACGCCATGACGTGACTTCCAGTCCAGGCTGGAAGTAAACATTATTATTTTTTTGAAAGCATTTGCTTTTAACCCCCTCCTTCCCAAACCTATTCTGACACTTCGCTCCTACATGTAAAAATCTATTTTTTTTTTTGCTAGAAAATTACTTAGAACCCCAAAAAATTATATATATTTTTTTTTCAGCAGAGACTCTATAGAATAAAATGGTGTGTGTTGCGATTTTTTTATGTCACACGGTATTTGCTCAGCGTTTTTTTTAAACACAATTTTTTTAGGAAAAAAACACTTTCAAGTATAAAAAAAACAATAAACCAGTAAACTTAGCCCAATCTTTTTGTATACTGTGAAAGATAATGTTACGCAGAGTAAAAAGATACCTAACATGTCAGGCTTTAAAATTGCGTCTGCCCGTGGAATGGCAGCAAACTACATTGCTTTAAACTCTCCATAGGCGACGCTTTAAATGCCTTTACTGGTTACCAGTTTAGAGTTGCACAGGAGGTCTGGTGATAGAATTATCGCATCGCTTTGACGTTCAACAATACCCCACATGTGCGGTGCGATCAACGTTTACATATGTGGGCGGGAGTAACGTATCCATTCCCATTTGCACGTAAGCACAGTGGGACGGGGCGCTTTATTTATTTTTTTATTATTTATTTTACAAAAAAAAACAATTTTTTACCCTTTTCTTTATTTTATATTTTGGTAATAACTTTATTGTATCCCAAGGGATGAACAGCATCTCTTGTGACAGCATGGGCTGTGACAAGTCCTCTTTATGGAGAGATTTGGGGTCTATTAGACCCCAAATCTCTCCTCTGGTCCCCCATGCAGCAGATCAGACTGAGATCGGTCCGATCGGCTGCTTTTCTGGTCACTGATGGACAGGTGAACAAAGGGGTCGAAGCCGGGAAATGATGAATAGTCGTCGCTCTCGGTTTGCAGGGTTAAAGAGAGAGGAGAACGATGGCAGTTCCTCTCTCTCTGTACAGGGCAACCATCGCCCCCGGCCGCACCGTTCCCGGCCTCCACGATGGGACTGGAGTGGTGGGGGCGGGGGCAGGGGAGGGACCGCCTTCCGGAACCCGCAGAAGTGATCCAGTGGCTAATTGGCCCCTCAGATGACTTCTGCTTTGTACAGAATTCGCTGGCTGCAAACAATGATACGGAGATGATGCCTGTAGGTGCCCCCACCATCCCAGTATTACCACTGACACCCAAGGACGTACGGGGCGTACATTTGGGGGAAGTGGTAAAGGTAAAGAAGAGATTTGGGGTCTTTTTGACCCTACATCCCTTCAAAAAGAGGACCGGTCATCCTTATCCTTCTATTCTTTTACAAGGGACGTCTACATTCCTTGTAATAGGAATAAAAGTGACAGAAATGAAAGGGACCGTGTAAAATAAAGAATAAAATAAATAGGAAAAAAAAAAAACGTTTAATGCCCCGATCCCTCAGTGCTCGCATGCAGAAGAGAACGCATATTCAAGTCGCGCACATATATGTAAACGGTATTCGAACCCCACATGTGAGGAATCGCTGCGAACAATAAAAAACGTGACCCGGAACACGCCATGCGCTACATTGCCATGTTTGTCGCACATAGGGCGGCCCAATGAAACGAATAGACTGCTCTATGCTTGTTGGGTAAAAAAAAGAAAACGCTTGAAAAAATGGGCGTTTCCCATCCAGATGTATGTCAGAGGTGTGAATGGGCGGGGCCTTCATCACTTCACAAACTATGGAATGCTTTGAGGGTAGAAATGAGCAATTAGCACATTGGAAAAAAAAATGGAAAATGGAAAAATGTACATAAAAATGTCCAGCAGTGAAAGGGTTAAAATGACCCTCAAAATAACTATTTGAGCTCTCTCCCCTCCCCCTCTCTGAAAGTAGCAGTTGCTCGTGTCTGAAAAATCCCCCAAAGTGACATAATCCCAGGGTGTCACCAGAACTAGTGTCCCCATTGGAAGATTTCCCCTCTAATTCTGCTTCTGGTGACAACCCAAATATTGGAATTTTCTTTCACTTTTGGTGGTAATGGTAAACATGAAACACAAAGAGAGTGGATATCCCAAAAGGGGGCGCACACAGCGATAAAAACCTAACAGGTGTTCTAATCCCTCTCCACTCCATCCAAAACTAAAAATAAAAATGTTTTCCTTTATTTATATTTTAACATATGGGCAAGAAATGAGAAAGAAAAAAAAAAAAAAAAAGGTTTGGCAGTGAAAGGGTTAAAGTGTGTGTGGAGGGGGTTATTTGGTTTGGCAGTGAAAGGGTTAATAAATGAAAAGGGGGGGGGGGACATTGGTTTTAATGTTAAATTGTTAAAAACAATGAAATATATAATTTGGTAGTGAAAGGGTTAAAAGCTGAAAGGGAAAAAAAATGGTTTGGCAGGTAAAGGGTTAAAAAGTGGAAAAATAATTGTTTTGTAAGAATGATGAAATAAATGGGAAGATTTGATCTCTGGGAGGATTTATAAGACTCCATTCAACGTCTTATCATAGGAATACAGATCTTTATTTCAGCCATGGGACTGTAAGGGTTAAATGTCAGTGAAAATAACGGTCACTTCCAGAAAAACATGTTATTACAGGAGCCGTATCCCTATTAGATCCGTATACTGAGCCTACAGCCTGAATTCACACAGCTCACAAACAAGGACGAGGCTCCTTTAAGAAAAATCGTCAGTTATTTTTTTTTTGCTGAGTCATCGTGAGATTAAAAAAAGTCACATGACCAGTGGGAGGAGCCATAGCCTATATAAGGAGCCGCAGGAGCGGGAAATCACTGAGACAAGTGTTGACGCTGACCAGTGAAGACCTGTCTTTATCTCTGCTGAGATATTTCTTGCGATTTCATTGGATTTGATTTCATTTGAATTCAATTTCATTGCGATTTCATTGTTGTACGTTTAAAGCGTGTTTCATTATTCTTAATAATGAACCAATTTAAATGTAAACAGCTTTTTTCTCTGAAAAACACCAAAGAGAAACCCCCCATAGGAAGAGCAGCTATGGAAGAAGGTATCAGTGACCATCCTGCAGATACCCCAACCAAGAAGCCCCCCAAAATGAAGAGGGCTCGGGCTTTTGTGCGCGGCTGCGCCAGAGCCGTTCTCAGATGTATTGGTCTTGGCCGTAAAGCCAATGGACCTCCCCGAAATACAGACACCGGGATTGGTAAGTGTTGTGGATATTAATAGATACAAAATAACTGACACCCTTTCATTGGATCCTTCCACCCCATTGATGACAGGTCACCCTTCCCCCCATATGTACACATGTATAGGGATTGTGAGGGATATAGGGATCGATAGATAGGATTATAGGGATCAAGAGAAACAAACTGTAAATCTTGGAGCTGTATACAGGGGGCTAAGTCTCCCCTCCCCCCAACTCTCTCTCCTCACCTGTTAGCTGCCAACCGATTTTTTTTTTTTTTTTAACTGCCAGTGTGAAGGAGAGCGGCATGGTATCCGGGATCTGCTAATCTCAGTGCAATGCTTTACAGGATCCTAAAACAAAAAAAAGTAAATGTACGATTTCTTACCTGCTAAAAAATTGCCATTTATTATTCTTAGCTAAAAGGTGAAATAATCCTTTATGGTCGGCTCAGATGAAGTGTTAGCTCTCCATTTTTTTTCAATGTACACAAAATCAGACACAATGGAAGAGTTTTATTTTATTTTTTAAATAATTGTGCTGAGGTTTATACAGTATCTCACAAAAGTAAGTACACCCCTCACATTTTTGTAGATATTTTATTCTATCTTTTCATGTGACAACACTGAAGAAATGACACTTTGCTACAATGTAAAGTAGTGAGTGTACAGCTTGTATAACAGTGTAAATTTGCTGTCCCCTCAAAATAACTCAACACACATTAATGTCTAAACCACTGGCAACAAAAGTCAGTACACCCCTAAGTGAAAATGTCCAAATTGGGCCCAATTAGCCATTTTCCCTCCCCGGTATCATGTGACTCGTTAGTGATACTCAGGTGTGAATGGGGAGCAGGTGTGTTAAATTTGGTGTTATCGCTCTCACTCACTCATACTGGTCACTGGAAGTTCAACATGGCACCTCATGGCAAAGAACTCTCTGAGGATCTGAAAAAAGGAATTGTTGCTCTACATAAAGATGGCCTAGGCCAGGGGTAATGAATTAACATTCAAGGAGGTCCGGCTTCTAAAATTTTCTTTGGGCCAAGATCCGAATCTCAAGTCTGTGCTAGGACTCAGAAAGATGGGGAAAACAAAACGTGTCCATCAGCATGACCCTTAACATAAAATGTGCCCATCACCATGACCCTTAGCATTAATTATGCCCATCAGTGTAACCGTTAGCATAAAATTTGCCCATCAGCGTGACCCTTAACATAAAATAGGGGCACGCTGATGGGCACATTTTATGTTAGGGGGCACTCTGTTGGGCAAAACAAAACGTGTCCATCAGCGTTGCTCTTAACATAAAATGTGCCCATCAGCATGTCCCTTATCATAAAAAATGCCCATCAGCATGTCCCTTGATAAAATAAGCAACCCCCTTAAAAATGTGACTCACATACCTTTGGGGGCAGAAAATGCGAGAGCCAAGAGCCGCAAACAGCAGGGGGGCAGGCGTGCACTTGACATCTAGCCCCAACTCACGGCCTGACTGGGAGTGAGTCGGGAGCGGTAGAAAGAAGGAGTGGGGTGGGGCGCATACACGGGACGTCACTGGTTGCTTGGACACGTGAGGTCCCAGAAAACCAAGGACTGCTTATAGTGGCGGCCTGACAGTCCAGGTGGAAGCATCGTGCAGTCCGTTCTTTGACCGCGGGCTACCATTTACTGACGGCTGGCCTAGGCTATAAGAAGATTGGCCAAGACCCTGAAACTGAGCTGCAGCACAGTGGCCAAGACCATACAGTAGCTTAGCAGGTTCCACTCAGAACAGGCCTCGCTTTGGTCGACCAAAGAAGTTGAATGCACATGCTCAGTGTCATATCCAGAGGTTGTCTTTGGGAAATAGATGTATACGTGCGGCCAGCATTCCTACAAAAGTTGAAGAGGTGGGGGGTCAGGCTGTCAGTGCTCAGACCATACACCACACACTGCATCAAATTGGTTTGCGTGGCTGTCGTCCCAGAAGGAAGCCTCTTCTAAAGATGATGCAGAAGAAAGCCCGCAAACAGTTTGCTGAGGACAATCAGACTAAGGACATGGATTACTGGAACCATGTCCTGTGGCCTGATGAGATGAGACCAAGATAAACTTATTTGGTTCAGATAGTGTCAAGAGTGTGTGGCGCCGGCGGCAACAAGGTGAGGAGTACAAAGACAAGTGTGTCTTGCCTACAGTCAAGCATGGTGGTGATGGTGGGAGTGTCATGGTCTGGGGCTGCATGAGTGCTGCCGACACTGGGGAGCTACAGTTCATTGAGGGAACCATGAATGCCAACATGTACTGTGACATACTGAAGCAGAGTATGATCCCCTCCATTCAGAGACTGGGCCACAGGGCAATATTCCAACATAACGACCCCAAACACACCTCCAAGACGACCACTGCCTTGCTAAAGAAGCTGAGGGTAATTCGTTGATCTCTGTTTTTACACTAGTAGCCATGTCCCATCACAGTTAGAAACACGCCCCTAGGACACACCTAACCCCTCCCTCTCCAATACAGTTAACCTAACCCCTTCCCTGCCAGTGTCATTTTTACAGTAACAGTGCATATATATAGCACTGATTACTGCAGTAATGTCACTGGTACCCCCAAAAGTGTCAAAAATGTCAGTCAAGGGTCCGATCTGTCTGCCGCAATGTCGCAGTCCCGCAAAAAAAAAAAATCACAGATCGCCGCCATTACTCGTTAAAAAAAAAAAACACCAAAAATGACAGAAATCTTTCCCTTAGTTAGTAAACACAATAACTTTTGCGCAAACCAATCAAAATACGCTTATTGTGATTTTTTTTACCAAACATAGGTAGCAGAAAACAAATTGACCAAAAATTTTTAAAAAATTTGATTTTTACATTTTTTTGGGTGGGAATTTCATATAAAAAAATTTGAAAAATATTGTTATTTTTTTTCAAAATTTATGCTCTTTTTTTGTTTATAGTGCAAAAAGTAAAAATCGCACAGGTGATCATATACCACCAAAAGAAAGCTCTGTTTGTAAGAAAAAAAGGACGTACATTTAGTTTGGGTACGGCGTCGCACGACCGCGCAATTGTCAGTTAAATTCGCACAGCGCCGAATCGCAAAAAGTGGCCCAGACGTAAGACAGCAAAATCCTCCGGTGGTAAAGGGGTTAACATAATTTGGCCACACCCACTGTTCACCACGGCCTGCTACGTGAACCGCATTATTCTTCTACTTGGTGTGCCCAAAGGTACCCCAGGTCTCTTACAATCCTAGCACCACCCCTGGCACAATGAACGCCATGCTTACTCTTCACTGTGCCACACTAAGTACACCACTTTTTTTATTTTTTTAACAGAAAAAAAGAAAAAAAAACACTTTTTTTGTTTTTAATTAAGCAGCCGAGCCCAACTTATGATTTTGCACACAGACCCACCGATTTCATAAAACGCCCCTCATATGATAGAATCAGTCCTGTGATTGGCTGGTCCCTCCTGCCCTCCCCCTACTGGGGTAAAGATTCTGTCAAAGGGGGGTTAAGCATACCTAATATATAGCAATTGAAGGAACAGCATGAATATCTATAAAACAATGATAAGAATATAGGAAACCATACATTACTATTCCGAATACATTAGTCACTTGTTTTCTCTCCCGGCCAATGCAAACCTATCAGCTGGTGCCAGGCTGGTGTATGACCCCCATAGCGAGTAACCCCTCTCCTGTCTGATCTCAGGGCTGAGAAATCACAAGCTTTCTGGGCAAAACTGACACTTAAAGCATCTGCTTAGCTGGTCTGATGATTCACAAGCCCCTACCACAATGCAAAGCCAAGCAAGTGACACCAATACCTCCTGTTGCAACTTCTTTTGTGACGCACCCACTCATTTAAACATGAAAGCGCATCATCACACCACTAAAAATGCTTGTTACCAGCTTCCTCAGTCATCGAAATTTAGTGGATTGGCATAACTGCCAGGCAACCAGAATTTTTATACGAAGGCCAACAGTAGTGATCCCTGTGTCCCTGTCATGTTGTGTTTATTTATAGGTTCCTTGCACTGAATTTTTCTCTGTATAATCTGATGTTTTATGAAGAAAATATATATGAAATGTAGATGAAGGTGCTAAATCTAATTCTTCTTTTCTATTGCAGATGAAGGCAGAATTTTATTGCAGACGGATCCCACGCAGCAGGCCTTCCCCAGTGAGCAACAACGTGACATCCACATTGAGGGCCAACCAAAATGTGATGTACACATTAAGACTCCAGAAGAATGTGACGTTCCTGTTGAGACTTCAGCAGAATGTGGCATTCCCACTGAGACTCAGGCAGAATGTGACATTCCTGTTGTGACATCACCAGAATGTGACGTTCCCCATGAGACTGCAGAAGAAAGAGACGTTCATGTTGAAACTTCATCACAATATGAAGTTCACATTGAGACTGCTCTAGAATGTGACATTCACAATGGTACTCCTCCAGAATGTGATGTTCACAATGAGACTAATCAAGAATGTGACTTTCACATTAAGACCTCTCCAGAAATTCATCATCACAATGAGTCTCCTCCAGAATGTGATGTTCCTACTGAGACTCAGGCTGAATGTGACATTCCTGTTGTGACATCACCAGAATGTTACATTCACGTTGAGACTACAGTAGAAAGAGATGTTTATGTTGAAACTTCATCACAATATGACGTTGACATTGAGAGTGCTCCAGAATGTGAAGTTCACAATGGTACTCCTCCAGAATGTGATGATCACAATGAGACGTCTCCCGAATTTCATCATCACAATGAGTCTCCTCCAGAATGTGATGCTCCCGCTGAGACTCCAACAGAATGTGATGTTCCCTCATATACTTCGGAAGAATGTGATGTTCTCGCTGACACTCCGGAAGAATGTGATGTTCACATTGAAGCTCCAAAACAATGTGACATTTACACTGAGACACCTCCAGAATGTGAGGTTCACACTGAGACTTCTGAATATGAGGTTCACGAAAAGAATCCACCAGAATGTCACATTCACATTGAGATTTTACCAGAATGTGACATTCCCTTTGAAACACCACCAGAATGTGATGTTCATGTTAAGACTGTAGCACAATGTGATGTTCATGTTGAGACTACAGCACAATGTGACGTTCATGTTGAGAATGCACCAAAATACCAGGGGAGCCATGGGATCACCTCCTCCAGTGAAGATGGGAGCAAGCTTACAAAAATAGAGAGGCAGATACTGGTGGTAGGGGATTCAGTTATTAAAGGGACAGAGAGAGCAATCTGTCAGAAAGACTGTGATCAACGAACAGTATGTTTTTTCCCGAATGCACGGGTTCGGGACATTGCAGAACAGATGGACAAATTGTTGGATGAGGCTGGGGAGGACCCAGCTGTCATGGTACATATTGGCACCAACGACAACATCAGAAGAAGATGGAGCATTCTACAAAATGATTTCAGGGCCTTAGGGGCTATATTGAAGAAAAGGACCTCCAAGGTAGTATTTTCAGAAATACTGCCTGTACCTCGAGCCACAACAAGGAGACAGCAGGAGGTTATGGGGCTTAACAGGTGGCTGAAGAACTGGTGCAAGAAGGAGGGTTTTGGCTTCATGGAGAACTGGACTGACTTTTCAATTAATTACCTGCTCTACAGCAGGGACGGATTTCACTTAAACGAGCAGGGTGCAACTCTGTTAGGAAAGAAAATGGCCAAAAAGTTGGAAAAAATTTTGAATTCTCCAAAATGTGTTGTTCACGTTGAGAATTCTCCACAATGTAACATTCCCGCCGAGACACTGGCAGAATGTGACGTTCCGGCTAAGACTACAGCAGATTGTGACGTTTCCGCTAACACTCCAGCAGATTGTGACGTTCCCACTAGGTCTTCGACAGTATGTGAGGATCCCGTTGAGACCCTAGCAGAATGCGATATTCCCAATGAGACTCCAGCTGAATGCAACATTCCCAATGAGACTCCAGCAAAATGCGACATTCCCAATGAGACTCCAGCAAAATGCGACATTCCCAATGAGACTCCAGCAAAATGTGACATTCCCAATGAGACTCCGGCAGAATGCGACATTCCCAATGAGACTCCGGCAGAATGTGACATTCCCATCGAAACTCTACCACAATGTGATGTTCACATTGCGACTTCACCTGCATGCGACATTCACATTGCGACTCCACCAGAATGTGATGTTCATGTTGAGACTCCACTAAAATGCCAGGGGAACATCTTCTTCAGTGAAATCGGAGCCACGGTTACAAGAAAGGATCGGCAGATGCGGGACGAAATCATTAGAAGGATAGAGAGGGCAAACCGTCACAAAGATCGTTATCACCGTGTCACAAAGATCGTTTTCGCCGAACAGTATGATTTTTAACAGGCGCTCATGTTCAGGACATTGTGGATTGCATGGACAGATTGTTGGATGGGGCTGGGGAGGACCCAGCTGTCATGGTACATATTGGTACTAACGACAAAGTTAGAGGAAGATGGACCGCCCTACAAAATGATTTCAGAGACTTAGGGACTATACTGAAGAAAAGGACCTCCAAGGCAGTATTTTCAGAAATTCTGCCCATACCTGGAGCCACACCAGAGAGACAGCAAGAGCTGGGTGCACTTAACAAGTGGCTGAGGAACTGGTGCAGGGAGGAAGGATTTGGGTTTCTGGAAAACTGGGCTGACTTTTCATACCGTTACTGGCTCTATACCAGAGATGGGCTGCACTTAAATGAGCAGGGTGCTGCTCTATTGGGAGAGAAGATGACCAAAAAGCTGGAAGAAATTCAAGTTGAGGCTCCACCAAAATACCAGAGGAACCTTGGGAACAACTCCTCCAGTGAAGATGGGGGCAAGGATACAGGAAAGAATAGGCAGATACTTGTGGTAGGGGATTCTATTATTAGAGGAACAGAGAGGGCAATCTGTCACAAAGATCGTTCTCGCCGAACAGTATGTTGTTTACCGGGCTCTCGAGTTTGGGACATTGTAGACAGCATGGACAGATTGTTGGATGGCGCTGGGGAGGACCCAGCTGTCATGGTACATATTGGTACTAACGACAAAGTTAGAGAAAGGTGGAACGCCGTAAAAAGTGATTTCAGGGACTATCTATCTATCTATCTATTTTTATATCTATCTATCTATCTATCTATCTATCTATCTATCTATCTATCTATCTATCTATCTATCTATCTATCTATCTATCTATCTATCTATCTACACAGTGACAGTATACAGTAATAGATAGGTACTTTCAGAGATTTGCTTGTAGTAGGAAAGTGGCTCTGTGTCTGTCTGCCTGAGCCCAGGAGAAAGCATGCGGCTGCAGTATAGAGCAAAGTAACTGTGATAGGTTGTTTCCAGCATTTCAGTGTGCTGGGAGCCATCTGATTGGTTACAGGGAGGAGCTAAGCTCTCTCACTCTAGGATCATATTACCAGACCAGTCTCTATTGAATGAGTGAACGAGTCATCCAGTTCACTGAAAAGAATCAATTCTAAAGGCAGACTTGGAGAGCAGAAATTTTATTTTATTTTAAAAATAACCACAATAACAATACCGTGTGTATGCGATACCGCGAAATATCGCATTACCGAAAACCGGCATATCTCTACACCCACCACAGTGCTCCAGCAAGCCAGCCACCCACAACAGGGCGACACCAAGCCAGCCACCCACAACAGTGTTCCAGCAAGCCACCCACAACAGGATGACACCAAGCCAGCCACCCACCCACCACAGTGTCCCAGCAATCAAGCCACCCACAACAGGATGACAACAAATCAGCCACCCACCACAGTGTTCCAGCAAGCAAGCCACCCACCCACAACAGGGTGATACCAAGCCAGTCACCCACCACAGTGTTCCAGCAAGCAAGCCAGCCACCTACCACAGTGTTCTAGCAAGCAAGCCACCGACAACAGGGTGAGAACAAGCCAGCCACCCACCACAGTGTTCCAGCAAGCCAGCCACCCACAACAGGGTGACACCAAGCCAGCCACCCACCACAGTGTTTGTTATATTCTCCGTGTTGTGAGAGACACAGGACTCTGGTCTGGAACAACGGATGTTTATTCAGGACTCACTGTACAGCATTACAGGACAGCTCTGCATATCAATACATCTCTGCATGTGTCTAAAGATGGCCACTCTGCCCCTTGACCCTTGTCATCACTCCTGGGTGGAGCCAGCCTTAAAGTGACAGTACATGTGAAACCCTTCAGGTATAACACCTTCCATCCATACCTAAAAAAAAAAACAAAAAACAAAAAAAAAAAACAACAAAACGAGAACAGGCATAAAACAGTAACTCATAATTGTCCAATACAGTCCTCCAACTCAGGAGATTTACATGGTTTCTTCCACGTCCGGATGTGAGAACAACTTCCAGGGAAGCTCCGGGGGGAAAATGGCAGCGGATCACTTTCGGCGGGCCCGTCGAAAGTCTCGTAACCGGCCTTGCATTTGAAACCGGTCAGGAGGGCGACAGTGTCGTTGAGGACGGGCACCCAGCGACTCGGGGCTGGAGGAAGCAGGGCTGGCCGGAATGGACACCGGCGGGGCCAAGAGGGGATTCCCTAGCTCAGAGGGTGAGCAGACCTCTGGACCAGGGCTGGAGGGCTCTGTTGGAGCTGAGTTCAAAAGTTCAGAGTCTCCCCAAGCATCAGTCTCAATGCCTCCTGATCCGGTAGGAGCAGATCCTTGAGACACTGGAGGTGCAGCCGATGTCAGGGATTCGGGCAGCTGAGAACGAGAACGCAATTGGTCCACATGCCTTCTGCAAATGGAACCATCTTCCAGGCAGACCCTATACATTTTGGGTCCCAAAGTCTCTGCGACGATAGCAGGAAGCCAACGAGTGTTGGAAGCGCCATAAGATCGGGCCCATACCTTTTGCTGGGCTGTAAACCGGGGAATCTCGTCGTGTTCGACCCTCTTGTCTTGGGACTGCCGTACATGTTCCTGGACCGTTTGAGGGCGGAGCATATCCAAAACAGTCCATGGCTGCCGACCCAAAAGAAGTTCAGCTGGAGTTTTCCCAGTGGTTGCATGTGGTGTGGTTCTGTAAGCAGAAAGGAAGGAGTCCAGCTGCTGGGGTGACAGGGACTGTTGTTTACTTGTAGCCACAGTAGCTTTGAAATAGCGTTTGAAGGTCTGTACAAACCTTTCTGCTTGACCATTTGTAGCCGGGTGGTAAGGTGCGGTCAACTTGTGTTTGATGTTGTGGGCAGTCAGGAAACCCTGAAACTCCTGGCTTGTGAATTGTGCACCGTTGTCTGTGACAATTTCTCTGGGGTATCCAAACGTAGCAGCGAGATGTAACAGTATGGAAATCGTCGCCTTAGTCGTTGGCTGAGTAACAGGAACGACCTCAGGCCACTTTGAATGGGCATCAATAATGATCAAAAAGGTGTGTCCTCTGATCGGGCCTGCAAAGTCCAAGTGTAGGCGAAACCAGGGAACCGTGGGCCAAGTCCAGGGCTGGACGCACCCTCGAGGAGGGTCTCTCGCAGTTTGTGCACATCCAGCACACGCATTCACATATGTCGTGATATCGGAGTCGAGGTTTGGCCACCACACATAGCCTCGGGCCTTTTGTTTCATACGTGTGCCCCCGGGATGACCAGTATGTAGCAATTCCAGAATGTGTCTCCGGAGGGTCTGTGGAACGATCACTCGGTCTCCCCATAAAACACAGTTGCCAGACACAGTTAATTCCAGACGCCTACGGAAGTAAGGCTCATAATCCTGTGTGACAGTTGCAGGCCAACCGTACCGTACCCAGGAGAGTATTGTCTTAAGGAAGGTATCCTTGGCTGTATGGGCTGCTACTTCCCCGGAAGACAGAAAGGACAGGCTAGTGTAACGACAACTCTTGACAGGTGGAGAAGAGTCTGTTAATGTCCTTGTCAGACGGGACATGGCGTCTGCATTAGCGTTGGCATCATGGCTGCGATACTGGATTTTGTAGCTATATGCTCCCAAGAATAGGGCATAGCGTTGAAGACGGGCTGCAGTCGTCTGGGAGATGCCTTTGTCAGGGCTAAAGATCTGAAGGAGTGGTTTATGATCAGTCAGTATGGTGAATTCCCTACCATACAGGTAAAGATGAAACTTCTTAATTGCCCATATGAGCGCCAGAGCCTCTTTGTCAATGTGAGAGTAATTGCTTTCTGCTTTTGTCAAGGACCTGGAGGCGAATGCCACAGGTTTCTCTGACCCATCTGGTAAAACGTGAGATAGTACAGCCCCTAGACCATAGGGTGAGGCATCACAAGCCAAGGTGAGAGGCCTTTGGAGGTCATAGTGCACGAGCATGCGTGACGCCAACAGCTTTCGCTTAGAAACTTCAAAAGCACGTTGGCATGCAGCCGACCAGTTCCATCTGGAGTGTTTCTCCAAAAGCTTGTTTAATGGAAACAAAGTGTGTGCTAGATCCGGCAGGAATTTGTGGTAATAGTTCAGCAAGCCCAGGTATGATCGCAGCTGCTGGACGTTGGTCGGGGCTGGAGCTGTTACTAAAGCATCAACTTTGGCTTCCGTGGTGTGTATACCCTCTGCATCCACAAGGTGGCCACAAAACTCCAATTTAGGTACCATGAATTGGCATTTCGCTAAGTTCACTTTTAGACCCTGCTCTTGGAGTCTGGCCAACACAAGCTCCACGTTACGCTTGTGTTCCTGGTCCGTCAGGCCCGTGATGAGCATGTCATCTAACAGGCACTGTGTGAAAGGAATGTCCGCCAAAATCTCATCCATTTTGCGTTGCCAAATGGCTGGGGCGGAGGCTACCCCAAACACCATCCGATTGTATTCATACAGTCCCTTGTGAGTGTTGATTGTTAGAAACTTGCGGGACGAAGGGTGGACCTCAAACTGTAAATAAGCTTGCCTGAGATCAAGCTTGGTGAACTTTTGACCTCCTGCAAGAGAGGCAAAAATGTCATCTACTCTGGGTAGGGGATACTGGTCTATCTCCAGTTGAGAATTTAGTGCCATGCGGAAATCGCCACAAATGCGTAAGTCCCCATTCGCTTTCTTTACTGGTACAACTGGTGATGCCCACTCGCTGTGCTCTACCTTTGAGATGACACCTTGTTCCTCCAGCCGGCTTAGTTCAGCTTCCACACCTGCTCGGAGTGCGAAAGGTACCGTCCGAGCTTTGAAGAACCTAGGCTGGGCATTGGGTTTCAGCCTGAGTCTCACACAGTCATGCTTTATTTTTCCCAAATGGTTATCAAAGACTTGCGGGAATCGCTGTTTCAGGGACTTCACCCATCCCTCTTCATCCCCTGATGGGATGGTCACGGTGTTGCAGGGGTTAATGGCGATGTCTGGCATGCCAAAGTGAGCAATCCAGTCTCTCCCAAAAAGAGGGGGTCCCCCATGTTCTAGGATATATAATGGCATTCTCTTTGTCTGACCCTTGTAGGATACCTGTACTTTCACGTACCCCAGTGGGTGGAGTATCTGCTTTGAATATGTCTGCAGTTTGATTGGTGTTGGACGGACAGTTGTTCGGATCAGAAGTTTTCTCCATTGTTTCTGGGTGATAACTGAAACTGCTGCTCCTGTGTCTACATCCATCTTGAGTTTCTTTCCTTCCACGGTTACCTCTACAGTCATTGCTGAGGGTGCTGAATGCATATGATGTATGTCCAATCTGTGGAGCACTTCCTCATCCTCTGATTCAGATGACGATGTATATCTTCCCACCATATATGCCTTTGTCCTGGGGTTCAGAGGTTGTTTATTTCGCACCTTCTTACTACGGCAGACTCGTTTCAGATGGCCTGCCTTTCCACAATTATGACAGAGCTGATCCTTAAACCGGCAGACTTTGTGATCATGGTCTGTATTCCCACAACGGTAGCAAGCTGACGTCCTGGTTGGTGAGGGTCTATATTTACCGTTAGCTGCAGTTTGCTTGACTGCTGTTCTGAAAACTTCCTCTTTAACCTCTTCCCTTCTGCTCTGGGGGTTCAAAGCTTCTGTATCTTTCACAGCCATTTCCATCACTGAAGCTATCTCAATTGCCTTTGTAAGGGTAAGGTCTTTCTCTGTTAACAGTCTCTTTTGGCTAGACTCACTATTCAGTCCCATGACAAACTTATCCCTCAGTGCAGTTGGTAAATACTCCCCAAAAGAACAGGTTGAGGCTAGTCTGCGAAGGGCGAGCACATAAGCCTTAATATCTTCACCTGGCTGCTGCTGCCGCTGATAGAACCTGAATCTCTCTGCAATCTCTAGTGGTTTAGGCTGGAAGTGATTTCCTAACAGTGTCAGGAGCTCTGCCAAAGTCTTAGTTGCTGGTTTTTCAGGGAAAAGGAGATCCCTAAGAGTGTCATATGTCCTAGCACCAACCACTGTCAGAAACACTGCTACTTGCCTGTCGCCTGGGATGGCATTTGCACAGAAATATTGTTCTAATCTTTCAATCCAAGAAATCCACGTTGTCTGTTCGCCATCAAATTCACTTAATGTCCCGATCAATGACATTTTCCTGCTGGGCTCTGTGGGTGTTTGTATTCCTGACAATCCAGAGTTTTTTTTTTTTCTTCCTTTCCTTTCTCACACGGATAGTAACCTTGTAAATCCCATCCTCGTCGCCACTGTTATATTCTCCGTGTTGTGAGAGACACAGGACTCTGGTCTGGAACAACGGATGTTTATTCAGGACTCACTGTACAGCATTACAGGACAGCTCTGCATATCAATACATCTCTGCATGTGTCTAAAGATGGCCACTCTGCCCCTTGACCCTTGTCATCACTCCTGGGTGGAGCCAGCCTTAAAGTGACAGTACATGTGAAACCCTTCAGGTATAACAGTGTTCCAGCAAGCAAACCACCCACAACAGGGTGACAACAAGCCACCCACCCACCGCAGTGTTCCAGCAAGCCAGCCATCCACAACAGGGTGACACCAAGCCAGCCACCCACCACAGTGTTCCAGCAAGCCAGCCACCTACCACAGTGTTCCAGCAAGCAAGCCACCCACAACAGGGTGACACCAGGCCAGCCACCCACCACAGTGTTCCAGCAAGCAAGCCACCCACAACAGGGTGACACCAAGCCAGCCACCCACCACAGTGTTCCAGCAAGCCAGCCACCCACAACAGGGTGACACCAAGCCAGCCACCCATCACAGTGTTCTAGCAAGCAAGCCACCCACAACAGGGTGACACCAAGCCAGCCACCCACCACAATGTTTCAGTAAGCAAGCCACCCACCACAATGTTTCAGTAAGCAAGCCACCCACCACAGTGTTCCAGAAAGCCAGCCAGCCACCCACCACAGTGTTCCAGCAAGCCAGCCAGCCACCCACCACAGTGGTCCAGCAAGCCAGCCACCCATAACAGGGTGACACCAAGCCAGCCAACCACCACAGTGTTCCAGCAAGCCAGCCAGCCACCCACCACAGTGTTCCAGCAAGCCAGCCACCCGCAACAGTGTGACTCTAAGCCAGCCACCCACCCACCCACCCACCAGTGTTCCAGCAAGCAAGCCACCCACAACAGGGTGACACCAAGCCAGCCACCCACCACAGTGTTCCAGCAAGCAAGCCACCCACAACAGGGTGACCCCAAGCCAGCCAACCACCACAGTGTTCAAGCAAGCAAGCCACCCACAACAGGGTGACACCAAGCCAGCCACCCACCACAGTGTTCCAATGAGCAAGCCACCCACAACAGGGTGACCCCAAGCCAGCCACCCACCACAGTGCTCCAGCAAGCAAGCCACCCACAACAGGGTGACAACAAGCCAGCCACCCACCACAGTGTTCCAGCAAGCCAGCCATCCACAACAGGGTGACACCAAGCCAGCCACCCACCACAGTGTTCCAGCAAGTCAGAAACCCACAAAAGGGTGACACCAAGCCAGTCACCCACCACATTGTTCCAGCAAGCCAGCCAGCCACCCACCACAGTGTTGCAGCAAGCCAGCCACCCACGACAGAGTTCCAGCAAGCCAACAACCCACAACAGGGTGACACCAGGCAAGCCACCCACCAAAGTGTTCCAGCAAGCCAGCAAGCTACAACAGGGTGCCAGCAAGTCACCCACACTGCCAGGCATCAGCCACCCACCCACAACAGTGTGACAGCAGCCAGCCACCCACAACAGGGTGACACCAGGCAAGCCACCCACCAAAGTGTTCCAGCAAGCCAGCCAGCCACAACTGGGTGCCAGCAAGTCACCCACACTGCCAGGCATCAGCCACCGACCCACAACAGTGTGACAGCAGCCAGCCACCCCAAAACAGGGTGCCAGCAAGCCACCCACACTGCCAGGTGTCAGCCACCGACCCACAACAGTGTGCCAACAAACCACCCACACTGCTAGGCGTCAGCCACCGACTGACAACAGGTTGCCAGCAAGCCACCCCCACTGCTAGGCATCAGCCACCGACCCACAACAGGCTACCAGCAAGCCACCCAAACTGCCAGGCGTCAGCCACTGACCCACAACAGGGTGACAGCAGCCAGCCACCCCACAACAGGGTGCCAGCAAGCCACCCACACTGCCAGGCGTCAATAACAGATATGTTTATGAAAAAAAAACAGGTGTCACTGTCTAGATTTAGATGGAAGATCCCAACTGCTGGACAGAGTAATCACAGAGATAATTGTCACTGATAACCAGCCATTTACAATGGTGTCTGACTCAGGATTTAAGTGGCTGATGTCCATACTTGAGCCAAGCTACACACTGAAGAGTGAGAAGTATTATCGAACCAAAATGCTGCGAAAGATTCACCAAAAGGTCGTCGAGAAAGTAAAAGGCTATGCTGCAACCAGAGAATGCTGGCAACTCACTCTCATTCACGACTGACTGCTGGTCAGGACAAAAAGTCAGGCGAGTCATTAACGATTCTTTCATGCCACTTCATTGACAGTGGATGGACATAAAGCCAATTGGTGTTGGATACAAAAGTGATGCACGGATGCCACACTGAGTACAGTAGAGAAATGTTTCTAGGCATGCTTGAAGACTGGGGAATCAACAAAGACTGAGTGATGCTTGTGTTTCTTCAAGACAATGGAGCAAACATGCAGAAAGGAATGAGGCTTGCTGATATGTCAGACTTCAGTGTCATGGCACACAACACCCTCCAACTTTTAAATGATGGTCTGTCAAGCCAAAGAGCTTTGGTTGATATATGTTTTGAGAAGCATGAAGAGATTAAAAATGTTGTGCTTGCAAGTCTTTTGAATCCTTGATACAAAAACCATGCTTTCTCTTCTGATGATGTATTGGCTAAGGCAAAACAATGGCTGACAGAAGATATTCAACAGGAGGTGCAGGAGGTTACTGCCGAGAAGACAAGTCCAGAACAGCATTTTTATAATGTGAAAGAGCAGCATGCTGCAAAAACAGAAAAATGTCCAAAAAGGCCGCTATTTTTCAGGCATGTGTTGGACCAGCTATGAGGGGAGGGGAGGTTGGAGGCCGGTACTTTTTCTTTTTATGTGTGTGTTGGACTGGCTATAAAGGGAGATTGGAGGCCGGTACTTCTTTTTTACAGGTGTGTGTTTGACCGGCTATGAGGGGAGGTTGGAGGCCGGTATTTTTTTTAGGCGTGTGTTGGACTGGCTATAGGGGAGGTTGGAGGCCAGTACTTTTTTCCCCAGGTGTGTGTTGGATCGGCTATGAGGGGAGGTTGGAGGCCGTTATTTTTTCAGGTGTGTTTGACCGGCTAGAAGGGAAGGTTGGAGGCTAGTATATTTTCAGGGATGTGTTGGACCGGCTATGAGGAGAGGTTGGAGGCCGTTATTTTTCAGGCGTATGTTGGACCGGCTATGAGGGGAGGTTGGAGGTCGGTGTTTTTTTTTTAGGCGTTTGTTGCACTGGCTATGAGGGGAGGTTGGAGGACGGTATTTTTCCAGGTGTGTGTTGGACCAGCTATAAGGGGAGGTTGGAGGCTGGTATTTTTCTCAGACAGGTTTAGAACAGCCTGTAATGGAAGGTAGTTTCACATATGATTGCAAATATATGTAACCAAAACCTCTGTTTTGAATGAAATTATTGAACTAGTTTAGACTCTGAATGTTTTTTTTACTTTATATATCACAATTTGGAAATGACAGTAGAGTAGAGTTAGGGACTGCACTTTGCAGAGGGGCCTTGACGTGGCAGTGCAGCTTCAGATATATTTGCAAATGTATCCAACATAAATCCAATACAAATTGCTGAAACATTGTAGATTTTTTCTTATTTTGCTGATTGGCTGCCCATGCGCACCTTACTTTAACCAGTTCCTGACCACCCGCCGCCTTTTTACTGCGGCAGGGTGGCTCTGGCAGGAAAAGCGAGGGTCTATGGGGCCTATGGGGCGCCCTCCCGCATGCCCTCAGTCCCCGCGATGGTCTGATTCGGTATAGAACTGATAAGTCATCAGGTCCAGGCCAATGATGATTTTTGACCTGGACCTGGTGATCGGTTCTGACCAATGACAAACCGACCTGTGTAATGTAAACACAGGCACAGGAAAAGGTCCTCCCTTCCCTCCTGGAGTCTTTTTTGGATTCCAATGTGAGAGAAGAGAGGATTAAACTGAGTACACCAACAGCACATATACACACACCTAGCTAGGCACATTTAACGCCCCGATCACCCCCCAGTTAACCCCTACGCCCCCTGTCACATTGAACACTATATACAGTATATAGTGGTTTTGCTGATTTCTGTAATAGTGTGCCTTGTGACTTCATTTAGCGTTAGCAACAGTTAGTTTCTGTCCCAAATAGGTTTAGGGTACCCACCATCCCCCCAATAAAGATTTAACCCCCTGATCACCCCCAGTTAACCCCTTCATTGCCCTGTCACAGTGTCACTTTTATAGTGTACAGTTTTTTTTCTGATCACTATTATTAGTGTCACAGGTGACATTAGTTAGCATTAACACTAGTTAGCGTCAGTCTAGGACAGCGCAGATCCCCGCCGCATAGTTAGAAATATAATTTAACCCTTTGATTACCAGTAACACACACATACACACACACTAAACACCTCCATTACTAGTATAGTATATGAACGGATCAATATCTTTTATCTGATTAGAACTATACTAGCATCCCCAATAGTTTTAGGGTTCCCAAAATGCAGCATTAGCAGGATCGGCCACGACACCCGCCAGCATCTGCGCTTAGCCCCTCCGCCCAGCCCACTCCACCCAGGCAAGAGCAGTAATCAATAGATTACTGTCACTTCCAAAAACACACAAAATCGCAGCGTTAGCAGAGTCAGGCCTGATCTCTGCTAGCACTAGCAGTTCTTTTTTTGTAGCGTTTCAAATAGTCCTGGACAACCAGGTGCTTTTTTACCTGTGAGTCACACTAAGTACCTATAAATGTTGTGGCTAAAATGTCCAAACGGAGGTACACTAGTGAAGAGGCCTACAGGATACTGTCCATGTCAGATGAGGGGAAGCCTCACAGGCAGAATCAGGGTCAGTATATGAACCTGTAGAGAGCAGTGGCTCCCTGACAGATAGCTCCGACGACGGAGGGGTCCCTGCTAAGGTCAGGCATACCTGACCCCGTTCTGGAGTTGCTGAGGTGCAGAGATCGCAGGGTGCTAGTATGCAGCAGAGTGTTGGTACTAGTGCCGCTCAAACGTCAGGTGAACTGGCAAGCACTAGCGGCCTAGTACACCCTGGTCGTAGACAAACCAGCACTGCAGTAACACTTGCTGACGTGATGAGTCCCATAAGTGCAGTTAGAGCTGGTGCGGTGGCTAGAACAAGTTGTGGACCGCAGCCACCAAGAATTTGAACACAGGCCCGTAGAGCCCATAGTGTCCTCCTGGATGCGCTGGCATATCTTAATTGGCAGCCCACAGATTCTACAGCGCCCGTACTTTCCCCATTCACTGCCCAACCCGGAATTCAGGTGGTTTATATGCTGGTCAATTCATCACCGTCAATCCAAATTTGTCCCTTGCCAGACCATTCGGCTGGAAACCTATAACGGTTTCCGAGTTTAAAACTTTTCTGGGCCTATCCCTCAACATGGGCATAACTAAAAGGAGTGAACTGTGGTCATATTGGTCCACTAACCCAGTCCTCCGTATCCGCGTGTTCTCTGCTGCCATGGCCAGGGGGAAATACGAGCAAATTCTGCGGTTCATGCACTTCAGTGACAATGAACTCTGTCGTCCTCGGGGAGACCCTGGATATGACCGGCTCCACAAAATTCGACCCCTCGTAAACCACTTCAAACAGCGGTTTGCAGCCTTGTTTACCCCCCAACAAGTTGTCTGCGTTGATGAGTCCCCTGATTAGGTTTTCTGGCCGCCTTGCTTTCAAGCAGTTTCTCCCCAGCAAGTGTGTCAGATACGGGTTCAAGCTGTATAAGCTTTGTGACAGGCCCTGTCACCCTGTCACGACAGCCCTTTACCATGGGATCTGTTATGTCCAATGACAGCTGATTACACATAAACAGACTTACCAGTTATCATCTCTCCTTTCCTCACATGCCGTGACTGTGTTAGAAAAGGAGACCCGCTAAACCGCAATTGTTTACACTGAGAATCAAGGTCAGTGCCCTGATTATCAGTGCAGCCCCATCAGTGCCAATCAGTGCTGCCCATCAGTGCAGTCTCATCAGCGTTTATCAGTGCAGCCTCTTCAGTGCCCATCAGTGCAGCCTCTTCAGCGCCCATCAGTGCAGCCTCTTCAGCGCCCATCAGTGCAGCCTCATCAGCACACGTCAGAGAAGAAGAAAAATGACTTATGACATGGTATATGGATACAGGATGATATCTAAGAGCAGGGGAGGGCTGGCAGCCTTAGGCCTGGGGTACAAGTCCAGTCAAGTGGCCCATTGAACCACCGAATCAACTTACCATCCATGCCCACCTGGTTTTAAAACGGATATTCATCTTATATAGCAAGACAAATTTGATACAATGTGGTATCATAATTAAATTATAAAAAATAAAACTTTTGATCAATTTAGATCAGTATGTATTCTGCTACATATTTTTGGTAAAAAAACAAAAAATAATAAGTGTATATTGATTGGTTTGTGCAAATTTTATTGTGTCTACAAACTATGGGATACATTTATGGATTATTTTTTTTTTATTGTTTTTACTAGTAATGGCGGCGATCGGTGCTTTTTAATGGGACTGCGCCATTGCGACGGACAAAGCTGACACTTTGTGACACTTTTTGGGGACCAGTAACACTAATACAGTGATCAGTGCTAAAAAATGCACTGCTACTGTATAAATGACAATGGCAGGAAAGGAGTTAACACTAGGGCAGACCGCCATTCTGTCATTTTCCTGCATGATCGCAGGGGACCTGCTGATTGGCTCCCGCTGTGTCGCGCCCCCTAGAACCCATGCACAAAATCACACACCAGTATGTGATTTTGCTCAGCCAAGCCGCCCTGCAACACTATATATGCGGTGGGCGGTCTGGAAGTGGTTAAGCTGGAAGAGTGGGTCCTGTAGTCCTTCACTAGTTGGGGGGGTTACATCCCCAAAAGCAAAGGACTACAAGTCTAAGCATGAACCCTGGCTGAGATCTAATCATGTGACCGCCTCCTTTGCGGCCAGCTTACGCTCCCATGACACAAGGGGGAGCCCTATGGGACCTCAGGGACCCAATACCTTTAACTGGACTGTATACAGCCTGTATATTGATGTCTAGCTGCTCTTGGCTCTATATACCTGTCTCATACCTGTATAATACAGGTATGAGACAGGTATATAGTGCCAGGAACAGCTAGACATCAATATACATGTATACAGTGCCAGGGGGTAGCAGAGTACAGGGAAATATGCTCCACATGTCCATACATGACGCTTTTTTTTTTTTGGCACTCACTGCTCTTCTCCGACTCCATAGTGAGTGTACAGCTTGTATAAATTGTGTAGATTTGCTGTCCCCTCAAAATAACCCAACAAAAGTGAGTACACCCCTAAGGCCCCTTTCACACATACGGTCCGATCAGATCCACCTGTCAGTTTTTCAGGCGAACCTGATCAGATACCCCATGCATCCCTATGGGGCAGCGGATGTCAGCGGAGACATGCCTGCTGATATCCAATCCGATCCTGTCCGTCAAATCCGGACAGATCGAAACCCTATTTTCCATCCATCTGGTGGATCGGATGAGAATGGAAAGGCGGTCCGTTCTCATCCGATTCCCCCATAGAGGACAGCGGGGATCTGACACCTCTGTCACGCACACAGAGTGGAGACGGAGCTGTCATCCGCCTGCTCAGCGGGGATCGGCGGATAGATCCCCGCTGAGAGAAAACTGAATTTTCTCTTACGTCATCTGACAGTCGCCGCCCCTCATATAGTCTTCACCAATGGGTATTGACCTTTTATCCACAGGAGCAAGCAAGGCATAAGACTTGTTAAAAACACAAACAATTTGCATAGACACACCTGTAGGGTGCTGTCCCACTGGTCCAATACCCCCCTGCTATCAGCATTCCCAACTCAGTTTGGTAGCAAGCAGAAGATAGTCCAAAAAAAACCACAAAAGAGGGGCGGGGGCGGCGACTGTCAGAGGACTCAGAGAAAGGAATTTTGCGGTAAGATTTTACAAAAACTGAATTTTTGTAAAATCTTACCTGTAAAATTCCTTTCTCTGAGTCCTCCGACAGTCGCCGCCTCCTCTAAGTCCTCACTGATGGGTATTGTCATCTGCTCCGCAGGAGTAGCTAGGCATATAGACTTAGTTAAAAACAAAAGGCATTTGCATGTATACACCCCTGGGGGCTGTCCCATCTGGTCAATACCCCCTGCAGTGACCACTCCCAACTCAGTTTGGTAGCATAGCAGTAAGTAACAAGAACCCCATAGAGGGGCGGGGGCGGCGACTGTCGGAGGACTCAGAGAAAGGAATTTTACAAGTAAGATTTTACAAAAATTCCGTTTTCTCTTACGTCCTCCGACAGTCGCCGCCTCCTCTAAGTCCTCACTGATGGGATGTCCCAAAGCAGTATAGACATGAGGGGTGGGAGACACAACCGTAGAACAAAGCAACGCAGTACCCACATCAGAGTAAGGAATCTTACATGCACTGTAAGAGAACCTTCTGGGCAACAAAACAATGTTCAACAGGAGCAACAGCCCAGGAAAGCAAATACCAACAGCCAGGGACCCATAAAAAAACAAGGGTCCTTCATGGCACTGCCGCACTGAGAACTTTGCGGCCAAAGGAAGCAGCAGCCGATGCCAGAACATCTACCTTGTAGAATTTTGAGAAAGTGTGCACCGATGACCAAGTCGCAGCCTTGCACACCTGGGCCACCGAGGCCCTATGCCAACAAGCCCAGGACGTACTCACAGATCTAGTAGAGTGCGCCTTAACAGGGAAGGGTGGAACCCGTTCCTTCAAAGCATAAGCCTGCTCAATGGTCTGTCTGATCCATTTGGCAATAGTTGCTGCGGACGCAGCCATGCCCTTCCGAGATCCCTCAGGAAGAACAAATAGGGAATCCGTATTACGAAAGGATTCTGTAGACGACAGGTAAACCCTGATCGCCTGGACAACATCCAAAGAATGCAACGCAATCTCCTTTG
Organism: Pelophylax lessonae; assembly: GCF_965119305.1. Lineage (NCBI taxonomy): Eukaryota > Metazoa > Chordata > Amphibia > Anura > Ranidae > Pelophylax > Pelophylax lessonae. The sequence goes on along the minus strand of NC_138771.1, from coordinate 74,838,188 downwards.
GATGCTTAGGCTTCGTGCAAAGCGAAGGCAGGATAATTTCCTCATTAAGGTGGAATACAGTGACCACCTTGGGAAGAAAGGACGGGAGTGTTCTCAACACCACCTTATCCTTGTGGATTATCAAGTAAGGGGAGCGGCAAGACAATGCCGCCAGCTCCGACACTCGGCGAGCCGAAGTGATCGCCACCAAAAAGGCGACCTTCTTTGACAACAGAGGCAAAGAGATTTCCCTGATATTTTCAAAGGGAGCACGCTGTAACACGGACAGAACCAAGTTCAAGTCCCATGGAGGTAAAGGCTCCTTCCTGGGAGGAGCCAAATGTCGCACACCTTGAATGAAGGTGCGAATCAAGGAATTAGACGCCACAGGGCGTTGGAAAAGGATAGCCAGAGCAGACACCTGACCCTTTATCGTGGCCAGCGCCAAGCGCTGATCCACTCCAGACTGGAGGAAAGCCAACACTCTTGACACTGAGTACGAGCGAGGGGAAAACCCCCTGGACTCACACCAGGCGAAATAAGCTTTCCAGGTACGGTAATAGATTTTACCAGAGGAGGATTTCCTAGCCTTGATTAGAGTAGGGATAATCTCAGGGGAGAGACCCTTGTCCCTCAGGACCTGGGTCTCAGCAGCCAGGCCAGGCCGTTAAAGCCAGCGACTGTAAAGCAGGATGGAAGATCGGTCCTTGAGACAGAAGATCTTCCCGCATTGGCAGCCGCCACGGAGTCACCACTGCCAGGTGAACAACGCCGGCATACCAGGACCGGCGAGGCCAGTCAGGCGCTACCAGAATCACCAGGTGCGGTTCCGAGGCTAGCCTGCGGAGGAACCTGGACAGCAACTGAATCGGAGGAAAGGCATACATCAGACGATACTGATGCCAAGGGGCCACTAACGCATCCGAGGCGTCCGCCAACGGATCGCGCGTTCTTGCCACGAACCTTTCCACCTTTTGATTTAGCCGAGATGCGAACAGATCCACGTCCGGGGATCCCCACCTCGCACACAGCATTTGGAAGACCTCCGGGTGTAAAGACCATTCCCCCTGGTCCAGGGTCTGGCGACTCAGATAGTCGGCCTGCCAATTTTCCACACCCGGAATGTGAACCGCTGAGATTGCCGGGACATGAATCTCGGCCCAAGACAGAATGTCGGTCACCTCCCGGGCCGCCCGAGCACTCCTGGTGCCCCCTTGGTGGTTGATGTAAGCCACCGCGGTAGCATTGTCCGTCTGTACCCGGACAGGACGACCCTGAAAATGGTCCGACCACTGGAGGAGGCAGAGCTTCAACGCTCGCAATTATAGGACGTTTATCAGAAGAGAGGACTCCTCCCCCGACCAAGTGCCCTGGGCAGACAGGGCGCCCAGGACCCCACCCCAGCCTGACAGGCTGGCATCCGTGGTGATCACCGTCCAAACCAACGGACGGAAAGACTTGCCCTCCGTCACCGACGGGGACTGGAGCCACCACAGAAGAGCCAATCTGGCCTGACGACTCAAGGAGACACACAGATCCAGGGACTGAGCCAGTCTGTCCCACTAGGCCAGGATCTCCACTTGGAGAGCCCGCGTGTGAGACTGAGCAAAGGATATCGCCTCGAAGGAAGACACCATCAACCCCAGGCCCCTCATACAGGTCCTGAGGGACGAGGACGGGCTGTCCCTGAGGGACCTGAGCTCGTCCAGCAAGGTCCGGAGCTTGTCCTCCGGCAAGAATACCTTTGCCTGAGCAGAGTCCAGAATCATTCCCATATAGGGAACAGGACGCACTTTGCCCCCCTTCCTGGGCACCGTGAACAGATTGGAACAAAATCCCCGAAACCTGTCCCGATGAGGTACCGGGACAATCACCCCCTGAGCAAGAAGGTCCTACACCGCTTGATGCAGGTCCTGCCGACGCCCAGGAGGCAAGCGAAGCTTCGAGGGAAAGAATCTGCCCACTGGCCGGGAAAGGAATTCGATCACGTCTCCTGATCGAATGATTTCCTGAACCCACCTGCCCAACATACGGAGCAGCTAAGGTTTGAGGAAACCGCGCAAGCGTCCCCCCACCCCTGAAACGGGGGTGAAGACTCCCCTTCAGGCAGAGTCGGACTGACCTGCCGAGCCGGCATTGCCCGACTCCTGCTTGCCCTCCCAGGGCTTCTTCTGACTGCCCTGGGCCTTGAAGGGCTTACCCCTGGATTGGTTCCGAAAGGTACGAAAGGACCCCTGATTGGATCCAGGCGCAGAACCCCGCTTGCCACGAAAGGACTTGTTCTTTGGGTTCTGGGGCAGCATAGTGCTCTTGCCCCCCGTGACGCCTTTCACCAGGGTGTCCAACGCCTCGCCAAAAAGGCGAGAGCCAGCATAGGGAAAATCAGCAACCGTCTTCCGCGAGGACTGGTCAGCCGACCAGCTCTTCAGCCATATCAGTCGTCGGTTAAGCACCGAGACGCTAGAAAGGCGTGTTACTAAAGGGGCCTCATTCAAGGCCGCATCACACAGATACATGATTCCTTGATGGATTTGATCCACCATTTCCAGCCGGGCAGGCGGAACATCATCAGACATGAGGTTGCTCCTAAGCACCTTAGTCCAATCAGCGACCGCCTGCGCCACCAAAATGGGAAAATGGGTTTGAGCAGAGAGCCCGCCACCGTATAGGAATGGCGGGCCAAAGACTCCAAACGCCGGTCCTTTGGATCCCGGAAAACCGGGGAATCCTCCGTAGGAACCAAGGTAGCCTTGTTCAACACTGCAACCATGTGATCCACCTGTGGAGGCACACACCAGCGCGATTCCGTAGCCGGTGCAAAGGGATAAAGCAATTTGAACCGACTAGGCACCACGAACGGACGTTTTAACGTGCGCCACAGTTCATTAACAGTGTAATGAAACTCAGCGGGACAGGAAAAACCTGCGCCGACTTGCGGGTCCTGTGCGTCCCAAAGGAGGACACAACGCCCGGAGGACTGGGCTCATCCTCCAAATGTCAAGTTTCCTTCACAGAAATAATTAATTCATCCATGGTCGCCCGCTCTTCGGGCGACCCCGGAGAGGAGGTATCAACCCCCTCCATCTCCGCCTCCCCCTCAGACCCCTGCAGGTCCAAGGACGAGCGGGACCCTGAAAAGGGCACGCTTGCAGCAGCAGCAGCCATATCACCATCTGAATCAGAGGAGAGGGACAATCTGGGTCTCTTACGAGCAGCACGTTCAGCCATCAGCATTTCCATATTGGACACCAAAGTCGCCACTACAGCGGCCAAATCAGGTCTCAGAGGGGCCACAGGAGAACTGGGGGCCCCCACCAAGGCTGGTGGAAATTTGCTATCCTGAGAATCCATGCTCAAGTGAGAAAAAAAGGACAGTGCAAGAATTAGGTGCTGTCCCCTTAAGAGCGCTGCGAGTGCGCAGCCCACCGCTCCAGCTATACAGACCAAATGACCCCTAAACAGGAAAGGAGACAAAACTGAGCCAGAAGCGACAGTACAGAGATATATTGAGAGCAATAACCTGCAGAGCCCCGCAGAGTGTTGCCACCGCTGTCCTGCTTCAGAGGAAAGAGGAAGTGCTGCAAAAGTAGGCTGAACTAATCTGCTGCATGACCCAGGGAAAATGGCTGCCCCATAGAAACGTATGGGAGACTCCACCAAAATGGCCGCCGACATGCGGCCGAACCGAGCGCTCGGTCACCGCAAAAATGGCGACGAATGGCGCCAAATCAGCATGTTGTATAGCCCACAGAGAAGCTCACATGCCTGCCCAGTGTAATAAAAAATGGCGGACCGCGCGGTCCATACACAGTCTGCACCTCCAAACACCGAATTGACCCAGGGAAGGGGACCCCCAAACACACACAGCGCCGCAGCGCATGTACAAGCGATCCCCGCAGAGATCGCAGCAGGGAGTCACACAAGGTACAGACATGGAGAACACACAGCAACCAGGACTGCCACCCCACACAGAGGCCCCACACAGAAGTACTTACCTGTACCCGATGGCGTGGGGAGCCTCACAGAACGGAAAGCCGCTGTCCTCATCTGACAGGGAATGCCGTTTGCCAGGGACATTGCACTGCTGATACGCATATGCGTCCAGTGAGGTAGCCACCTCACAGCTGCATTCCTGCTGCGAACAGGGATGGGTCGTTCATAGTGCCAGGGCGAACCACAGCTGAACGCTCGATGGCGGGCTGGGGGGCGGCCAGTCCGAATCCCAGCACCACATGTCCATCTTCGTCCGAAGAGTCGACTAAAAACTAAAGCTGACAAAATAAACAGCTAGTTAAGAAAGAAAAACTGACATTTTTCAAGAAAATGAAATAAAAAATAAGATAGGCTGAGACCGAAGCCCCAGCACAGGGAAAGCCTAACTACTCCTGATGCTAGGCAAATTAAAACTGAGTTGGGAGTGGTCACTGCAGGGGGGTATTGACCAGATGGGACAGCCCCCAGGGGTGTATACATGCAAATGCCTTTTGTTTTTAACTAAGTCTATATGCCTAGCTACTCCTGCGGAGAAGATGACAATACCCATCAGTGAGGACTTAGAGGAGGCGGCGACTGTTGGAGGACGTAAGAGAAACTTCCGTTTTCTCTTACGTCCTCTGACAGTCGCCGCCCCTCATATAGTCTTCACCAATGGGATGTCCCAAAGCAGTGTAGACATGAGGGGTGGGAAGCGCAACCGTCACAAAGGCAACACAGCACCCAGGTCGGAGAAAGGAACCTTATCTGAACCAGAAAGGTAAACTCTGGGTACCAAGAAAGCTCAATAGGAGCAACAAACCCAGGAAAGCAAATCAACAAAGGAGAAAACAACCCTAACAGACAGGGACAGGTAAAACGCCATGTCCCCCTCAAGGCACGGCCGCGCACAGGACTTTGCGGCCAAAGGAGGCATCTGCCGATGCCAAAACGTCAAGTTTGTAAAATTTTGAAAAGGTGTGCATGGACGACTAAGTCGCTGCCTTGCACACCTGGGCCACTGAAGCTTGATGCCGGAAGGCCCAGGACGCACTCACCGCTCTGGTAGAGTGCGCCTTGGCAGGGAAGGGCGGTACCCGTTCCCTAATCGAGTAGGCCTGCACAATTGTCTGTCTAATCCATCTTGAAATGGTTGCCGCAGACGCAGCCGTACCCTTCCGAGGGAAGGACAAAAAGAGAATCCGACCTACGGAAGGATTCAGTAGACGACAGGTACACCCTGATCGCCCGGACTACATCCAAGGAATGCAAAGCAAACTCCTTAGGATGCTTAGGATTAGCACACAGCGAAGGCAAGACAATATCCTCGTTAAGCTGAAAATCGGATACCACCTTAGGAAGAAAAGATTGGTGAGGTCGCAAGACCACCTTATCCTTATGAACAACCAGGTAAGGAGAGCGGCAAGACAGGGCCGCCAACTCCGACACTCTGCGGGCAGATGTGATCGCCACCAGAAAGGCAACCTTCCGTGACAGCACAGGCAGAGGAATCTCCCTGATGTTCTCAAAGGGAGGATCCTTGAGGTCGATTGAAGCTAGGAAATCTCCCGGGTTCAGAGAGGCTACCACTGAATGGAGGGATTCCATACGGAACTTCTGAACCCTCACAAAGCGCTTCAGAGCCTTCAAGTCCAGAAGCGGACGTACCTTGCCCTCCTTTCTGGGCACAGTGAACAGATTTGAGTAAAACCCCAGAAATCTGTCCCGATGTGGCACCGGTACGATCACCCCCTGGGCGAGGAGATCCTGAACAGCCCGTTGAAGATCTTGCAAATGATCTGGGGTCAAACGAAGATTTGAGGGAAAGAACCTGTCCGCTGGACGCGAAAGGAATTCGATCTTATAACCTGATCCAATGATTTTCTGAACCCACCTGTCCGGAATCCGGAGCTGCCAAGATTCGAGAAAACCGCGCATACAATTTCATAATGTGTATGAAAAATACAAGGGCTACAAGACTGTGGAATTCTCTACCACAAATGGTGGTTACTGCGAGGAGTATGGCTACTTTTAAAAGACTCTTGGACATACATCTGAAGGATAAAAACATCCAGTGGTATGGGAAATAAATACGTCCACACACACCTACACACGTTGAACCAAATGGACTATTGTCTTTATTCAACCTTAGCTACTATGTTACTGTGTTATATCTTGGTATGCTGACGCCTTAAGAGTTCCCTTCACTAGAACTAAGGGACCAAGCCCAACCCCTGAGAAAAAAAAAAAAAACAAGCCAGGCCTTCTCATCCAATATCAGTGCCTGACCTCACAAATGCCCTTCTTGAAGAATGGTCAAAAATTCCCATAGACACACTCCTAAACCTTGTGGACAGCCTTTCCAGAAGAGATGAAGCTGTTATAGCTGCAAAGGGTGGGCCAACTCAATATTGAACCCTACGGGCTAAGACTGGGATGCCATTAAAGTTCATGTGTGTGTAAAGGCAGGCGTCCCAATACTTTTGGTAATATAGAGTGTATACTGTATATTTATGGTAGGATTGGCATCTTTGCCCCCTTGTTCTGCACTGTAAATTTACTATTTATTATTACCAAAATCTTCACTATGTAAGTATGTAAGTCATCTCTATTAAACCACACCCCCTTTAAGCTACGCCCACTTTTCGCAGGCACTTTTTCTCTCCATACCTAGGGCCCAAATTGATCCTGCACATGGGCCCACTGATTTCATGATACGCCCCTGAGCGTCCCCCGCTCCCGCCCCCTTCTGTAGCTCCTGGGCTCTCCCATCCCCCAGGGAGACACAAGCTCGTGGGCAGCCTTCCCAGAAGAGTTGAAGCTGTTATAGCTGCAAAGATAGTGTATGAATGAATGAATAAACATTCAGTATTCTTATATCCGTTCTTTAGGTGCAAAAATATAAGTTTTGGCTCTGCAGTAAATATAAAGAGCTGATAACTTTCTGGTCTGATTGCCTCTGGACTGTTTTCAGTCAGCATTGTTCCCAGTTCTATATGTGCACTGCAGAACATCACCTCAATATGGTATAGACAGGGGGGGAGTATTCTGTAGTCCTAACACACTTCCCGTCCTAGGGTGACAACACAGCTTCTCCATAGATTCAGTACAGTGAGTGTTGTCACCCTAGGACAGGAAGTGAGTTACTGGCAGAAACACAAGGTGAAAACAAAGGAAAAAGAAAATGAATGCAGCCACCATATCTAAGGACTGCTCAGCTGTAGTGTATTACATTTTTGTGTTTGAGTTTAGATGTTCTTTAGTGATATTCTAATGCACATGATGGTGGGAAAGACAGGAATGAGATCAGTGAATGAGGAATGACACAATGGTAAAGTATGTGGCTCTCACCCAATCAAGGTTTATCCTGAAGTTGTGGCATATTGGTGAAGATTTGTCCCTGGATTCCATGCTGAATACATTCCCCATTATTCCCCGCCGTTTGCTTTCTATGCTGTTTTCAGGGTCAACAGCTTTTTGAAGAATCAGAACTACTATGTAATACTTCAGGACTTTTCAGGTTCTAAAAATCAGACAAATCTTTATAAAAATAGAAAAGAGATCTTTCATTTGTAAAGAATAAAATCTTGATAGAAATCTCCTGGAAGAGTAATAATGGCGAGTGTTCGGATCCATTCAGGTCTCAGGTCAGGTTAAAATAACCCAGCCAGCACAGAGTTCCTCCTTACGTCAGAGTGTGCAGAAATCCCCCTTACAGTACAAGGGAAGGGGAATGCTGCAGATTATGATCTACAGGGGAACACTGATATAAGGGGGGCTCTGGTGACCAAAAACCCCCTTATATCAGAGTCCACTGCGTTCCCCTTTCCATCAGAGTTCCCACTTACATCAGGGTCTGCAGCATTGCCCTTTACATCAGAGTTCCCCTTCACATCAGCGTCCACAGAGTTCTCTCTTGCACTGTAAGGGGGAATCCTGCAGACTGATGTAAAGGGGAATGCCGGGAACTCTGATGTGGGGAGGAGGGGGGACTCTGGTGACCAGAGACCACCTTCCACAGAGTGAATGCACTAAGGTGAGGGGTCCTGATATAAGGGGGAACCTTTATATTAGTGTCCCCTTACATTATTGTATTCACTCCCCTTTACATCAGTGAACCCCCCCCAGACTGGCCTGGCAGCATGGTCACTGACCTCCTCTCAGGTGCACCGTGCAGGGCTCAGTCAGTCAGCTCCAGTGGCTCTGGTTTTATCCTATAGTCTCTTCTCCACAGTCCACACATGTCTGACTTCTCCCGTGACCACCATCCTGACGGCGCTCCCACTCTTGAGTCCTCTCCAGGCTCCACCTCAGAGACTGCAGACATGATAAAAGACAAGAGATGGTCAGAGATTGCAGACATGATAAAAGAGATGTTAGAGGCTGCAGACATGGTACAGGAGAGGTGGTTAAAGGCTGTGGACATGATGCAGGAGGTGGTTAGAGGCTGCGGACATGATACAGGAGGTGGTAAGAAGCTACAGACATGGTAAAGGAGATGGTCAGAAGCTGCGGACATGGTACAAGAGATGGTCAGAACCTGAAGACATGATACAAGAGATGGTCAGAAGCTGCAGATATGGTACAGGAGATGGTCAGAAGCTGCAGAAATGGTACAGGAGCTGGCTAGAGGATGCGGACATGGTACAAGAGATGGTTAGAGGCTGTGGACAGCCATATTTTTTATGGGCGCCGCTACCGGTAACAGACATTTACGGGCAGCCTGTAAATTAAAGGGTGGTTGGCAACACTGCCCCACACAATAGTGTCCTCCTCTGCCTCCTTCCTTCACCCTCCCCTACAGTAATGTCCTCCTCTGCCCCCTCAAGTAGTGTCCTTCTCTGCCCATTTCATATCATGACCCCCCACTGCCGTGTCCTGCTGTGCCCCTTTCACCTCTCCACATCAGTGTCCTCCTCTGCCCTCTTCACCCCCTCCCCGCACAGTAATGTCCTCCCCTGCCCCCTCCATAGAGCGCTAGGAGGAAGTAATGTCACTTTAAAGCAGCGTTTCGCAAACCTTTTTGACATGGGGGACTGATTTTGTAGAAGACAAAAGGACTGGGTTGGGGGGGGGGGGGGTAGTTTCAAGGTTGACGGGGAATTCGGTGGCTGTGATTTGTCGGGCTGGTATTAGCACTTAAATCATCCCGACACCATGGTTGATATGGTGTCGGGATGATTGAAGCACATTATTTTTATTATTACATTGTAATATATAATAAAATAGTTCAACTCACCATAATGCAGAATCAGTGGGAACCCTGAGCTTGTCACTTGCCACCAGATGCAGTGTGCCACTGTCACCTGCTACCAGATGCAGCTTGTCACTTGCCACCAGATACAGCGTGCCACCATCACCAGACACAGCTTGTCACTTGCCACCGTCGCCTGCCATCAGATGCAGCGTGTCACTTGCCCATGTTGTCTGCCATCAGATGCAGCGTGTCACTTGCCGCTGTCGCCTTCTGCCAGATGCAGCGTGTCACTTGCCACCATTGCCTGTCCCCAGATGTAGCTTGTCACTTGCCGCTGTCGCCTTCTGCCAGATGCAGCTTGTCACTTGCCACTGTCGCCTTCTGCTAGATGCAGCGTGTCAATTGCCACTGTCGCCTTCTGCCAGATGCAGCGTGTCACTTGCCACCATTGCCTGTCCCCAGATGTAGCGTGTCACTTGCCATTGTCACCTTCTGCCAGATGCAGCGTGTCACTTGCCACTGTCGCCTTCTGCCAGATGCAGGGTGTCACTTGCCACGGTTGCCTTCTGCCAGATGCAGCGTGTCACTTGCCACCATTGCCTGTCCCCAGATGCAGCGTGTCACTTGCCACCATTGCCTGTCCCCAGATGTAGCGTGTCACTTGCCACTGTCGCCTTCTGCCAGATGCAGTGTGTCACTTGCCACTGTCACCTTCTGCCAGATGCAGCGTGTCACTTGCCACCCGCAGCTGGCCACCAAAAGCAATGTGTCACTTGCCACCCAAAGCCTGCCACCAGATGCAGTGTGCCACTGGCCACCCTCAGCCTGCCACCAGATGCAGCATGTCACTTGCCACCATTGCCTGTCCCCAGATGCAGCGTGTCACTTGCCATCATCACCTTCTCCCAGATGCAGCGTGTCACTTGCCACCTGCAGCTGGCCACCAGATGCAGTGTGCCACTTGCCAACCTCAGAATGCCACCAGATGCAGCATGTCACTTGCCACCGGCAGTGTTCTACTTGCCACCCTCTCTTTCCTTTCTCTTCAGCTGGTCATGCTGGGGGCTGCAGTTTCCCCCAGTCCTCGGGACAACATGTCCCACCATCCTCTCTGCTTCTTTTTTTTTTCCTCTTGCCAATAGGAGAGGAAAGATATATAGTGAGTGGCTGTGCTAGCAAGCGCCTCTCCCAAGAACAGAGCAGCAGCAGGAGGAGGAGGAGGCGTGGGGGGAGAAGAGCCTCTCCTCCTCCTCGTGCTGCTGTGTTCTCGGGAGCAGCGCTTGCCAGAACAGTGTGAGACACAGCCGCCTCGATTCTCTGCATTCTCTTCCCCACTGCTGACAGGAGGGAGAATGGGCAGGAAACAGAGCCCTCTTCTGACGGTGGTGGTTTGGGGGGGGGGGGGCAGCACAGTTTTTCCTTTTTGAAAGGGCAGTCCTGCAGGACACAGCTGCTAAAGGGAACGGCATTCCTGCAGGACTCGAGCCCTGCCTGTACCCCCCTATTGATGATCCTGATCCAGAGGGTGGACTGGAGTATTGGTAGAATGGAGTATGACCTGTGATATTGTCCAAATATACTGGAGAATGAACTGAAGTGTAAATGGATCAAACTGGGGGGTGGTCTGGGGTATCAACAGATACTGGGGGGTGACTTGTAGCAAAAACATTTTAATAGATTAGACTTTACCTCCGACCAGTGCAGCTGATTAGTTCTGATCCTCAGAGCTTCCAGTGGTGTCTTGCCCTTGGATCTGTTCATGGTGACCGGTCTTCTCTGAGCCCCGGATTCTGCCTTTCGGGGACTCCTCTTCTCCTTTCTGTGATCATTCCTATTCTTCCACCTTCACTGGCTGTGCCCTTTTATTCTGCCCTTCCACAAACAACTATCTTTACCAGAAACAAGATGGAAGACAAATAAATAACTATTTAATAAAACATAAAAGTAGGCCAATCACATCCATATTTCAAGTGAAAGAAAATAGAACCACTTCACATCAGGTGTCTTCATTTGAGTTCCCCATAAATCAAGAACCCCAATCAGAGTACCTTCATATATCAGTTGCCACCACATATCAGATGCCCCATCAGAATATTGTCTTAGATCAGTTACCCCAATCAAGGTACCCCTTTATACCAGGTGTACCCTTACATCCAGTGTCCCCTTAACAGTGCCCCCTTACATCAGGTGTTCCCATAACAGTGCCCCCTTACATCAGGTGTCCCCTTACATCCAGTGTCCTCATAACAGTGCCCCCTTACATCAGATGTCCCCATAACAGTGCCCCCTTACATCAGGTGTCCACATAACAGTGCCCCCTTACATCAGGTGTTCCCATAACAGTGCCCCCTTACATCAGGTGTTCCCATAACAGTGCCCCCTTACATCAGGTGTCCCCATAACAGTGCCCCCTTAAATCAGGTGTTCTCATAACAGTGTCCCCTTACATCAGGTGTCCCCATAACAGTGCCCCCTTACATCAGGTGTCCCCATAACAGTGCCCCCTTACATCAGGTGTTCTCATAACAGTGTCCCCTTACATTCAGTGTCCTCAAAACAGTGTCCCCTTACATCAGGTGTTCCCATAACAGTGTTGCCTTACATCAGGTGTTCTCATAACAGTGCCCCCTTACATCAGGTGTTCTCATAACAGTGCCCCCTTACATCAGGTTTTCTCATAACAGTGCCCCCTTACATCAGGTGTTCTCATAACAGTGCCCCCTTACATCAGGTGTTCCCATAACAGTGCCCCCTTACATCAGGTGTTCCCATAACAGTGCCCCCTTACATCAGGTGTTCTCATAACAGTGCCCCCTTACATCAGGAGTTCTCATAACAGTGCCCCCTTACATCAGGTATTCTCATAACAGAGCCCCCTTACATCAGGTGTTCCCATAACAGTGCCCCCTTACATCAGGTGTTCTCATAACAGTGTCCCCTTACATCAGGTGTTCCCATAACAGTGTCCCCTGTCATCAGGTGTTCCCATAACAGTGCCTGCCCCCTTACATCAGGTGTCCCCTTACATCCAGTGCCCTCATAACAGTGTACCCTTACATCAGGTGTCCCCATAACAGTGCCCCCTTACATCAGGTGTTCTCATAACAGTGCCCCCTTACATCAGGTGTTCTCATAACAGTGTCCCCTTACATTCAGTGTCCTCAAAACAGTGTCCCCTTACATCAGGTGTTCCCATAACAGTGCCGCCTTACATCAGGTGTTCTCATAACAGTGCCCCCTTACATCAGGTGTTCTCATAACAGTGCCCCCTTACATCAGGTGTTCTCATAACAGTGCCCCCTTACATCAGGTGTTCTCATAACAGTGCCCCCTTACATCAGGTGTTCCCATAACAGTGCCCCCTTACATCAGGTGTTCCCATAACAGTGCCCCCTTACATCAGGTGTTCTCATAACAGTGCCCCCTTACATCAGGAGTTCTCATAACAGTGCCCCCTTACATCAGGTATTCTCATAACAGAGCCCCCTTACATCAGGTGTTCCCATAACAGTGCCCCCTTACATCAGGTGTTCTCATAACAGTGTCCCCTTACATCAGGTGTTCCCATAACAGTGTCCCCTGTCATCAGGTGTTCCCATAACAGTGCCTGCCCCCTTACATCAGGTGTCCCCTTACATCCAGTGCCCTCATAACAGTGTACCCTTACATCAGGTGTCCCCATAACAGTGCCCCCTTACATCAGGTGTTCTCATAACAGTGCCCCCTTACATCAGGTGTTCCCATAACAGGTGCCTGCCCCCTTACATCAGGTGTCCCCTTACATCCAGTGTCCTCATAACAGTGTCCCCTTACATCAGGTGTTCCCATAACAGTGCCCCCTTACATCAGGTGTTCCCATAACAGTGCCCCCTTACATCAGGTGTTCCCATAACAGTGCCCCCTTACATCAGGTGTCCCCAAAACAGTGCCCCCTTACATCAGGTGTTCCCATAACAGTGTCCCCTTACATCCAGAGTCCTCATAACAGTGTCCCCTTACATCAGGTGTTCCCATAACAGTGTCCCCTTACATCAGGTGTTCCCATAACAATGTCCCCTTACATCAGGTGTCCTCATAACAGTGTCCCCTTACATCAGGTGTCCTCATAACAGTGTCCTCTTACATCAGGTGTTCCCATAACAGTGTCCCCTTACATCAGGTGTTCCCATAACAGTGTCCCCTTACATCAGGTGTTCCCATAACAATGCCCCCTTACATCAGGTGTCCTCATAACAGTGTCCCCTTACATCAGGTGTCCTCATAAAAGTGTCCCCTTACAGCAGCTGTCCTCATAACAGTGTCCCCTTACATCAGGTGTCCTCATAACAGTGCCCCCTTACATCAGGTGTTCCCATAACAGTGCCCCCTTACATCAGGTGTTCCCATAACAGTGCCCCCTTACATCAGGTGTTCCCATAACAGTGCCCCCTTACATCAGGTATCCCCATAACAGTGCCCCCTTTCATCAGGTGTTCTCATAATAGTGTCCCCTTACATCAGGTGTCCCCTTACATCCAGTGTCCTCATAACAGTGTCCCCTTACATCAGGTGTCCCCATAACAGTGCCCCCTTACATCAGGTGTTCTCATAACAGTGCCCACTTATATCAGGTGTCCCCATAACAGTGCCCCCTTACATCAGGTGTCCCCATAACAGTGCCCCCTTACATCAGGTGTTCTCATAACAGTGCCCACTTATATCAGGTGTCCCCATAACAGTGCCCCCTTACATCAGGTGTCCCCATAACAGTGCCCCCTTACATCAGGTGTTCTCATAACAGTGCCCACTTATATCAGGTGTCCCCATAACAGTGCCCCCTTACATCAGGTATCCCCATAACAATGCCCCCTTACATCAGGTGTTCTCATAATTGTGTCCCCTTACATCAGGTGTCCCCATCAGGTGCCCCCATCAGGTGTCCCCATCAGGTGTCCCCATAACAGTGCCCCCTTACATCAGTTGTCCCCATAACAGTGCCCCCTTACATAAGGTGTTCTCATAACAGTGTCCCCTTACATCAGGTGTCCCCTTACATCAGGTGTCCTCATAACAGTGTCCCCTTACATCAGGTGTCCCCATAACAGTGCCCCGTTACATCCAGTGTCCTCATAACAATGTCCCCTTACATCAGGTGTTCTCATAACAGTGCCCCCTTACATCAGGTGTTCCCATAACAGTGCCCCCTTACATCAGGTGTTCTCATAACAATGCCCCCTTACATCAGGTGTTCCCATAACAGTGCCCCCTTACATCAGGTGTTCCCATAACAGTGCTCCTAGAAATCCAAAACCCCAATCAGAATATCAGATATCAAATATTCATATATCAGTTGCCCCCTTCAATGAGCCCCCATATATCTGTAGCACTGCCCCCCTAGGGAGCTGCTCAGTGTGGATTCCTCTGGGTTACCCATAGCAACAGTCTGTAAAACTTATCACTTTAAGACTTGGCTCAGACAATGAACAGTCAAGGGAATTTGGTTTTTGTGTTTAATTTTAGAACTTGGATGGGAGAAGGGATGAGTGGGATACTCCAACTTGAACTATGCACAATTTCTGAGGAAAACTGACTGTAGTGTGTGCGGCAAGGCCGCTGCTTCACCTTGCCACTTCACCTTGTGAAGTAAAAGATATGTTCCTGAATGAATTCCTCTTCAGGGTCCTAACCTAGCACCCCCTTTCTCACTTCCCATGCATGCTAGCCCTTGTCCACTGACTCTCCACTGGAGTGGTCCCCTTACTGGGCAGACCCCTGGCAAGCTTCCCAATACTCAAGGACACTGTTTTTCCCTGGGTTGCTCTGCCTTCAGCTCCACTCGTCAGTATCCTGGCCCTCCTGGCTCAGCATCACACACTTGGTCCACTAGGCCGACCGCCTGTGACCACCTTCCTTGCTGACAACCGTCACCCTCCTCCTGGGACCTGACTTCCTGCCCAAAGACACCCTGTCACATGTGCCCCCGGCTTTTATGACCTATCCCAGAATGCACCACTGTTTTGCCAACCCATTGGGACAGCCACAAAAGCCTGTGTGTCACTGGCTGGGTTTCCTCCACTGTCCAACAGGCTCTCCCATTGGATACAGCGGGGACACTCCCTCAGCCCAGATGAATCATACCCTGGACACATGCAACAGGCAGAACTAACAATCGGGCTCCCCTGATAAGCAGATAGAGCTGCTAAGCTTTTACCAACCTAGCACCTACCTAGGAGGGTACTACATCCACCCCCCACCAAAATTGAGGGACACAATAAACGCACATGCGCACTAGAGGGACACAATAACCGCACATGAGCACTAGAGGGACACAATATCCACACATGGGCACTAGAGGGACACAATAACCGCACATGAGCACTAGAGGGACACAATAACCGCACATGTGCACTAGAGGGACACCACCGCACATGGGTACTACAGGGACACAATATCCGCACATACGCACTAGAGGGACACAATAACCGCAGATGCGCACTAGAGGGACACAATATCCGCACATGCGCACTAGAGGGACACAATAACCGCAGATGCGCACTAGAGGGACACAATAACCGCACATGCGCACCAGAGGGACACAATAACCGCACATGCGCACCAGAAAGGGACACAATAACCGCACATGCGCACTAGAGGGAAACAATAACCGCACATGCGCACCAGAGGGACACAATAACTGCACATGCGCACCAGAGGGACACAATAACCGCACATGCGCACTAGAGGGACACAATATCCACACATGGGCACTAGAGGGATACAATAACCGCACATGCGCACTAGAGGGACACAATAACCGCACATGTGCACTAGAGGGACACAACCGCACATGGGTACTAGAGGGACACACTATCCGCACATGCGCACTAGAGGGACACAATAACCGCACATGTGCACTAGAGGGACACAATATCCGCACATGCGCACTAGAGGGACACAATAACCGCACATGCGCACCAGAGGGACACAATAACCGCACATGCGCACTAGAGGGACACAATATCCACACATGGGCACTAGAGGGACACAATATCCGCACATGCGCACTAGAGGGACACAATAACCGCACATGCGCACCAGAGGGACACAATAACCGCACATGCGCACTAGAGGGACACAATATCCACACATGGGCACTAGAGGGATACAATATCCGCACATGCGCACTAGAGGGACACAATAACCGCACATGCGTACCAGAGGGACACAATAACCGCACATGCGTACTAGAGGGACACAATAACCGCACATGGGCACTAGAGGGACACAATAACCGCACATGGGCACTAGAGGGACACAATAACCGCACATGTGCACTAGAGGGACACAATAACCGCACATGGGCATTAGAGGGACACAATAACCGCACATGCGCACTGGAGGGACACAATAACCGCACATGCGCACTAGAGGGACACAATAACCGCACATGTGCACTAGAGGGACACCACCGCACATGGGTACTACAGGGACACAATATCCGCACATGCGCACTAGAGGGACACAATAACCGCACATGCGCACCAGAAGGACACAATAACCGCACATGCGCACTAGAGGGACACAATATCCACACATGGGCACTAGAGGGACACAATATCCGCACATGCGCACTAGAGGGACACAATAACCGCACATGCGCACCAGAGGGACACAATAACCGCACATGCGCACTAGAGGGACACAATATCCACACATGGACACTAGAGGGATACAATATCCGCACATGCGCACTAGAGGGACACAATAACAGCACATGCGTACCAGAGGGACACAATAACCGCACATGTGCACTAGAGGGACACAATAACCGCACATGCGCACTAGAGGGACACAATAACCGCACATGCACACCAGAGGGACACAATAACTGCACATGCGCACCAGAGGGACACAATAACCGCACATGAGCACTAGAGGGACACAATATCCACACATGGGCACTAGAGGGACACAATAACCGCACATGAGCACTAGAGGGACACAATAACCGCACATGTGCACTAGAGGGACACAACCGCACATGGGTACTAGAGGGACACAATATCCGCACATGCGCACTAGAGGGACACAATAACCGCACATGGGCACTAGAGGGACACAATATCCACACATGGGCACTAGAGGAACACAATAACCGCACATGGGCACTAGAGGGACACAATAACCGCACATGGGCACTAGAGGGACACAATAACCGCACATGCGCTCCAGAGGGACACAATAACCGCACATGCGCTCCAGAGGGACACAATAACCGCACATGCGCTCCAGAAGGACATATTCATGCATGCTATAGGAACACAATACCTGTGCAAGCACACTAGAATGGTGCAAAAACGGCAAATGCGCACTAGAGAGACACAACAGCCCTGCTTGCACACCAGGAGAACCCAATTAACAATAATTAATAAACACGCACGTGCGCAGGAAATAACATTATCATGAAACTTTCTCATCTAGTGGCCTCATCTCACCAGTTTATGGGATTGATTTTCAGGTTAAACCATTAAAAATTGGAGGGACAAGCAGGTGGAGTGGAACTTGTCAGGAATGCTAAAGTGCAGAAAACTAGTAAGGACCCCATGAGTACCCCTCCCCCCGTAGACCATCTTCCTGCATTCCTAATGTCAGTCTATTGGAAAGCAAATCCGATCTTTCCGCAATCAAACTCCAATATTGCAAAAATGTAAGATTAGTGCCACCTTGTGGTAACATGGAGAGAATCACAAAGGAGACCCCTGTACTGCCTGTGTATAATGTACAGACTAGGCTTACACATACACAGTGTGACAGACTTCCAGGGGGTGCCGATGTGGACTCTGAGTGGACGGCATTTCCTTTGCATTGTCCTGGACAGGATCTGAACTGAGGATACCAGTGCTGCAAGGCAGAAGTGCTAACCACTAAGCCACTCCACTGCCATGATCTCAGCGCTGTTCCTCAGTTTGCTCTGCGCATTATAAACTATTCCATTACGTCCTGCTGATCTCCTGCAGCCTCTATGTAGCCACTTCACAATTATACACAGTCCAGTGATGGCTGCCTGGCATCAGTTTCCTGATGGTGACAACACTGGACTTTGCGCTGAAAAAGCCATACTAAGCTTGTACGACAACGCAAGAGCACAATTGGGGGACAGGGACAGAGCGTTGTCACCCCATACCAGGAAATGTCTTATATGGCAGGATCACCAGGGAATATTTTAACCACTTAAGCCCCGGAGGATTTGGCTGCTCAAAGACCAGGCTCTATTTTGCGATTTGGCACTGCGTGACTTTAACGGACAATTGCGCGGACGTGCGACGCTGTACCTAAATGAAATTGACATCCTTTTTGTCCCACAAACATAGCTTTCTTTTGGTGGTATTTGATCACCTGTGCGATTTTTACTGTTTGCGCTATAAACAAAAAAAGAGCGACAATTTTGAAAAAACAACAATATTTTTTCACATTTTTTTTATATGAAATCCCCCCCCCCCCAAAAAAAAAATTTAAAAATCAAAATTTTTTAACATTTTAGGCCAATTTGTTTTCTGCTACATATTTTTGGTGAAAAAATCGCAATAAGCGTAATTTGATTGGTTTGCGCAAAAGTTATTGCGTTTACTAACTACGGGAAAGATTTTTGTAATTTTTATTGTTTTTTTTTTTTAACTAGTAATGGCGGCGATCTGCGATTTTTTTTGTGGGGCTGCGACATTGCGGCAGACATTTTTGACACTTTTGGGGGTACCAGTGACATTACTGCAGTAATCAGTGCTATAAATATGCTCTGTTACTGTAAAAATGACACTGGCAGGGAAGGGGTTAACTTTATTAGAGATCAAGGGGTTAAGTGTGTCCCTAGGGGTGTGCTTCTAACTGTAAAGGGGCGTGGCTTTTGATGTAACCACAGAGACATACGATCCTACATAGGAGGATCATATGATCTCTACAGTTACATCAGGGAGAATGACAGACGGCTTAGTTTACATCAGCCGCCTGCCTTTCTCCGTCTCCAGCGGGAGATCGAGAATGGCCAGTGGACATCGGAGCCGCTGGTCAATCGCACTGGGATGGCAGTGAACGAGCGGGAGCGCGCCTCCGCGACGCGCTCTCGCCCCCTATTGGATCGCGGGCGAGTGATGTACCCATATGTCACTTTGCCCGGGGGGGGGGGGCTGACCGCCGCAGTATATGTACTTGGGGCGGTCGGCAAGTGGTTAACGAATAACTCCACTCTTGTTGAGAAGAACCCCCCCCCTTGGGTGATCTCTGTACATTGCAGGGATTGTAGCAAACCTTGTTGTAGATTCCTTCCTTTTGTTATTCTGAAGAAATCATTGTTTGTTCCTCTGTGTCCATGTGCAAAGTGAATGTGAATGGGAGTGACTTTATAATTATCAATCAGCTGCTGCACCTGCAGGGCTTTAATGAAGAAAGTGGCAGGGTCTGCATCCCTGTAGACGTGATTTCCTATTCGGAGTATCTCACCAAAAATGTGATGCCCAAAAATCTGACTTGTATCTCAGTGCAGACTTCTGGGAAAATCAGCGAGCCAATCACACCTGTCTATATGTGTACACAGCGCCTCCAGGTGGCCATATTGCATTTTACAGAAAATTACAGCAACAGCAGATTAAAAACGGAAAGGTCATTTTTAACTGCTTGCCGACCGCCCGAAGCAGATGTACTGCGGGCAGGCAGCCGCTTCCAGGCAAATCGCCGTACATGTACGGCGCTTGCTCTGGGGAGTCTAGGGGGCGAGCGTGTGCCACTGGCGGCGCGCTCCCGCCCCCCGCTCGTCAGCGGAGAAGCCGATGCCGCGGGCAGGCGCCTCAGATTGCCACCTCGGATTGCCGTCTGACACCCGCGATCGCTCCCCGCTGAGAGAGAAGGACGGTCGGATGTTGTAAACACAGCTGACCGTTCTTCTCCCTGGAATGATCACAGGGCTCCTGTGATCCTTCTATATAGGATCACATGTCTCTATGATCATTTCACAAGCCACGCCCCCCCCCCACAGTTAGAATCACTCCCCTGGGCTCACATTTAACCCCTTGATCACCAACAAGGTGTCACGAACCGGCAGGACTGGTAGTGGATCCTCTGGACCAGAGAGGCGATGGCACGGGTTGTACTAGAGGACCGGTTCTAAGCAGTTACTGGTCTTCACCAGAGCCCGCCGCAAGGCGGGATGGATTTGCTGCGGCGGTAACTACCAGGTCGTGTCCCCTAGTAACAACTCGACCCCTCTGGCAGCTGATATGGCGTGGTACACAGGGAGTAGGCAAGAGCGTAGTCGGACGTAGCAGAGGTCAGGGCAGGCGGCAAAGGTTCAAAGGCGAGTAGTCGGTAGCAACGGGTTCGGCAACAGGCAAAGCAAACAAACACAGCAGGGAACGCTTTCTCAAAGGCACAAGGCACAAAGATCCGGCAGGAAGCTGTGGGAGGAGAAGGTATTTATGGGTAGTGCACAGGTGAAGCCTAATTAAGTCAGCACTACCTCTCACAAACCTTAACCCTTAATAACCACTTTAGGCCAGGCACCAATCACTGGTGCACTGGCCCTTTGAATCTAAGAGTCCCGGCGCGCGAGCGCCCTAGAGAGCGGGGACGCACACGCCGAGACGCTGGAGTGCTGCCTGGAGGCATACGCTGTGAGCGCTCCGAGGCCAGCAGGAGGCCCGGAGCGCTCAGCGTAACACAAGGTTAACCCCTTCCCTGTCAAAGTCATTATTACAGTAACAGTACATATTTTTAGCACTGATTACTGCAGTAATGTCACTGGTCTCCCCAAAAGTGTCAAAAATGTCAGTCAGGGGTCCGATCTGTCCGCCACAATGTCGCAGTCCCGCTAAAAAAAAAAAAAATATCGCAGATCACCGCCATTACTAGTAAAAAAAAAAAAACACCACAACAACAAAAATGACATAAATCTTACCCTTACATTTTTTAAATTTTTTTTGGAATGTTATATAGCAGAATGTGAAAAAAATATTTTTTTCAAAATTGTCGCTCTTTTTGTTTTATTAGTGTAAAAAATAAAAATCGTACAGGTGGTCAAATACCACCAAAAGAAAGCAAGCTCTGTTTGTGGGGAAAAAAAGGACGTCAATTTAGTTTGGGTACAGCGTCGCACGACCGCGCAATTGTCCGTTGAAGTAACGCAGTGCCGAATTGCAAAATAGGGCCTGGTCATTAAGGGGGTAAAATCTTCCGGGGCGGAAGTGGTTAAGAACATACAATTACAATATAACTACTGTCACAATTCTATATATTATTTTTTTTTACTAAATTTTTTCCCCACGAAACTGGGAGTTGCCCTTTAATGATCGCTGCAAGTAAAAGGATTGGAAATGACATTGATTGATTGATTCTATTGGGGGGAGCTGAATAATCCTCTGCCCTGATGCCAGCACTTCCGCTGGTAGGGAATGGAGGCTGGTAGGGCTATGCATTTGGGGAGAAAACGGTACTTGCTTTTCTCCTGGTGTAGTTACCAGCCGCTGAGAAGATATCTTGCAGGGACTGTCTCCCGGATTCTTCATCTCTGGTTCTGATGCTGGGCAGAGACCATCAGTGCTCTGTCCTGTAGCCAGCGCTTTTGCCGGGGGGATAAACACTGGGGTAGTGTCCAAGTGCTGGGGAAACGGCTCACTGAGGTCATCCCTCGGACTCCCTGGATCTAACTCTGAGGGTGGGCAGAGGCCAGCGGCACTCTGCCCCGTAGCCAGCGCTTCTGCTGGGGGGATGAACATTGGGGTAGTGTCCAATTTTTGGGGAGGGAGAATTGCTTCCTCTACTCCCGGTGGGGATATCTGCTGTTGGGAAAACAGCTCACGCGGATCCTCTCTCAGACTCTCCGGATCCAACTCTTTTTCTGATGCTGGGCAGATGCCAGGGGCACTCTGCCCTGTAGCCAGCGCTTTTGCCGGGGGGATAAACACTGGGGTAGTGTCCAAGTGCTGGGGAAACGGCTCACTGAGGTCACCCCTCGGACTCGCTGGATCTACCTGCAGGGGCGTTGCTAGGTGGGAAAAAGACCAGGGGCTTCAGCCCGAAGGTAAATTTGATAACCCCTCCCACATTTTAGTCCCCCTAAGCTCCTCCCACATCTAAAAGTACCGCCCAAGCTCCACCCAATGCCCCCCTCAGTCAAGGGTCAGACATGGGGTGCTATGGAGAGGAGTACAGGGGGTCAGGAGGAGAGGAGAACAGGGGGGTCAGGAGAAGAGGAGAGCAGGGTGTCAGGAGAAGAGGAGAGCAGGGGGTCAGGAGGAGAGGAGAGCAGGGGGTCAGGAGGAGAGGAGAGCAGGGGGCCAGGAGGAGAGGAGAGCAGGGGGCCAGGAGGAGAGGAGAGCAGGGGGCCAGGAGGAGAGGAGAGCAGGGGGCCAGGAGGAGAGGAGAACAGGGGGCCAGGAGGAGAGGAGAACAGGGGGCCAGGAGGAGAGGAGAACAGGGGGCCAGGAGGAGAACAGGGGGTCAGGAGGAGAGGAGAGGAGAACAGGGGGTCAGGAGGAGGGGAGAACAGGGGGTCAGGAGGAGAGGAGAGAAGAGGAGAACAGGGGGTCAGGAGGAGAGAAGAGGAGAACATGGGGTCAGGAGGAGAGGAGAACAGGGGGTCAGGAGGAGAGGGGAGGAGAACAGGGGGCCAGGAGGAGAGGAGAACAGGGGGCCAGGAGGAGAACAGGGGGTCAGGAGGAGAGGAGAGGAGAACAGGGGGTCAGGAGGAGGGGAGAACAGGGGGTCAGGAGGAGAGGAGAGGAGAACAGGGGGTCAGGAGGAGGGGAGAACAGGGGGTCAGGAGGGGAGAACAGGGGGTCAGGAGGAGAGAAGAGGAGAACATGGGGTCAGGAGGAGAGGAGAACAGGGGGTCAGGAGGAGAGGGGAGGAGAACAGGGGGTCAGGAGGAGAGGAGAACAGGGGGCTAGGAGGAGAGGAGAACAGGGGGTCAGGAGGAGAGGAGAACAGGGGGTCAGGAGGAGAGAAGAACAGGGGGTCAGGAGGAGAGAAGAACAGGGGGTCAGGAGGAGAGGAGAACATGGGGTCAGGAGGAGAGGAGAACAGGGGGTCAGGAGGAGAGAAGAACAGGGGGTCAGGAGGAGAGGAGAACATGGGGTCAGGAGGAGAGGAGAACAGGGGTTCAGGAGGAGAGGAGAACAGGGGGTCAGGAGGAGAGGAGAACAGGGGGTCAGGAGGAGAGAAGAACAGGGGGTCAGGAGGAGAGAAGAACAGGGGGTCAGGAGGAGAGAAGAACAGGGGGTCAGGAGGAGAGGAGAACATGGGGTCAGGAGGAGAAGAGAACAGGGGGTCAGGAGGAGAGGAGAACAGGGGGTCAGGAGGAGAGGAGAACAGGGGGTCAGGAGGAGAGGAGAACAGGGGGTCAGGAGGAGAGAAGAACAGGGGTCAGGAGGAGAGGAGAACAGGGGGTCAGGAGGAGAGGAGAACAAGGGGTCAGGAGGAGAGGAGAACAAGGGGTCAGGAGGAGAGGAGAACAGGGGGTCAGGAGGAGAGGAGAACAAGGGGTCAGGAGGAGAAGAGGAGAACAGGGGGTAAGGAGGAGAGAAGAGGAGAACAGGGGGTAAGGAGGAGAGAAGAGGAGAACATGAGGTCAGGAGGAGAGGAGAACAGGGGGTCAGGAGGAGAGGAGAACAGGGGGTCAGGAGGAGAGGAGAACAAGGGGTCAGGAGGAGGGGAGAACAGGGGGTTAGAAGGAGAGAAGAGGAGAACAGGGGGTCAGGAGGAGAGGAGAACAGGGGGTCAGGAGGAGAGGAGAACAGGGGGTCAGGAGGAGAGGAGAACAGGGGGTCAGGAGGAGAGGAGAACAGGGGGTCAGAAGGAGAGGAGAACAGGGGGTCAGGAGGAGAGGAGAACAGGGGGTCAGGAGGAGAAGAGTAGAACAGGGGGTAAGGAGGAGAGGAGAACAGGGGGTCAGGAGGAGAGGAGAGGAGAACAGGGGGTCAGGAGGAGAGGAGAACAGGGGGTCAGGAGGAGAGGAGAACAGGGGGTCAGGAGGAGAGGAGAGGAGAACAGGGGGTCAGGAGGAGAGGAGAGGAGAACAGGGGGTCATGAGGAGAGGAGAAAAGGGGGTCATGAGGAGAGGAGAAAAGGGGGTCAGGAGGTCAGTGAAAATAAATGTCTGCTCTCATGGTAAAATAAATCAATAAATAAAAAGAGTAGACTGACAGGCTGGTAGACTTTAAAAAAGGATTACCAATGACATTTTCTGGGCTCCATACAATATAAGCCTGGGGGATGAGGAGAGGGGGGTCTGAGGAGGAGATGGAGGGAGTAGGTGAGGAGAGGGGGGTCTGAGGAGGAGATGGGGGGGTAGGTGAGGAGAGGGGGGTCTGAGGAGGAGATGGGGGAGGGGTAGGTGAGGAGAGGGGGGTCTGAGGAGGAGATTGGGGGTCTGAGGAGGAGATGGGGTTCTAGGGAAGAGAGGGGAGGGGTAGGTGAGGAGAAGGGGATGTCTGAGGAGGAGAAGGGGGTGTCTGAGGAGGAGATGGGGTGTCTGAGGAGGAGATGGGGGGATAGGTGAGGAGATGGGGTTCTAGGGAAGAGAGGGGAGGGGTAGGTGAGGAGAGGGGGGGTCTGAGGAGGAGAGGGGGGGTCTGAGGAGGAGATGGGGATCCGAGGAGGAGATGGGGGGGTAGGTGAGGAGATGGGGATCCGTGGAGGAGATGGGGGGGTAGGTGAGGAGATGGGGATCTGAGGAGGAGATGGGGGGAAGGTGGAAAGAGGGGGTCTGAGGAGGAGTTGGGGGGTAGGTGAGGAGATGGGGATCTGAGGAGGAGATGGGGGGGGTAGGTGAGGAGATGGGGGTCTGAGGAGGAGATGGGGGAGTATGCGAGGAGATGGGACTCTAGGGAAGAGAGGGGATGGGCAGGGACGGACTGACAACTCATGGGGCCCCGGGCATTAGGAGATCATGGGGCCCCCCGGGTTTAAAGATGGCCACCACTCGGCAGCCATCTTAACGATGCAACATTAATGTGGCAGGGCCATGTGGAGGGCACCAAGCTCCGTGACATACAGTGTGGCAGGAGACTTAAAGCTGGCAACCCAATAAAGGGACCAGGAGCCTCTTACGGGAAGTGCCACCTTAACAGCATCACGAGCCCCTGGGCAAAGTAATGCACTGGGGCTCCTACCAAGGAGGTGGTGACCTGCGGTGTGCATAGAGCGATGCGGCACACAGTGGCTGTGGCTATATTATGCTTCATATTGGTGTGGTTTTTTTAATTCACTTAGAAATTTTAGTTAGATTTTTTATAAAGTTTTTTTTTTTTTACATTTTTCTTTTTTTTTCTATTTTAATGTTCAAGTCGTTTTAAAATAATATAATTTTTTTACATTCTTTTCAGAATCCTGTTGGGGGGTGGGGGGGGGAGGGAGGCGCGTTGATGAAGTATCAGGGGTCTACATAGATTCCTGAAGTCTCATTTTTGAGACAGAGAAAGGGACTAATAACAAATCCCCAGTCCCTTTCTCTGTAGCCTCAGCTGCACTGCAGATGAATAAACAGGAGACAGAGGCTCCTCCCCATTCATGAACTGAAGCATAGGAAACACAAATACCTGCGGCTGCTGCTGACGGGAGAGGAAAAAAGGGGGCACTCTGGAGGTTATAACCTACAGACTCCCCCTTACATCCTCCAGAGTGCCCCCTTAGTAATACTATACTAAGGGGGTACTCTAGAAGCACTAAAGGAAACTCTAGAGGAGTTAGTACCTTTAGAGTGCCCCTTTTGTTCTGCTCCTCCAGGGTGCCCTTATTTAACATATTTAACCACTTGCCTACTGTGCACTTGCTGAGCCCAATTTTCAGCTTTCAGCACTGTTGCGTTTTGAATGACAATTGTGCGGTCATGCAACACTGCAACCAAACATACTTTTTAACCTTTTTTTTCCACACAAATAGAGCTTTATTTTGGTGGTATTTAATCACCACTGCGGTTTTGATTTCTTGCTAAATAAACAAAAAAAAAGGCAGAAAAACTTTCATAGTTTGTTATAAAATTTAGCAAATGGGTAATTTTTCTCCTTCACTTTTGTGCGCTGATGGGGCTACAGTAATAGGCTGCACTGATGGGCACTGAAGAGGCTGCACTGATGGGCACTGGTAGGTGGCACAGATTGCAAGCACTGGTGGGCACTGTTGGGGCTTCACTTATGATCAGTGCCCTGATTATCAGTATAGATGTCCCTTTTACAGAAGCTGGTTATCAGTTCTCTTCTCCCTTTTCTTACTCTGTCAGCATGAGGAAAGAAAAGCTGATAACCGGCTTCCGTATACATGCGGTCAGCTGCGATTGGATACAGCTGATCATGAGGTAAAAGCCACTGATTGGCTCTTTATCTCAATCTGTGATCAGTAATATCCGGAGAACACTGCAGTCACAGAGAGTGGTGGGTGCGATCATTGGAGGACATCATATGACGGCCTCCCAGAACTGGCCGCCATGCTGTAGCCATCATTTGGCTATAGTGCGGTTGACAAGTGGCTTAGTACCTCCTGGCCTGGTCACAACTCATGAGTGGCTGCTGATAAAATACTTTAGAAAAACAGATCGTTGTCTGTGATTCTAAAGAATACATGCGCAGTCTGGAGCCAGCCGATTGGTGACCGGCCGAGCTCGGTCTCTACTTGTGTGGCAGGAATGTGTGTATGCGAGTTTAACCACTTGCCAACCACAGCTGTACTTATACGGCGGCAGGTTGGCTCTGTTATGCCTAACGACGTACCTGTATGTCGTTTTGTGTAGCAGTTAGTTGAGGCCTGCGCACATGCCGATTGGCTAGAGAGGGAGCCAATTAGCGGGTCCGGCTCCCCATGGAGACAGAACGGCAGTCTTCCTAAGTAAAAATGACATACGGCTGTTTTGTCAGTGATGAACACAGGGATCCTCCTATTTAGGAACACAGGTTTCTGTGTTCATCCAGCAAGTTCACCCCCCCCCACAGTTAGAAAGCATCCCCTAGGGACACATTTAACCCTTTGACCGCCCCTGGTGTTAACCTCTTTCCTGCCAGTGTCATTAGTACAGTGACAGTGCATATTTTTAGCACTGATTACTGTAGTAATGTCACCGGTCCCCCCAAAAAGTGTCAAAAATGTCAGTTAGGGGTCCGATCTGTCCGCCCCAATGTCGCAGTCCCGCTAAAAATCGCAGATCACTGCCATTTCTAGTAAAAAAAAAAAAAAAAAAAATGACATAAATCTTTCCCCTAGTTTGTAGACGCGACAACTTTTGGGCAAACCAATCAAAATACACTTATTTTTTTTTTGCCAAACATATGTTGCAGAATACAAATTGGACTAAAATGATGAAAAAAATAGATTTTTTAGTTTTGTTTTATTGGGAATGTTTTATAGCAGAAAGTAAGTTTTTTGTTTTTTTTGTTTATAGTGCAAAAAAAAAAACCACACAGGTGATCAAATACCACCAAAAGAAAGCTCTGTTTGTGGGGGGAAAAAGGACATTGATTTTATTTGGGTACATCGTCGCACGACCGTGCAATTGTCAGTTAAAGTAACGCAGTGCCGTATTGCAAAAAATGGCATGGTCATTGAGGGGGTAAAACCTATCCAGTCCTTAAGTGGTTAAGCCACATCTCACTGCCTGATCTGAGGCTGAGCCCATCAGTTCTCTAATCAGCTGGCTCCAGACTGCGCATGCACAGTTCACAGTAACCGAGAAGGATTTTGTTTTTCTAAAGTGTTTCACTGCCAGCTAATTATGAGTTGTGGGTGCCGGGTGGCCAAGCCAGCAAAGGATCCAGATGTATTTGTGTTTGCTTCCCTTTTGTTTTGCCTGCAGAAATCGCAGGTGCAGCAGAGTGGGGGTAGCAGGGACAGTATTTGTAATGACAGGCGAGGATACTGCTGAGTAAGACAGGTACTCTTATTGAACCCCCTCTCCTACTGTGGTGTTTGAGGGAGATTCACAGCACAAGGCTAGCAGAGAATGCAGGGACAGGAGGTGTGCAGGCTGGAAGGCTGATAAGAAGCCAGTGCAGGGACCTCTGTTATCAAGCATGGGAAGTGGGGGGGGGGGGGGGGGGGAGCACGGGAAGGATCACAGAGGCATTGTGCAGTGGCCGGGAGAACAGAAGAGACCAGGCCCGGACTGGGACAAAAAATAGGCCCGGGCATTTTAGACTGAGCAGCCTTTTTTTTTTTTTTTAATTTAAACCAAATTACAAATAATGACAGCTACCAGTTTCTCAATGTCTTTTAGTTCTATTTAGCCTGCTGCAGTTACTGCACATCATTTTTAGCACTAACCCATTAGTGGCTGGGGAGGGGGAGGTGTAATCAGTGGCAGTACTGGGGGGAGGGGGTGAATTGAGTGGCAGTGCTGGGGGGGAGGAGTCAGTGGCAGTGCTGGGGGGATGGAATCAGTGGCAGTGCTGGGGGGATGGAATCAGTGGCAGTGCTGGGGGGATAAAAATCAGTGGCAGTGCTGGGGGGGATGGAATCAGTGGCAGTGCTGGGGGGATGGAATCAGTGGCAGTGCTGGGGGGATGGAATCAGTGGCAGTGCTGGGGGGATAAAAGCCAGTGGCAGTGCTGGGGGGATGGAGTCAGTGGCAATGCTGGGGGGATGGAGTCAGTGGCAATGCTGGGGGGATGGAGTCAGTGGCAATGCTGGGGGGATGGAGTCAGTGGCAGTGCTGGGAGGATGGAGTCAGTGGCAGTGCTGGGAGGATGGAGTCAGTGGCAGTGCTGGGGGGATGGAATCAGTGGCAGTGCTGGGGGGATGGAGTCAGTGGCAGTGCTGGGAGGATGGAGTCAGTGGCAGTGTTGGGGGGGAGGAGTCAGTGGCAGTGCTGGGGGGATGGAGTCAGTGGCAGTGCTGGGGGGATGGAATCAGTGGCAGTGCTGGGGGGATGGAATCAGTGGCAGTGCTGGGGGGATGGAATCAGTGGCAGTGCTGGGGGGATGGAATCAGTGGCAGTGCTGGGGGGATGGAATCAGTGGCAGTGCTGGGGGGATGGAATCAGTGGCAGTGCTGGGGGGATGGAATCAGTAGCAGTGCTGAGGGGATGGAGTCAGTGGCAGTGCTGGGAGGATGGAATCAGTGGCAGTGCTGGGGGGATGGAATCAGTGGCAGTGCTGGGGGGATGGAATCAGTGGCAGTGCTGGGGGGATGGAATCAGTAGCAGTGCTGAGGGGATGGAGTCAGTGGCAGTGCTTGGGAGGGGAGTCAGTGGCAGTGCTGGGGGGATGGAGTCAGTGGCAGTGCTGGGGGGATGGAGTCAGTGGCAGTGCTGGGAGGATGGAGTCAGTGGCAGTGCTGGGAGGATGGAGTCAGTGGCAGTGCTGGGAGGATAGAGTCAGTGGCAGTGCTGGGAGGATAGAGTGGGGGGGGGGATTGGATGTGATCAGTGTGGAGGGAGGATGGAATTAGTGGCAGTGTTGGGGGAGGGGATGGGAGGAGTGGCAGCGTTGAGCGAGGGGATGGGAGGCATGGCAGCGTGGAGCAAGGGGATGGGAGGAGTGGCAGCATGGAGGGAGGGAATGGGAAGAGTAGCAATGTAGAGGGGGGATATAGGAGAAATGGCAGCGTGGAGGGAGGGGATGGGAGGAGTGGCAGCGTGGAGGGTGGGGAGGAGTGGCAGCGTGGAGGGAGGAAAGGGAAGTAGTGTCAGTGTGGACGGAGGGGAGGAGTGGCAGCGTGGAGGGGAGGCAGTGTGGAGGGAGGCAGCATGGAGGGAGGGGATGAGTGGCAGTGCTGGTGGTGGGTGGCATCAGTGGCCATGCTGGGTGGAGGGATGGGATCAGTGACATTGTTGGGGGGAGGTCAGTGGCAGTGCTGGGGGGATCAGATCAGTGACAGTGCTAGGGGGGGATCAGTGACAGTGCTGGGGGGGGATCAGTGACAGTGCTGGGGGGGGGGTCAGTGACAGTGCTGGGGGGGGATCAGTGACAGTGCTGGGGGGAATCAGATCAGTGACAGGGCTGGGGGGGATCGGCTCAGGGACAGGGCTGGGGGGGGGGGATCAAATCAATTACAGGGCTTGGGGGGAATCAGATCAGTGACAGGGCTGGGAGGGGATCGGATCAGTGACAGGGCTGGGAGGGGGGGTTCGGATCAGTGACAGGGCTGGGGTAGGGGGATCGGATCAGTGACAGGGCTGGGAGGGGGGGGATCGGATCAATGACAGGGCGGGGGGATCAGATCAGTGACAGAGCTGGGGAATCGGATCAGTGTCAGGGCTGGGAGGGAGGGATTGGATCAATGACAGGGCGGGGCGGGGCGGGGGGGGTCAGATCAGTGACAGGGCTGGGGGGGGGGGGAAATCGGATCAGTGACAGGGCTGGGAGGGGATTGGATCAGTGACAACAGGGCTGGGAGGGGGGGATCGGATCAATGACAGGGCGGGGGGGGATCAGATCAGTGACAGGGCTGGGGGGGGGAATTGGATCAGTGACAGGGCTGGGAGGGGATTGGATCAGTGACAGGGCTGGGAGGGGGGGATCGGATCAATGACAGGGCAGGGGGGGGGGATCAGATCAGTGACAGGGCTGGGGGGGGATCGATCAGGGACAGGGCTGGGGGGGGTAAATCAAATCAATTACAGGGCTGGGGGGGAATCGGATCAGTGACAGGGCTGGGAGGGGATCGGATCAGTGACAGGGCTGGGAGGGGGGGGTTCGGATCAGTGACAGGGCTGGGGTAGGGGGATCGGATCAGTGACAGGGCTGGGAGGGGGGTTCGGATCAGTGACAGGGCTGGGGTAGGGGGATCGGATCAGTGACAGGGCTGGGGTAGGGGGATTGGATCAGTGACAGGGCTGGGGAATCGGATCAGTGACAGGGCTGGGAGGGGATCGGATCAGTGACAGGGCTGGGAGGGGATTGGATCAGTGACAGGGCTGGGGAATCGGATCAGTGACAGGGCTGGGAGGGGATCGGATCAGTGACAGGGCTGGGAGGGGATCGGATCAGTGACAGGGCTGGGAGGGGGGGGGGGTTCGGATCAGTGACAGGGCTGGGGTAGGGGGATCGGATCAGTGACAGGGCTGGGAGGGGGGGTTCGGATCAGTGACAGGGCTGGGGTAGGGGGATCGGATCAGTGACAGGGCTGGGAGGGGGGATTGGATCAATGACAGGGCGGGGGGGGAATCAGATCAGTGACAGGGCTGGGGAATCGGATCAGTGACAGGGCTGGGAGGGGGGGATTGGATCAATGACAGGGCGGGGAGGGGATCAGATCAGTGACAGGGCTGGGGGGGGGGGGGAAATCGGATCAGTGACAGGGCTGGGAGGGGATCGGATCAGTGACTGGGCGGGGGGGGGGTCACATCAGTGACAGGGCTGGGGGGGGGATCGGATCAGTGACAGGGCGGGGAGGGGATCGGATCAGTGACAGGGCGGGGGGGGTCAGATCAGTGACAGGGCTGGGGGGGGGGGGGGATCGGATCAGTGACAGGGCTGGGAGGGGATCGGATCAGTGACAGGGCTGGGAAAGGGGGGATTGGATCAGTGACAGGGCTGGGAGGGGATTGGATCAGTGACAGGGCTGGGAGGGGATTGGATCAGTGACAGGGCTGGGAGGGGATTGGATCAGTGACAGGGCTGGGAGGGGGGGATTGGATCAATGACAGGGCGGGGAGGGGATCAGATCAGTGACAGGGCTGGGGGGGGGGGAAATCGGATCAGTGACAGGGCTGGGGGGGGGGGAATCGGATCAGTGACAGGGC
Source organism: Pelophylax lessonae (assembly GCF_965119305.1). NCBI lineage: Eukaryota > Metazoa > Chordata > Amphibia > Anura > Ranidae > Pelophylax > Pelophylax lessonae. Next base: position 74,806,347 of record NC_138771.1, on the reverse strand, counting down.
TGGGAGGGGATCGGATCAGTGACAGGGCGGGGGGGGGGTCAGATCAGTGACAGGGCTGGGGGGGGGGATCGGATCAGTGACAGGGCTGGGGGGGGGGATCGGATCAGTGACAGGGCTGGGAGGGGATCGGATCAGTGACAGGGCTGGAGGGGGGAATCGGATCAGTGGCAGTGCTGAGGGGGTGGTCAGTGGCAGTGATGTGGGGTGAGGGTTAGTTGCAGTGCTGAGGGGGGTTCAGTAGCAGTGCTGAGGGGGGGTCACTTCACTTACCTTGTCCTTGCTGGCTGTAGCTGACTTTACCTCCATCATCAGCCACAGAGAGAAGAGGAGGAGGGGAGGGAGCGCGTAGGAAGGATCACAGAGGAATCTGTGCTGAGACTGCAGGGCTGGAGGAGACAGATAGTGACAGGCTGGATCAGTGTGAGTGCTGTGAGTACTCACCGCTCTTCTAGTAGTGCTGAGGGGAGAGAGAGGAGTCAGCAATGTGCAGCTGCCCGGGAGACCTGAAGTTCAAGCAGTATGTGCTGACAGGCAGCATGGGTAGGTGAGAGGGCTCTAAGGATGAGGAAGAGAGGTGTGAGGAGAAGATAGGGAAGGTTTTGGGCTGAGTTCTCCCCCCTTGTACTTACAGACCACACCGGGAAGCATCGTTTTCCTCCCTCCAGCCATTGGACAAGGGGATAGAGGGGGACGGCAGCCTTCTCTCACTGCACAGCGCTCTCTATTGCCACCTGCAGGCTGGAGGGAGGAGAAAGTCTAATCCTGCGTGACATCACTGGTTGCTAGACGCCAAGCGGCAGGCTAAGTAGCAACCAGTGTGTCCGAAGCAGCAGACCAGGAAGTACAGCCAGATGAGGGCCGCCCAGCCAGAACAGAGGGGAGAAGGCTCGGGGCTAATAGTTATTTAAAATGAACAGGAGACTTGGGGCTTTTCGGGGGAACACTCGGGGCTATAGCCCTGGTCAGCCCCCCCCTGCCGACGCCACTGTCTACCTGTGAGGGTGGGCAGAGGCCAGCGGCACTCTGCCCCATAGCCAGCGCTTCTGCTGGGGGGATGAACATTGGGGTAGTGTCCAATTTTTGGGCAGGGAGAATTGCTTCCTCTACTCCCGGTGGGGATATCTGCTGTTGGGAAAACAGCTCACGCGGATCCTCTCTCAGACTCTCCGGATCCAACTCTTTTTCTGATGCTGGGCAGATGCCAGGGGCACTCTGCCCTGTAGCCAGCGCTTTTGCCGGGGGGATAAACACTGAGGTAGTGTCCAAGTGCTGGGAAAACGGCTCACTGAGGTCACCCCTCGGACTCGCTGGATCTACCTGTGAGGGTGGGCAGAGGCCAGCGGCACTCTGCCCCGTAGCCAGCGCTTCTGCTGGGGGGATAACCACTGGGGTAGTGTCCAAGTGCTGGGGAAACGGCTCACTGAGGTCACCCCTCGGACTCGCTAGATCTACCTCTGAGGGTGGGCAGAGGCCAGCGGCACTCTGCCCCGTAGCCAGCGCTTCTGCTGGGGGGATAACCACTGGGGTAGTTTCCAAGTGCTGGGGAAACGGCTCACTGAGATCATCCCTCGGACTCCCTGGATCTAACTCTGAGGGTGGACAGAGGCCAGCGGCACTCTGCCCCATAGCCAGCGCTTCTGCTGGAGGGATGAACATTGGGGTAGTGTCCAATTGTTGGTGAGGGAGAATTGCTTCCTCTACTCCCGGTGGGGATACCTGCTGTTGGGAAAACAGCTCACGCAGATCCTCTCTCAGACTCTCCGGATCCAACTCTTTTTCTGATGCTGGGCAGATGCCAGAGGCACCCTGCCCTGTAGCCAGTGCTTCTGCTGGGGCACCAGATGAGATACTCTGGACTTGCTGCTGATCACCATTTCCCAGCCTTCCAGCGCCTGTCTCAACTCCCCCTTCTGAGACCTTCATGCTATTAGCTTGTCTCGCTGCCTGGGGGACCTCCAGTGCGTTCCGGCATTCTAGCGATTGCAGTGCCCTCTGTATCATCGCTGCTTCTTCCATTGCAGTTAGTACGGGAAAAGGCAGGGTCACCCCTGGCCCCATTTGCTTCTCATCTTCGTGACTGTCTGCTATTTCTCTCGGACAGTCCCAGGCAACGGGAGCCATGCCAGGCTGCTGATCACCGTCAAACAGCCGCTTGTAGGCAATCTCGAGCTCCCATTGCTGCTCAACCAGGAACTCCAATTCCTCCAGGTCACACGCCCCGTCGGGGAGGTCCAGCTCCTCATCTCGGAAATCCAGAATGTGTTCCAGCCGCCACTCCTCATCGCTCCCAAAGTCTGGGTCTCCGTACATTTTTTGATGGAGCAGCCCCACGCCGCCATAGCCAACGCCTTCTGTCGGGCTGCCATCTGCTGTACCTGGCCACATTTGAGCCGCGAACCACCGGAGGGCTCTGTAGCTGGCGTCCAGCCTCATTTCCTCCTGGACCAATCTTCTGAGCTCCGTCTTCCCCTCATCTCGCGGTCGTTCCCTCAGGAACACCTCTCGCGCACGGTACTGCTTCCGGGACATCTCTGTGGAGGAGGGAAGGATCTTCCCCTGATGGTGCCGCTCGTGGCTTAGCGCCTCATGCCAGAGTTGCCGGCGGATCACATCCTCCCAGCCGAGCCTGGTGTGCTCTGTCACTGGCCCCCGATGGCGCTTCCGCATGCCTTGCAGCCTCCTCCCGAACTCCGCTCTCATGCTGGCTGGTCCCCGTATCACTCCTCGGCAGCTGCCCAGATCTTGAATCCTGGTGGTGGTTTGGATGTCCTGGACTGCAGGAGACATCCCACCGCTGCCAACCAATGTAACGGATCTTAGTACCCCAGCTGAGCACATCCGCCGGACCTGTGTCTCCTGTCTTCCAAACGCACCCACAGCCTGCGGAGAAGCCATATCCAGCCCTTAACCCCTCAATCACGAGACAATCCACACAGGTGTTGAGGGTTAACCATGCAGAGCTTAAACTGTTTATTACATTCCAAGACACAGTTTTACACACAGTTAGGGAAACTCCCTTTAGCCTGGCCACAGCGGGGGAAGGGGACAAGGAGCAAGCCAATGGGAACTGAACATTTTTACATTGAAACAGTCTCTTAATACACACCCCCTGCGGAGAAATGTCTCCAGCTCAGACCATTGTCCACACAATTAGACACAGAAACAGGAGGGGGGGGGGGGATGGGTTGTAACATTACATTACATTAACTCAATGCCATGAGTCAGTTGTTCAGAGGATGAATAAAGGGAAAATAAAATGCAATGTCCCAAACTCATAAGAAAATGACACAAAGGGGTTTACAATCCAGGGACAGGGTGATCCGTCACCCATAGTGATGGTTAGTACCGTCACATCTCTTCCCCCCAAAGGTAGACTAATCCAGGTACTAGACCTCCAACTGGTCTGTGCCTGAGTTAGTCAGGTAACAAGTCCCAAAGAGTCAATTTCTGTTTGCCTGGATAATTTGTCGGCGTTGCCGTTTTGCTTCCCAGGGCAGTAGTGGATGGTAAAGTCAAAAGGCTGCAGTGCCAAACTCCAGTAGCTTCTGGCCCATAGTCTGTCAGTAGGAGGCTTGCGCACAGTCCCCTCCAAAACACACAGTGACAGTGGGTTCTGTCACAGGATCTATAGTGGTATGGACTGGGTAATGTGTTAGGATCTCAACTGGTATGGACTGGGTAATGTGTTAGGATCTATACTGGTATGGACTGGGTAATGTGTTAGGATCTATACTGGTATGGACTGGGTAATGTGTTAGGATCTGTACTGGTATGGACTGGGTAATATGTTAGCATCTATACTGGTATGGATTGGGTAATGTGTTAGGATCTATACTGGTATGGACTGGGTAATGTGTTAGGATCTATACTGGTATGGACTGGGTAATGTGTTAGGATCTATACTGGTATGTACTGGGTAATGTGTTAGGATCTATACTGGTATGGACTGGGTAATGTGTTAGGATCTGTACTGGTATGGACTGGGTAATATGTTAGCATCTATACTGGTATGGATTGGGTAATGTGTTAGGATCTATACTGGTATGGACTGGGTAATGTGTTAGGATCTATACTGGTATGTACTGGGTAATGTGTTAGGAAGGAAAGGATGCCACATCGTCTGATGGAAATGAAAATTATCACCCTACAGAGGGCCGAATTCAAAGACACCCCGAAAATCAAAGTGAAAAAACAATGCAGCAGGGGAGTCCATTTTGCTGAAATTTCATTGCAGGACCTCAGAATGGTCCTCAGTAGTTTGTATGGCCCCCACGTGCTTGTATGCATGCCTGACAACATCAGGGGATTCTCCTAATGAGACGGCGGATGGTTTCCTGGGGTATTTTCTCCCAGATCTGGACCAGGGCATCACTGAGCTCCTGAACAGACTGAGGTGCAACCTGGCAGCGTCGGATGGATCAAAACATAATGTCCCAGAGGTGTTCTATTGGATTAAGATCAGGCGAGCGTGGGGGCCATTCAATGGCATCAATTCCTTCATCCTTCAGGAACTGGCTATATACTCTCGCCACATGTCCTGCATTGGCATTGTCTTGCACCTGGAGGAACCCAGGACCCACTGCACCAGCATAGGGTCTGACAATGGGTCCAAGAATTTCATCCCGATACCTAATGGCAGTCAGGGTGCCATTGTCTAGCCCAGTGGTTCTTAACCTTGTTGGAGGTACTGAACCCCACCAGTTTCATATGCGCATTCACCGAACCCTTCTTAATTGAAAAAATAAAATATGATTTTTTTCAAATTCAAAACATAGGTATATATTTAGGTATATATTTATACATAGGTGCACAAAATGAACAAAACGATTAAAAAATAAAACCATAAAAAAAAAGGCTCCATAGCTCAGGGGTTAGAGCACTGGTCTTGTAAACCAGGGGTCGCGAGTTCAAATCTCGCTGGGGCCTCCCTGCAAGTGTTGGCGACTGTATCTCAAAAAAACGGAATTTTTGTAAAATCTTACCTGTAAAATTCCTTTCTCTGAGTCCTCCGACAGTCGCCGCCCACTTCATATTCATCACCAATGGGGTTATGTCCTTTATTCCGTAGGAGTAGCTAGGCAATAGAATATGTTAATACAAAGATTTTTAACATATCCCACCCCCAGGGGGTGGTCCCCTCAGTACATAACCCTCCACTTCCTGTATCCAACTCAGTTTCAGTGGAATAGCAGTAGAGAGTACATCAAAACCCCAAAAGAGGGGCGGGGGCGGCGACTGTCGGAGGACTCAGAGAAAGGAATTTTACAGGTAAGATTTTACAAAAATTCCGTTTTCTCTTACGTCCTCCGACAGTCGCCGCCCACTTCATATTCATCACCAATGGGGAAGTCCCAAAGCAGTGTAAACATGAGGGGTGGGAAGAACACAGCCGCGCCCAAGGCAACGCCGTCTCCCCATCAGAGAAAGGAACCTTACCAAAGGAAGGAAACCAGTTGGGCATAAGAACAAAACACTCGCTCAACAGGAGCAAGAGAACCCAGGGAAAAAACAAAAATCCCAAAAAGCCAAAGAACCCGTAACAAGGGCTCTAGGGAACTGCCGCACTAAGAACCTTGCGGCCAAAGGAAGCATCAGCCGATGCCTGAACATCTACTCTGTAGAATATCGTGAAAGTGTGTACGGTCGACCAAGTCGCCGCCTCACACACCTGGGCCACAGAGGCCCCATGACGACAGGCCCAAGACGTACTCAGAGATCTGGTAGAGTGCGCCTTCACAGGTACAGGGGGAACTTTTCCCCTCAAAGCATAGGCCTGATCAATGGTCTGTCTGATCCATTTGGCGATTGTAGAAGCCGACGCCGCCATGCCCTTCCGAGGACCTCCCGGAAGGACAAACAAGGCATCCGACTTGCGAGAAGACTCAGTCGATGTGAAATAGACTCTAATCGCCCGGACAACATCCAAGGAGTGAAGCAACACCTCCGTCGGATGCTTCGGCTTCGCGCAAAGCGAAGGTTTGACAATGTCCACATTGAGATGAAAGTCCGAAACCCTTTTTGGAAGAAAAGAAGGGTTAGGTCGCAAGACCACCTTGTCCAAATGCACAACCAGACACGGAGACTTGTAGGACAAGGCTGCCAGCCCCGACACTCGTCGAGTCGAGGTGATAGCCACCAAAAAGGCGACCTTCCTGGACAACAAAGACAGCGAGATCTCCCTGAACCTTTCAAAAAGGAGCACGCTGCAATACTGACAGAACTAGATTCAAGTCCCAAGGGGTAAGAGGTTCCCTCCTAGGAGGGATCAGATGACGTACCCCCCGCACAAAAGTGCTAACCAAAGAATCAGATGCCACAGGCCGCCGAAAAAGAACGGCCAAAGCAGACACCTGACCCTTGATCGTGGCCAGCGCCAGACGCTGGTCAACACCCGTCTGAAGGAAGGGCAACACCCTAGACACCGAATAAGTGTCAGGAGAGAAACCCCTGGATACGCACCAGGCAAAATACGCCTTCCAAGTACGGTAATAAACCTTCCGAGGAAGACTCCCTCGCATTTATTAAGGTGTAAATGAACTCAGGGGAAAGACCCCTGTTCTTCAGGACCTCGGTTTTAACCGCCAGGCCGTCAAGGCCAGCGACTGTAAAGCAGGATGGAAGATCGGTCCTTGCGACAGAAGATCTTCTCGAAAAGGCAGACGCCACGGGGCGTCGATTGTCAGATTTACGAAGTCTGCGTCCCAGGACCGGCGAGGACAGTCCGGTGTCACAAGAATCACCGTGGTCGGTTCCGCGAAGGAACCTGGACAGCAATTGAATCGGCGGGAACACATACATCAGATGGTACTGATGCCACGGGGCAACCAACGCGTCCAACGCGTCTGCCCGAGGATCGCACTCCTTGCCACGAACCGTGGTACTTTGTAGTTCAGACGAGACGCGAACAGGTCTACCTCCGGAAGACCCCACCGCGCGCACAACATCTGGAAGACAGCCGGGTGAAAGGACCATTCTCCCTGGTCCAGGGTTCGACGGCTCAGAAAAAACCGCCTGCCAAATTTTCACCCCCGGAATGTGACCTGCCGATATTGCCGGGACATGCGTCTCGGCCCAAGACAGAATCGCGGCCACTTCTCGAGCCGCCCGGGCACTCCTGGTGCCCCCTTGGTGATTGATGTAAGTCACCGCCGTGGCATTGACCGTCTGCACCCGAACCGGGTTCCAACGACGAAGACAGAGGAGTATCGCTCGCAGTTCCAGAACGTTGATCGGAAGGGAGGATTCCTCCGTCGACCAAACACCCTGGGCGGACAGAACGCCCAGAACACCACCCCAGCCCGACAGGCTGGCGTCCGTGGCGATCATCGTCCATGAAAGGGGACGAAAAGACTTGCCCCCCCGATACTGAGGGGGATAGAAGCCACCACAGAAGATCCCTTCTGGTCTGAGAACTCAATGACATCTGGAGATCCAGAGACTGCGGACGCCCGTCCCACCTGGACAATATCTCCGCTTGGAGATCCCGCGTGTGAAACTGGGCGAAGGGAAATCGCCTCGAAAGCCGAGACCATCAATCCCAGACACCGCATGCACGTCCGAAAGGACGAAGATGGAACGTCCCTGAGGGACCTGACTGCCTCCTAAAGAGCTGCGAGTTTTTCTTCCGGCAGGAAGACCTACGCCTGGACAGAGTCCAGAATCATACCCAGGTAAGAAAACCGAACCGATGGGCACAATGTCGACTTTGGAAAATTGATCGTCCAACCAAACTCCTGCAGAGTCTGTAACGTGAAGGACAGATCCTCCTCCAGACCCTGGCTGGTCGCAGACACCAGATATCCCAGGACCGAGATGCCCTGGGCTCTCAACAAAGCCAGAACAGGCGCCAGCACCTTGGTGAACACCCGCGGAGCCGAGGCGAGGCCAAAAGGCAATGCCACAAACTGGGCATGATCTTCCGCTATGGCGAATCGAAGGTACCTCTGGTGCCCCTCGAAAATCGGGATGTGAAGATACGCATCCTTCAAGTTGATGGAGGCCATGAACTCCCCTGGAATCAGGGCAGCCACCACCGACCGCAGAGATTCCATGCGAAACTTGCGCACCCGCACAAAGCGGTTCAGAGCTTTCAAGTCCAGAATCGGACGTACCTTGCTCTCCTTCCTGGGCACGGTGAACAGAATGGAATAGAACCCCCGAAACTGTCCCGATGAGGCACCGGGACCACCACTCCCCGAGCCCTCAGGTTCTGCACCGCTAGATGCAGGTCCCGCAAACGCTCCGGGGATAGCAGAAGATTTGAGGGAAAAAATCTGCTCTCCGGCCGAGAGAGAAACTCGATCTTGTACCCAGATCGAACGATTTTCTGAACCCACCTGTCCCGAACCCGGGACAGCCATGGCTGAGCGAAAACCGAGCAAGCGTCCCCCCACCCCTGAGTCGGGTGAGGGCGCCCCTTTAGGCCGCACTGTTGTGGGCCGCGGAATCGGTGTGTTAGCCTCGACCTTTGGACGGCTTGCCCCTATAGTGTGACCGAAAGGCACGAAAAAAGACCCCTGAGGGGGCCGAAAGGAGACATGCTTCTTACCAGGAGCCGTCTTAGTCTTGTGGGATCGAGGCAAGAGCGTGCTCTTACCACCCGTGACCCCCTAAATTAGGGCATCAAGGGATTCACCAAGAAGGCGAGAACCACCAAAAGGCAGAGTAGCTAAGGTCTTACGCGAAGATTGGCCACCGACCAACACTTCAACCAAACCAGGCGGCGAGACAACACCGCCAAACCATGTACACGTGCAGCCAACGGAACCATATCCAGGTCCGAATCACACAAATACATGACACCCTGGTGGATTTGATCCACCATATCCCAAGTCGCCTGGAGGGCAGAATCAGCCACCAGGACACGTCTAATCACCTGCGTCCAGCTCGCGACCACCTGGGCCGCCATAAGTGAAGCAATAAGGCTTTAAACATAGAACCCATAATAGAATAGGTATGACAGACAAGGGACTCCATCTTCTTGTCCGTGGCATCCCGGAACACCGGGGTGTCTTCAGCAGGAATCGCAGTGGACTTGTTCAAAACTGCTATCGCGTGGTCCACCGGAGGGGGGACACACCAACGCTCATCAGTAGCGGTTGTAAAAGGATAGCGTAGCTTAAACCTACTCGGTACAGCAAAAGGTTTGCGTATATTACGCCAATGTTCATTCACAGCGCGTTAAAAACATCAGTGCAGGGAAACACCTGCGACATTTTGCGCCTTTTCTGCGTCCCATAAGCCACCAAGGCAGCAGGGGGACATTGTTCATCCTCTAAACGCAGTGTTTGCTTGAGAGAAGCAACCAATACATCCATGAGTGCAAGCTCTTCAGACGAGCCAGGGGAAGAATTATCAACCCCCTCTACCTCAGCCTCCACCTCTGACCCTACAAGGTCCAGGGAGGAACGGGACCCCGATAGGGAGACCCCAGCCACAGCAGCCCCATCACCATCCCCCTCCGAACCAGAGGAAATTAAAACTCTGGGCCATGTGTGGATTGAGCAGCCACCAGCAGGTGCACCTGAGCAGCAAGATTAGCCACAAACGCAGCCAAAACCCCCCCCCTGGAGGGGGGGGGGGGGAGAGAGACAGCAGTCCCTTGTGAGCCCACCAAGGTGGCAGGAATTTTGCTTTCCTGAGAATCCATTGCCCCCAGAGCAGATCGGAAAAGAAAGGGTTAACAGCCCCCACAACAAGCGCGGCGAGCGCTGCCCACCGCACACACACACTTAGCCCAATATGAGACCCCCACAGGGAGAAAAGGCTAAACTTAGGTAATGACACAGAGATAAATAAAACCTGTAAGGTCCAATGCTGCTGCTGCTGCTCCGATCGGTGCGCCCAGGGATGTGATGCAATACAGGGCGCTTCTGTGTAAGCCTATGCAAGGCTACAAGAAAATGGCCGCCAGCAGTGTTACCATGCGGCCGGAGCGAGCGCTGACAAAATGGCGTCGTTTGGCGCCGAAAACTCCGCTCCCTCACACAGTGAAAAGCACAGTAAACATGGCGGACCGCCGCAGCGGTCTTAGAAATGTGCCCCAACACGATACATGCATGTTATACAGCACACAGTCTGACACACAGATCCAGTCTGACACAGAAGTGCAGCACAGCCCCCCTCCTTGCAGCCCACAGCATGCACCAGAGAGATAGGGAACATTTACAGTGTGACAGAGGCAGGGTAACACAGTCCCAGACTGACAGCCCTCAGACAGACAGGTCCCCACATAGATTTACACTTACCTCATAGGTGGCGTGGGGAACCCGCACAGGCGAACAAGCCGCTGTACATGAGACAGGGAGAGTCGCATCCAGGACGCAGCAATGGTGGGTTGAGAAACCGCACAGCGTCCAGTGAGGTAGCCACCTCACCATAGCATCCCTGCACCGAACAGGGATGGGTCGTTCAGAAACTTCAGGAGCGGTACCTGACTGAACGCTCGATGGCGGGCCGAGAAACCACTGACCCACAACCTGCGACCAGGGGGGTCAGCCCGAGACGCAACCCGCATGATCCTCTTCATCAGAAGAACTAAACTAATGCTGGTAAAAAATAACAGCTAAGTAAAGAAAGAGAAAAAAACTCAAATAAAATCAAAAGAAATGAAAAGGCTGAGACAAAAGTCCTAGCATAGAGACATGCAGCCACTCCTGACAAGCTAGACATTGAAACTGAGTTGGATACAGGAAGTGGAGGGTTATGTACTGAGGGGACCACCCCCTGGGGGTGGGATATGTTAAAAATCTTTGTATTAACATATTCTATTGCCTAGCTACTCCTACGGAATAAAGGACATAACCCCATTGGTGATGAATATGAAGTGGGCGGCGACTGTCGGAGGACGTAAGAGAAACAAAACCATTAAGAACAAAGAACAAAACCATTAAAACATGGGGTGTCAGGAGGGCATACTATGGGGTGTCAGGAGAGAACACACTGAGGGGGGAGGTGTTGGGAGGGCATACTATGGGGTATCAGGAGGGCACACACTGGGGGGGCTGGGAGGACATACCATGGGGTGTCAGGAGGGAACACACTGGGGGGAGGTGTTGGGGAGGGCATTCCATGGGGTATCAGGAGGACATACACTGGGGGGGGGGGTTTGGGAGGGCATACCATGGGGTATCAGGAGGGCACACATTGGGGGGAGGTGTTGGGAGAGCATTCCATGGGGTATCAGGAGGGCACACACCAGGGGGTATTCACAATGCTTTATTGAGCTAAATGAAAAGGACATGCATTTCCATCTGTCAGCTAACAGCACCTCTATGCTAAGCTGCAGTAACTCAGCAGACGTAGCATAGAGGTCCTTGTAAACGAATTCACCATGTACAGCTAGCTGAGCCTACCTCCAGGAACATTCACTCGGCTCCCTCTGCTCAGCTGCTCACACTTCCCTCTTCCAGGCAGGCGCGATCTCCGTGGTCAGGTACATCCCCATCCTGCCCACTCACGCAGCAAACAGCCTGCAGGAGATAGGCTGGAAACCTGCTGGGGGGGGTACAGGGGGCGGAGTGTCAAGTGTCTATGTGTAATGGCTGTGAGTTGTCCCGACCGCAGCTCTGATTTCCCGGGGTGCGCTCGGCCTCACAATCAGTAATATTTTCTCGGGGGGAGCAATTGCCCCTTTGTCCCCCCCGCCGAACCCCGGAGACTGACTCACCGAACCCCTGGGGTTCGATCGAACCCAGGTTAAGAACCACTGGTCTAGCCTGTAGAGGTCTGTATGTCCCTCCATGGATACGCCTCCCCCAGACCATCACTGACCCACCACCCAACCGGTCATGCTGAACGATGTTACAGGCAGCATAATGTTCTCCACATCTGTCAGGAAAGAAAGACGCCTCTAAGTGCAGTATTAAAAGGATTTATTATTTGGTGCAAGGGATTAAAAAAAAAAAAAAACACTTACAAGATGGCAGAGATAACAGACATGTATTAATTGTCCTCTTCTGGTTTGCTGTGTCCTCTGTCTGCTGGGTGAGGGAGGATGAGAGAGTTGTCCTGCAGCTGTCTGGATTCCCTGGTGACGTGGAGGAACGAGGAAGCAGAGAGGCAGATGGCGACCCAGGTTCCAGAACCAAGCTGGAACGCACACGGCTGATATGCCCAACGCCTTCTTCCGACGCCATAACGCAGGGCTTGACAAATTTTCCTGAAATCTAGGAGCCAGCTAAAAACGTTAGGAGCCAGTTTTTTTTTTTTAAACTAACAACCAAGCTTTATTTAATAAAACGGATACTAAATTTACACATAAATACGACTAGAACCCCACTCTCCTCTATAGCACAATTGGATGAAAACAGACTGTCTGTCTCTTTCCATCCGATGCCATCTGATCCGATCCACGGTATGGATAGAAAATAGAACCACCATCCGTCTGCTTTTGGTGGACAGGATCAGATGGCGGCAGATTACTGCTCCATAGAGGAGAATCAAGGGTCCGATCAGGTCTGCCTGAAAAACTGACAGGCGGACCTGATCAGACAGCCCGTGTGAAAGGGGCCTTCGGCTGTGGCATGGCAATGAGGAAAAAAAAAAAAGGATATATATATATATATATATATATATATATATATATATATATATATATATTATATATATATATATATTTTTTTTTTTAATAATTGGAAAAAAAAAGAATTTTTTTTTAATAATTAAAAAAAAAAGAAAAAAATATATATATTTTTTTTTTACATTTAAAAAATAAATTAAATAATAATAACCACACTCCCTGTCAAAGGTAACTAACTGGACAGGGAGATGGTAATGAATGAATTGAGAACAAAAAGGCAGTGGAAACAGTGATTACAACAGTCATTACTCCCGGCCTCCACAAGAGGGCGCCAGTTTCCCATTGGAAGCCTGTCATCTCAAGTAGGCCGGGGCCTTAATTTTCGGACGGCCCGGAAGTCCGTGCACTCCGTGCGCGGAAGTCCGGGCAAAAATGACAGGACACCTTCTGCAGGGCACCCCCAGGTGCGAGGTCGCTAATTCTAGTCGCAAATGCGACCTGGCGCCCGGGGATTGTCGAGCCCTGCCATAACGTGTTTCAGAGTATGTGCGGCTCCTTCGTCAGACCTAAGCCCATGTTTGTTCAGCAGGCACAGAGTCAGAGCCTTGTGTTCAAACTCTCCGTTGAGAGCCAACTGACGACCTCCCGGCCCTTTCGACTTCCTCTGTCCAATCAACGCCTCACAAGACCATCAGGATAGGATAGTCTTGTGAGGAGTTGATTGGACAGAGGTAGCCAAAAGGGTCGGGAGGCCATCGATTGGCTTTCGGAGAGTTTGAACACAAGGCTCTGAGCCTGCTGAACAAACATGGGCTTAGGTCTGACGAAGGAGTCACACATGCTCTGAAACGCGTTACCGCCCAACGCTTTCCCCTGACGCCATACAGGCCACGAGGGTTGCAGCTTGGTTCTGGAACCCGGGCCACCATCTGCCTCTCCGCTTCCTCGTTCCTCCACGTCACCAGGGAATCCGGACAGCTGCAGAACGGCTCTCTCATCCTCCCTCACCCGGCAGACAGAGGACACAGCAAACCAAAAGAGGACAATTAATACATGCCTGTTATCTCTGCCATCTTGTAAATGTTTTTAATCCCTTGCATCAAATAATAAATCCTTAGAATTCTGCACTTAGAGGCGTCTTTCTTTCCTTATATGATCCTATAGAGCTGCTTCTCACACAAGTGCTGCCCTCAGTGCAACCGCTCTACCGCAACAAAGGACCAGACAGCCTTCCTCACCAGAGCGCTGTAACGCTCCTGCGTTTTTATTATAGGCTGGATTTGCAGCTACAAAATCTCCACTCAGTAGTCATGTAGAGATGTGTTGCATACCAGATCCAACTCTCCAGGACTCATCACCGTGGGCCTGTCAGCTTCAACATACAGATATATACACACTCAATGAGATGTTCCTGGAGTGATAGGATGTATATGATAGTATGAAGGTGATGTGCTGAAGGGACAGGTGTGAACAGTGACAAGGATGGTAATCACTTGATAGGTTTTGTATAGGAGAGTTCAAGATGGTATTTAGGAATGCAGATAGGTTAGTATCGAGTATGCTAACAGGTGGTGAGGACAGCAGATGACAAATACAGGATAGACTAACCCAGTGCAAGGATAGATAGTAGTAGACAGGAGAGCTAGCAATCTATGCAGCAGTGCAGATGATAGATGGTAGTAGGCTGAAGAGCTAGCAATCTATGTAACAGTGCAGATGATAGGATAGTATAGATAGGTAGTAACAGTCCTTAATGTACATAGGTAGATAGTGCAATAAGGTTATGGAGGGTTCCCCTGCGGGGTACTTATCACTTGTAATGTTAGTAGTTTAGAGAGGTCCAGTAGATAAGGGATGGTCCGGTAGCGAGATACAGGGATCAGTAGCGAGGTTCCGGTCTGCTCCAGGTAGAGGGAATAGCTGGAGGTTCCGATCGAGAGACAGGCTTGAAAGCATGTGGATAACAAGGCAGGTTGAACGAACAATGTGAGTGAGACCGCCGGTGGTTGAAATAGCCGCTCTGCGGCGCTCAGCAGTGACATCATCGTTCTTAAAGGTATATGCGTACCACCTGAAGAGAAAGGTGGGACGCATTACAAAGGAAAGTGGTGATTAAGGGTACCGGAGGTACCAGAATCTTACAAGCACCCACATCTCTCCCTTCCTTTCACGTCTGTCACATGTGCTCAGGGTGAACCTGCTCTCATCTGTGAAAAGCACAGGGTGCCAGTGGTGGAGCTGCCAATTCTGGTGTTCACTGAGGCAGGGCAGTGAGCACAGAGCCCACTAGAGGAAGTCGGGCCCTCAGGCCACCCTCATGAAGTCTGTTTCTGATTGTTTGGTCAGAGACATTCACACCAGTGGCCTGCTGGAGGTCATTTTGTAGGGCTCTGGCAGTGCTCATCCTGTTCCTCCTTGCACAAAGGAGTAGATACCGGTCCCGCTGATGGGTTAAGGACATTCTATGGCCCTGTCCAGCTCTTCTAGAGCAGTGTTTCTCAACTCCGGTCCTCAAGGCACACTAACAGGCCAGGTTTGCAAGATAACTGAAATACATCACAGGTGATATAATGTGCTGCTCAGTGATTTCAGAATTCTAGTCTGCATCTCTCCAAGGTAATACTTAAAATCTGGCCTGTTAGTGTGCACTGAGGACCGGAGTTGAGAAACACTGTCCTAGAGTAACTGCCTGTCTCCTGGAATCTCCTCCATGCTCTTAGTAATGGTACGGATTAATGTGCCATCGAGGAGGAGTTGGACTGCGTGTACAACCTCTATAGGATCCAGGTATGGCCTCATGCTACCAGTAGTGACACTGACCCCAGCCAAATGAAAAACTAGTGAAAAACAGTCAGAAAAAAATGGGTAGGGAAAAAAATGTCAGTGGCCTCCACCTGTAAAACCATTTTTGTTTTGAAGGTTGTCTCCTTTTGCCCATCCAGTGCACCTGTTGGTAATTTCATTAACACCAAAGCAGCTGAAACTGATTAACAACCCCCTCTGCTACTTAACTGACCAGATCAATATCCCAGGAGTTTAACTGACTTGATGCTATACTCTGATTCAAAAGTGCTCCTTTAATTTATTTGAGCACTATATATACAATATATATATATATATATATATATATATATATATATATACACAATATATATATATATATATATATACACACACACACACACACACACACTAGGGATAGACCAATTACCGGCGTGGCCGATATGCACTTTCCCTGATATATCGGTATCGGCCTTGGAACTGGCCGATATTTTTGTGACTTCATTCTGCCTTCTTAGGCCGCCTCCCTTGCCTTGGACAGCCTCCTCTGGATGTGGATGTGGATAACAAGGCAGGTTGAACGAACAATGTGAGTGAGACCGCCGGCGGTTGAAATAGCCGCTCTGCGGCGCTCAGCAGTGACATCATCGGCCGATATGCACTTTCCCTGATATATCGGTATCGGCCTTGGAACTGGCCGATATTTTTGTGACTTCATTCTGCCTTCTTAGGCCGCCTCCCTTGCCTTGGACAGCCTCCTCTGGATGTGGATGTGGATAACAAGGCAGGTTGAACGAACAATGTGAGTGAGACCGCCGGCGGTTGAAATAGCCGCTCTGCGGCGCTCAGCAGTGACATCATCGTTCTTAAAGGTATATGCGTACCACCTGAAGAGAAAGGTGGGACGCATTACAGAGGAAAGTGGTGATTAAGGGTACCGGAGGTACCAGAATCTTACAGTACCCCCCCCTTAAGGCCGGCTCCGGAAGGCCTATAGGACAGGTTTCTCTGGGTGTTTCGAGTGAAAGTTCCGTATAAGTCTAGGCGCATGAATATCAGAGGTATCTAGCCAGGTGTTGTCTTGGGGTCCATAGTTCTTCCATCTTATGAGATACTGGAGTCTTCCTCTATGGATGCGAGAATCCAAAATTTCCTTGATCTCATACTCTTCTCCGCCTTCAACTTGTATTGGAGGTGGAGGCAAGACGGTAGGCCTTATTCCTTGGTTAGGAACATGGGGCTTCAGTAGCGACACATGGAAGATGGGATGGATCTTGAGATCTGCTGGTAGGGTGAGCTGTATTGCAGCTTTTCCGATAAGTTTTTTAATTGGGAACGGTCCCGAAAATAAAGGTCCAAGCTTCTTGCTAGGGATTTTTAATCTTAAGTTCTTTGTCGATAGCCAAACAAGGTCCCCAATAGCATACTGAGGAGAAGGTCTTCTACGAAGGTCGTAGTACTTTTTTTGTTGACTGTGAGCGTGTGATATAGAGGTATTGAGTAAGCCCAAAGAGTCTTTTATTTGGGTAAGGTAATCTGAGGCTACTGGGTTACTCGATGGCAGGATGCGTGGTGGAAGAAGAGTGGGATGAAACCCATAGTTCAAGTAGAACGGACTTTGCTTCGTGGTACTGTGGGTTGCGTTGTTGTAAGCAAATTCTGCTAGAGGAAGGAGATCCACCCAATCATCCTGCAAGTATGATGTGTAGCAACATAGATATTGCTCAATGCACTGGTTGACTCTTTCAGTCTGTCCGTTGGTCTGAGGATGGTAGGGAGAAGTGAGCTTTCGCTCAATGCGTAAAATTTGACAAAGTGCTTGCCAAAATTTAGAGATGAATTGTGAACCACGGTCGGACAAAACTGAATTTTTGTAAAATCTTACCTGTAAAATTCCTTTCTCTGAGTCCTCCGACAGTCGCCGCCTCTTCATATTCGTCACATATGGGGTTTTAGACTTTGCTCCGAAGGAGTAGCTAGGCAACAGAATATGTTAACATTAAAGCTTTTAACATATCCCACCCTCAAGGGGTGGTCCCCTCAGTCAATACCCTCCTACTTCCTGCAACCATATCTCAGTTTTAGTGGAATAGCAGTAGAGTATACAACCAAACCCCAAAAGAGGGGCGGGGGCGGCGACTGTCGGAGGACTCAGAGAAAGGAATTTTACAGGTAAGATTTTACAAAAATTCCGTTTTCTCTTACGTCCTCCGACAGTCGCCGCCTCTTCATATTCGTCACATATGGGGACGTCCCAAAGCAGTGCAAACATGAGGGGTGGGAAACGCATCCGCGCCGAAAGGCAACGCAGTCTCCGCATCAAAGAAAGGAACCTTACCAAAGGAAGGAAACCAGCTGGGCAACAGCAAAAAACAAGTGCTCAACAGGAGCAACAACCCAGGAAAAGACAAAAAACCAGGGGATACAAAAACTTATCCCAACAGCCAGTAGTCCCCAACAAGGGACCCTAGGGAATAGCCGCACTAAGAACCTTGCGGCCAAAGGAAGCATCCGCCGATGCCTGAACATCTACTTTGTAGAATTTTGTGAAAGTGTGGACGGTCGACCAAGTCGCCGCCTTACACACCTGGACTACAGAAGCCCCATGACGACAGGCCCAAGACGTACTCAGAGATCTAGTAGAGTGTGCCTTCACAGGCACAGGGGGAACCTTCCCCTGCAAAGCATAGGCCTGTTCAATGGTCTGCCTGATCCATTTGGCGATGGTAGAGGCCGAAGCCGCCATGCCCTTCCGAGGACCCTCTGGAAGAACAAACAAGGAGTCCGTCTTTCGAAAAGACTCAGTCGATTTAAGGTAAACCCTTATCGCCCGAACAACATCCAGAGAGTGTAATCTCACCTCCTTTGGATGTTTAGGCTTCGCGCACAACGAAGGCAAGACAATATCCTCATTAAGATGGAATTCCGAAACTCGTTTCGGAAGAAACAAAGGATTAGGTCGCAAGACCACCTTATCCAAATGAATAACCAGGTACGGAGACTTGTAGGACAAAGCCGCCAGCTCCGACACTCTGCGAGCCGAAGTGATCGCCACCAAAAAGGCGACCTTTTTGGACAACATAGACAACGAGATCTCCCTGATCTGTTCAAAAGGAGCACGTTGTAACACAGATAGAATGAGATTCAAGTCCCAAGGGGGCAGAGGATCCCGCCTAGGGGGGACCAGATGCCGTACACCCTGAACAAAGGTGCCAACCAAGGAGTTGGAAGCCACGGGACGTTGAAACAGAACGGCCAGCGCAGACACCTGACCCTTTATCGTAGCCAGCGCCAAACGCTGATCAACACCCGTTTGAAGGAAAGACAGCACACGGGAAACCGAGTACGTGCGGGGTGAAAACCCCCTGGACTCACACCAGGCAAAATAGGCCTTCCAAGTACGGTAATAAACCTTCCCGGAGGAAGACTTCCTCGCGTTGATTAAAGTATGAACGACCTCAGGAGAGAGACCCCTCTCCTTCAGGACCTCGGTCTCAACAGCCAGGCCGTCAAAGCCAGCGACTGTAAAGCCAGCGACTGTAAAGCAGGATGGTATATCGGACCTTGAGACAGTAGATCGTCTCGAAGAGGCAGACCGCCAGATTCACGAGGTCTGCGTACCAGGACCGGCGAGGCCAGTCCGGTGCCACAAGAATCACCGTGCTGCGTTCCGAGTGTAACCTGCGAAGGAACCTGGACAGCAACTGAATCGGTGGAAACGCGTACATCAGCCTGTACTGATGCCACGGGGCCACTAACGCGTCCGACGCGTCTGCCCGAGGGTCGCGCGTCCTTGCCACGAACCTCTGCACCTTGTTGTTGAGACGAGACGCGAACAGGTCCACATCTGGAAGACCCCACTTCGCGCACAACATCTGGAAGACAGCCGGGGGGAGAGACCATTCCCCCTGATCCAGGGTCTGGCGACTCAGATAGTCCGCCTGCCAGTTCTCCACCCCCGGAATGTGAACCGCCGTTATCGCCGGGACATGAGTCTCGGCCCAAGACAGAATGTCGGCCACTTCTCGAGCCGCTCGGGCACTCCTGGTGCCCCCTTGGTGGTTGATGTAGGCCACCGCCGTGGCATTGTCCGTCTGCACCCGAACCGGGCAGCCCTACAGCCGGTCCGTCCAGCGATGAAGACAGAGACTTATCGCACGCAATTCCAGAATGTTGATCGGAAGGGAAGACTCCCCCTCCGACCAAGTCCCCTGGGCGGACAGAACGCCCAGAACTCCACCCCAGCCCGACAGGCTGGCATCCGTGGTGATTACCGTCCACGAGATCGGACGAAACGACTTGCCCCCGGACACCAACGGGGACTGGAGCCACCACAGAAGGTTTCCTCTGGTGCGATGACTCAACGAGATTTGAAGATCCAGAGATTGAGGTCGCCCGTCCCACCTGGACAGGATCTCCACTTGGAGACCCCGCGTGTGAAACTGGACGAATGGAATCGCCTCGAAGGCCGAGACCATCAATCCCAGACATCTCATACACGTCCGCAGAGACGAGTGCGGAACGTCCCTGAGGGACCTGACTTCCTCCTGGAGAGTCCTGAGCTTGTCTTCCGGCAGGAAGACCTTCGCCTGCACCGAGTCCAGAATCATTCCCAGATAGGGAAGACGAACAGACGGACTCAGTGTCGACTTTGGAAAATTTATCGTCCAACCAAACTCCTGCAGAGTTTGCATCGTGACAGACAGGTCCTTCTCCAGACCCTGGCTGGTCGCAGACCGAACCAGAATGTCGTCCAGATAGCCCAGGACAGAAACGTCCTGGGCCCTCAATAACGCCAGAACCGGTGCAAGCACCTTGGTGAAGACCCGCGGAGCCGAGGCGAGACCAAAGGGCAACGCCACGAACTGGTAGTGATCCTCCGCAATGGCAAATCGAAGGTATCTCTGGTGACCCTCGAAAATGGGGATGTGAAGATACGCATTGTAACGGATCTTTGTACCCCAGCTGGGCACATCCGCCGAATCTGTGTCTCCTGTCCTCCAAACGCACCCACAGCCTGCGGAGAAGCCATATCCAGCCCGTAACCCCTCAACCACGAGACAATCCACACAGGTGTTGAGGGTTAACCATGCAGAGCTTAAACTGTTTATTACATTCCAAGACACAGTTTTACATACAGTTAGGGAAACTCCTCTTAGCCTTTCCACAGAAGGGGGGGGAAGGGAACCAACCAATGAGAACTGAACATTTGTACATTTGAAACAAGCAGTCTTAATACACACCCCCTGCGGAGAGATGTCTCCAACTCAGACCATTGTCTGCCATGAATCCACACACTTAGACACAGAAACAGGAGGGGGGGGATGGGTTGTAACATTACATTACATTAACTCAATGCCATGAGTCAGTTGTTCAGAGGATGAATAAAGGGAAAATAAAATGAAATGTCCCAAACTCATAAGAAAATGACACAAAGGGGTTTACAATCCAGGGACAGGGTGATCCGTCACCCATAGTGACGGCTAGTACCGTCACATCTCTTCCCCCCAAAGGTAGACTAATCCAGGTACTAGACCTCCAACTGGTCTGTGCCTGAATTAGTCAGGTAACAAGTCCCAAAGAGTCAATGTCTGTTTGCCTGGATAATTCATCGGCGTTGCCGTTTTGCTTCCCAGGGCAGTAGTGGATGGTAAAGTCAAAAGGCTGCAGCGCCAAACTCCAGTATCTTCTGGCCCATAGTCTGTCGGTAGGAGGCTTGCGCACAGTCCCCTCCAAAACACACAGTGACAGTGGGTTCTGTCACATTTCTCCCCTTTTAAAAACAGGCTAACAAGGTTCCTGACCCTCAAATGGTCTGGACCTGCATTAGTCACAAACTTCCACCCCAGGCAACCAGGAAAACTAAAAGAACGACTCTGGCGCTGGGGAGCAAAACCGCACATAGGGTCTCCCATGAATAAAAACAGCCGCTGCAGAGTGGGAACAGCTGTCTGCACTCCTCTGATCCAGGGCTGGGTTGCAGATATTGGGGGGTGCTGAATAATCCTCTGCCCTGATGCCAGTGCTTCCGCTGGTAGGGAATGTAGGCTGGTAGGGCTATGCATTTGGGGAGAAAAAGGTACTTGCTTTTCTCCTGGTGTAGTTACGAGCCACTGAGAAGGTATCTTGCAGGGACTGTCTCCCGGATTCTTCATCTCTGGTTCTGATGCTGGGCAGAGACCATCAGCACTCTGTCCTGTAGCCAGCGCTTCTGCCGGAGGGATAAACACTGGGGTAGTGTCCAATTGCTGGGGAGGGAGAATTGCTTCCTCTACTCCCGGTGGGGATATCTGCTGTTGGGAAAACAGATCACGCAGATCCTCTCTCAGACTCTCCGGATCCAACTTTTTTTCTGATGCTGGGCAGATGCCAGGGGCACTCTACCCTGTAGCCAGCGCTTCTGCTGGGGCGATAAACACTGGGGTAGTGTCCAAGTGCTGGGGAAACGGCTCACTGAGGTCACCCCTCGGACTCCCTGGATCTACCTCTGAGGGTGGGCAGAGGCCAGCGGCACTCTGCCCCGTAGCCAGCGCTTCTGCTGGGGGGATAAACACTGGGGTAGTGTCCAAGTGCTGGGGAAACGGCTCACTGAGGTCACCCCTCGGACTCCCTGGATCTACCTCTGAGGGTGGGCAGAGGCCAGCGGCACTCTGCCCCGTAGCCAGCGCTTCTGCTGGGGGGATAACCACTGGGGTAGTGTCCAAGTGCTGGGGAAATGGCTCACTGAGGTCACCCCTCGGACTCCCTGGATCCACCTCTGAGGGTGGGCAGAGGCCAGCGGCACTCTGCCCCGTAGCCAGCGCTTCTGCTGGGGGGATAACCACTGGGGTAGTGTCCAAGTGCTGGGGAAACGGCTCACTGAGGTCACCCCTCGGACTCCCTGGATCTACCTCTGAGGGTGGGCAGAGGCCAGCGGCACTCTGCCCCGTAGCCAGCGCTTCTGCTGGGGGGATAAACACTGGGGTAGTGTCCAAGTGCTGGGGAAACGGCTCACTGAGGTCACCCCTCGGACTCCCTGGATCTACCTCTGAGGGTGGGCAGAGGCCAGCGGCACTCTGCCCCGTAGCCAGCGCTTCTGCTGGGGGGATAAACACTGGGGTAGTGTCCAATTGTTGGGGAGGGAGAATTGCTTCCTCTACTCCCGGTGGGGGTATCTGCTGTTGGGAAAACAGCTCACGCAGATCCTCTCTCAGACTCTCCGGATCCAACTCTTTTTCTGATGCTGGGCAGATGCCAGGGGCACTCTGCCCTGTAGCCAATGCTTCTGCTGGGGCACCAGATGAGATACTCTGGACTTGCTGCTGATCACCATTTCCCAGCCTTCCAGCGCCTGTCTCAACTCCCCCTTCTGAGACCTTCATGCTATTAGCTTGTCTCGCTGCCTGGGGGACCTCCGGTGCGTTCCGGCATTCTAGCGCTCGCAGTGCCCTCTGTATCATCGCTGCTTCTTCCATTGCAGTTAGTACGGGAAAACGCAGGGTCACCCCTGGCCCCATTTGCTTCTCATCTTCGTGACTGTCTGCTATTTCTCTCGGACAGTCCCAGGCAACGGGAGCCATGCCAGGCTGCTGATCACCGTCAAACAGCCGCTTGTAGGCAATCTCGAGCTCCCATTCCTGCTCAACCAGGAACTCCAATTCCTCCAGGTCACACGCCTCGTCGGGGAGGTCCAGCACCTCATCTCGGAAATCCAGAATGTGTTCCAGCCGCCACTCCTCATCGCTCCCAAAGTCTGGGTCTCCGTACATTTTTTGATGGAGCAGCCCCACGCCGCCATAGCCAACGCCTTCTGTTGGGCTGCCATCTGCTGTACCTGGCCACAGTTGAGCCGCGAACCACCGGAGGGCTCTGTAGCTGGCGTCCAGCCTCATTTCCTCCTGGACCAATCTTCCGAGCTCCGTCTTCCCTTCATCTCGCGGTCGTTCCCTCAGGAACACCTCTCGCGCACGGTACTGCTTCCGGTACATCTCTGTGGAGGAGGGAAGGATCTTCCCCTGATGGTGCCGCTCGTGGCTTAGCGCCTCATGCCAGAGTTGCCGGCGGATCACATCCTCCCAGCCGAGCCTGTTGTGCTCTGTCGCTGGTCCCCGATGGTGCTTCCGCATGCCTTGCAGCCTCCTCCCGAACTCCGCTCTCATGCTGGCTGGTCCCCGTATCACTCCTCGGCAGCTGCCCAGATCTTGAATCCTGGTGGTGGTTTGGATGTCCTGGACTGCAGGAGACATCCCACCGCTGCCAACCAATGTAACGGATCTTTGTACCCCAGCTGGGCACATCCGCCGAATCTGTGTCTCCTGTCCTCCAAACGCACCCACAGCCTGCGGAGAAGCCATATCCAGCCCGTAACCCCTCAACCACGAGACAATCCACACAGGTGTTGAGGGTTAACCATGCAGAGCTTAAACTGTTTATTACATTCCAAGACACAGTTTTACATACAGTTAGGGAAACTCCCCTTAGCCTTTCCACAGAAGGGGGGGGGAAGGGAACCAACCAATGAGAACTGAACATTTGTACATTTGAAACAAGCAGTCTTAATACACACCCCCTGCGGAGAGATGTCTCCAACTCAGACCATTGTCTGCCATGAATCCACACACTTAGACACAGAAACAGGAGGGGGGGGATGGGTTGTAACATTACATTACATTAACTCAATGCCATGAGTCAGTTGTTCAGAGGATGAATAAAGGGAAAATAAAATGAAATGTCCCAAACTCATAAGAAAATGACACAAAGGGGTTTACAATCCAGGGACAGGGTGATCCGTCACCCATAGTGACGGCTAGTACCGTCACACGCATCCTTCAAATCGATGGAGGCCATGAATTCCCCCGGAACCAGGGCAGCCACCACCGACCGCAGGGATTCCATGCGGAACTTGCGAACCCGCACAGAGCGGTTCAGAGCCTTCAAGTCCAGAATTGGACGAACCTTGCCCTCCTTTCTGGGCACGGTGAACAGATTGGAATAAAACCCCCGAAACCTGTCCCGATGAGGCACCGGAACCACCACTCCCTGAGCCCCCAGGTCCCGCACCGCCAGGTGCAGGTCCCGCAAGCGCTCTGGAGACAGCTGAAGATTTGAGGGAAAAAATCTGCTCTCCGGCCGAGAGAGAAACTCGATCTTGTAACCAGATCGAACGATTTCCTGAACCCATCTGTCCCGCACACGGGCCAACCAGGGCTGAAGAAAACCGAGCAAGCGTCCCCCCACCCCAAAACTGGGTGAGGGCGCCCCTTCAGGCCGAACTGTTATGGGCTGCAGATCCGGATTGGCCGGACTTCTGTTTACCAGACCAGGGCTTCTTCTGAGAGCCTTGACCTTTGAACGGTTTGCCCTTGTAGTGCGGCCGAAAGGCACGAAAGGACCCCTGAGGGGGCCGAAAATTAGCATGCTTCTTCCCAGAAGCCCCCTTAGCCTTGGGGAAATGGGGCAAGAGAGTGCTCTTACCCCCGGTGATCCCCTTAATCAACACATCCAGGGACTCCCCAAAAAGGCGAGACCCATCATAAGGTAGATTGGCTAAGGTCTTACGTGAAGATTGGTCCACCGACCAACATTTTAACCAAACCAGGCGGCGAGACAACACCGCCACGCTGTGCACACGTGCAGCCAACGGAACCAGGTCCAGGTCCGCATCACACAGATACATGACACCCTGGTGGATTTGATCCACCATATCCAGGGTCGCCGGCGAGGCCGAGTCGGCCACTAGGACGCGCCTAAGCATCTGCGTCCAACTTGCGATCGCCTGGGCCGCCATGAGAGAAGCAAACAGAGCCTTAAGCATAGAACCCGTAACAGAATAAGTATGACGGGCAAGAGACTCCAGTCTCCGATCCGTGGCATCACGGAACACAGGGGAATCCTCTGCAGGAATCGCAGTGGCTTTGTTCAAAACCGCAATTGCGTGATCCACTGGGGGAGGCACACACCACCTTTCATCAGTGGAAGGCGAAAAAGGATAACGCAGCTTGAATCTACTTGGTACCGCAAAAGGTTTGCGCAGATTGCGCCATTGATCCTTAACAGCGCGCTGAAAATCATCATTGCAGGGAAAAACCTGCGGCGTCCTGCGTTTTCTTTGCGTCCCATAAGCCGCCAAGGCAGCGGGGGGACACACTTCGTCCTGCAAACGCAGCGTTTGCTTAATGGAAGCAATCAACTCATCCATGATTGCAAGCTCTTCAGGCGAGCCAGGGGGAGAATTATCAACCCCCTCAACTTCAGCCTCCACCTCAGACCCCACTAGATCAAGAGAGGAGCGGGACCCCGATAAGGAGGCCCCCGCCATAACAGCCCCATCACCTTCACCCTCAGAATCAGAGGAAAGAGCAACTCTGGGCCTTTTAGTAGATTGAGCAGCCACCAGCATCTGCACCTGAGCAGCAAGGCCAGCCACAATAGTGGCTAAATCCCCCCCTGGGGGGGAAACAGCGGTCCCCTGGCTTTCCACCAAAGCTGTAGGAAATTTGCCCTCCTGAGAATCCATTGCCCCTGTAATGCCAAACAACAAAGGGTTAACTGCCCCTTTTAAGCAAGCGCGGCAAGCGCAGCCCACCGCACCACACTCAAGCACAATAAGACCCCCACAGGGAATATGCAAACTGAACACAGGCAATGGACAGCAAGAAACAGAAGGATAAAACCTGAGGAGACCCTCGCCGCTGCTGCTGCCTCGATCGGTGTTCCTGGAAAGAGGAAGTGATGCTGCCAGGGCGCTCTATGTAAGCCTATGGAGGCTACAAGAAAATGGCCGCCATGCATGTAAAACATGCGGCCGGAGCGAGTGTAGGCAAAATGGCGTCGTTTGGCGCCGAAACCGCCGCTCCACAGTGCATTAAAACACACATTACATTCCAAAATCAGAATACATGTCAGATCGCCGCAGCGATCGCTGTATATGCCCAAACATGCCAAAAAAACATGCCCCACAGCACACAGCTTCTCACACTGACCAGTCTGACACACACAGTGTCATACAGCTCCCCCCCCCCCCCTTGCAGCCCACAGCATGCAGCCGAGAGATAGGGAGACAAGCAGTGTGAATAGAGGCAGGTTACACAGTCCCAGACTGACACCCCCCCAGACAGACAGGTCCCCACATAAATACACTTACCTCACATGGCGTGGGGGACCCGCACAGGCGAACAAACCGCTGCACATGAGGCAGGGAGAGTCGCATTCAAGACGCACACACAATGGGGGTTAAGAAACCGCACAGCGTCCAGTGAGGTAGCCACCTCACCAATCATCCCTGCACCGAACAGGGATGGGTCGTTCACTGTGCCAGGAGCGTTACCTGGCTGAACGCTCGATGGCAGACTGGGAAGCCACTGACCCACGACCTGCGACCAGAGGGATCAGCCCGAGACCCAGTCCGCACGATCCTCTTCATCCGAAGAACTAACTAACGCTGACAAAATAACAGCTAAGTAAAGGTAGAGAGAAAACTCAAACAAAATTTTAAAAAGAAGAAAGAGTCTGGGACAGAAAGTCCCAGCACAGAGAGAGCCAGCCACTCCTGACAAGCTAGACATTAAAACTGAGATATGGTTGCAGGAAGTAGGAGGGTATTGACTGAGGGGACCACCCCTTGAGGGTGGGATATGTTAAAAGCTTTAATGTTAACATATTCTGTTGCCTAGCTACTCCTTCGGAGCAAAGTCTAATACCCCATATGTGACGAATATGAAGAGGCGGCGACTGTCGGAGGACGTAAGAGAAAAGAGTTTTTAGAATTCCATGCAACTTAAACACATGTTTCATCAGTAGTTCTGATGTTTGTTTAGATGAAGGTAGTCTACGGATAGCAATGAAATGTGCCATCTTTGTCAAGTGGTCCACTGACACTAGGATGGTATTAAATCCTTTAGAGGGTGGTAGTTCTACTATGAAATCTAAGGATACAACTTCCCATGGAACCTGGGGAATTGGTAGACTACAAAGTAGTCCAGATGGTTTTGTGGTGTCAGTTTTGGACCTTGCACAGATGTCACATGAAGAAACAAATTTTTGTACAGACGTCTTCATATCAGGCCACCAAAACTGCCTGGTGAGCAAATTAAAGGTTTTCGTTATACCCATATGTCCTGCCATGGGCACATCATGGGATAACTCCAAAATCTTGGTGCGCATAGTAGGGGGTATGTAGAGTTTGTCATTGTAATAGAGGAAGCCTTCTGCATCAGTACTTAGTTGTGGTGGAGGTGAATCCATTCTTATACTGTGCAAAATCTCTTCCTTCAAGGAACGGACAACACCAATAATGCGTTCATAGGGTATTATGGGAATGGAAGGGATTTCGGCGCAGTTATCTTCAGTTAATCGTGATAGCGCATCCGCTTTTTTATTTTTGTCTGCAGGCGTGCAGGTCACTAGGAAATTAAATCTTAAAAAGAATAATGACCATCGCACCTGCCGGTGGGAGAGAGTCTTGTTAGTCTGGAGGTATTGAAGGTTTTTATGATCTGTATATATGAGTATTGGTAACTGGGTACCTTCGAGCAGATGTCGCCAATTCTCCAGTGCCAGTTTTATGGCAAGCAACTCCTTTTCACCCACTGGGTAATTCACCTCTGGGCTGCTTAGAGATTTTGAAAAGAAAGCAACTGGGTGGAGTGATGAAGTGTTTGTTGGTCGTTGGGAGAGAACTGCTCCTACTGCCATATTTGACGCATCTACCTCTAGAATATATTGGAGGGATGGGTCTGGATGGCGTAGTATGGGAGCAGAAGTAAAGCTTGATTTTAACAAGCAGAAAGCTTGATTTGCTTCTTCTGACCATTTGAATGTTTTTTTTATACTTGTCAGTTGTGTGAGAGGTCTAACAATAGCGGAAAAGTTCTTGATGAACTTCCTATAGAAGTTCGAGAATCCAAGGAATCGCTGTAGGGCCTTACGAGTTGTTGGTATAGGCCAGTCTTGAATACAGGATATCTTACTCATATCCATCTTAATTCCAGTTTTGGATATGAAGTATCCTAGAAATAATATTTCATCTTTATGAAATAGACATTTTTTTAATTTCACATATAGTCTGTGTGAGAGCAGTCTGGACAACACAAGTCTTACATGTTTTATGTGTTCAGGCATAGATCGAGAATAAATAAGTATATCGTCTAGGTATACTACAACACAGACATCAAGTAAGTCTCTAAAGATGTCGTTTATGAATCTTTGGAAAGCTGCGGGAGCATTACATAGCCCGAATGGCATCACAAGGTATTCGAATAGTCCGTATCTGGTTCTGAATGCTGTTTTCCACTCATCCCCGTCACGGATTCGGATTAGGTTGTATGCCCCTTTCAGGTCTAATTTGGTGAAATAAGTAGCCCCACGCACCTGTTCAATAAGTTCAGGGATGAGCGGCAAAGGATAGCGATCCTTTATCGTAATCGTGTTTAATTGCCTATAATCGATAATAGGCCTGAGACTGGAATCCTTATTGCGGACAAAGAAAAGTCCTGCAGCAGTGGAAGAAGTAGAGGGTCTAATGAACCCTTTTGTCAAATTCTCATCCAAGTATTCCTTGAGATGAGAAAGTTCATCCTGTGAAAGGGGATAAACATGACCGAAAGGCAATTTGCTGTTAGGGAGTAGATCGATAGTGCAATCGTAATCCCTATGGGGAGGCAACACTTGAGCATTTTTCTCAAGGAACACTTCGGACAGATCCTGATAGCATAGTGGTGCAATTTCATCAGACACCACAGACAGAATCTTCCCATAAGATGGGAGGTTACACGTATTCTCACAATAGTGAGAAGGGAAAACCAAAGTCCGTTTTTTCCAATCTATGATTGGTTGGTGTGTGTGTAACCAGGGAAGTCCCAAAATAATAGGAAAATGGGGTGAGGATAGTATGTCAAAGGTGATGGTCTCCACATGTGATTTGTTAGTAGTGGCAAGGAGTGCCTGAGTCTGGTTGGTGATTGGACTAGAAGACAGTGGAATACCATTAATGAAACTAACAGAAACAGGCTTAGATTTTGAAATAATAGGTATTTTATTTAAGGTAACAAAGCGTGTATCAATATAGTTTCCACAAGATCCAGTGTCGACCATAGCCTTGGTGGTGATCCTAGTTTGGTCCCACTGTAATATCAAACGAACAAAAAGATAGGGGTTAGAGAAGGAAGTCGCCAATCCTCCCAGCAAGACATGTGAACACCCACCCTCTTTCCAGCGGACAAGGGGACATGTGTTTATCAAATGATCCGAGGATGCGCAGTACATGCAGAGATTTCTGGATGTTCTTCTAGCTCGTTCAGTAGTCGTTAAAGGTGGGCGTATGGTTCCTACATCCATGGGAGTAGGGTCAATGGCCAAAATCTGAGAAGGACTAGACAATGGCATTCCCATCTTTTCAGCCCTTCTTTCTCGCAGTCGTCTGTCGATGTTGATACTAAGTTGTATCAAGGCCTCCAAGGTGCCAGGTAAATCCGCTCGGGCGAGCTCGTCTTTAACAGCTTCCGATAACCCGAGTCTGAATTGAGTTCGCAAAGATGTGTCACTTGAGTGGGTAATTCTGCTGAATCCATTTTTAAGGTTCGTTCAATCTGTAACGCTCCTGCGTTTTTATTATAGGCTGGATTTGCAGCTGCAAAATCTCCACTCAGTAGTCATGTAGAGATGTGTTGAATACCAGATCCAACTCTCCAGGACTCATCACTGTGGGCCTGTCAGCTTCAACATACAGATATATACACACTCAATGAGATGTTCCTGGAGTGATAGGATGTATATGATAGTATGAAGGTGATGTGCTGAAGGGACAGGTGTGAACAGTGACAAGGATGGTAATCACTTGATAGGTTTTGTATAGGAGAGTTCAAGATGGTATTTAGGAATGCAGATAGGTTAGTATCGAGTATGCTAACAGGTGGTGAGGGCAGCAGATGACAAATACAGGATAGACTAACCCAGTGCAAGGATAGATAGTAGTAGACAGGAGAGCTAGCAATCTATGCAGCAGTGCAGATGATAGATGGTAGTAGGCTGAAGAGCTAGCAATCTATGTAACAGTGCAGATGATAGGATAGTATAGATAGGTAGTAACAGTCCTTAATGTACATAGGTAGATAGTGCAATAAGGTTATGGAGGGTTCTCCTGCGGGGTACTTATCACTTGTAATGTTAGTAGTTTAGAGAGGTCCAGTAGATAAGGGATGGTCCGGTAGCGAGATACAGGGATCAGTAGCGAGGTTCCGGTCTGCTCCAGGTAGAGGGAATAGCTGGAGGTTCCGATCGAGAGACAGGCTTGAAAGCATGTGGATAACAAGGCAGGTTGAACGAACAATGTGAGTGAGACCGCCGGCGGTTGAAATAGCCGCTCTGCGGCGCTCAGCAGTGACATCATCGTTCTTAAAGGTATATGCGTACCACCTGAAGAGAAAGGTGGGACGCATTACAAAGGAAAGTGGTGATTAAGGGTACCGGAGGTACCAGAATCTTACAAGCACCCACATCTCTCCCTTCCTTTCACGTCTGTCACATGTGCTCAGGGTGAACCTGCTCTCATCTGTGAAAAGCACAGGGTGCCAGTGGTGGAGCTGCCAATTCTGGTGTTCACTGAGGCAGGGCAGTGAGCACAGAGCCCACTAGAGGAAGTCGGGCCCTCAGGCCACCCTCATGAAGTCTGTTTCTGATTGTTTGGTCAGAGACATTCACACCAGTGGCCTGCTGGAGGTCATTTTGTAGGGCTCTGGCAGTGCTCATCCTGTTCCTCCTTGCACAAAGGAGTAGATACCGGTCCCGCTGATGGGTTAAGGACATTCTATGGCCCTGTCCAGCTCTTCTAGAGCAGTGTTTCTCAACTCCGGTCCTCAAGGCACACTAACAGGCCAGGTTTGCAAGATAACTGAAATACATCACAGGTGATATAATGTGCTGCTCAGTGATTTCAGAATTCTAGTCTGCATCTCTCCAAGGTAATACTTAAAATCTGGCCTGTTAGTGTGCACTGAGGACCGGAGTTGAGAAACACTGTCCTAGAGTAACTGCCTGTCTCCTGGAATCTCCTCCATGCTCTTGGTAATGGTACGGATTAATGTGCCATCGTGGAGGAGTTGGACTGCGTGTACAACCTCTATAGGGTCCAGGTATGGCCTCATGCTACCAGTAGTGACACTGACCCCAGCCAAATGAAAAACTAGTGAAAAACAGTCAGAAAAAAATGGGTAGGGAAAAAAATGTCAGTGGCCTCCACCTGTAAAACCATTTTTGTTTTGAAGGTTGTCTCCTTTTGCCCATCCAGTGCACCTGTTGGTAATTTCATTAACACCAAAGCAGCTGAAACTGATTAACAACCCCCTCTGCTACTTAACTGACCAGATCAATATCCCAGGAGTTTAACTGACTTGATGCTATACTCCGATTCAAAAGTGCTCCTTTAATTTATTTGAGCACTATATATACAATATATATATATATATATATATATATATATATATATATATATATATATATACACACACACACACTAGGGATAGACCAATTACCGGCGTGGCCGATATGCACTTTCCCTGATATATCGGTATCGGCCTTGGAACTGGCCGATATTTTTGTGACTTCATTCTGCCTTCTTAGGCCGCCTCCCTTGCCTTGGACAGCCTCCTCTGGAGTCGGGCCTAGTCTAGCCACCCACCCACCACAGGATTCCAGACAGCCAGCCACCCACAGACAGTGTGCCAGCCAGCCAACCACAGGCCCTGTACCAGCCAGCCACCCACAACCCCTGTGCCAGCCAGCCACCCACCCACCACAGGGTGCCAGCAAGCCCGCCAGTAGGCATTAAACAAAAAATTAACATGTTCAGTACCAGATTTGTGTCAAAAATTGTCTTTATTTTTCAAAACTTTAAAATGTACAAAATATCGGCCCATATCGGCCGATACCGAAACATTGTGACCAAAATATCGGTATCGGCCCTGAAAAAAACATATCGGTCTATTGGGCCATACACACTATCAGATTATCTGAAGACTTTTGTCTGTAGACTTACCAAAACCATATAATATGAGGTCAAACCTGAACACTTTCAATTTGTATGCAATCCGGCAGGCCCTTGCACTACATAGAAAAGGTAAATCTGAAGGAAAAAGTCTTCAGATAATCTGATAGTGTGTATGGCCCTTATCTCTAATAGACACACACACATACACTGACTGCTCAAAAATTTAAAGGAACACTTTTTCTGGAAGAATGGTGAAACATTCCCACAGACACACTCCTAAACCTTGTGGACGGCCTTCCCAGAAGATTTGAAGCTGTTATAGCTGCAAAGGGTGGGCCAACTAAATATTGAACCCTACGGACTAAGACTGGGATGCCATTAAAGTTCATGTGTGTGTAAAGGCAGGCGTCCCAATACTTTTGACATAGTGTAGTTCTCTATGATGTAAGCTACACAGGTATCAGCAATGTTCCAACTCTGTTTAATGAATTGCTATTACAGCCTACTTGTGAAGGTTACACTATACAGAATGCATGCTCAACCTGGGGCCCTCCAGCTGTTGCGAACTACAAGTCTCATCATGCCTCTGCCTTTAGGAGTCATGCTTGTAACTGTCAGCCTTGCAATGCCTCATGGGACTTGTAGTTCAAGTAGCTGCAAAGGGGGGGCCAACTCAATATTGAACCCTACGGACAAAGACTGGGATGCCATTAAAGTTCATGTGTGTAAAGGCAGGCGTCCCAATACTTTTGACAATATAGTGTATCTCATCTCTTATAAATAACCCCCATAGATGTCTCAGCAATCACAGGGCGCTCACCTTCCTCCACCACAGCAGCCGTTGCCGCAGCCAGTAGTCCCGCCACTGAGCGCAAGTCTTGGCTGAGCTGAACCAGACCAGAGAGGCCGCCGTCCTCTCCCCCACCCTAGAATATGAAAGTAAAATTTATCAACTTACAGGAACTTAATAACCTCATAAAAATCAATTCTACTCCTGAACTTTATCGCTTTATCGCTGTCAGTAGGATTCTATCTCTTGTTTTTAGGATTTTGCACCAGTTGATTAAATCGGTGGCCTGTGAACCCATGTGACCTCCAATCTCCTTCCCCGGTATTAATCAGAGCGCACACACCTGAGAGTTACTAACAAACTGCATTGTGGGTAAAAGACAAATGAGAAATACATTGTATTCTGCACACTAATTTAGACCCCCCCCCCCATTACTAGGTACATTACAAGATGGCTGACCTGCAGGTGCAGATCCTTGTTGTCTGAGATTGGATGAAAACATCTCCCCCACCTCTGCAATACCAAAAGGCAACTTTCTGTTCAGGAGCTCCAAACAAGGGGGGTAATAATACAAGGCACCTAAAATTGGAAAAATATTTTAAAAAGTCAACATTTTCAGCCCCTCCCACAATGGTGAGATTTTCCCCCAGTAATTTGTGTCTCTGCCCCTCCCACAATGGTGAGATTTCCTGCAGTAGTTTGTGTCTCTGCCCCTCCCACAATGGTGACATTTCCTGCAGTAGTTTGTCTCTGCCCCTCCCACAATGGTGACATTTCCTGCAGTAATTTGTGTCTCTGCCCCTCCCACAATGGTGACATTTCCTGCAGTAGTTTGTGTCTCTGCCCCTCCCACAATGGTGACATTTCCTGCAGTAATTTGTGTCTCTGCCCCTCCCACAATGGTGACATTTCCTGCAGTAATTTGTGTCTCTGCCCCTCCCACAATGGTGAAATTTCCTGCAGTTTTGTGTCTCTG
Source organism: Pelophylax lessonae (assembly GCF_965119305.1). Lineage (NCBI taxonomy): Eukaryota > Metazoa > Chordata > Amphibia > Anura > Ranidae > Pelophylax > Pelophylax lessonae. The sequence continues at coordinate 74,772,320 of NC_138771.1, read as the reverse complement.
CCCCTCCCACAATGGTGACATTTCCTGCAGTAGTTTGTGTCTCTGCCCCTCCCACAATGGTGACATTTCCTGCAGTAGTTTGTGTCTCTGCCCCTCCCACAATGGTGACATTTCCTGCAGTAGTTTGTGTCTCTGCCCCTTCCACAATGGTGACATTTCCTGCAGTAGTTTGTGTCTCAGCGCCTCCCACAATGGTGACATTTCCTGCAGTAATTTGTGTCTCTGCCCCTCCCACAATGGTGAGATTTCCTGCAGTAGTTTGTGTCTCTGCCCCTCCCACAATGGTGAGATTTCCTGCAGTAGTTTGTGTCTCTGCCCCTCCCACAATGTTGACATTTCCTGCAGTAGTTTGTGTCTCTGCCCCTCCCACAATGGTGACATTTCCTGCAGTAGTTTGTGTCTCTGCCCCTCCCACAATGGTGACATTTCCTGCAGTAGTTTGTGTCTCTGCCCATCCCACAATGGTGACATTTCCTGCAGTAGTTTGTGTCTCTGCCCCTCCCACAATGGTGACATTTCCTGCAGTAGTTTGTGACTCTGCCCCTCCCACAATGGTGACATTTCCTGCAGTAGTTTGTGTCTCTGCCCCTCCCACAATGGTGACATATCCTGCAGTAGTTTGTGTCTAGTGTTGGGCGAACGGTTAAGCCTCAGCAGGAGTTTGAGCTTATTATTAGCTATTCACCCCGTTCGGCAAACACCCAAACTTGCAGGGTGTTTGCTGGGTGTTCCCTGTGCTGCACAGCGCATTCTACGCAAGCTCTGCCCAATAAGGGTGCAGTATAAGCTGGTTGTAAAGGAGCGGCTGGGAAGTCGGCTACAGCGTCCTTAACAACCAATGAGCCATCAGCGGTCAAAAAAAAACGGTGTGGGGGCCCCCCAACCCCCCCCCCCCCACAATACATACCAGTCCCTTATCAGAGCATGCAGGCAGGGGAGTCAGGTAAAGGGTGGGGGTGGGGTGGGAAAATGATGAGTGTGGGCCCCCACCCCCTCCTGAACCATACCAGACCACATGCCCTCAACAGGCAGGGGTGCTTTGGGGCAGGGGACATGTTAAAGGGGACAAGGATCTCTTCCCCAAAATCTTGGGGTGTGGTTGTGGGGGGTCTGCGGGCATCAGAATCGGGTCTTGACCGCCATATGTGAATGAGTATTGGGTACATTGTACCCCGACCCATTCATCAAAAAAAAAATGTCAAAATTAACTAAAACAGTAGACAGGTTATTGACAAATCCTTTATTAAAAACTAAAAAAAACCCGCTGTCCTCTAATGTAGATCGATCGACAATCACAACGCCGCCACCACGGGACCTGAAAAAAAAAATGCCTCCGCCCACCGCAAAGACAAACTGCCAACTGGCTTGCCGTTTGACAGTTCTTATATTAGGTAAGAGCGAGGCCACCTGGCTGCAACACCTGGTGGCACCACCCCCCTTGTGACATCACCAACCAGTGCATGCTGGGTCGATGACATAACTGGGGGGCGGTGCCACCAGTTGATGTCACCAGGTGGCCCCGTCCTAACCGAAGAACTGTCATATTTGATGATGTCAGTTGATGTCACCTGGTGGCACCGCCCCCCCTTGTGACCTCACCAATACTTGCTGGGTCAATGACATCACAGGGGGGGCGGTGCCACCAGGTGATGTCGCCAGGTGGCCCCGCCCTTACCTATATAAGAACTGTCAAACGGCAAGCCAGACATTCGGTGGTTTGCCTTTGCGGTGGATGGAGCAATTTTGTTGTATTTTTTAGGTCAGGTGGTGGCGTCGTTAATGACGATGGATCTACATTGAAGGACAGCGTTGTTTTCTTTTTAATAAAGAAATTGTAAAAAAAAAACCTGTCTACTGTTTTTTTTTTTATTTTGACACTTTTTTGGTGAATGAGTAGGGGTACCCTACTCATTCCCATGGGAGGGGGGAGGGAATAGGACCTGGGGGCCCCCTTGTTAAAAGGGGGCTGCCAGATTTCGATAAGCCCCTTGCCCACAGACCCCCACAAACACAGCCCAAGGTTGTGTGTAAGAGGCCCTTGTAGGAGGATGCATGCTTGGATAAGGGTCTGGTAAGTACTGGGGGGACCCCACACCGTTTCCTTCTTTCCTTTTTAAATAGCTGGGTGCCAGCACTTGCAAATCAATTTAAATGTGATTTAAATATTTTTTTTAGTTGATAAATGTCTGTTTTGCTGCAGCAGGTTCTATACATGGTACAGATGCTCCACTTTACAGGCACTTTTTCATTTTTATTGTTGCACTTTAAGCATCATTAAAATCACTGCTCCTGTGAAAAAATGTTGCATTGATACTTGTCCCCCAGGGTAGTACCCAGCCCCCATACCCTTTTTATGGCCAATTACTTGCATATAAGCCTTCATAATGGGGACTTTTGATTTCTTATGTTCGCACCCCATAGCCTTTAATGGGTTTGTGGCAGAATTCCCGAACGGGGGTGTTCAGCCCATCTCTATTTGTGTCATTGTTACCATATAGGAGATCTTGGCGAGGACCGGCCATCTTTTCCAGCTCCTCCTGGGTTAGACTTTGGTTTTGGAGGCGGTCCAGACGGGCTTTGGGGAGGGTCTTCAGCGGTGGTCTTGGTGAAGGGTTGGATGTTCCTGGTAGGTGACACAAAGAGTCAATGGGCAGAACCTGTTCCTGGTGCAGCACCATGGCGTCCCACCATTCCTTTACCATGTTCCTTTTCATTTGGGCTCCCAGGGGCCCCAGGCCGTGACGTCCTCCTAGAACAGAGGCCAGAGTCATCTTCTCCCCCAACAGGAAGAACCTTCGACGGCACAACTCCAGAAGATCATCGCTCTCCCGCCGTCCGGCCGCCAGCCTTCTGCACTGCAGTAATAGAGACGCTGGAAATGTCTTCCTTGTCCGCCCGACCTGGACTAGTCCCACCGCACACCAAGACATGGCGGATCGTGGTCACCTGACACAATATGGCCTCCGCCGGGGGATGGTACATAGCTCTGTGAGAATAGTACAGAAAGATAATGTGAGAATGACATTGTTCATGGCAGCCAATCAGCAGTCAGGAAAAGAAAAACGCTGCCAGGTGAGATCTAAACTTTACTGCAGATCCTTGCCTGCTCCTGTTCTGTAGATACAGAGGTAAGCCATTCACACATGCAGAAATCATTAAAAAATAGCACTAATTGGCAGCTCGTGTCTTCATAGGAGGCGCTGTCAGTGCGCTACACCTAAGAACAACGCAGGGGATGCCACATTCCAGGAAACATCCCTATTATACAGGCAGATTACAGGAGCAGGGGCTGGAGGAGATGTAAGGGAGGCCGGTCTATAATCTGAGTACTATTGCCATGGCTGGAAATGAGGGATACAATGGGGACAGGTTAAAAGATTGTACATAGAGCCGATATGGGGAGGTGACATACACACCGATACAATGTATTATATATAGGAGGACATGGAGACGGTATAGGGGGTGACATACAATGTAGGTATATACAGTATATATATATATATATATATATATATACACAGTATATATATATATATATATATATATATATATATATATATATATATATATATATATATATATACACATACACACACAGTATATATAGGGGTGACATACAATGAAGTTATATATATATGGGGGTGACAGACAATGAAGTTACATATATATATATGGGGGTGACATACAATGTTGTTTTATATATATATATATATATATATATATATATATATATATATATATATATTTGGGGGTGACATACATTGAAGTTATATATATATATATATATGGGGGTGACATACAATGAAGTTACATATATATATATGGGGGTGACATACAATGAAGTTATATATATATATATATATACAATGAAGTTATATATATATATATATATTTATATATATAGAGGTGACATACAATGAAGTTACATATATATGGGGGTGACATACAATGAAGTTATATATATATATATATATATATATATATATATATATGGGGGTGACATACAATGAAGTTATATATATATATATATATATATATATATATATATATATATATATATATATATATATATATGGGGGTGACATACAATGAAGTTACATATATATGGGGGTGACATACAATGAAGTTATATATATATATATGGGGGTGACATACAATGAAGTTATATATATATGGGGGTGACATACAATGAAGTTATATATATATATATATATATATATATATATATGGGGGTGACATACAATGAAGTTATATATATATATGGGGGTGATATACAATGAAGTTATATATATATATATATATATATATATATATATATATATATATATATATATATATATAATTTCATTGTATGTCACCCCCATATATATATATATATATATATATATATATATATATATATATATATATATATAACTTCATTGTATATCACCCCCATATATATATATAACTTCATTGTATGTCACCCCCATATATATATATATATATATATATATGGGGGTGACATACAATGAAGTTATATATATATATAAATATGGGGGTGACATACAATAAAGTTTTATATATATATATATATATATATGTATATATATATATATATATATGGGGGTGACATACAATGAAGTTATAAATATATGGGGGTGACATAACACACAGATCGAATTTGTCACCAACCTACAACAATGTACTTCCTCCACGTGCCACCGCCCCGCACAGCACGCTAGAGGGCGCCCGCCTCCTTCCCTGCCCACTAGGGGCGTGTCCTGCGTAAGTGACCGTGCTCGTTTCATGACTCAGCAATAGGGGGCGTGCCTTTCGTCTAACACATCGCTACCCAGTGGTAGAGGCGTGCCTTGCATTTCAAAGCCCAGTCTGGAGGCGTGCCTTGTGGGCCAAAGCTCAGTCGGGGGGCGTGCCTTGCGGGCCAAAGCTATGTATGGAGGCGTGTCTTGCGTTCCAAAGCTTGGCCTGGGGGCGTGCCATGCGTCCCTCCTTCCTCCTTATTATGGTCTGATCTATATATAGCTGTTTATAAAAAGCACTGGTGGGTTTAACCAATAATTTTTTTGTATAATTCCCCTTCAACCACTTCTGGATGGGAAGGATTTACCCCCCTTAATGACCCGGCCATTTTTTGCAATTCGACAGTGTGTTAATTTAACCACTTAAACCCCGGAAGATTTTACCCCCTTCCTGACCAGGGCTTATTTTGCGATTCGGCACTGCATGACTTTAATGGACGATTGCGCGGTCGTGCGACACTGTACCTAAACGAATTTGGCGTCCTTTTTTTCCCACAAACAGAGCTTTCTTTTGGTGGTATTTGATCACCTGTGCGATTTTTTGATCATGCGCTATAAACAAAAAAACAGCGACAATTTTGCAAAAATAACAATATTTTTCACATTTTTTATATGAAATTCCCCCCCAAAAAATGTAAAAATCTAAATTTTTTAACATTTTAGGCCAATTTGTTTTCTGCTACATATGTTTGTTTAAAAAAAAACGCAAAAAGCGTACTTTGATTGGTTTGCGCAAAATTTATTGCGTTTACTAACTAAGGGAAAGATTTTTATCATTTTTATTGTTTTTTTTTTTAACAAGTAATGGCGGCGATCTGCGATTTTTTTTGCGGGACTGCGACATTGCGGCGGACAGATCAGACCCTTGACTGACATTTTTGACACTTTTGGGGGTTTCAGTGACATTACTACAGTAATCCGTGCTATACATATGCACTGTTACTGTAAAATGACACTGGCAGGGAAGGGGTTAACTTTATTGGAGCGGGAAGGGTCAAGTGTGTCCCTAGGGGCGTGTTTCTTACTGTGATTGGATGTGGCTGTGTGTGTAACAGCACAGATCAACGGTCCTACATAGCAGGACCGAGTGATCTGTGCTTTTACACAGGGGAGAGTGACAGGCGACTTTCTCCATCTCTACCCGATGATCGCAAGTGACCGGCGGACATCGGGTCCGCCAGTCACATGCGCCGGCTACTTCGGGTACGAGCGAGGAAGGGAGCGCGCCTCCGGCGGCGCGCGCTCGCCCCCTATTCGCTCCCAGGCTAGTGACATACCGGTACGTCACTTTGCCTGTGAGGGGCTGACCGCCGCCGTATATAGTCGGGCAGCGGACAGCAAGTGGTTAATGGAAAATTGCACGGTTGTACGACGCTGTACCCAAATATAATTGACGACCTTTTTTTCCCACAAATAGAGCTTTCTTTTGGAGGTATTTGATCACCTCTGCGATTTTTATTTTTTGCGCTTTAAACAAAAAAAACGACAATTCTGAAAAAAAAAAAAAAAAAAAAAAAAATATATATATATATATATATATATATCGTATTTTTTTTTTTCACTTTCTGCTACATAACATTCCCAATAATAAAAAAAAATGTAAAATCAAATTTTTTTCATAATTTTAGGCCAATTTGTATTCTGCTACATATTATTCGTAAAAAAAATAAAAAAAAAACAGAATAAGCGTATTTTGATTGGTTTGTGCAAAAGTTAATCGCGTCTACAAACTACGGGAAAGATTCATGCCATTATTTTTTTTTAACTAGTAATGGCGGCGATCTGCGATTTTTTGCGGGACTGCGACATTGCGGCGGACAGGTCGGACCCCTAACTGACATTTTTGACACTTTTGAGGATACCAATGACATTACTACAGTAATCAGTGCTAAAAATATGCACTGTAATAATGACACTGGCAGGGAAAGGGTTAACCCAGGGGCCATTAAGGGGTTAACCACTTACAGATATACTGTGGCAGGATGGCTCGACTGCAAGAACCGACGTTTGAGTACGTCGGTTCGCAGGAGCGTGCTTTCCCCATTAGGAAGCGGGGGTGCCAAATCCAAATCACAGGACCGGCACCCGCGATCGATCCCCGCTGAGAGAGAAGGACGGTCGGATGTTGTAAACACAGCTGACCGTTCTTCTCTCTGGAATGATCACAGAGCTCCTGTGATCCTTCTATATAGAATCACAGGTCTCTGTGTTGATTCCAGAAGTCCCTCCCCTGTACAGTTAGAAAACACTCCCCTAGGCTCACATTTAACCCTTTGGTCACCCCTAGGTTAGCCCTTCCCTGCCAGTGTCATTAGTACAGGGAGGAGGACCAGAGCGACGTCATGACGTGACTTCCAGTCCAGGCTGTAAGTAAATACATTTTTTTTCCTTTAAAGCGAAAAAATAATTTTTTTGTTATCATTTGCTTTTAACCCCCTCCTTTCCAATCCTATTCTGACACTTCGCTCCTGCATGTAAAAATCTACTTCTTGTACTAGAAAATTACTAGCAAAAATTATTAGCAGAGACCCTACAGAATAAAATGATGGGTGTTGCAATTTTTGTTGTCACACGGTATTTGCGCAGCGGTTTTTTGGAAAAAAAAAACACTTTCAAGAATAAAAAAATAAATAAAACCGCAAAGTTAGCCCAATTATTTGCATACTGTGAAAGATAATGTTACACCGAGTAAAAAGATACCTAACAATTCCCGCTTTAAAATTGCGTCTGCCTGTGAAATGGCGGCAAACCACGGACCTTAAAATTCTCCATAGGCGATGCTTTAAATACCTTTACAGGTTACCAGTTTAGAGTGGCACAGGAGGTCTGGTGATAGAATTATCGCATCGCTTTGACGTTCGCGACAATACCTCAGATGTGCGGTGCGATCACCATTTATATATGTGTGCGGGAGTAACGTATCCATTCCATTTGCATAAGCAGAGTGGGACGGGGGCGCTTTAATTACTTTTTTTATAATTTATTATTTATTTTATTTAAAAAAAATATATATACCATTTTTTTATTTTATTTTTTGGTAATAACTTTATTTGTATCACAAGGGATGAACAGCATCTCTTGTGACAGCATGGGCCGTGACATGTCCTGTCCTCTTTATGGAGAGACTTGGGATCCATTAGACCCCAAATCTCTCCTCTGGCCCCCCCCCCCATGCAGCCAATCAGACTGAGATCAGTCCAATCGGCTGCTTCTCTGGTCACTGATGGACAGGTAAACAAAGGGGGCGGAGCCGGGAAATGATGAATACTCGTCGCTCCCTGTTCCCAGGGTTACATAGAGAGGGGGACAACGTCAGTTCCTCTCTCTCTGTACAGGGCAGCCATCGCCGCCGGCCGCATCACTCCCGGCCTCTTCTATGGGACTGGAGAGACGGGGGAGGGGGGTGGAACCTCCTTCAGCAACCCGCAGAAGTGATCGATGATCGAGTAGCTAATTGGCCCCTCAGATCACTTCTGCTTTGTAGAGAATTTTCTGGCTGCAAACAATGATACGGAGATGATGCCTGTAGGTGCCCCCACCATCCCGGTATTACCAGTGACACCCGAGGACGTACGGGGCGTACATTTGGGGGAAGTGGTTAAAGGTAAAGAAGAGATTTGGGGTCTTTCAGACCCTACATCTCTCCAAAAAGAGGACCGGTCATCCTTATCCTTATATGGCCCATGGAGCACCCGTGGGGCGGCCCCCGCGGACCACACCAGGCCGCGCACCATAACCCCCCCTCCCCAGGACCTTAGCAGGACAGGAGACAGGAAACAGGGGACAGGACAGAGGACAGGCAGGATCTCCCCCGCTCACTCACCCTGCCTGGATATCTGCAGCAGCAGGCAGCGGCTTCGGCTTCTTCCTCCCGTTTTCTGCGTCTCATCCCTCCTCCCCAATGCCCAATTCCATGGCTTCTCCTTTTGGCCAATCTGAAAACGGGTCTCAAGTTCCGCTTCCTGATTGGCAAGGAGGAGGAGGATCCGTGTGACAATAGCGAATTTTCATTTGCTATTGTCACACAACTGGGTGGGCTCAGGGCGCAGTGTTCTGCGCCCTGAGCCCACCCTTTTTTTAGCCTATTAGAGCCTCTGGCTCTAATCACATGAATCACAAAAAAAAAAAAAAAAAGCCCCATTGAAGTCCATGCATCCGGCGCCCGCATGTAGATTAGGAGGTCGGAAGCATGGAGAGGGGGGCGGCGCCCCTGCGCCCCCACGGCGCCAGCCGCCACTGCTTATATTCTATTACCAGGGATGTCTACATGCCTTGTAATAGGAATAAAAGTGACAAAAATGAAAGGAACCGTGTAAAATAAAGAATAAAATAAATAAGAAAAAAAAACACCTTTAGTGCCCCAATCCCTCAGTGCTCGCACGCAGAGGAGAACGCATATGCACCTCGCGCCCTCATATGTAAACGGTATTCGAACCCCACATGTGAGGAATTGCTGCGAACAATAAAAAAAGTGACCCGGAAAACGCCATGCACTACTTTGCCATGTTTGTCGCACATAGGGCGGCCCAATGAAATCAATAGACTGCTCTGTGCTTGTTGGGTAAAAAAAACAAAAAACACTTTAAAAAATGGGCATTTACCATCTAAGTGTATGTCAGAGGTGTGACTGGGCGGGGCCTTCCTCACTTCACAAACTATGGAATGCTTTGAAGGCAGAAATTAGCAATTAGCACATTGGAAAAATGAAAATACATAAATAAATTTCCAACAGTGAAAGGGTTAAAATGACTGAGTGCTCTCCCCTCCCCCTCTCTGAAAGTAGCAGTTGCTCGTGTCTGCAGACACTACACCCCCGCTGAGCCCCATGTGTAATATTCTACACCCTTTTTCAGACTCCCCCCACATACAAGTTAAAAGGTAAAATAGAACTAAAGACACATTTTTCCCAAAGGGAGGGATAGAACCCCTGTCAGGTTTTCTTTGCTGTCTGTGTCCCCGTTGGGGAGATTTCCCTTCACTTCCTGTCCCATAGACAAAAACGGAAGTTAGAGAAATCCTCCCATGTGACATAATCCCAGGGTGTCACCAGAACTAGTGTCCCCATTGGAAGATTTCCCTCTAATTCTGCTTCTGGTGACAACCCAAATATTGGAATTTTCTTTCACTTTTGGTGGTAATGGTAAACATAAAACACAAAGAGGGTGAATATCCCTAAAGGGGGTGCACACAGCGATAAAAACCTAACAGGTGTTCTAATCCCTCTCCACTCCATCCAAAACTAAAAACATTTTCCTTTATTTATATTTTAACATATGGGCAAGAAATGGAAAAAAAAAAAAGAAAGATTTGGCAGTGAAAGGGTTAATAAATGAAAGGGGGGAACATTGGATTTACAGTTAAAGTTTTTTAAAAAATTAAATATATAGTTTAGTAGTGAAAGGGTTAAAACCTGAAAGGGGGGATGGTTTGGCAGTTAAAGGGTTAAAAAGTGAAAAAATAATTGTTTTGTAAGAATGATGAAATAAATGGGAAGATTTGATCTCTGGGAGGATTTATAAGACTCCATTCACCGTCTTATCATAGGAATACAGATCTTTTTTTCAGCCATGGGACTGTAAGGGTTAAATGTCAGTGAAAATAACGGTCACTTCCAGAAAAACATGTTATTACAGGAGCCGTATCCCTATTAGATCCGTATACTGAGCCTACAGCCTGAATTCACACAGCTCGCAAACAAGGACGAGGCTCCTTTAAGAAAAATCGTCAGTTATTTTTTTTTGCTGAGTCATCGTGAGATTTTAAAAAAAGTCACATGACCAGTGGGAGGAGCCATAGCCTATATAAGGAGCCGCAGGAGCGGGAAATCACTGAGACAAGTGTTGACGCTGACCAGTGAAGACCTGTCTTTATCTCTGCTGAGATATTTCTTGCGATTTCATTGGATTTGATTTCATTTGATTTCAATTTCATTGCGATTTCATCGTTGTACGTTTAAAGCGTGTTTCATTATTCTTAATAATGAACCAATTTAAATGTAAACAGCTTTTTTCTCTGAAAAACACCAAAGAGAAAACCCCCATAGGAAGAGCAGCTATGGAAGAAGGTATCAGTGACCATCCTGCAGATACCCCAACCAAGAAGCCCCCCAAAATGAAGAGGGCTCGGGCTTTTGTGCGAGGCTGCGCCAGAGCCGTTCTCAGATGTATTGGTCTCGGCCGTAAAGCCAATGGACCTCCCCGAAATACCGACACTGGGATTGGTAAGTGTTGTGGATATTAATAGATACAAAATAACCGACACCCTTTCATTGGATCCTTCCACCCCATTGATGACAGGTCACCCCTCCCCCCATATGTACACATGTATAGGGATTGTGAGGGATATAGGGATCGATAGATAGGATTATAGGGATCAAGAGAAACAAACTGTAAATCTTGGAGCTGTATACAGGGGGCTAAGTCTCCCCTCCCCCCCAACTCTCTCTCCTCACCTGTTAGCTGCCAACCGATTTTTTCTTTCTTTTTAAACTGCCAGTGTGAAGGAGAGCGGCATGGTACCCGGGATCTGCTAATCTCAGTGCAATGCTTTACAGGATCCTAAAACAAAAAAGTAAATGTACGATTTCTTACCTGCTAAAAAATTGCCATTTATTATTCTTAGCTAAAAGGTGAAATAATCCTTTATGGTCGGCTCAGATGAAGTGTTAGCTCTCCATTTATTTTCAATGTACACAAAATCAGACACAATGGAAGAGTTTTATTTTATTTTTTAAATAATTGTGCTGAGGTTTATACAGTATCTCACAAAAGTAAGTACACCCTCACATTTGTGTAAATATTTTATTCTATCTTTTCATGTGACAACACTGAAGAAATGACACTTTGCTACAATGTAAAGTAGTGAATGTACAGCTTGTATAACAGTGTAAATTTGCTTTCCCTTCAAAATAACTCAACACACATTAATGTCTAAACAACTGGCAATAAAAGTCAGTACACCCCTAACTGAATATGTCCAAATTGGGCCCAATTCGCCATTTTCCCTCCCCCGGTGTCATGTGACTCGTTAGTGATACACGGTCTCAGGTGAGAATGGGGAGCAGGTGTGTTAAATTTGGTGTTATCGCTCTCACTCTCTCATACTGGTCACTGGAAGTTCAACATGGCACCTCATGGCAAAAAACTCTCTAAGGATCTGAAAAAAAGAATTGTTGCTCTACATAAAGATGGCCTAGGCCAGGGGTAATGAATTAACATTCAAGGAGGTCCGGCCGCTAAAATTTGCTTTGGGCCGAGGTCCGAATCTCAAGTCTGTGCTATGACTCAGAGAGACGGGCAAAACAAAACGTGTCCATCAGCAATGCTCTTAACATAAAATATGCCCATTCGAGTCCCTTTAACATAAATTGTGCCATCAGCATGACCCTTAACATAACATTTTTTTGTTTGTTTAGCAAAAAAATAAAACCCCAGTAGGGATTAAATACCACCAAAAGAAAGCTCTATTTTTATGAAAAGAAATTATAAAAATATCATATGGGTACAGTGTAGCATGACCGCGCAATTGTCATTCAAAAAGTGACAGAGTTGAAAGCTGAAAATTGGCCTGGGCAGGAAGGGGGTTTAGGTGCCCAGTAAGTAAGGGGTTAATGAAAGCTGCATAACATGAAATTAGCATTAAAGCTTATATGAAATCTAATTTCCCGGGATTATAGCTGAAAATATCCCCCATAACCCCAGTACCCAGCTTTCTCATGAAACCGCTCCAAGCGGCTCATGAAACACTCGTCGGTGTTTCCCGGGCTTACCGTTTCCGCCAGTTCACCTGAGAAAGGATCTGGCGTTGCGGCCAGCTGCTCCCATAAACCATCAAAGAGTTAGTACTCTTTCATCCACTCTATGACCTTGGAGGACCAGAGCGACGTCATGACGTGACTTCCAGTCCAGGCTGGAAGTAAACATTATTATTTTTTTGAAAGCATTTGCTTTTAACCCCCTCCTTCCCAAACCTATTCTGACACTTCGCTCCTACATGTAAAAACTATTTTTTTTTTTTTTTTGCTAGAAAATGACTTAGAACCCCAAAAAATTATATATATTTTTTTTCAGCAGAGACCCTATAGAATAAAATGGTGTGTGTTGCGATTTTTTTATGTCACACGGTATTTGCTCAGCGTTTTTTTTAAACACAATTTTTTTAGGAAAAAAACACTTTCAAGTATAAAAAAACAACAAACCAGTAAACTTAGCCCAATCTTTTTGTATACTGTGAAAGATAATGTTACGCAGAGTAAAAAGATACCTAATATGTCAGGCTTTAAAATTGCGTCTGCCCGTGGAATGGCAGCAAACTACATTGCTTTAAACTCTCCATAGGCGATGCTTTAAATGCCTTTACTGGTTACCAGTTTAGAGTTGCACAGGAGGTCTGGTGATAGAATTATCGCATCGCTTTGACGTTCAACAATACCCCACATGTGCGGTGCGATCAACGTTTACATATGTGTGCGGGAGTAACGTATCCATTTCCATTTGCACGTAAGCACAGTGGGACGGGGCGCTTTATTTATTTTTTTATTATTTATTTTACAAAAAAAAACAATTTTTTACCCTTTTCTTTATTTTATATTTTGGTAATAACTTTATTGTATCCCAAGGGATGATCAGCATCTCTTGTGACAGCATGGGCTGTGACAAGTCCTCTTTATGGAGAGATTTGGGGTCTATTAGACCCCAAATCTCTCCTCTGGTCCCCCATGCAGCAGATCAGACTGAGATCGGTCCGATCGGCTGCTTTTCTGGTCACTGATGGACAGGTGAACAAAGGGGTCAAAGCCGGGAAATGATGAATACTCGTCGCTTCCGGTTTGCAGAGTTAGAGAGGAGAACGATGGCAGTTCCTCTCTCTCTGTACAGGGCAACCATCGCCCCCGGCCGCACCACTCCCGGCCTCCACAAAGGGACTGGAGTGGTGGGGGCGGGGGCAGGGGAGGGACCGCCTTCCGGAACCCGCAGAAGTGATCCAGTGGCTAATTGGCCCCTCAGATGACTTCTGCTTTGTACAGAATTCGCTGGCTGCAAACAATGATACGGAGATGATGCCTGTAGGTGCCCCCACCATCCCGGTATTACCACTGACACCCAAGGACGTACGGGGCGTACATTTGGAGGAAGTGGTTAAAGGTAAAGAAGAGATTTGGGGTCTTTTTGACCCTACATCCCTCCAAAAAGAGGACCGGTCATCCTTATCCTTATATTCTTTTACAAGGGACGTCTACATTCCTTGTAATAGGAATAAAAGTGACAGAAATGAAAGGGACCGTGTAAAATAAAGAATAAAATAAACAGGAAAAAAAAAACGTTTAATGCCCCGATCCCTCAGTGCTCGCATGCAGAAGAGAACGCATATTCAAGTCGCGCACATATATGTAAACGGTATTCGAACCCCACATGTGAGGAATCGCTGCGAACAATAAAAAAACGTGACCCGGAACACGCCATGCGCTACATTGCCATGTTTGTCGCACATAGGGCGGCCCAATGAAACGAATAGACTGCTCTATGCTTGTTGGGTAAAAAAAAGAAAACGCTTGAAAAAAATGGGCTTTTCCCATCCAGATGTATGTCAGAGGTGTGAATGGGCGGGGCCTTCATCACTTCACAAACTATGGAATGTTTTGAGGGTAGAAATGAGCAATTAGCACACTGGAAAAAAAAATGGAAAATGGAAAAATGTAGAGCAGTGAAAGGCAGGTGTGTTAAATTTGGTGTTATCGCTCTCACTCACTCATACTGGTCACTGGAAGTTCAACATGGCACCTCATGGCAAAGAACTCTCTGAGGATCTGAAAAAAAGAATTGTTGCTCTACATAAAGATGGCCTAGGCCAGGGGTAATGAATTAACATTCAAGGAGGTCCGGCCGCTAAAATTTTCTTTGGGCCAAGATCCGAATCTCAAGTCTGTGCTAAAACAAAACGTGTCCATCAGCGTGACCCTTAACATAAAATGTGCCCATCACCATGACCCTTAGCATTAATTATGCCCATCAGTGTAACCGTTAGCATAAAATTTGCCCATCAGCGTGACCCTTAACATAAAATAGGCGCACGCTGATGGGCACATTTTATGTTAGGGGGCACTCTGTTGGGCAAAACAAAACGTGTCCATCAGCGTTGCTCTTAACATAAAATGTGCCCATCAGCATGTCCCTTATTATAAAATATGCCCATCAGTCTGCACTTGATAAAATAAGCAACCCCCTTAAAAATGTGACTCACATACCTTTGGGGGCAGAAAATGCGAGAGCCAAGAGCCGCAAACAGCAGGGGGGCAGGCGTGCACTTGACATCTAGCCCCAACTCACGGCCTGAGTGAGTCGGGAGCGGTAGAAAGAAGGAGTGGGGTGGGGCGCATACACGGGACGTCACTGGTTGCTTGGACATGTGAGGTCCCAGCAAACCAAGGACTGCTTATAGTGGCGGCCTGACAGTCCAGGTGGAAGCATCGTGCAGTCCGTTCTTTGACCGCGGGCTACCATTTACTGACGGCTGGCCTAGGCTATAAGAAGATTGGCCAAGACCCTGAAACTGAGCTGCAGCACAGTGGCCAAGACCATACAGTAGCTTAGCAGGTTCCACTCAGAACAGGCCTCGCTTTGGTCGACCAAAAAAGTTGAATGCACATGCTCAGTGTCATATCCAGAGGTTGTCTTTGGGAAATAGATGTATACGTGCGGCCAGCATTCCTACAAAAGTTGAAGAGGTGGGGGGTCAGGCTGTCAGTGCTCAGACCATACACCACACACTGCATCAAATTGCTCTGCGTGGCTGTCGTCCCAGAAGGAAGCCTCTTCTAAAGATGATGCAGAAGAAAGCCCGCAAACAGTTTGCTGAGGACAATCAGACCAAGGACATGGATTACTGGAACCATGTCCTGTGGCCTGATGAGATGAGACCAAGATAAACTTATTTGGTTCAGATAGTGTCAAGAGTGTGTGGCGCCGGCGGCAACAAGGTGAGGAGTACAAAGACAAGTGTGTCTTGCCTACAGTCAAGCATGGTGGTGATGGTGGGAGTGTCATGGTCTGGGGCTGCATGAGTGCTGCCGACACTGGGGAGCTACAGTTCATTGAGGGAACCATGAATGCCAACATGTACTGTGACATACTGAAGCAGAGTATGATCCCCTCCCTTCAGAGACTGGGCCACAGGGCAATATTCCAACATAACGACCCCAAACACACCTCCAAGACGACCACTGCCTTGCTAAAGAAGCTGAGGGTAATCCGTTGATCTCTGTTTTTACACTAGTAGCCATGTCCCATCACAGTTAGAAACACGCCCCTAGGACACACCTAACCCCTCCCTCTCCAATACAGTTAACCCCTTACCTGCCAGTGTCATTTTTACAGTAACAGTGCATATATATAGCACTGATTACTGCAGTAATGTCACTGGTACCCCCAAAAGTGTCAAAAATGTCAGTCAAGGGTCCGATCTGTCTGCCGCAATGTCGCAGTCCCGCAAAAAAAAAATCACAGATCGCAGCCATTACTCGTTAAAAAAAAAAAACACCAAAAATGACAGAAATCTTTCCCTTAGTTAGTAAACACAATAACTTTTGCGCAAACCAATCAAAATACGCTTATTGTGATTTTTTTTTACCAAACATAGGTAGCAGAAAAAACAAATTGACCAAAAATTTTTAAAAAATTTGATTTTTACATTTTTTTGGGTGGGAATTTCATATAAAAAAATTTGAAAAATATTGTTATTTTTTCAAAATTTATGCTCTTTTTTTGTTTATAGCGCAAAAAGTAAAAATCGCACAGGTGATCATATACCACCAAAAGAAAGCTCTGTTTGTAAGAAAAAAATGACGTACATTTAGTTTGGGTACGGCGTCGCACGACCGCGCAATTGTCAGTTAAATTCGCACAGCGCCGAATCGCAAAAAGTGGCCCAGACGTAAGACAGCAAAATCCTCCGGTGGTAAAGGGGTTAACATAATTTGGCCACACCCACTGTTCACCACGGCCTGCTACGTGAACCGCATTATTCTTCTACTTGGTGTGCCCAAAGGTACCCCAGGTCTCTTACAATCCTAGCACCACCCCTGGCACAATGAACGCCATGCTTACTCTTCACTGTGCCACACTAAGTACACCACTTTTTTTATTTTTTTAACAGAAAAAAAGAAAAAAAAACACTTTTTTTGTTTTTAATTAAGCAGCCGAGCCCAACTTATGATTTTGCACACAGACCCACCGATTTCATAAAACGCCCCTCATATGATAGAATCAGTCCTGTGATTGGCTGGTCCCTCCTGCCCTCCCCCTACTGGGGTAAAGATTCTGTCAAAGGGGGGTTAAGCATACCTAATATATAGCAATTGAAGGAACAGCATGAATATCTATAAAACAATGATAAGAATATAGGAAACCATACATTACTATTCCGAATACATTAGTCACTTGTTTTCTCTCCCGGCCAATGCAAACCTATCAGCTGGTGCCAGGCTGGTGTATGACCCCCATAGCGAGTAACCCCTCTCCTGTCTGATCTCAGGGCTGAGAAATCACAAGCTTTCTGGGCAAAACTGACACTTAAAGCATCTGCTTAGCTGGTCTGATGATTCACAAGCCCCTACCACAATGCAAAGCCAAGCAAGTGACACCAATACCTCCTGTTGCAACTTCTTTTGTGACGCACCCACTCATTTAAACATGAAAGCGCATCATCACACCACTAAAAATGCTTGTTACCAGCTTCCTCAGTCATCGAAATTTAGTGGATTGGCATAACTGCCAGGCAACCAGAATTTTTATACGAAGGCCAACAGTAGTGATCCCTGTGTCCCTGTCATGTTGTGTTTATTTATAGGTTCCTTGCACTGAATTTTTCTCTGTATAATCTGATGTTTTATGAAGAAAATATATATGAAATGTAGATGAAGGTGCTAAATCTAATTCTTCTTTTCTATTGCAGATGAAGGCAGAATTTTATTGCAGACGGATCCCACGCAGCAGGCCTTCCCCAGTGAGCAACAACGTGACATCCACATTGAGGGCCAACCAAAATGTGATGTACACATTAAGACTCCAGAAGAATGTGACGTTCCTGTTGAGACTTCAGCAGAATGTGGCATTCCCACTGAGACTCAGGCAGAATGTGACATTCCTGTTGTGACATCACCAGAATGTGACGTTCCCCATGAGACTGCAGAAGAAAGAGACGTTCATGTTGAAACTTCATCACAATATGAAGTTCACATTGAGACTGCTCTAGAATGTGACATTCACAATGGTACTCCTCCAGAATGTGATGTTCACAATGAGACTAATCAAGAATGTGACTTTCACATTAAGACCTCTCCAGAAATTCATCATCACAATGAGTCTCCTCCAGAATGTGATGTTCCTACTGAGACTCAGGCTGAATGTGACATTCCTGTTGTGACATCACCAGAATGTTACATTCACGTTGAGACTACAGTAGAAAGAGATGTTTATGTTGAAACTTCATCACAATATGACGTTGACATTGAGAGTGCTCCAGAATGTGAAGTTCACAATGGTACTCCTCCAGAATGTGATGATCACAATGAGACGTCTCCCGAATTTCATCATCACAATGAGTCTCCTCCAGAATGTGATGCTCCCGCTGAGACTCCAACAGAATGTGATGTTCCCTCATATACTTCGGAAGAATGTGATGTTCTCGCTGACACTCCGGAAGAATGTGATGTTCACATTGAAGCTCCAAAACAATGTGACATTTACACTGAGACACCTCCAGAATGTGAGGTTCACACTGAGACTTCTGAATATGAGGTTCACGAAAAGAATCCACCAGAATGTCACATTCACATTGAGATTTTACCAGAATGTGACATTCCCTTTGAAACACCACCAGAATGTGATGTTCATGTTAAGACTGTAGCACAATGTGATGTTCATGTTGAGACTACAGCACAATGTGACGTTCATGTTGAGAATGCACCAAAATACCAGGGGAGCCATGGGATCACCTCCTCCAGTGAAGATGGGAGCAAGCTTACAAAAATAGAGAGGCAGATACTGGTGGTAGGGGATTCAGTTATTAAAGGGACAGAGAGAGCAATCTGTCAGAAAGACTGTGATCAACGAACAGTATGTTTTTTCCCGAATGCACGGGTTCGGGAC
Source organism: Pelophylax lessonae (assembly GCF_965119305.1). Taxonomy (NCBI): domain Eukaryota; kingdom Metazoa; phylum Chordata; class Amphibia; order Anura; family Ranidae; genus Pelophylax; species Pelophylax lessonae. The sequence goes on along the minus strand of NC_138771.1, from coordinate 74,753,374 downwards.
ATTGCAGAACAGATGGACAAATTGTTGGATGAGGCTGGGGAGGACCCAGCTGTCATGGTACATATTGGCACCAACGACAACATCAGAAGAAGATGGAGCATTCTACAAAATGATTTCAGGGCCTTAGGGGCTATATTGAAGAAAAGGACCTCCAAGGTAGTATTTTCAGAAATACTGCCTGTACCTCGAGCCACAACAAGGAGACAGCAGGAGGTTATGGGGCTTAACAGGTGGCTGAAGAACTGGTGCAAGAAGGAGGGTTTTGGCTTCATGGAGAACTGGACTGACTTTTCAATTAATTACCTGCTCTACAGCAGGGACGGATTTCACTTAAACGAGCAGGGTGCAACTCTGTTAGGAAAGAAAATGGCCAAAAAGTTGGAAAAAATTTTGAATTCTCCAAAATGTGTTGTTCACGTTGAGAATTCTCCACAATGTAACATTCCCGCCGAGACACTGGCAGAATGTGACGTTCCGGCTAAGACTACAGCAGATTGTGACGTTTCCGCTAACACTCCAGCAGATTGTGACGTTCCCACTAGGTCTTCGACAGTATGTGAGGATCCCGTTGAGACCCTAGCAGAATGCGATATTCCCAATGAGACTCCAGCTGAATGCAACATTCCCAATGAGACTCCAGCAAAATGCGACATTCCCAATGAGACTCCAGCAAAATGCGACATTCCCAATGAGACTCCAGCAAAATGTGACATTCCCAATGAGACTCCGGCAGAATGCGACATTCCCAATGAGACTCCGGCAGAATGTGACATTCCCATCGAAACTCTACCACAATGTGATGTTCACATTGCGACTTCACCTGCATGCGACATTCACATTGCGACTCCACCAGAATGTGATGTTCATGTTGAGACTCCACTAAAATGCCAGGGGAACATCTTCTTCAGTGAAATCGGAGCCACGGTTACAAGAAAGGATCGGCAGATGCGGGACGAAATCATTAGAAGGATAGAGAGGGCAAACCGTCACAAAGATCGTTATCACCGTGTCACAAAGATCGTTTTCGCCGAACAGTATGATTTTTAACAGGCGCTCATGTTCAGGACATTGTGGATTGCATGGACAGATTGTTGGATGGGGCTGGGGAGGACCCAGCTGTCATGGTACATATTGGTACTAACGACAAAGTTAGAGGAAGATGGACCGCCCTACAAAATGATTTCAGAGACTTAGGGACTATACTGAAGAAAAGGACCTCCAAGGCAGTATTTTCAGAAATTCTGCCCATACCTGGAGCCACACCAGAGAGACAGCAAGAGCTGGGTGCACTTAACAAGTGGCTGAGGAACTGGTGCAGGGAGGAAGGATTTGGGTTTCTGGAAAACTGGGCTGACTTTTCATACCGTTACTGGCTCTATACCAGAGATGGGCTGCACTTAAATGAGCAGGGTGCTGCTCTATTGGGAGAGAAGATGACCAAAAAGCTGGAAGAAATTCAAGTTGAGGCTCCACCAAAATACCAGAGGAACCTTGGGAACAACTCCTCCAGTGAAGATGGGGGCAAGGATACAGGAAAGAATAGGCAGATACTTGTGGTAGGGGATTCTATTATTAGAGGAACAGAGAGGGCAATCTGTCACAAAGATCGTTCTCGCCGAACAGTATGTTGTTTACCGGGCTCTCGAGTTTGGGACATTGTAGACAGCATGGACAGATTGTTGGATGGCGCTGGGGAGGACCCAGCTGTCATGGTACATATTGGTACTAACGACAAAGTTAGAGAAAGGTGGAACGCCGTAAAAAGTGATTTCAGGGACTATCTATCTATCTATCTATTTTTATATCTATCTATCTATCTATCTATCTATCTATCTATCTATCTATCTATCTATCTATCTATCTACACAGTGACAGTATACAGTAATAGATAGGTACTTTCAGAGATTTGCTTGTAGTAGGAAAGTGGCTCTGTGTCTGTCTGCCTGAGCCCAGGAGAAAGCATGCGGCTGCAGTATAGAGCAAAGTAACTGTGATAGGTTGTTTCCAGCATTTCAGTGTGCTGGGAGCCATCTGATTGGTTACAGGGAGGAGCTAAGCTCTCTCACTCTAGGATCATATTACCAGACCAGTCTCTATTGAATGAGTGAACGAGTCATCCAGTTCACTGAAAAGAATCAATTCTAAAGGCAGACTTGGAGAGCAGAAATTTTATTTTATTTTAAAAATAACCACAATAACAATACCGTGTGTATGCGATACCGCGAAATATCGCATTACCGAAAACCGGCATATCTCTACACCCACCACAGTGCTCCAGCAAGCCAGCCACCCACAACAGGGCGACACCAAGCCAGCCACCCACAACAGTGTTCCAGCAAGCCACCCACAACAGGATGACACCAAGCCAGCCACCCACCCACCACAGTGTCCCAGCAATCAAGCCACCCACAACAGGATGACAACAAATCAGCCACCCACCACAGTGTTCCAGCAAGCAAGCCACCCACCCACAACAGGGTGATACCAAGCCAGTCACCCACCACAGTGTTCCAGCAAGCAAGCCAGCCACCTACCACAGTGTTCTAGCAAGCAAGCCACCGACAACAGGGTGAGAACAAGCCAGCCACCCACCACAGTGTTCCAGCAAGCCAGCCACCCACAACAGGGTGACACCAAGCCAGCCACCCACCACAGTGTTTGTTATATTCTCCGTGTTGTGAGAGACACAGGACTCTGGTCTGGAACAACGGATGTTTATTCAGGACTCACTGTACAGCATTACAGGACAGCTCTGCATATCAATACATCTCTGCATGTGTCTAAAGATGGCCACTCTGCCCCTTGACCCTTGTCATCACTCCTGGGTGGAGCCAGCCTTAAAGTGACAGTACATGTGAAACCCTTCAGGTATAACACCTTCCATCCATACCTAAAAAAAAAAACAAAAAACAAAAAAAAAAAACAACAAAACGAGAACAGGCATAAAACAGTAACTCATAATTGTCCAATACAGTCCTCCAACTCAGGAGATTTACATGGTTTCTTCCACGTCCGGATGTGAGAACAACTTCCAGGGAAGCTCCGGGGGGAAAATGGCAGCGGATCACTTTCGGCGGGCCCGTCGAAAGTCTCGTAACCGGCCTTGCATTTGAAACCGGTCAGGAGGGCGACAGTGTCGTTGAGGACGGGCACCCAGCGACTCGGGGCTGGAGGAAGCAGGGCTGGCCGGAATGGACACCGGCGGGGCCAAGAGGGGATTCCCTAGCTCAGAGGGTGAGCAGACCTCTGGACCAGGGCTGGAGGGCTCTGTTGGAGCTGAGTTCAAAAGTTCAGAGTCTCCCCAAGCATCAGTCTCAATGCCTCCTGATCCGGTAGGAGCAGATCCTTGAGACACTGGAGGTGCAGCCGATGTCAGGGATTCGGGCAGCTGAGAACGAGAACGCAATTGGTCCACATGCCTTCTGCAAATGGAACCATCTTCCAGGCAGACCCTATACATTTTGGGTCCCAAAGTCTCTGCGACGATAGCAGGAAGCCAACGAGTGTTGGAAGCGCCATAAGATCGGGCCCATACCTTTTGCTGGGCTGTAAACCGGGGAATCTCGTCGTGTTCGACCCTCTTGTCTTGGGACTGCCGTACATGTTCCTGGACCGTTTGAGGGCGGAGCATATCCAAAACAGTCCATGGCTGCCGACCCAAAAGAAGTTCAGCTGGAGTTTTCCCAGTGGTTGCATGTGGTGTGGTTCTGTAAGCAGAAAGGAAGGAGTCCAGCTGCTGGGGTGACAGGGACTGTTGTTTACTTGTAGCCACAGTAGCTTTGAAATAGCGTTTGAAGGTCTGTACAAACCTTTCTGCTTGACCATTTGTAGCCGGGTGGTAAGGTGCGGTCAACTTGTGTTTGATGTTGTGGGCAGTCAGGAAACCCTGAAACTCCTGGCTTGTGAATTGTGCACCGTTGTCTGTGACAATTTCTCTGGGGTATCCAAACGTAGCAGCGAGATGTAACAGTATGGAAATCGTCGCCTTAGTCGTTGGCTGAGTAACAGGAACGACCTCAGGCCACTTTGAATGGGCATCAATAATGATCAAAAAGGTGTGTCCTCTGATCGGGCCTGCAAAGTCCAAGTGTAGGCGAAACCAGGGAACCGTGGGCCAAGTCCAGGGCTGGACGCACCCTCGAGGAGGGTCTCTCGCAGTTTGTGCACATCCAGCACACGCATTCACATATGTCGTGATATCGGAGTCGAGGTTTGGCCACCACACATAGCCTCGGGCCTTTTGTTTCATACGTGTGCCCCCGGGATGACCAGTATGTAGCAATTCCAGAATGTGTCTCCGGAGGGTCTGTGGAACGATCACTCGGTCTCCCCATAAAACACAGTTGCCAGACACAGTTAATTCCAGACGCCTACGGAAGTAAGGCTCATAATCCTGTGTGACAGTTGCAGGCCAACCGTACCGTACCCAGGAGAGTATTGTCTTAAGGAAGGTATCCTTGGCTGTATGGGCTGCTACTTCCCCGGAAGACAGAAAGGACAGGCTAGTGTAACGACAACTCTTGACAGGTGGAGAAGAGTCTGTTAATGTCCTTGTCAGACGGGACATGGCGTCTGCATTAGCGTTGGCATCATGGCTGCGATACTGGATTTTGTAGCTATATGCTCCCAAGAATAGGGCATAGCGTTGAAGACGGGCTGCAGTCGTCTGGGAGATGCCTTTGTCAGGGCTAAAGATCTGAAGGAGTGGTTTATGATCAGTCAGTATGGTGAATTCCCTACCATACAGGTAAAGATGAAACTTCTTAATTGCCCATATGAGCGCCAGAGCCTCTTTGTCAATGTGAGAGTAATTGCTTTCTGCTTTTGTCAAGGACCTGGAGGCGAATGCCACAGGTTTCTCTGACCCATCTGGTAAAACGTGAGATAGTACAGCCCCTAGACCATAGGGTGAGGCATCACAAGCCAAGGTGAGAGGCCTTTGGAGGTCATAGTGCACGAGCATGCGTGACGCCAACAGCTTTCGCTTAGAAACTTCAAAAGCACGTTGGCATGCAGCCGACCAGTTCCATCTGGAGTGTTTCTCCAAAAGCTTGTTTAATGGAAACAAAGTGTGTGCTAGATCCGGCAGGAATTTGTGGTAATAGTTCAGCAAGCCCAGGTATGATCGCAGCTGCTGGACGTTGGTCGGGGCTGGAGCTGTTACTAAAGCATCAACTTTGGCTTCCGTGGTGTGTATACCCTCTGCATCCACAAGGTGGCCACAAAACTCCAATTTAGGTACCATGAATTGGCATTTCGCTAAGTTCACTTTTAGACCCTGCTCTTGGAGTCTGGCCAACACAAGCTCCACGTTACGCTTGTGTTCCTGGTCCGTCAGGCCCGTGATGAGCATGTCATCTAACAGGCACTGTGTGAAAGGAATGTCCGCCAAAATCTCATCCATTTTGCGTTGCCAAATGGCTGGGGCGGAGGCTACCCCAAACACCATCCGATTGTATTCATACAGTCCCTTGTGAGTGTTGATTGTTAGAAACTTGCGGGACGAAGGGTGGACCTCAAACTGTAAATAAGCTTGCCTGAGATCAAGCTTGGTGAACTTTTGACCTCCTGCAAGAGAGGCAAAAATGTCATCTACTCTGGGTAGGGGATACTGGTCTATCTCCAGTTGAGAATTTAGTGCCATGCGGAAATCGCCACAAATGCGTAAGTCCCCATTCGCTTTCTTTACTGGTACAACTGGTGATGCCCACTCGCTGTGCTCTACCTTTGAGATGACACCTTGTTCCTCCAGCCGGCTTAGTTCAGCTTCCACACCTGCTCGGAGTGCGAAAGGTACCGTCCGAGCTTTGAAGAACCTAGGCTGGGCATTGGGTTTCAGCCTGAGTCTCACACAGTCATGCTTTATTTTTCCCAAATGGTTATCAAAGACTTGCGGGAATCGCTGTTTCAGGGACTTCACCCATCCCTCTTCATCCCCTGATGGGATGGTCACGGTGTTGCAGGGGTTAATGGCGATGTCTGGCATGCCAAAGTGAGCAATCCAGTCTCTCCCAAAAAGAGGGGGTCCCCCATGTTCTAGGATATATAATGGCATTCTCTTTGTCTGACCCTTGTAGGATACCTGTACTTTCACGTACCCCAGTGGGTGGAGTATCTGCTTTGAATATGTCTGCAGTTTGATTGGTGTTGGACGGACAGTTGTTCGGATCAGAAGTTTTCTCCATTGTTTCTGGGTGATAACTGAAACTGCTGCTCCTGTGTCTACATCCATCTTGAGTTTCTTTCCTTCCACGGTTACCTCTACAGTCATTGCTGAGGGTGCTGAATGCATATGATGTATGTCCAATCTGTGGAGCACTTCCTCATCCTCTGATTCAGATGACGATGTATATCTTCCCACCATATATGCCTTTGTCCTGGGGTTCAGAGGTTGTTTATTTCGCACCTTCTTACTACGGCAGACTCGTTTCAGATGGCCTGCCTTTCCACAATTATGACAGAGCTGATCCTTAAACCGGCAGACTTTGTGATCATGGTCTGTATTCCCACAACGGTAGCAAGCTGACGTCCTGGTTGGTGAGGGTCTATATTTACCGTTAGCTGCAGTTTGCTTGACTGCTGTTCTGAAAACTTCCTCTTTAACCTCTTCCCTTCTGCTCTGGGGGTTCAAAGCTTCTGTATCTTTCACAGCCATTTCCATCACTGAAGCTATCTCAATTGCCTTTGTAAGGGTAAGGTCTTTCTCTGTTAACAGTCTCTTTTGGCTAGACTCACTATTCAGTCCCATGACAAACTTATCCCTCAGTGCAGTTGGTAAATACTCCCCAAAAGAACAGGTTGAGGCTAGTCTGCGAAGGGCGAGCACATAAGCCTTAATATCTTCACCTGGCTGCTGCTGCCGCTGATAGAACCTGAATCTCTCTGCAATCTCTAGTGGTTTAGGCTGGAAGTGATTTCCTAACAGTGTCAGGAGCTCTGCCAAAGTCTTAGTTGCTGGTTTTTCAGGGAAAAGGAGATCCCTAAGAGTGTCATATGTCCTAGCACCAACCACTGTCAGAAACACTGCTACTTGCCTGTCGCCTGGGATGGCATTTGCACAGAAATATTGTTCTAATCTTTCAATCCAAGAAATCCACGTTGTCTGTTCGCCATCAAATTCACTTAATGTCCCGATCAATGACATTTTCCTGCTGGGCTCTGTGGGTGTTTGTATTCCTGACAATCCAGAGTTTTTTTTTTTTCTTCCTTTCCTTTCTCACACGGATAGTAACCTTGTAAATCCCATCCTCGTCGCCACTGTTATATTCTCCGTGTTGTGAGAGACACAGGACTCTGGTCTGGAACAACGGATGTTTATTCAGGACTCACTGTACAGCATTACAGGACAGCTCTGCATATCAATACATCTCTGCATGTGTCTAAAGATGGCCACTCTGCCCCTTGACCCTTGTCATCACTCCTGGGTGGAGCCAGCCTTAAAGTGACAGTACATGTGAAACCCTTCAGGTATAACAGTGTTCCAGCAAGCAAACCACCCACAACAGGGTGACAACAAGCCACCCACCCACCGCAGTGTTCCAGCAAGCCAGCCATCCACAACAGGGTGACACCAAGCCAGCCACCCACCACAGTGTTCCAGCAAGCCAGCCACCTACCACAGTGTTCCAGCAAGCAAGCCACCCACAACAGGGTGACACCAGGCCAGCCACCCACCACAGTGTTCCAGCAAGCAAGCCACCCACAACAGGGTGACACCAAGCCAGCCACCCACCACAGTGTTCCAGCAAGCCAGCCACCCACAACAGGGTGACACCAAGCCAGCCACCCATCACAGTGTTCTAGCAAGCAAGCCACCCACAACAGGGTGACACCAAGCCAGCCACCCACCACAATGTTTCAGTAAGCAAGCCACCCACCACAATGTTTCAGTAAGCAAGCCACCCACCACAGTGTTCCAGAAAGCCAGCCAGCCACCCACCACAGTGTTCCAGCAAGCCAGCCAGCCACCCACCACAGTGGTCCAGCAAGCCAGCCACCCATAACAGGGTGACACCAAGCCAGCCAACCACCACAGTGTTCCAGCAAGCCAGCCAGCCACCCACCACAGTGTTCCAGCAAGCCAGCCACCCGCAACAGTGTGACTCTAAGCCAGCCACCCACCCACCCACCCACCAGTGTTCCAGCAAGCAAGCCACCCACAACAGGGTGACACCAAGCCAGCCACCCACCACAGTGTTCCAGCAAGCAAGCCACCCACAACAGGGTGACCCCAAGCCAGCCAACCACCACAGTGTTCAAGCAAGCAAGCCACCCACAACAGGGTGACACCAAGCCAGCCACCCACCACAGTGTTCCAATGAGCAAGCCACCCACAACAGGGTGACCCCAAGCCAGCCACCCACCACAGTGCTCCAGCAAGCAAGCCACCCACAACAGGGTGACAACAAGCCAGCCACCCACCACAGTGTTCCAGCAAGCCAGCCATCCACAACAGGGTGACACCAAGCCAGCCACCCACCACAGTGTTCCAGCAAGTCAGAAACCCACAAAAGGGTGACACCAAGCCAGTCACCCACCACATTGTTCCAGCAAGCCAGCCAGCCACCCACCACAGTGTTGCAGCAAGCCAGCCACCCACGACAGAGTTCCAGCAAGCCAACAACCCACAACAGGGTGACACCAGGCAAGCCACCCACCAAAGTGTTCCAGCAAGCCAGCAAGCTACAACAGGGTGCCAGCAAGTCACCCACACTGCCAGGCATCAGCCACCCACCCACAACAGTGTGACAGCAGCCAGCCACCCACAACAGGGTGACACCAGGCAAGCCACCCACCAAAGTGTTCCAGCAAGCCAGCCAGCCACAACTGGGTGCCAGCAAGTCACCCACACTGCCAGGCATCAGCCACCGACCCACAACAGTGTGACAGCAGCCAGCCACCCCAAAACAGGGTGCCAGCAAGCCACCCACACTGCCAGGTGTCAGCCACCGACCCACAACAGTGTGCCAACAAACCACCCACACTGCTAGGCGTCAGCCACCGACTGACAACAGGTTGCCAGCAAGCCACCCCCACTGCTAGGCATCAGCCACCGACCCACAACAGGCTACCAGCAAGCCACCCAAACTGCCAGGCGTCAGCCACTGACCCACAACAGGGTGACAGCAGCCAGCCACCCCACAACAGGGTGCCAGCAAGCCACCCACACTGCCAGGCGTCAATAACAGATATGTTTATGAAAAAAAAACAGGTGTCACTGTCTAGATTTAGATGGAAGATCCCAACTGCTGGACAGAGTAATCACAGAGATAATTGTCACTGATAACCAGCCATTTACAATGGTGTCTGACTCAGGATTTAAGTGGCTGATGTCCATACTTGAGCCAAGCTACACACTGAAGAGTGAGAAGTATTATCGAACCAAAATGCTGCGAAAGATTCACCAAAAGGTCGTCGAGAAAGTAAAAGGCTATGCTGCAACCAGAGAATGCTGGCAACTCACTCTCATTCACGACTGACTGCTGGTCAGGACAAAAAGTCAGGCGAGTCATTAACGATTCTTTCATGCCACTTCATTGACAGTGGATGGACATAAAGCCAATTGGTGTTGGATACAAAAGTGATGCACGGATCCCACACTGAGTACAGTAGAGAAATGTTTCTAGGCATGCTTGAAGACTGGGGAATCAACAAAGACTGAGTGATGCTTGTGTTTCTTCAAGACAATGGAGCAAACATGCAGAAAGGAATGAGGCTTGCTGATATGTCAGACTTCAGTGTCATGGCACACAACACCCTCCAACTTTTAAATGATGGTCTGTCAAGCCAAAGAGCTTTGGTTGATATATGTTTTGAGAAGCATGAAGAGATTAAAAATGTTGTGCTTGCAAGTCTTTTGAATCCTTGATACAAAAACCATGCTTTCTCTTCTGATGATGTATTGGCTAAGGCAAAACAATGGCTGACAGAAGATATTCAACAGGAGGTGCAGGAGGTTACTGCCGAGAAGACAAGTCCAGAACAGCATTTTTATAATGTGAAAGAGCAGCATGCTGCAAAAACAGAAAAATGTCCAAAAAGGCCGCTATTTTTCAGGCATGTGTTGGACCAGCTATGAGGGGAGGGGAGGTTGGAGGCCGGTACTTTTTCTTTTTATGTGTGTGTTGGACTGGCTATAAAGGGAGATTGGAGGCCGGTACTTCTTTTTTACAGGTGTGTTTGACCGGCTATGAGGGGAGGTTGGAGGCCGGTATTTTTTTAAGGCGTGTGTTGGACTGGCTATAGGGGAGGTTGGAGGCCAGTACTTTTTTCCCCAGGTGTGTGTTGGATCGGCTATGAGGGGAGGTTGGAGGCCGTTATTTTTTCAGGTGTGTTTGACCGGCTAGAAGGGAAGGTTGGAGGCTAGTATATTTTCAGGGATGTGTTGGACCGGCTATGAGGAGAGGTTGGAGGCCGTTATTTTTCAGGCGTATGTTGGACCGGCTATGAGGGGAGGTTGGAGGTCGGTGTTTTTTTTTAGGCGTTTGTTGGACTGGCTATGAGGGGAGGTTGGAGGACGGTATTTTTCCAGGTGTGTGTTGGACCAGCTATAAGGGGAGGTTGGAGGCTGGTATTTTTCTCAGACAGGTTTTGAACAGCCTGTAATGGAAGGTAGTTTCACATATGATTGCAAATATATGTAACCAAAACCTCTGTTTTGAATGAAATTATTGAACTAGTTTAGACTCTGAATGTTTTTTTACTTTATATATCACAATTTGGAAATGACAGTAGAGTAGAGTTAGGGACTGCACTTTGCAGAGGGGCCTTGACGTGGCAGTGCAGCTTCAGATATATTTGCAAATGTATCCAACATAAATCCAATACAAATTGCTGAAACATTGTAGATTTTTTCTTATTTTGCTGATTGGCTGCCCATGCGCACCTTACTTTAACCAGTTCCTGACCACCCGCCGCCTTTTTACTGCGGCAGGGTGGCTCTGGCAGGAAAAGCGAGGGTCTATGGGGCCTATGGGGCGCCCTCCCGCATGCCCTCAGTCCCCGCGATGGTCTGATTCGGTATAGAACTGATAAGTCATCAGGTCCAGGCCAATGATGATTTTTGGCCTGGACCTGGTGATCGGTTCTGACCAATGACAAACCGACCTGTGTAATGTAAACACAGGCACAGGAAAAGGTCCTCCCTTCCCTCCTGGAGTCTTTTTTGGATTCCAACGTGAGAGAAGAGAGGATTAAACTGAGTACACCAACAGCACATATACACACACCTAGCTAGGCACATTTAACGCCCCGATCACCCCCCAGTTAACCCCTACGCCCCCTGTCACATTGAACACTATATACAGTATATAGTGGTTTTGCTGATTTCTGTAATAGTGTGCCTTGTGACTTCATTTAGCGTTAGCAACAGTTAGTTTCTGTCCCAAATAGGTTTAGGGTACCCACCATCCCCCCAATAAAGATTTAACCCCCTGATCACCCCCAGTTAACCCCTTCATTGCCCTGTCACAGTGTCACTTTTATAGTGTACAGTTTTTTTCTGATCACTATTATTAGTGTCACAGGTGACATTAGTTAGCATTAACACTAGTTAGCGTCAGTCTAGGACAGCGCAGATCCCCGCCGCATAGTTAGAAATATAATTTAACCCTTTGATTACCAGTAACACACACATACACACACACTAAACACCTCCATTACTAGTATAGTATATGAACGGATCAATATCTTTTATCTGATTAGAACTATACTAGCATCCCCAATAGTTTTAGGGTTCCCAAAATGCAGCATTAGCAGGATCGGCCACGACACCCGCCAGCATCTGCGCTTAGCCCCTCCGCCCAGCCCACTCCACCCAGGCAAGAGCAGTAATCAATAGATAACTGTCACTTCCAAAAACACACAAAATCGCAGCGTTAGCAGAGTCAGGCCTGATCTCTGCTAGCACTAGCAGTTCTTTTTTTGTAGCGTTTCAAATAGTCCTGGACAACCAGGTGTTTTTTTACCTGTGAGTCACACTAAGTACCTATAAATGTTGTGGCTAAAATGTCCAAATGGAGGTACACTAGTGAAGAGGCCTACAGGATACTGTCCATGTCAGATGAGGGGAAGCCTCACAGGCAGAATCAGGGTCAGTATACGAACCTGTAGAGAGCAGTGGCTCCCTGACAGATAGCTCCGACGACGGAGGGGTCCCTGCTAAGGTCAGGCATACCTGACCCCGTTCTGGAGTTGCTGAGGTGCAGAGATCGCAGAGTGCTAGTATGCAGCAGAGTGTTGGTACTAGTGCCGCTCAAACGTCAGGTGAACTGGCAAGCACTAGCGGCCTAGTACACCCTGGTCGTAGACAAACCAGCACTGCAGTAACACTTGCTGACGTGATGAGTCCCATAAGTGCAGTTAGAGCTGGTGCGGTGGCTAGCACAAGTTGTGGACCGCAGCCACCAAGAATTTGAACACAGGCCCGTAGAGCCCATAGTGTCCTCCCTGATGCGCTGGCATATCTTAATTGGCAGCCCACAGATTCTACAGCGCCCGTACTTTCCCCATTCACTGCCCAACCCGGAATTCAGGTGGTTTATATGCTGGTCAATTCATCACCGTCAATCCAAATTTGTCCCTTGCCAGACCATTCGGCTGGAAACCTATAACGGTTTCCGAGTTTAAAACTTTTCTGGGCCTATCCCTCAACATGGGCATAACTAAAAGGAGTGAACTGTGGTCATATTGGTCCACTAACCCAGTCCTCCATATCCGCGTGTTCTCTGCTGCCATGGCCAGGGGGAAATACGAGCAAATTCTGCGGTTCATGCACTTCAGTGACAATGAACTCTGTCGTCCTCGGGGAGACCCTGGATATGACCGGCTCCACAAAATTCGACCCCTCGTAAACCACTTCAATCAGCGGTTTGCAGCCTTGTTTACCCCCAACAAGTTGTCTGCGTTGATGAGTCCCCTGATTAGGTTTTCTGGCCGCCTTGCTTTCAAGCAGTTTCTCCCCAGCAAGTGTGTCAGATACGGGTTCAAGCTGTATAAGCTTTGTGACAGGCCCTGTCACCCTGTCACGACAGCCCTTTACCATGGGATCTGTTATGTCCAATGACAGCTGATTACACATAAACAGACTTACCAGTTATCATCTCTCCTTTCCTCACATGCCGTGACTGTGTTAGAAAAGGAGACCCGATAAACAGCAATTGTTTACACTGAGAATCAAGGTCAGTGCCCTGATTATCAGTGCAGCCCCATCAGTGCCAATCAGTGCTGCCCATCAGTGCAGTCTCATCAGCGTCCATCAGTGCAGCCTCTTCAGTGCTCATCAGTGCAGCCTCTTCAGCGCCCATCAGTGCAGCCTCATCAGCACACGTCAGAGAAGAAGAAAAATGACTTATGACATGGTATATGGATACAGGATGATATCTAAGAGCAGGGGAGGGCTGGCAGCCTTAGGCCTGGGGTACAAGTCCAGTCAAGTGGCCCATTGAACCACCGAATCAACTTACCATCCATGCCCACCTGGTTTTAAAACGAATATTCATCTTATATAGCAAGACAAATTTGATACAATGTGGTATCATAATTAAATTATAAAAAATAAAACTTTTGATCAATTTAGATCAGTATGTATTCTGCTACATATTTTTGGTAAAAAAACAAAAAATAATAAGTGTATATTGATTGGTTTGTGCAAATTTTATTGTGTCTACAAACTATGGGATACATTTATGGATTATTTTTTTTTTTTTTTTTATTGTTTTTACTAGTAATGGCGGCGATCAGTGCTTTTTAATGGGACTGCGCCATTGCGACGGACAAAGCTGACACTTTGTGACACTTTTTGGGGACCAGTAACACTAATACAGTGATCAGTGCTAAAAAATGCACTGCTACTGTATAAATGACAATGGCAGGAAAGGAGTTAACACTAGGGCAGACCGCCATTCTGTCATTTTCCTGCATGATCGCAGGTGACCTGCTGATTGGCTCCCGCTGTGTCGCGCCCCCTAGAACCCATGCACAAAATCACACACCAGTATGTGATTTTGCTCAGCCAAGCCGCCCTGCAACACTATATATGCGGTGGGCGGTCTGGAAGTGGTTAAGCTGGAAGAGTGGGTCCTGTAGTCCTTCACTAGTTGGGGGGGTTACATCCCCAAAAGCAAAGGACTACAAGTCTAAGCATGAACCCTGGCTGAGATCTAATCATGTGACCTCCTCCTTTGCGGCCAGCTTACGCTCCCATGACACAAGGGGGAGCCCTATGGGACCTCAGGGACCCAATACCTTTAACTGGACTGTATACAGCCTGTATATTGATGTCTAGCTGCTCTTGGCTCTATATACCTGTCTCATACCTGTATAATACAGGTATGAGATAGGTATATAGTGCCAGGAACAGCTAGACATCAATATACATGTATACAGTGCCAGGGGGTAGCAGAGTACAGGGAAATATGCTCCACATGTCCATACATGACACTTTTTTTTTTTTTGGCACTCACTGCTCTTCTCCGACTCCATAGTGAGTGTACAGCTTGTATAAATTGTGTAGATTTGCTGTCCCCTCAAAATAACCTAACAAAAGTGAGTACACCCCTAAGGCTCCTTTCACACATACGGTCCGATCAGATCCACCTGTCAGTTTTTCAGGCGAACCTGATCAGATACCCCATGCATCCCTATGGGGCAGCGGATGTCAGCGGAGACATGCCTGCTGACATCCAATCCGATCCTGTCCGTCAAATCCGGACAGATCGAAACCCTATTTTCTCATCCAATATCAGTGCCTGACCTCACAAATGCCCTTCTTGAAGAATGGTCAAAAATTCCCATAGACACACTCCTAAACCTTGTGGACAGCCTTTCCAGAAGAGATGAAGCTGTTATAGCTGCAAAGGGTGGGCCAACTCAATATTGAACCCTACGGGCTAAGACTGGGATGCCATTAAAGTTCATGTGTGTGTAAAGGCAGGCGTCCCAATACTTTTGGTAATATAGAGTGTATACTGTATATTTATGGTAGGATTGGCATCTTTGCCCCCTTGTTCTGCACTGTAAATTTACTATTTATTATTTCCAAAATCTTCACTATGTAAGTATGTAAGTCATCTCTATTAAACCACACCCCCTTTAAGCTACGCCCACTTTTCGCAGGCAATTTTTCTCTCCAAACCTAGGGCCCACTTTTGATCCTGCACATGGGCCCACTGATTTCATGATACGCCCCTGAGCGTCCCCCGCTCCCGCCCCCTTCTGTAGCTCCTGGGCTCTCCCATCCCCCAGGGAGACACAAGCTCGTGGGCAGCCTTCCCAGAAGAGTTGAAGCTGTTATAGCTGCAAAGATAGTGTATGAATGAATGAATAAACATTCCGTATTCTTATATCCGTTCTGTAGGTGCAAAAATATAAGTTTTGGTTCTGCAGTAAATATAAAGAGCTGATAACTTTCTGGTCTGATTGCCTCTGGACTGTTTTCAGTCAGCATTGTTCCCAGTTCTCTATGTGCACTGCAGAACATCACCTCAATATGGTATAGACAGGGGGGGAGTATTCTGTAGTCCTAACACACTTCCCGTCCTAGGGTGACAACACAGCTTCTCCATAGATTCAGTACAGTGAGTGTTGTCACCCTAGGACAGGAAGTGAGTTACTGGCAGAAACACAAGGTGAAAACAAAGGAAAAAGAAAATGAATGCAGCCACCATATCTAAGGACTGCTCAGCTGTAGTGTATTACATTTTTGTGTTTGAGTTTAGATGTTCTTTAGTGATATTCTAATGCACATGATGGTGGGAAAGACAGGAATGAGATCAGTGGATGAGGAATGACACAATGGTAAAGTATGTGGCTCTCACCCAATCAAGGTTTATCCTGAAGTTGTGGCATATTGGTGAAGATTTGTCCCTGGATTCCATGCTGAATACATTCCCCATTATTCCCCGCCGTTTGCTTTCTATGCTGTTTTCAGGGTCAACAGCTTTTTGAAGAATCAGAACTACTATGTAATACTTCAGGACTTTTCAGGTTCTAAAAATCAGACAAATCTTTATAAAAATAGAAAAGAGATCTTTCATTTGTAAAGAATAAAATCTTGATAGAAATCTCCTGGAAGAGTAATAATGGCGAGTGTTCGGATCCATTCAGGTCTCAGGTCAGGTTAAAATAACCCAGCCAGCACAGAGTTCCTCCTTACGTCAGAGTGTGCAGAAATCCCCCTTACAGTACAAGGGAAGGGGAATGCTGCAGATTATGATCTACAGGGGAACACTGATATAAGGGGGTCTCTGGTGACCAGAGACCCCCTTATATCAGAGTCCACTGCGTTCCCCTTTCCATCAGAGTTCCCACTTACATCAGGGTCTGCAGCATTGCCCTTTACATCAGAGTTCCCCTTCACATCAGCGTCCACAGAGTTCTCTCTTGCACTGTAAGGGGGAATCCTGCAGACTGATGTAAAGGGGAATGCCGGGAACTCTGATGTGGGGGGGAGGGGGGACTCTGGTGACCAGAGACCACCTTCCACAGAGTGAATGCACTAAGGTGAGGGGTCCTGATATAAGGGGGAACCTTTATATTAGTGTCCCCTTACATTATTGTATTCACTCCCCTTTACATCAGTGAACCTCCCCCAGACTGGCCTGGCAGCATGGTCACTGACCTCCTCTCAGGTGCACCGTGCAGGGCTCAGTCAGTCAGCTCCAGTGGCTCTGGTTTTATCCTATAGTCTCTTCTCCACAGTCCACACATGTCTGACTTCTCCCGTGACCACCATCCTGACGGCGCTCCCACTCTTGAGTCCTCTCCAGACTCCCCCTCAGAGACTGCAGACATGATAAAAGACAAGAGATGGTCAGAGATTGCAGACATGATAAAAGAGATGTTAGAGGCTGCAGACATGGTACAGGAGAGGTGGTTAAAGGCTGTGGACATGATGCAGGAGGTGGTTAGAGGCTGCGGACATGGTACAGGAGATGGTCAGAAGCTGCGGACATGGTACAAGAGATGGTCAGAAGCTGCAGATATGGTACAGGAGATGGTCAGAAGCTGCAGAAATGGTACAGGAGCTGGCTAGAGGATGCGGACATGGTACAAGAGATGGTTAGAGGCTGTGGACAGCCATATTTTTTATGGGCGCCGCTACCGGTAACAGACATTTACGGGCAGCCTGTAAATTAAAGGGTGGTTGGCAACACTGCCCCACACAATAGTGTCCTCCTCTGCCTCCTTCCTTCACCCTCCCCTACAGTAATGTCCTCCTCTGCCCCCTCAAGTAGTGTCCTTCTCTGCCCATTTCATATCATGACCCCCCACTGCCGTGTCCTGCTGTGCCCCTTTCACCTCTCCACATCAGTGTCCTCCTCTGCCCTCTTCACCCCCTCCCCGCACAGTAATGTCCTCCCCTGCCCCCTCCATAGAGCGCTAGGAGGAAGTAATGTCACTTTAAAGCAGCGTTTCGCAAACCTTTTTGACATGGGGGACTGATTTTGTAGAAGACAAAAGGACTGGAGTGGGGGGTAGTTTCAAGGTTGACGGGGAATTCGGTGGCTGTGATTTGTCGGGCAAATGGCTGGTATTAGCACTTAAATCATCCCGACACCATGGTTGATATGGTGTCGGGATGATTGAAGCACATTATTTTTATTATTACATTGTAATATATAATAAAATAGTTCAACTCACCATAATGCAGAATCAGTGGGAACCCTGAGCTTGTCACTTGCCACCAGATGCAGTGTGCCACTGTCATCTGCTACCAGATGCAGCTTGTCACTTGCCACCAGATACAGCGTGCCACCATCACCATCCACCAGACACAGCTTGTCACTTGCCACCGTCGCCTGCCATCAGATGCAGCGTGTCACTTGCCCATGTTGTCTGCCATCAGATGCAGCGTGTCACTTGCCGCTGTCGCCTTCTGCCAGATGCAGCGTGTCACTTGCCACCATTGCCTGTCCCCAGATGTAGCTTGTCACTTGTCGCTGTCGCCTTCTGCCAGATGCAGCTTGTCACTTGCCACTGTCGCCTTCTGCTAGATGCAGCGTGTCAATTGCCACTGTCGCCTTCTGCCAGATGCAGCGTGTCACTTGCCAACATTGCCTGTCCCCAGATGTAGAGTGTCACTTGCCATTGTCACCTTCTGCCAGATGCAGCGTGTCACTTGCCACTGTCGCCTTCTGCCAGATGCAGTGTGTCACTTGCCACGGTTGCCTTCTGCCAGATGCAGCGTGTCACTTGCCACCATTGCCTGTCCCCAGATGCAGCGTGTCACTTGCCACCATTGCCTGTCCCCAGATGTAGCGTGTCACTTGCCACTGTCGCCTTCTGCCAGATGCAGTGTGTCACTTGCCACTGTCACCTTCTGCCAGATGCAGCGTGTCACTTGCCACCCACAGCTGGCCACCAAAAGCAATGTGTCACTTGCCACCCAAAGCCTGCCACCAGATGCAGTGTGCCACTGGCCACCCTCAGCCTGCCACCAGATGCAGCATGTCACTTGCCACCATTGCCTGTCCCCAGATGCAGTGTGTCACTTGCCACTGTCACCTTCTGCTAGATGCAGCATGTCACTTACCACCATTGCCTGTCCCCAGATGCAGTGTGTCACTTGCCACCGTCACCTTCTGCCATATGCAATGTGTCACTTGCCACCCGCAGCTGGCCACCAGATGCAGTGTGTCACTTGCCACCCGAAGCCTGCCACCAGATGCAGTGTGCCACTGGCCACCCTCAGCCTGCCACCAGATGCAGCATGTCACTTGCCACCATTGCCTGTCCCCAGATGCAGCGTGTCACTTGCCATCATCACCTTCTCCCAGATGCAGCGTGTCACTTGCCACCTGCAGCTGGCCACCAGATGCAGTGTGCCACTTGCCAACCTCAGCCTGCCACCAGATGCAGCATGTCACTTGCCACCGGCAGTGTTCTACTTGCCACCCTCTCTTTCCTTTCTCTTCAGCTGGTCATGCTGGGGGCTGCAGTTTCCCCCAGTCCTCGGGACAACATGTCCCACCATCCTCTCTGCTTCTTTTTTTTTTCCTCTTGCCAATAGGAGAGGAAAGATATATAGTGAGTGGCTGTGCTAGCAAGCGCCTCTCCCAAGAACACAGCAGCAGCAGGAGGAGGAGGAGGCGTGGGGGGAGAAGAGCCTCTCCTCCTCCTCGTGCTGCTGTGTTCTCGGGAGCAGCGCTTGCCAGAACAGTGTGAGACACAGCCGCCCCGATTCTCTGCATTCTCTTCCCCACTGCTGACAGGAGGGAGAATGAGCAGGAAACAGAGCCCTCTTCTGACAGTGGTGGTTTGGGGGGGGGGGGGGGGGGGGCAGCACAGTTTTTCCTTTTTGAAAGGGCAGTCCTGCAGGACACAGCTGCTAAAGGGAACGGCATTCCTGCAGGACTCGAGCCCTGCCTGTACCCCCCTATTGATGATCCTGATCCAGAGGGTGGACTGGAGTATTGGTAGAATGGAGTATGACCTGTGATATTGTCCAAATATACTGGAGAATGAACTGAAGTGTAAATGGATCAAACTGGGGGGTGGTCTGAGGTATCAGCAGATACTGGGGGGTGACTTGTAGCAAAGACATTTTAATAGATTAGACTTTACCTCCGACCAGTGCAGCTGATTAGTTCTGATCCTCAGAGCTTCCAGTGGTGTCTTGCCCTTGGATCTGTTCATGGTGATCGGTCTTCTCTGAGCCCCGGATTCTGCCTTTCGGGGACTCCTCTTCTCCATTCTGTGATCATTCCTATTCTTCCACCTTCACTGGCTGTGCCCTTTTATTCTGCCCTTCCACAAACAACTATCTTTACCAGAAACAAGATGGAAGACAAATAAATAACTATTTAATAAAACATAAAAGTAGGCCAATCACATCCATAGTTCAAGTGAAAGAAAATAGAACCACTTCACATCAGGTGTCTTCATTTGAGTTCCCCATAAATCAAGAACCCCAATCAGAGTACCTTCATATATCAGTTGCCACCACATATCAGATGCCCCATCAGAATATTGTCTTAGATCAGTTACCCCAATCAAGGTACCCCTTTATACCAGGTGTACCCTTACATCCAGTGTCCCCTTAACAGTGCCCCCTTACATCAGGTGTTCCCATAACAGTGCCACCTTACATCAGGTGTCCCCTTACATCCAGTGTCCTCATAACAGTGCCCCCTTACATCAGATGTCCCCATAACAGTGCCCCCTTACATCAGGTGTCCACATAACAGTGCCCCCTTACATCAGGTGTTCCCATAACAGTGCCCCCTTACATCAGGTGTTCCCATAACAGTGCCCCCTTACATCAGGTGTCCCCATAACAGTGCCCCCTTAAATCAGGTGTTCTCATAACAGTGTCCCCTTACATCAGGTGTCCCCATAACAGTGCCCCCTTACATCAGGTGTCCCCATAACAGTGTCCCCTTACATCAGGTGTTCCCATAACAGTGCCCCCTTACATCAGGTGTTCTCATAACAGTGTCCCCTTACATCCAGTGTCCTCATAACAGTGTCCCCTTACATCAGGTGTTCCCATAACAATGTCCCCTTACATCAGGTGTTCCCATAACAGTGTCGCCTTACATCAGGTGTTCTCATAACAGTGCCCCCTTACATCAGGTGTTCTCATAACAGTGCCCCCTTACATCAGGTGTTCTCATAACAGTGCCCCCTTACATCAGGTGTTCCCATAACAGTGCCCCCTTACATCAGGTGTTCTCATAACAGTGTCCCCTTACATCAGGTGTTCCCATAACAGTGTCCCCTGTCATCAGGTGTTCCCATAACAGTAGAATCAAAGAAAACAAAAAGGGCGCACCGACCTAGCGCATTATCCTCAGTAGAAGGCTTTATTTATGTAACAATAAAAAATGGCTACTCACAGACGTAGATGAAAATACATCATATCAAGCTAGATTGCTCCAATGTCCGGGTGTAGTCCATACAATCGTTCATAATCGATATGATGACGGCTGACGCGTTTCGAGGCCTAGCCTCTTCCTCAGAGCCACTGTGTCATGGCTATCTCCTTGGTTTAAGTAGTGGTGTACTGATCTAGTCCCTACCCCCAGGTGGGAGTGTCCTTCCCCCGGGGGGGTGGCTAGAGCACCACGACACTCCCTCTCATTACATCATTAGTGGTATACAGTGGCATACATCGATCATGTAAGTACAATACAATATTAAAAGTGTATATACGTATAATTAAAACCATATGCATAAAAATAAAAATAAAAACCATATACTTAAAAACAATACAATTAAAACCCATCATAAGCAAATATCAAAAACTGATGAGATTGCTTACTCAGTGCACATCTCATCAGTTTTTGATATTTGCTTATGATGGGTTTTAATTGTATTGTTTTTAAGTATATGGTTTTTATTTTTATTTTTATGCATATGGTTTTAATTATACGTATATACACTTTTAATATTGTATTGTACTTACATGATCGATGTATGCCACTGTATACCACTAATGATGTAATGAGAGGGAGTGTCGTGGTGCTCTAGCCACCCCCCCGGGGGAAGGACACTCCCACCTGGGGGTAGGGACTAGATCAGTACACCACTACTTAAACCAAGGAGATAGCCATGACACAGTGGCTCTGAGGAAGAGGCTAGGCCTCGAAACGCGTCAGCCGTCATCATATCGATTATGAACGATTGTATGGACTACACCCGGACATTGGAGCAATCTAGCTTGATATGATGTATTTTCATCTACGTCTGTGAGTAGCCATTTTTTATTGTTACATAAATAAAGCCTTCTACTGAGGATAATGCGCTAGGTCGGTGCGCCCTTTTTGTTTTCTTTGATTCTAGTACCGGTGGACTACCCCAGTCCGATATGGGCAGCAAGACTTAAGCCATTTGAGAAGCCAGTTGTGAGTCCCGTGAGGAGTGTGGTCGAGGGGTTTGGATACCAAGCGCAGGAGGAGGGTGGTCACACCCTATTGGTTTTTGGAGTTCCCATAACAGTGCCTGCCCCCTTACATCAGGTGTCCCCTTACATCCAGTGTCCTCATAACAGTGTACCCTTACATCAGGTGTCCCCATAACAGTGCCCCCTTACATCAGGTGTTCTCATAACAGTGCCCCCTTACATCAGGAGTTCTCATAACAGTGCCCCCTTACATCAGGTGTTCTCATAACAGTGCCCCCTTACATCAGGTGTTCCCATAACAGTGCCCCCTTACATCAGGTGTTCTCATAACAGTGTCCCCTTACATCAGGTGTTCCCATAACAGTGTCCCCTGTCATCAGGTGTTCCCATAACAGTGCCTGCCCCCTTACATCAGGTGTCCCCTTACATCCAGTGTCCTCATAACAGTGTACCCTTACATCAGGTGTCCCCATAACAGTGCCCCCTTACATCAGGTGTTCTCATAACAGTGCCCCCTTACATCAGGTGTTCCCATAACAGTGCCTGCCCCCTTACATCAGGTGTCCCCTTACATCCAGTGTCCTCATAACAGTGTACCCTTACATCAGGTGTGCCCATAACAGTGCCCCCTTACATCAGGTGTTCCCATAACAGTGCCCCCTTACATCAGGTGTTCCCATAACAGTGCCCCCTTACATCAGGTGTCCCCAAAACAGTGCCCCCTTACATCAGGTGTTCCCATAACAGTGTCCCCTTACATCCAGAGTCCTCATAACAGTGTCCCCTTACATCAGGTGTTCCCATAACAGTGTCCCCTTACATCAGGTGTTCCCATAACAATGTCCCCTTACATCAGGTGTCCTCATAACAGTGTCCCCTTACATCAGGTGTTCTCATAATTGTGTCCCCTTACATCAGGTGTCCCCATCAGGTGTCCCCATAACAGTGCCCCCTTACATCACTTGTCCCCATAACAGTGCCCCCTTACATGAGGTGTTCTCATAACAGTGTCCCCTTACATCAGGTGTCCCCTTACATCAGGTGTCCTCATAACAGTGTCCCCTTACATCAGGTGTCCCCATAACAGTGCCCCGTTACATCCAGTGTCCTCATAACAATGTCCCCTTACATCAGGTGTTCTCATAACAGGGTCCCTTACATCAGGTGTTCCCATAACAGTGCCCCCTTACATCAGGTGTTCTCATAACAATGCCCCCTTACATCAGGTGTTCCCATAACAGTGCCCCCTTACATCAGGTGTTCCCTTAACAGTGCCCCCTTACATCAGGTGTTCCCGTAACAGTGCTCCTAGAAATCCAAAACCCCAATCAGAATATCAGATATCAAATATTCATCTATCAGTTTCAATGAGCACCCATATATCTGTAGCACTGCCCCCCTAGGGAGCTGCTCAGTGTGGATTCCCCTGGGTTACCCATAGCAACAGTCTGTAAAACTTATCACTTTAAGACTTGGCTCAGACAATGAACAGTCAAGGGAATTTGGTTTTTGTGTTTAATTTTAGAACTTGGATGGGAGAAGGGATGAGTGGGATACTCCAACTTGAACTATGCACAATTTCTGAGGAAAACTGACTGTAGTGTGTGCGGCAAGGCCGCTGCTTCACCTTGCCACTTCACCTTGTGAAGTAAAAGATATGTTCCTGAATGAATTCCTCTTCAGGGTCCTAACCTAGCACCCCCTTTCTCACTTCCCATGCATGCTAGCCCTTGTCCACTGACTCTCCACTGGAGTGGTCCCCTTACTGGGCAGACCCCTGGCAAGCTTCCCAATACTCAAGGACACTGTTTTTCCCTGGGTTGCTCTGCCTTCAGCTCCACTCGTCAGTATCCTGGCCCTCCTGGCTCAGCATCACACACTTGGTCCACTAGGCCGACCGCCTGTGACCACCTTCCTTGCTGACAACCGTCACCCTCCTCCTGGGACCTGACTTCCTGCCCAAAGAAACCCTGTCACATGTGCCCCCGGCTTTTATGACCTATCCCAGAATGCACCACTGTTTTGCCAACCTATTGGGACAGCCACAAAAGCCTGTGTGTCACTGGCTGGGTTTCCTCCACTGTCCAACAGGCTCTCCCATTGGATACAGCGGGGACACTCCCTCAGCCCAAATGAATCACACCCTGGACACATGCAACAGGCAGAACTAACAATCGGGCTCCCCTGATAAGCAGATAGAGCTGCTAAGCTTTTACCAACCTAGCACCTACCTAGGAGGGTACTACATCCACCCCCCACCAAAATTGAGGGACACAATAAACGCACATGCGCACTAGAGGGACACAATAACCGCACATGAGCACTAGAGGGACACAATATCCACATGGGCACTAGAGGGACACAATAACAGCACATGAGCACTAGAGGGACACAATAACCGCACATGTGCACTAGAGGGACACCACCGCACATGGGTACTACAGGGACACAATATCCGCACATGCGCACTAGAGGGACACAATAACCGCAGATGCGCACTAGAGGGACACAATAACCGCACATGCGCACCAGAGGGACACAATAACCGCACATGCGCACCAGAGGGACACAATAACCGCACATGCGCACTAGAGGGAAACAATAACCGCACATGCGCACCAGAGGGACACAATAACTGCACATGCGCACCAGAGGGACACAATAACCGCACATGCGCACTAGAGGGACACAATATCCACACATGGGCACTACAGGGATACAATAACCGCACATGCGCACTAGAGGGACACAATAACCGCACATGTGCACTAGAGGGACACAACCGCACATGGGTACTAGAGGGACACAATATCCGCACATGCGCACTAGAGGGACACAATAACCGCACATGTGCACTAGAGGGACACAATATCCGCACATGCGCACTAGAGGGACACAATAACCGCACATGCGCACCAGAGGGACACAATAACCGCACATGCGCACTAGAGGGACACAATATCCACACATGGGCACTAGAGGGACACAATATCCGCACATGCGCACTAGAGGGACACAATAACCGCACATGCGCACCAGAGGGACACAATAACCGCACATGCGCACTAGAGGGACACAATATCCACACATGGGCACTAGAGGGATACAATATCCGCACATGCGCACTAGAGGGACACAATAACTGCACATGCGTACCAGAGGGACACAATAACCGCACATGCGCACTAGAGGGACACAATAACCGCACATGCGCACTAGAGGGACACAATAACCGCACATGGGCACTAGAGGGACACAATAACCGCACATGGGCACTAGAGGGACACAATATCCACACATGGGCACTAGAAGGACACAATAACCGCACATGCGCACTAGAGGGACACAATAACCGCACATGTGCACTAGAGGGACACAATAACCGCACATGGGCACTAGAGGGACACAATATCCACACATGCGCACTAGAGGGACACAGTAACCGCACATGTGCACTAGAGGGACACAATAACCGCACATGGGCACTAGAGGGACACAATAACCGCACATGGGCACTAGAGGGACACAATAACCGCACATGTGCACTAGAAGGACACAATAACCGCACATGGGCACTAGAGGGACACAATAACCGCACATGCGCACTAGAGGGACACAATAACCGCAGATGCGCACTAGAGGGACACAATAACCGCACATGCGCACCAGAGGGACACAATAACCGCACATGGGCACTAGAGGGACACCACCGCACATGGGTACTACAGGGACACAATATCCGCACATGCGCACTAGAGGGACACAATAACCGCAGATGCGCACTAGAGGGACACAATAACCGCACATGCGCACCAGAGGGACACAATAACCGCACATGCGCACTAGAGGGACACAATAACCGCACATGCGCACCAGAGGGACACAATAACTGCACATGCGCCCCAGAGGGACACAATAACCGCACATGCGCACTAGAGAGACACAATATCCACACATGGGCACTAGAGGGACACAATAACCGCACATGAGCACTAGAGGGACACAATAACCGCACATGTGCACTAGAGGGACACAACCGCACATGGGTACTAGAGGGACACAATATCCGCACATGCGCACTAGAGGGACACGATAACCGCACATGGGCACTAGAGGGACACAATATCCACACATGGGCACTAGAGGAACACAATAACCGCACATGGGCACTAGAGGGACACAATAACCGCACATGGGCACTAGAGGGACACAATAACCGCACATGCGCTCCAGAGGGACACAAAAACCGCACATGCGCTCCAGAAGGACATATTCATGCATGCTATAGGAACACAATACCTGTGCAAGCACACTAGAATGGTGCAAAAACGGCAAATGCGCACTAGAGAGACACAACAGCCCTGCTTGCACACCAGGAGAACCCAATTAACAATAATTAATAAACACGCACGTGCGCAGGAAATAACATTATCATGAAACTTTCTCATCTAGTGGCCTCATCTCACCAGTTTATGGGATTGATTTTCAGGTTAAACCATTAAAAATTGGAGGGACAAGCAGGTGGAGTGGAACTTGTCAGGAATGCTAAAGTGCAGAAAACTAGTAAGGACCCCATGAGTACCCCTCCCCCCGTAGACCGTCTTCCTGCATTCCTAATGTCAGTCTATTGGAAAGCAAATCCGATCTTTCCGCAATCAAACTCCAATATTGCAAAAATGTAAGATTAGTGCCACCTTGTGGTAACATGGAGAGAATCACAAAGGAGACCCCTGTACTGCCTGTGTATAATGTACAGACTAGGCTTACACATACACAGTGTGACAGACTTCCAGGGGGTGCCGATGTGGACTCTGAGTGGACGGCATTTCCTTTGCATTGTCATGGACAGGATCTGAACTGAGGATACCAGTGCTGCAAGGCAGAAGTGCTAACCACTAAGCCACTCCACTGCCATGATCTCAGCGCTGTTCCTCAGTTTGCTCTGCGCATTATAAACTATTCCATTACGTCCTGCTGATCTCCTGCAGCCTCTATGTAGCCACTTCACAATTATACACAATCCAGTGATGGCTGCCTGGCATCAGTTTCCTGATGGTGACAACACTGGACTTTGCGCTGAAAAAGCCATACTAAGCTTGTACGACAACGCAAGAGCACAATTGGGGGACAGGGACAGAGCGTTGTCACCCCATACCAGGAAATGTCTTATATGGCAGGATCACCAGGGAATATTTTAACCACTTAAGCCCCGGAGGATTTGGCTGCTCAAAGACCAGGCTCTATTTTGCGATTTGGCACTGCGTGACTTTAACGGACAATTGCGCGGACGTGCGACGCTGTGCCTAAATGAAATTGACGTCCTTTTTGTCCCACAAACATAGCTTTCTTTTGGTGGTATTTGATCACCTGTGCGATTTTTACTGTTTGCGCTATAAACAAAAAAAGAGCGACAATTTTGAAAAAACAACAATATTTTTTCACATTTTTTTTATATGAAATCCCCCCCCCCAAAAAAAAAAAAATTAAAAATCAAAATTTTTTAACATTTTAGGCCAATTTGTTTTCTGCTACATATTTTTGGTGAAAAAATCGCAATAAGCGTAATTTGATTGGTTTGCGCAAAAGTTATTGCGTTTACTAACTACGGGAAAGATTTTTGTCATTTTTATTGTTTTTTTTTTTAACTAGTAATGGCGGCGATCTGCGATTTTTTTTTGTGGGGCTGCGACATTGCGGCAGACATTTTTGACACTTTTGGGGGTACCAGTGACATTACTGCAGTAATCAGTGCTATAAATATGCTCTGTTACTGTAAAAATGACACTGGCAGGGAAGGGGTTAACTTTATTAGAGATCAAGGGGTTAAGTGTGTCCCTAGGGGTGTGCTTCTAACTGTAAAGGGGCGTGGCTTTTGATGTAACCACAGAGACATACGATCCTACATAGGAGGATCATATGATCTCTACAGTTACATCAGGGAGAATGACAGACGGCTTTGTTTACATCAGCCGCCTGCCTTTCTCCGTCTCCAGCGGGAGATCGAGAATGGCCAGTGGACATCGGAGCCGCTGGTCAATCGCACTGGGATGGCAGTGAACGAGCGGGAGTGCGCCTCCGCGACGCGCTCTCGCCCCCTATTGGATCGCGGGCGAGTGATGTACCCATACGTCACTTTGCCCGGGGGGGGGGGGGGGGGGGGGCTGACCGCCGCAGTATATGTACTTGGGGCGGTCGGCAAGTGGTTAACGAATAACTCCACTCTTGTTGAGAAGAACCCCCCCCCTTGGGTGATCTCTGTACATTGCAGGGATTATAGCAAACCTTGTTGTAGATTCCTTCCTTTTGTTATTCTGAAGAAATCATTGTTTGTTCCTCTGTGTCCATGTGCAAAGTGAATGTGAATGGGAGTGACTTTATAATTATCAATCAGCTGCTGCACCTGCAGGGCTTTAATGAAGAAAGTGGCAGGGTCTGCATCCCTGTAGACGTGATTTCCTATTCGGAGTATCTCACCAAAAATGTGATGCCCAAAAATCTGACTTGTATCTCAGTGCAGACTTCTGGGAAAATCAGCGAGCCAATCACACCAGCAGGAAATTGCGCTCTGTCTATATGTGTACACAGCGCCTCCAGGTGGCCATATTGCATTTTACAGAAAATTACAGCAACTGCAGATTAAAAACGGAAAGGTCATTTTTAACTGCTTGCCGACCGCCCGACGCAGATGTACTACGGGCAGGCAGCCGCTTCCAGGCAAATCGCCGTACATGTACGGCGCTTGCTCTGGGGAGTCTAGGGGGCGAGCGTGTGCCACTGGCGGCGCGCTCCCGCCCCCGCTCGTCAGCGGAGAAGCCGATACCGCGGGCAGGCGCCTCAGATTGCCACCTCGGATTGCCGTCTGACACCCGCGATCGCTCCCCGCTGAGAGAGAAGGACGGTCGGATGTTGTAAACACAGCTGACCGTTCTTCTCCCTGGAATGATCACAGAGCTCCTGTGATCCTTCTATATAGGATCACATGTCTCTATGATCATTTCACAAGCCACGCCCCCCCCACAGTTAGAATCACTCCCCTGGGCTCACATTTAACCCCTTGATCACCAACAAGGTTAACCCCTTCCCTGTCAAAGTCAATATTACAGTAACAGTGCATATTTTTAGCACTGATTACTGCAGTAATGTCACTGGTCCCCCCAAAAGTGTCAAAAATGTCAGTCAGGGGTCCGATCTGTCCGCCACAATGTCGCAGTCCCGCTAAAAAAAAAAAAAATATCGCAGATCACCGTCATTACTAATAAAAAAAAAAAACACCACAACAACAAAAATGACATAAATCTTACCCTTAGTTAGTAAACGCAATAAATTTTGCGCAAACCAATCAAAATACGCTTATTTCATTTTTTTTACTAAAAATATGTAGCAGAAAAATTGGCCTAAAATGTTAAAAAAATTTACATTTTTTAAATTTTTTTTGGAATGTTATATAGCAGAATGTGAAAAAAATATTTTTTTCAAAATTGTCGCTCTTTTTGTTTTATTAGCGTAAAAAATAAAAATCGTACAGGTGGTCAAACACCACCAAAAGAAAGCTCCGTTTGTGGGGAAAAAAAGGACGTCAATTTAGTTTGGGTACAGCGTCGCACGACCGCGCAATTGTCCGTTGAAGTAACACAGTGCCGAATTGCAAAATAGGGCCTGGTCATTAAGGGGGTAAAATCTTCCGGGGCGGAAGTGGTTAAGAACATACAATTACAATATAACTACTGTTACAATTCTATATATTATTTTTTTTTACTAAATTTTTTCCCCACGAAACTGGGAGTTGCCCTTTAATGATCGCTGCAAGTAAAAGGATTGGAAATGACATTGATTGATTGATTCTGCGTGTAGTCGGTGTGACATACCTGAAGATGAGCGATGGGCCCACGGTGCATCTGGGTGAGGGCGGAGTCATCTAGGCTGCCGAGGCGTTCAATTGGCTCCTTGCCCCAGGGGAAGTCGTACTGTATGAGGGTCATTTTCCTTCCGTCTTCGTCAGGGTGGTCACCGCTGCTGAATCTGAACGGCAACTGAGCAAACTGGACACAGAGGGGGGGGAGGGGTGAGAAAATAGCACCGTACAGTCAGGTCCAGGCATGCTTTCTCAGCATTTGGTCATATGTAAAAATACATTTTATAATATATATATATATATATATATATATATATATATATATATATATATATATATATATATATACATATACATACATACACTGCTCAAAAAATATTAAAGCAACACTTTGAAAACACCTCAGATCTCAATGGGGAAAAATATCATGATGGATATCTATACTGGTATGGACTGGGTAATATGTTAGGATCTATACTGGTATAGACTGGGTAATGTGTTAGGATCTATACTGGTATAGACTGGGTAATGTGTTAGGATCTATACTGGTATAGACTGGGTAATGTGTTAGGATCTATACTGGTATGGACTGGGTAATGTATGAGGATCTATACTGGTATGGACTGGGTAATGTGTTAGGATCTATACTGGTATGGACTGGGTAAAGTGTTAGGATCTCAACTGGTATGGACTGGGTAATGTGTTAGGATCTATACTGGTATGGACTCAGTAATGTGTTGATCTATACTGGTATGGACTGGCTAATGTTTTAGGATCTATACTGGTATGGACTGGGTTATTGCGTTAGGAT
The DNA here is from genome assembly GCF_965119305.1 of Pelophylax lessonae. Taxonomy (NCBI): domain Eukaryota; kingdom Metazoa; phylum Chordata; class Amphibia; order Anura; family Ranidae; genus Pelophylax; species Pelophylax lessonae. The sequence goes on along the minus strand of NC_138771.1, from coordinate 74,722,867 downwards.
CTATACTGGAATGGACTGGCTAATGCGTTAGGATCTATACTGGTATGGACTGGCTAATGTTTTAGGATCTATACTGGTATGGACTGGGTAATGTGTTAGGATCTATACTGGTATGGACAGGGTAATGTGTTAGGATCTATACTGGTGTGGACTGGGTAATATGTTAGGATCTATACTGGTATGGACTGGGTAATGTGTTAGGATCTATACTGGTATGGACTGGGTAATGTGTTAGGATCTATACTGGTATGGACTGGGTAATGTGTTAGGATCTATACTGGTATGGACTGGGTAATGTGTTAGGATCTATACTGGTATGGACTGGGTAATGTGTTAGGATCTATAGTGGTAACTACTGGGTAATGTGTTAGGATCTGTAACGGATCTTAGTACCCCAGCTGAGCACATCCGCCGGACCTGTGTCTCCTGTCTTCCAAACGCACCCACAGCCTGCGGAGAAGCCATATCCAGCCCTTAACCCCTCAATCACGAGACAATCCACACAGGTGTTGAGGGTTAACCATGCAGAGCTTAAACTGTTTATTACATTCCAAGACACAGTTTTACACACAGTTAGGGAAACTCCCTTTAGCCTGGCCACAGAGGGGGAAGGGGACAAGGAGCAAGCCATTGGGAACTGAACATTTTTACATTGAAACAGTCTCTTAATACACACCCCCTGCGGAGAAATGTCTCCAGCTCAGACCATTGTCCACACAATTAGACACAGAAACAGGAGGGGGGGGGGGGATGGGTTGTAACATTACATTACATTAACTCAATGCCATGAGTCAGTTGTTCAGAGGATGAATAAAGGGAAAATAAAATGCAATGTCCCAAACTCATAAGAAAATGACACAAAGGGGTTTACAATCCAGGGACAGGGTGATCCGTCACCCATAGTGATGGTTAGTACCGTCACATCTCTTCCCCCCAAAGGTAGACTAATCCAGGTACTAGACCTCCAACTGGTCTGTGCCTGAGTTAGTCAGGTAACAAGTCCCAAAGAGTCAATGTCTGTTTGCCTGGATAATTTGTCGGCGTTGCCGTTTTGCTTCCCAGGGCAGTAGTGGACGGTAAAGTCAAAAGGCTGCAGTGCCAAACTCCAGTAGCTTCTGGCCCATAGTCTGTCAGTAGGAGGCTTGCGCACAGTCCCCTCCAAAACACACAGTGACAGTGGGTTCTGTCACATGTCTCCCCTTTTAAAAACAGACTAACGAGGTTCCTGACCCTCAACTGGTCTGGACCTGCGTTAGTCACAAACTTCCACCCCAGGCAACCAGGAAAAGTAAAAGTATGACTCTGGCGCTGGGGAGCAAAATTGCACATAGTGTCTCCCATGAATAAAAACAGCCGCTGCAGAGTGGGAACAGCTGTCTGCACTCCTCTGATCCGGGGCTGGGTTGCAGATATTGGGGGGAGCTGAATAATCCTCTGCCCTGATGCCAGCACTTCCGCTGGTAGGGAATGGAGGCTGGTAGGGCTATGCATTTGGGGAGAAAACGGTACTTGCTTTTCTCCTGGTGTAGTTACCAGCCGCTGAGAAGATATCTTGCAGGGACTGTCTCCCGGATTCTTCATCTCTGGTTCTGATGCTGGGCAGAGACCATCAGTGCTCTGTCCTGTAGCCAGCGCTTTTGCCGGGGGGATAAACACTGGGGTAGTGTCCAAGTGCTGGGGAAACGGCTCACTGAGGTCACCCCTCGGACTCGCTGGATCTACCTGTGAGGGTGGGCAGAGGCCAGCGGCACTCTGCCCCGTAGCCAGCGCTTCTGCTGGGGGGATGAACATTGGGGTAGTGTCCAATTTTTGGGGAGGGAGAATTGCTTCCTCTACTCCCGGTGGGGATATCTGCTGTTGGGAAAACAGCTCACGCGGATCCTCTCTCAGACTCTCCGGATCCAACTCTTTTTCTGATGCTGGGCAGATGCCAGGGGCACTCTGCCCTGTAGCCAGCGCTTTTGCCGGGGGGATAAACACTGGGGTAGTGTCCAAGTGCTGGGGAAACGGCTCACTGAGGTCACCCCTCGGACTCGCTGGATCTACCTGTGAGGGTGGGCAGAGGCCAGCGGCACTCTGCCCCGTAGCCAGCGCTTCTGCTGGGGGGGATGAACATTGGGGTAGTGTCCAATTTTTGGGGAGGGAGAATTGCTTCCTCTACTCCCGGTGGGGATATCTGCTGTTGGGAAAACAGCTCACGCGGATCCTCTCTCAGACTCTCCGGATCCAACTCTTTTTCTGATGCTGGGCAGATGCCAGGGGCACTCTGCCCTGTAGCCAGCGCTTTTGCCGGGGGGATAAACACTGGGGTAGTGTCCAAGTGCTGGGGAAACGGCTCACTGAGGTCAACCCCTCGGACTCGCTGGATCTACCTGTGAGGGTGGGCAGAGGCCAGCGGCACTCTGCCCCGTAGCCAGCGCTTCTGCTGGGGGGATAACCACTGGGGTAGTGTCCAAGTGCTGGGGAAACGGCTCACTGAGGTCACCCCTCGGACTCGCTAGATCTACCTCTGAGGGTGGGCAGAGGCCAGCGGCACTCTGCCCCGTAGCCAGCGCTTCTGCTGGGGGGATAACCACTGGGGTAGTGTCCAAGTGCTGGGGAAACGGCTCACTGAGATCATCCCTCGGACTCCCTGGATCTAACTCTGAGGGTGGACAGAGGCCAGCGGCACTCTGCCCCGTAGCCAGCGCTTCTGCTGGAGGGATGAACATTGGGGTAGTGTCCAATTGTTGGGGAGGGAGAATTGCTTCCTCTACTCCCGGTGGGGATACCTGCTGTTGGGAAAACAGCTCACGCAGATCCTCTCTCAGACTCTCTGGATCCAACTCTTTTTCTGATGCTGGGCAGATGCCAGGGGCACCCTGCCCTGTAGCCAGTGCTTCTGCTGGGGCACCAGATGAGATACTCTGGACTTGCTGCTGATCACCATTTCCCAGCCTTCCAGCGCCTGTCTCAACTCCCCCTTCTGAGACCTTCATGCTATTAGCTTGTCTCGCTGCCTGGGGGACCTCCAGTGCGTTCCGGCATTCTAGCGCTTGCAGTGCCCTCTGTATCATCGCTGCTTCTTCCATTGCAGTTAGTACGGGAAAAGGCAGGGTCACCCCTGGCCCCATTTGCTTCTCATCTTCGTGACTGTCTGCTATTTCTCTCGGACAGTCCCAGGCAACGGGAGCCATGCCAGGCTGCTGATCACCGTCAAACAGCCGCTTGTAGGCAATCTCGAGCTCCCATTCCTGCTCAACCAGGAACTCCAATTCCTCCAGGTCACACGCCCCGTCGGGGAGGTCCAGCTCCTCATCTCGGAAATCCAGAATGTGTTCCAGCCGCCACTTCTCATCGCTCCCAAAGTCTGGGTCTCCGTACATTTTTTGATGGAGCAGCCCCACGCCGCCATAGCCAACGCCTTCTGTCGGGCTGCCATCTGCTGTACCTGGCCACATTTGAGCCGCGAACCACCGGAGGGCTCTGTATCTGGCGTCCAGCCTCATTTCCTCCTGGACCAATCTTCTGAGCTCCGTCTTCCCCTCATCTCGCGGTCCTTCCCTCAGGAACACCTCTCGCGCACGGTACTGCTTCCAGTACATCTCTGTGGAGGAGGGAAGGATCTTCCCCTGATGGTGCTGCTCGTGGCTTAGCGCCTCATGCCAGAGTTGCCGGCGGATCACATCCTCCCAGCCGAGCCTGGTGTGCTCTGTCACTGGTCCCCGATGGCGCTTCCGCATGCCTTGCAGCCTCCTCCCGAACTCCGCTCTCATGCTGGCTGGTCCCCGTATCACTCCTCGGCAGCTGCCCAGATCTTGAATCCTGGTGGTGGTTTGGATGTCCTGGACTGCAGGAGACATCCCACCGCTGCCAACCAATGTAACGGATCTTAGTACCCCAGCTGAGCACATCCGCCGGACCTGTGTCTCCTGTCTTCCAAACGCACCCACAGCCTGCGGAGAAGCCATATCCAGCCCTTAACCCCTCAATCACGAGACAATCCACACAGGTGTTGAGGGTTAACCATGCAGAGCTTAAACTGTTTATTACATTCCAAGACACAGTTTTACACACAGTTAGGGAAACTCCCTTTAGCCTGGCCACAGCGGGGGAAGGGGACAAGGAGCAAGCCAATGGGAACTGAACATTTTTACATTGAAACAGTCTCTTAATACACACCCCCTGCGGAGAAATGTCTCCAGCTCAGACCATTGTCCACACAATTAGACACAGAAACAGGAGGGGGGGGGGGGGGATGGGTTGTAACATTACATTACATTAACTCAATGCCATTAGTCAGTTGTTCAGAGGATGAATAAAGGGAAAATAAAATGCAATGTCCCAAACTCATAAGAAAATGACACAAAGGGGTTTACAATCCAGGGACAGGGTGATCCGTCACCCATAGTGATGGTTAGTACCGTCACATCTCTTCCCCCCAAAGGTAGACTAATCCAGGTACTAGACCTCCAACTGGTCTGTGCCTGAGTTAGTCAGGTAACAAGTCCCAAAGAGTCAATTTCTGTTTGCCTGGATAATTTGTCGGCGTTGCCGTTTTGCTTCCCAGGGCAGTAGTGGATGGTAAAGTCAAAAGGCTGCAGTGCCAAACTCCAGTAGCTTCTGGCCCATAGTCTGTCAGTAGGAGGCTTGCGCACAGTCCCCTCCAAAACACACAGTGACAGTGGGTTCTGTCACAGGATCTATAGTGGTATGGACTGGGTAATGTAGGATCTCAACTGGTATGGACTGGGTAATGTGTTAGGATCTATACTGGTATGGACTGGGTAATGTGTTAGGATCTATACTGGTATGGACTGGGTAATGTGTTAGGATCTGTACTGGTATGGACTGGGTAATATGTTAGCATCTATACTGGTATGGATTGGGTAATGTGTTAGGATCTATACTGGTATGGACTGGGTAATGTGTTAGGATCTATACTGGTATGGACTGGGTAATGTGTTAGGATCTATACTGGTATGTACTGGGTAATGTGTTAGGATCTATACTGGTATGGACTGGGTAATGTGTTAGGATCTGTACTGGTATGGACTGGGTAATATGTTAGCATCTATACTGGTATGGATTGGGTAATGTGTTCGGATCTATACTGGTATGGACTGGGTAATGTGTTAGGATCTATACTGGTATGTACTGGGTAATGTGTTAGGAAGGAAAGGATGCCACATCGTCTGATGGAAATGAAAATTATCACCCTACAGAGGGCCGAATTCAAAGACACCCCGAAAATCAAAGTGAAAAAAACAATGCAGCAGGGGAGTCCATTTTGCTGAAATTTCATTGCAGGACCTCAGAATGGTCCTCAGTAGTTTGTATGGCCCCCACGTGCTTGTATGCATGCCTGACAACATCAGGGGATTCTCCTAATGAGACGGCGGATGGTGTCCTGGGGTATTTTCTCCCAGATCTGGACCAGGGCATCACTGAGCTCCTGAACAGACTGAGGTGCAACCTGGCAGCGTCGGATGGATCAAAACATAATGTCCCAGAGGTGTTCTATTGGATTAAGATCAGGCGAGCGTGGGGGCCATTCAATGGCATCAATTCCTTCATCCTTCAGGAACTGGCTATATACTCTCGCCACATGTCCTGCATTGGCATTGTCTTGCACCTGGAGGAACCCAGGACCCACTGCACCAGCATAGGGTCTGACAATGGGTCCAAGAATTTCATCCCGATACCCAATGGCAGTCAGGGTGCCATTGTCTAGCCCAGTGGTTCTTAACCTTGTTGGAGGTACTGAACCCCACCAGTTTCATATGCGCATTCACCGAACCCTTCTTAATTGAAAAAATAAAATATGATTTTTTCAAATTCAAAACATAGGTATATATTTAGGTATATATTTATACATAGGTGCACAAAATGAACAAAACCATTAAAAAATAAAACCATAAAAAAAAAAAAAAGGCTCCATAGCTCAGGGGTTAGAGCACTGGTCTTGTAAACCAGGGGTCGTGAGTTCAAATCTCGCTGGGGCCTCCCTGCAAGTGTTGGCGACTGTATCTCAAAAAACAAAACCATTAAGAACAAAGAACAAAACCATTAAAACATGGGGTGTCAGGAGGGCACACACTGGGGTTGGGGGGGTTGGGAGGGCATACTATGGGGTGTCAGGAGAGAACACACTGAGGGGGGAGGTGTTGGGAGGGCATACTATGGGGTATCAGGAGGGCACACACTGGGGGGGCTGGGAGGACATACCATGGGGTGTCAGGAGGGAACACACTGGGGGGAGGTGTTGGGGAGGGCATTCCATGGGGTATCAGGAGGACATACACTGGGGGGGGGGGGTTTGGGAGGGCATACCATGGGGTATCAGGAGGGCACACACTGGGGGGGTTGAGAGGACATAGCATGGGGTGTCAAGAGGGAACACACTTTGGGGAGGTGTTTGGAGGGCATACCATGGGGTGTTAGGAGGGCCACACATTGGGGGGAGGTGTTGGGAGAGCATTCCATGGGGTATCAGGAGGGCACACACCAGGGGGTATTCACAATGCTTTATTGAGCTAAATGAAAAGGACATGCATTTCCATCTGTCAGCTAACAGCACCTCTGCAGTAACTCAGCAGACGTAGCATAGAGGTCCTTGTAAACGAATTCACCATGTACAGCTAGCTGAGCCTACCTCCAGGAACATTCACTCGGCTCCCTCTGCTCAGCTGCTCACACTTCCCTCTTCCAGGCAGGCGCGATCTCCGTGGTCAGGTACATCCCCATCCTGCCCACTCACGCAGCAAGCAGCCTGCAAGAGATAGGCTGGAAACCTGCTGGGGGAGGTACAGGGGGCGGAGTGTCAAGTGTCTATGTGTAATGGCTGTGAGTTGTCCCGACCGCAGCTCTGATTTCCCGGGGTGCGCTCGGCCTCACAATCAGTAATATTTTCTCGGGGGGAGCAATTGCCCCTTTGTCCCCCCCGCCGAACCCCGGAGACTGACTCACCGAACCCCTGGGGTTCGATCGAACCCAGGTTAAGAACCACTGGTCTAGCCTGTAGAGGTCTGTGTGTCCCTCCATGGATACGCCTCCCCCAGACCATCACTGACCCACCACCCAACCGGTCATGCTGAACGATGTTACAGGCAGCATAATGTTCTCCACATCTGTCAGGAAAGAAAGACGCCTCTAAGTGCAGTATTAAAAGGATTTATTATTTGGTGCAAGCGATTAAAAAAAAAAAAAAAACACTTACAAGATGGCAGAGATAACAGGCATGTATTAATTGTCCTCTTCTGGTTTGCTGTGTCCTCTGTCTGCTGGGTGAGGGAGGATGAGAGAGTTGTCCTGCAGCTGTCTGGATTCCCTGGTGACGTGGAGGAACGAGGAAGCGGAGAGGCAGATGGCGACCCAGGTTCCAGAACCAAGCTGGAACGCACACGGCTGATATGCCCAACGCCTTCTTCCGACGCCATAACGCAGGGCTTGACAAATTTTCCTGAAATCTAGGAGCCAGCTAAAAAAGTTAGGAGCCAGTTTTTTTTTTTTTTAAACTAACAACCAAGCTTTATTTAATAAAACGGATACTAAATTTACACATAAATACGACTAGAACCCCACTCTCCTCTATAGCACCTTTGGATGAAAACAGACTGTCTGTCTCTTTCCATCCGATGCCATCTGATTCGATCCACGGGATGGATAGAAAATAGAACCACCATCCGTCTGCTTTTGGTGGACAGGATCAGATGGCGGCAGATTACTGCTCCATAGAGGAGAATCAAGGGTCCGATCAGGTCTGCCTGAAAAACTGACAGGCGGACCTGATCAGACAGCCCGTGTGAAAGGGGCCTTCGGCTGTGGCATGGCAATGAGGAAAAAAAAAAAAGGATATATATATATATATATATATATATATATATATATATATATATATATTTTTTTTTTTTACATTTAAAAAATAAATTAAATAATAATAACCACACTCCCTGTCAAAGGTAACTAACTGGACAGGGAGATGGTAATGAATGAATTGAGAACAAAAAGGCAGTGGAAATAGTCATTACAACAGTCATTACTCCCGGCCTCCACAAGAGGGCGCCAGTTCCCCATTGGAAGCCTGTCACCTCATGTAGGCCAAAAAGCCGGGGCCTCAATTTTCGGACGGCCCGGAAGTCCGTGCACTCCGTGCGCGGAAGTCCGGGCAAAAATGACAGGACACCTTCTGCAGGGCACCCCCAGGCGCGAGGTCGCTAATTCTAGTCGCAAATGCGACCTGGCGCCCGGGGATTGTCGAGCCCTGCCATAACGTGTTTCAGAGCATGTGCGGCTCCTTCGTCAGACCTAAGCCCATGTTTGTTCAGCAGGCACAGAGTCAGAGCCTTGTGTTCAAACTCTCCGTTGAGAGCCAACTGACGACCTCCCGGCCCTTTCGACTTCCTCTGTCCAATCAACGCCTCACAAGACCATCAGGATAGGATAGTCTTGTGAGGAGTTGATTGGACAGAGGTAGCCAAAAGGGTCGGGAGGCCATCGATTGGCTTTCGGAGAGTTTGAACACAAGGCTCTGAGCCTGCTGAACAAACATGGGCTTAGGTCTGACGAAGGAGTCACACATGCTCTGAAACGCGTTACCGCCCAACGCTTTCCCCTGACGCCATACAGGCCACGAGCGTTGCAGCTTGGTTCTGGAACCCGGGCCACCATCTGCCTCTCCGCTTCCTCGTTCCTCCACGTCACCAGGGAATCCGGACCGCTGCAGGACGGCTCTCTCATCCTCCCTCACCCGGCAGACAGAGGACACAGCAAGCCAAAAGAGGACAATTAATACATGCCTGTTATCTCTGCCATCTTGTAAATGTTTTTAATCCCTTGCATCAAATAATAAATCCTTAGAATTCTGCACTTAGAGGCGTCTTTCTTTTCTTATATGATCCTATAGAGCTGCTTCTCACACAAGTGCTGCCCTCAGTGCAACCGCTCTACCGCAACAAAGGACCAGACAGCCTTCCTCACCAGAGCGCTGTAAGGCTCCTGCGTTTTTATTATAGGCTGGATTTGCAGCTGCAAAATCTCCACTCAGTAGTCATGTAGAGATGTGTTGCATACCAGATCCAACTCTCCAGGACTCATCACCGTGGGCCTGTCAGCTTCAACATACAGATATATACACACTCAATGAGATGTTCCTGGAGTGATAGGATGTATATGATAGTATGAAGGTGATGTGCTGAAGGGACAGGTGTGAACAGTGACAAGGATGGTAATCACTTGATAGGTTTTGTATAGGAGAGTTCAAGATGGTATTTAGGAATGCAGATAGGTTAGTATCGAGTATGCTAACAGGTGGTGAGGACAGCAGATGACAAATACAGGATAGACTAACCCAGTGCAAGGATAGATAGTAGTAGACAGGAGAGCTAGCAATCTATGCAGCAGTGCAGATGATAGATGGTAGTAGGCTGAAGAGCTAGCAATCTATGTAACAGTGCAGATGATAGGATAGTATAGATGGGTAGTAACAGTCCTTAATGTACATAGGTAGATAGTGCAATAAGGTTATGGAGGGTTCCCCTGCGGGGTACTTATCACTTGTAATGTTAGTAGTTTAGAGAGGTCCAGTAGATAAGGGATGGTCCGGTAGCGAGATACAGGGATCAGTAGCGAGGTTCCGGTCTGCTCCAGGTAGAGGGAATAGCTGGAGGTTCCGATCGAGAGACAGGCTTGAAAGCATGTGGATAACAAGGCAGGTTGAACGAACAATGTGAGTGAGACCGCCGGCGGTTGAAATAGCCGCTCTGCGGCGCTCAGCAGTGACATCATCGTTCTTAAAGGTATATGCGTACCACCTGAAGAGAAAGGTGGGACGCATTACAGAGGAAAGTGGTGATTAAGGGTACCGGAGGTACCAGAATCTTACAGTACCCCCCCCCTTAAGGCCGGCTCCGGAAGGCCTATAGGACAGGTTTCTCTGGGTGTTTCGAGTGAAAGTTACGTATAAGTCTAGGCGCATGAATATCAGAGGTATCTAGCCAGGTGTTGTCTTGGGGTCCATAGTTCTTACATCTTATGAGATACTGGAGTCTTCCTCTATGGATGAGAGAATCCAAAATTTCCTTGATCTCATACTCTTCTCCGCCTTCAACTTGTATTGGAGGTGGAGGCAAGATGGTAGGCCTTATTCCTTGGTTAGGAACATGGGGCTTCAGTAGCGACACATGGAAGATGGGATGGATCTTGAGATCTGCTGGTAGGGTGAGCTGTATTGCAGCTTTTCCGATAAGTTTTTTAATTGGGAACGGTCCCGAAAATAAAGGTCCAAGCTTCTTGCTAGGGATTTTTAATCTTAAGTTCTTTGTCGATAGCCAAACAAGGTCCCCAATAGCATACTGAGGAGAAGGTTTTCTACGAAGGTCATAGTACTTTTTTTGTTGACTGTGAGCGTGTGATATAGTGGTATTGAGTAAGCCCAAAGAGTCTTTTATTTGGGTAAGGTAATCCGAGGCTACTGGGTTACTCGATGGCAGGATGCGTGGTGGAAGAAGAGTGGGATGAAACCCATAGTTCAAGTAGAACGGACTTTGCTTCGTGGTACTGTGGGTTGCGTTGTTGTAAGCAAATTCTGCTAGAGGAAGGAGATCCACCCAATCATCCTGCAAGTATGATGTGTAGCAACATAGATATTGCTCAATGCACTGGTTGACTCTTTCAGTCTGTCCGTTGGTCTGAGGATGGTAGGGAGAAGTGAGCTTTCGCTCAATGCGTAAAATTTGACAAAGTGCTTGCCAAAATTTAGAGATGAATTGTGAACCACGGTCGGACAAAAGAGTTTTTGGAATTCCATGCAACTTAAACACATGTTTCATCAGTAGTTCTGATGTTTGTTTAGATGAAGGTAGTCTACGGATAGCAATGAAATGTGCCATCTTTGTCAAGTGGTCCACTGACACTAGGATGGTATTAAATCCTTTAGAGGGTGGTAGTTCTACTATGAAATCTAAGGATACAACTTCCCATGGAACCTGGGGTATTGGTAGACTACAAAGTAGTCCAGATTGTTTTGTGGTGTCAGTTTTGGACCTTGCACAGATGTCACATGAAGAAACAAATTTTTGTACAGACGTCTTCATATCAGGCCACCAAAACTGCCTGGTGAGCAAATTAAAGGTTTTCGTTATACCCATATGTCCTGCCATGGGCACATCATGCGATAACTCCAAAATCTTGGTGCGCATAGTAGGGGGTATGTAGAGTTTGTCATTGTAATAGAGGAAGCCTTCTGCATCAGTACTTAGTTGTGGTGGAGGTGAATCCATTCTTATACTGTGCAAAATCTCTTCCTTCAAGGAACGGACAACACCAATAATGCGTTCATAGGGTATTATGGGAATGGAAGGGATTTCGGCGCAGTTATCTTCGGTTAATCGTGATAGCGCATCCGCTTTTTTATTTTTGTCTGCAGGCGTGTAGGTCACTAGGAAATTAAATCTTAAAAAGAATAATGACCATCGCACCTGCCGGTGGGAGAGAGTCTTGTTAGTCTGGAGGTATTGAAGGTTTTTATGATCTGTATATATGAGTATTGGTAACTGGGTACCTTCGAGCAGATGTCGCCAATTCTCCAGTGCCAGTTTTATGGCAAGCAACTCCTTTTCACCCACTGGGTAATTCACCTCTGGGCTGCTTATTGATTTTGAAAAGAAAGCAACTGGGTGGAGTGATGAAGTGTTTGTTGGTCGTTGAGAGAGAACTGCTCCTACTGCCATATTTGACGCATCTACCTCTAGAATATATTGGAGGGATGGGTCTGGATGGCGTAGTATGGGAGCAGAAGTAAAGCTTGATTTTAACAAGCAGAAAGCTTGATTTGCTTCTTCTGACCATTTGAATGTTTTTTTTATACTTGTCAGTTGTGTGAGAGGTCTAACAATAGCGGAAAAGTTCTTGATGAACTTCCTATAGAAGTTCGAGAATCCAAGGAATCGCTGTAGGGCCTTACGAGTTGTTGGTATAGGCCAGTCTTGAATACAGGATATCTTACTCATATCCATCTTAATTCCAGTTTTGGATATGAAGTATCCTAGAAATAATATTTCTTCTTTATGAAATAGACATTTTTTTAATTTCACATATAGTCTGTGTGAGAGCAGTCTGGACAACACAAGTCTTACATGTTTTATGTGTTCAGGCATAGATCGAGAATAAATAAGTATATCGTCTAGGTATACTACAACACAGACATCAAGTAAGTCTCTAAAGATGTCGTTTATGAATCTTTGGAAAGCTGCGGGAGCATTACATAGCCCGAATGGCATCACAAGGTATTCGAATAGTCCGTATCTGGTTCTGAATGCTGTTTTCCACTCATCCCCGTCACGGATTCGGATTAGGTTGTATGCCCCTTTCAGGTCTAATTTGGTGAAATAAGTAGCCCCACGCACCTGTTCAATAAGTTCAGGGATGAGCGGCAAAGGATAGCGATCCTTTATCGTAATCGTGTTTAATTGCCTATAATCGATAATAGGCCTGAGACTGGAATCCTTATTGCGGACAAAGAAAAGTCCTGCAGCAGTGGAAGAAGTAGAGGGTCTAATGAACCCTTTTGTCAAATTCTCATCCAAGTATTCCTTGAGATGAGAAAGTTCATCCTGTGAAAGGGGATAAACATGACCGAAAGGCAATTTGCTGTTAGGGAGTAGATCGATAGTGCAATCGTAATCCCTATGGGGAGGCAACACTTGAGCATTTTTCTCAAGGAACACTTCGGACAGATCCTGATAGCATAGTGGTGCAATTTCATCAGACACCACAGACAGAATCTTCCCATAAGATGGGAGGTTACACGTATTCTCACAATAGTGAGAAGGGAAAACCAAAGTCCGTTTTTTCCAATCTATGATTGGTTGGTGTGTGTGTAACCAGGGAAGTCCCAAAATAATAGGAAAATGGGGTGAGGATAGTATGTCAAAGGTGATGGTCTCCACATGTGATTCGTTGGTAGTGGCAAGGAGTGCCTGAGTCTGGTTGGTGATTGGACCAGAAGACAGTGGAATACCATTAATGAAACTAACATAAACAGGCTTAGATTTTGAAATAATAGGTATTTTATTTAAGGTAACAAAGCGTGTATCAACATAGTTTCCACAAGATCCAGTGTCGACCATAGCCTTGGTGGTGATCCTAGTTTGGTCCCACTGTAATATCAAACGAACAAAAAGATAGGGGTTAGAGAAGGAAGTCGCCAATCCTCCCAGCAAGACATGTGAACACCCACCCTCTTTCCTGCGGACAAGGTGTTTATCAAATGATCCGAGGATGCGCAGTACATGCAGAGATTTCTGGATGTTCTTCTAGCTTGTTCAGTAGTCGTTAAAGGTGGGCGTATGGTTCCTACATCCATGGGAGTAGGGTCAATGGCCAAAATCTGAGAAGGACTAGACAATGGCATTCCCATCTTTTCAGCCCTTCTTTCTCGCAGTCGTCTGTCGATGTTGATACTAAGTTGTATCAAGGCCTCCAAGGTGCCAGGTAAATCCGCTCGGGCGAGCTCGTCTTTAACAGCTTCCGATAACCCGAGTCTGAATTGAGTTCGCAAAGATGTGTCACTTGAGTGGGTAATTCTGTTGAATCCATTTTTAAGGTTCGTTCAATCTGTAACGCTCCTGCGTTTTTATTATAGGCTGGATTTGCAGCTGCAAAATCTCCACTCAGTAGTCATGTAGAGATGTGTTGAATACCAGATCCAACTCTCCAGGACTCATCACTGTGGGCCTGTCAGCTTCAACATACAGATATATTCACACTCAATGAGATGTTCCTGGAGTGATAGGATGTATATGATAGTATGAAGGTGATGTGCTGAAGGGACAGGTGTGAACAGTGACAAGGATGGTAATCACTTGATAGGTTTTGTATAGGAGAGTTCAAGATGGTATTTAGGAATGCAGATAGGTTAGTATCGAATATGCTAACAGGTGGTGAGGACAGCAGATGACAAATACAGGATAGACTAACCCAGTGCAAGGATAGATAGTAGTAGACAGGAGAGCTAGCAATCTATGCAGCAGTGCAGATGATAGATGGTAGTAGGCTGAAGAGCTAGCAATCTATGTAACAGTGCAGATGATAGGATAGTATAGATAGGTAGTAACAGTCCTTAATGTACATAGGTAGATAGTGCAATAAGGTTATGGAGGGTTCCCCTGCGGGGTACTTATCACTTGTAATGTTAGTAGTTTAGAGAGGTCCAGTAGATAAGGGATGGTCCGGTAGCGAGATACAGGGATCAGTAGCGAGGTTCCGGTCTGCTCCAGGTAGAGGGAATAGCTGGAGGTTCCGATCGAGAGACAGGCTTGAAAGCATGTGGATAACAAGGCAGGTTGAACGAACAATGTGAGTGAGACCGCCGGCGGTTGAAATAGCCGCTCTGCGGCGCTCAGCAGTGACATCATCGTTCTTAAAGGTATATGCGTACCACCTGAAGAGAAAGGTGGGACGCATTACAAAGGAAAGTGGTGATTAAGGGTACCGGAGGTACCAGAATCTTACAAGCACCCACATCTCTCCCTTCCTTTCACGTCTGTCACATGTGCTCAGGGTGAACCTGCTCTCATCTGTGAAAAGCACAGGGTGCCAGTGGTGGAGCTGCCAATTCTGGTGTTCATTGAGGCAGGGCAGTGAGCACAGAGCCCACTAGAGGAAGTCGGGCCCTCAGGCCACCCTCATGAAGTCTGTTTCTGATTGTTTGGTCAGAGACATTCACACCAGTGGCCTGCTGGAGGTCATTTTGTAGGGCTCTGGCAGTGCTCATCCTGTTCCTCCTTGCACAAAGGAGCAGATACCGGTCCCGCTGATGGGTTAAGGACATTCTATGGCCCTGTCCAGCTCTTCTAGAGCAGTGTTTCTCAACTCCGGTCCTCAAGGCACACTAACAGGCCAGGTTTGCAAGATAACTGAAATACATCACAGGTGATATAATGTGCTGCTCAGTGATTTCAGAATTCTAGTCTGCATCTCTCCAAGGTAATACTTAAAATCTGGCCTGTTAGTGTGCACTGAGGACCGGAGTTGAGAAACACTGTCCTAGAGTAACTGCCTGTCTCCTGGAATCTCCTCCATGCTCTTGGTAATGGTACGGATTAATGTGCCATCGTGGAGGAGTTGGACTGCGTGTACAACCTCTATAGGGTCCAGGTATGGCCTCATGCTACCAGTAGTGACACTGACCCCAGCCAAATGAAAAACTAGTGAAAAACAGTCAGAAAAAAATGGGTAGGGAAAAAAATGTCAGTGGCCTCCACCTGTAAAACCATTTTTGTTTTGAAGGTTGTCTCCTTTTGCCCATCCAGTGCACCTGTTGGTAATTTCATTAACACCAAAGCAGCTGAAACTGATTAACAACCCCCTCTGCTACTTAACTGACCAGATCAATATCCCAGGAGTTTAACTGACTTGATGCTATACTCTGATTCAAAAGTGCTCCTTTAATTTATTTGAGCACTATATATACAATATATATATATATATATATATATATATACACACACACACTAGGGATAGACCAATTACTGGCGTGGCCGATATGCACTTTCCCTGATATATCGGTATCGGCCTTGGAACTGGCCGATATTTTTGTGACTTCATTCTGCCTTCTTAGACCGCCTCCCTTGCCTTGGACAGCCTCCTCTGGAGTTGGGCCTAGTCTAGCCACCCACCCACCACAGGATTCCAGACAGCCAGCCACCCACAGACAGTGTGCCAGCCAGCCAACCACAGGCCCTGTACCAGCCAGCCACCCACAACCCCTGTGCCAGCCAGCCACTCACCCACCACAGGGTGCCAGCAAGCCCGCCAGTAGGCATTAAACAAAAAATTAACATGTTCAGTACCAGATTTGTGTCAAAAATTGTCTTTATTTTTCAAAACTTTAAAATGTACAAAATATCGGCCGATACCGAAACATTGTGACCAAAATATCGGTATCGGCCCTGAAAAAAACATATCGGTCTATTGGGCCATACACACTATCAGATTATCTGAAGACTTTTGTCTGTAGACTTACCAAAACCATATAATATGAGGTCAAACCTGAACACTTTCAATTTGTATGCAATCCGGCAGGCCCTTGCACTACATAGAAAAGGTAAATCTGAAGGAAAAAGTCTTCAGATAATCTGATAGTGTGTATGGCCCTTATCTCTAATAGACACACACACATACACTGACTGCTCAAAAAATTAAAGGAACACTTTTTCTGGAAGAATGGTGAAACATTCCCACAGACACACTCCTAAACCTTGTGGACGGCCTTCCCAGAAGATTTGAAGCTGTTATAGCTGCAAAGGGTGGGCCAACTAAATATTGAACCCTACGGACTAAGACTGGGATGCCATTAAAGTTCATGTGTGTGTAAAGGCAGGCGTCCCAATACTTTTGACATAGTGTAGTTCTCTATGATGTAAGCTACACAGGTATCAGCAATGTTCCAACTCTGTTTAATGAATTGCTATTACAGCCTACTTGTGAAGGTTACACTATACAGAATGCATGCTCAACCTGGGGCCCTCCAGCTGTTGCGAACTACAAGTCTCATCATGCCTCTGCCTTTAGGAGTCATGCTTGTAACTGTCAGCCTTGCAATGCCTCATGGGACTTGTAGTTCAAGTAGCTGCAAAGGGGGGGCCAACTCAATATTGAACCCTACGGACAAAGACTGGGATGCCATTAAAGTTCATGTGTGTAAAGGCAGGCGTCCCAATACTTTTGACAATATAGTGTATCTCATCTCTTATAAATAACCCCCATAGATGTCTCAGCAATCACAGGGCGCTCACCTTCCTCCACCACAGCAGCTGTTGCCGCAGCCAGTAGTCCCGCCACTGAGCGCAAGTCTTGGCTGAGCTGAACCAGACCAGAGAGGCCGCCGTCCTCTCCCCCACCCTAGAATATGAAAGTAAAATTTATCAACTTACAGGAACTTAATAACCTCATAAAAATCAATTCTACTCCTGAACTTTATCGCTTTATCGCTGTCAGTAGGATTCTATCTCTTGTTTTTAGGATTTTGCACCAGTTGATTAAATCGGTGGCCTGTGAACCCATGTGACCTCCAATCTCCTTCCCCGGTATTAATCAGAGCGCACACACCTGAGAGTTACTAACAAACTGCATTGTGGGTAAAAGACAAATGAGAAATACATTGTATTCTGCACACTAATTTAGACCCCCCCCCCCCATTACTAGGTACAGGCATACCCCGTTTTACATACACTCACTTTACGTACACTCGCGAGTACGGACATACCCCGAGAGTGTACGTAAAGTGCCTCGCAAGTACGGACGTTCCGTCATTCCCGCGCCGCGGAAGCCGCAGTATAACCAGGAAGAGGCGGAGCTGCCGTCTGGAGTTGCGAGAGGCCAGGTTCCTGCCCGGAGTACAGTAGCCAGTCACTAGTTGTCAGCCCACAGACAGCTTGGAGTTGACCACCAGCCATCCGCGAGTTGCCTGCCAGCCATCCCACAGTTGCCACCTGGAGTTGCGAGGCTGCGAGTGAAGAGGCCACGTTCCTGCCTAGAGTAGCCAGGCCCGAGTTACCACCAGCCAGGCCCAAGTTACCTCCAGCCAGGTCCCAGTTACTGCCAGCCAGGCTCCAACATACAGGTAATTGCACTGTGAAAGTGATTGTAAATACTGTAAACATTACAGCAAATGTACTGTACTCGTACGCTACCTGTACTGTGTATTTTTTTTTGGTCTCACCTGTATCCACAGTTTTTTTTTTTTAAATATTATGTTTATTTTAGTTATCAATGCATTATTTATATCAGTTATGCCTCTAAATGACTATTGGAATGTAGTACATGCATTGAGAAGTGAAAAAAGGTATTGCTTCACTTTAAGTACATTTTCGTTTTACATACATGCTCCGGTCCCATTGCGTACTTAAAAGTGGGGTATGCCTGTACATTACAAGATGGCTGACCTGCAGGTGCAGATCCTTGTTGTCTGAGATTGGATGAAAACATCTCCCCACCTCTGCAATACCAAAAGGCAACTTTCTGTTCAGGAGCTCCAAACAAGGGGGGTAATAATACAAGGCACCTAAAATTGGAAAAATATTTTAAAAAGTCAACATTTTCAGCCCCTCCCACAATGGTGAGATTTTCCCCCAGTAATTCGTGTCTCTGCCCCTCCCACAATGGTGAGATTTCCTGCAGTAGTTTGTGTCTCTGCCCCTCCCACAATGGTGACATTTCCTGCAGTAGTTTGTCTCTGCCCCTCCCACAATGGTGACATTTCCTGCAGTAATTTGTGTCTCTGCC
This sequence comes from Pelophylax lessonae, assembly GCF_965119305.1. Classification (NCBI taxonomy): domain Eukaryota; kingdom Metazoa; phylum Chordata; class Amphibia; order Anura; family Ranidae; genus Pelophylax; species Pelophylax lessonae. The sequence goes on along the minus strand of NC_138771.1, from coordinate 74,704,603 downwards.
CCTCCCACAATGGTGACATTTCCTGCAGTAGTTTGTGTCTCTGCCCCTCCCACAATGGTGACATTTCCTGCAGTAATTTGTGTCTCTGCCCCTCCCACAATGGTGACATTTCCTGCAGTAATTTGTGTCTCTGCCCCTCCCACAATGGTGAAATTTCCTGCAGTTTTGTGTCTCTGCCCCTCCCACAATGGTGACATTTCCTGCAGTAGTTTGTGTCTCTGCCCCTCCCACAATGGTGACATTTCCTGCAGTAGTTTGTGTCTCTGCCCCTCCCACAATGGTGACATTTCCTGCAGTAGTTTGTGTCTCTGCCCCTTCCACAATGGTGACATTTCCTGCAGTAGTTTGTGTCTCAGCGCCTCCCACAATGGTGACATTTCCTGCAGTAATTTGTGTCTCTGCCCCTCCCACAATGGTGAGATTTCCTGCAGTAGTTTGTGTCTCTGCCCCTCCCACAATGGTGAGATTTCCTGCAGTAGTTTGTGTCTCTGCCCCTCCCACAATGTTGACATTTCCTGCAGTAGTTTGTGTCACTGCCCCTCCCACAATGGTGACATTTCCTGCAGTAGTTTGTGTCTCTGCCCCTCCCACAATGGTGACATTTCCTGCAGTAGTTTGTGTCTCTGCCCATCCCACAATGGTGACATTTCCTGCAGTAGTTTGTGTCTCTGCCCCTCCCACAATGGTGACATTTCCTGCAGTAGTTTGTGACTCTGCCCCTCCCACAATGGTGAAATTTCCTGCAGTAGTTTGTGTCTCTGCCCCTCCCACAATGGTGACATATCCTGCAGTAGTTTGTGTCTAGTGTTGGGCGAACGGTTAAGCCTCAGCAGGAGTTTGAGCTTATTATTAGCTATTCACCCCGTTCGGCAAACACCCAAATTTGCAGGGTGTTTGCTGGGTGTTCCCTGTGCTGCACAGCGCATTCTACGCAAGCTCTGCCCAATAAGGGTGCAGTATAAGCTGGTTGTAAAGGAGCGACCGGGAAGCCGGCTACAGCGTCCTTAACAACCAATGAGCCATCAGCGGTCAAAAAAAACCGGTGTGGGGGCCCCCCAAACCCCCCCCCCCCCACAATACATACCAGTCCCTTATCAGAGCATGCAGGCAGGGGAGTCAGGTAAAGGGTGGGGGTGGGGTGGGAAAATGATGAGTTTGGGCCCCCACCCCCTCCCGAACCATACCAGACCACATGCCCTCAACAGGCAGGGGTGCTTTGGGGCAGGGGGCATGTTGAAGGGGACAAGGATCTCTTCCCCAAAATCTTGGGGTGTGGTTGTGGGGGGTCTGCGGGCATCAGAATTGGGTCTTGCCCGCCATATGTGAATGAGTATTGGGTACATTGTACCCCGACCCATTCATCAAAAAAAAATGTCAAAATTAACTAAAACAGTAGACAGGTTATTGACAAATCCTTTATTAAAAACTAAAAAAAACCCGCTGTCCTCTAATGTAGATCGATCGACAATCACAACGCCGCCACCACGGGACCTGAAAAAAAAAATGCCTCCGCCCACCGCAAAGACAAACTGCCCAATGGCTGGCTTGCCGTTTGACAGTTCTTATATTAGCTAAGAGCGAGGCCACCTGGCTGCAACACCTGGTGGCACCACCCCCCTTGTGACATCACCAACCAGTGCATGCTGGGTCGATGACATAACTGGGGGGCGGTGCCACCTGTTGATGTCACCGGGTGGCCCCGTCCTAACCGAAGAACTGTCATATTTGATGATGTCAGTTGATGTCACCTGGTGGCACCGCCCCCCCTTGTGACCTCACCAATACTTGCTGGGTCAATGACATCACAGGGGGGCGGTGCCACCAGGTGATGTCGCCAGGTGGCCCCGCCCTTACCTATATAAGAACTGTCAAACGGCAAGCCAGACATTCGGTGGTTTGCCTTTGCGGTGGATGGAGCAATTTTGTTGTATTTTTTAGGTCAGGTGGTGGCGTCGTTAATGACGATGGATCTACATTGAAGGACAGCGTTGTTTTCTTTTTAATAAAGAAATTGTAAAAAAAAAAACCTGTCTACTGTTTTTTTTTTTATTTTGACACTTTTTTGATGAATGAGTAGGGGTACCCTACTCATTCCCATGGGAGGGGGGAGGGAATAGGACCTGGGGGCCCCCTTGTTAAAAGGGGGCTGCCAGATTTCGATAAGCCCCTTGCCCACAGACCCCCACAAACACAGCCCAAGGTTGTGTGTAAGAGGCCCTTGTAGGAGGATGCATGCTTGGATAAGGGTCTGGTAAGTACTGGGGGGACCCCACACCGTTTCCTTCTTTCCTTTTTAAATAGCTGGGTGCCAGCACTTGCAAATCAATTTAAATGTGATTTAAATATTTTTTTTAGTTGATAAATGTCTGTTTTGCTGCAGCAGGTTCTATACATGGTACAGATGCTCCACTTTACAGGCACTTTTTCATTTTTATTGTTGCACTTTAAGCATCATTAAAATCACTGCTCCTGTGAAAAAATGTTGCATTGATACTTGTCCCCCAGGGTAGTACCCAGCCCCCATACCCTTTTTATGGCCAATTACTTGCATATAAGCCTTCATAATGGGGACTTTTGATTTCTTATGTTCGCACCCCATAGCCTTTAATGGGTTTGTGGCAGAATTCCCGAACGGGGGTGTTCAGCCCATCTCTATTTGTGTCATTGTTACCATATAGGAGATCTTGGCGAGGACCGGCCATCTTTTCCAGCTCCTCCTGGGTTAGACTTTGGTTTTGCAGGCGGTCCAGACGGGCTTTGGGGAGGGTCTTCAGCGGTGGTCTTGGTGAAGGGTTGGATGTTCCTGGTAGGTGACACAAAGAGTCAATGGGCAGAACCTGTTCCTGGTGCAGCACCATGGCGTCCCACCATTCCTTTACCATGTTCCTTTTCATTTGGGCTCCCAGGGGCCCCAGGCCGTGACGTCCTCCTAGAACAGAGGCCAGAGTCATCTTCTCCCCCAACAGGAAGAACGTTCGACGGCACAACTCCAGAAGACCATCGCTCTCCCGCCGTCCGGCCGCCAGCCTTCTGCACTGCAGTAATAGAGACGCTGGAAATGTCTTCCTTGTCCGCCCGACCTGGACTAGTCCCACCGCACACCAAGACATGGCGGATCGTGGTCACCTGACACAATATGGCCTCCGCCGGGGGATGGTACATAGCTCTGTGAGAATAGTACAGAAAGATAATGTGAGAATGACATTGTTCATGGCAGCCAATCAGCAGTCAGGAAAAGAAAAACGCTGCCAGGTGAGATCTAAACTTTACTGCAGATCCTTGCCTGCTCCTGTTCTGTAGATACAGAGGTAAGCCATTCACACATGCAGAAATCATTAAAAAATAGCACTAATTGGCAGCTCGTGTCTTCATAGGAGGCGCTGTCAGTGCGCTACAACTAAGAACAACGCAGGGGATGCCACATTCCAGGAAACATCCCAATTATACAGGCAGATTACAGGAGCAGGGGCTGGAGGAGATGTAAGGGAGGCCGGTCTATAATCTGAGTACTATTGCCATGGCTGGAAATGAGGGATACAATGGGGACAGGTTAAAAGATTGTACATAGAGCCGATATGGGGAGGTGAGATACACACTGATACAATGTATTATATATAGGAGGACATGGAGACGGTATAGGGGGTGACATACAATGTAGGTATATACAGTATATATATATATATATATATATATACACACACACACACAGTATATATAGGGGTGACATACAATGAAGTTATATATATATGGGGGTGACATACAATGAAGTTTTATATATATATATATATATATATATATATATATATATATATATATATATGGGGGTGACATACAATGTAGTTTTATATATATATATATATATATATATATATTTGGGGGTGACATACATTGAAGTTATATATATATATATATATATGGGGGTGACATACAATGAAGTTACATATATATGGGGGTGACATACAATGAAGTTATATATATATATATATATATATGGGGGTGACATACAATGAAGTTATATATATATATGGGGGTGACATACAATGAAGTTATATATATATATATATATATATATATATATATATGGGGTGACATACAATGAAGTTATATATATATGGGGGTGACATACAATGAAGTTATATATATATATATATATATATATATATATATATATATATATATATATATGGGGGTGACATACAATGACGTTATATATATATATATGGGGGGTGACATACAATGAAATTATATATATATATATATGGGGGTGACATACAATAAAGTTATAAATATATGGGGGTGATATACAACACACAGATCGAATTTGTCACCAACCTACAACAATGTACTTCCTCCACGTGCCACCGCCCCGCACAGCACGCTAGAGGGCGCCCGCCTCCTTCCCTGCCCACTAGGGGCGTGTCCTGCGTAAGTGACCGTGCTCGTTTCATGACTCAGCAATAGGGGGCGTGCCTTTCGTCTAACACATCGCTACCCAGTGGTAGAGGCGTGCCTTGCGTTTCAAAGCCCAGTCTGGAGGCGTGCCTTGTGGGCCAAAGCTCAGTCGGGGGGCGTGCCTTGCGGGCCAAAGCTATGTATGGAGGCGTGTCTTGCGTTCCAAAGCTTGGCCTGGGGGCGTGCCATGCGTCCCTCCTTCCTCCTTATTATGGTCTGATCTATATATAGCTGTTTATAAAAAGCACTGGTGGGTTTAACCAATCATTTTTTTGTATAATTCCCCTTCAACCACTTCTGGACGGGAAGGATTTACCCCCCTTAATGACCCGGCCATTTTTTGCAATTCGACACTGTGTTAATTTAACCACTTAAACCCCGGAAGATTTTACCCCCTTCCTGACCAGGGCTTATTTTGCGATTCGGCACTGCATGAATTTAATGGACAATTGCGCGGTCGTGCGACGATGTACTTAAACGAATTTGGCGTCCTTTTTTTCCCACAAACAGAGCTTTCTTTTGGTGGTATTTGATCACCTGTGCGATTTTTTGATCATGCGCTATAAACAAAAAAACAGCGACAATTTTGCAAAAATAACAATATTTTTCACATTTTTTATATGAAATTCCCCCCCAAAAAATGTAAAAATCTAAATTTTTTAACATTTTAGGCCAATTTGTTTTCTGCTACATATGTTTGTTAAAAAAAAAACGCAAAAAGCGTACTTTGATTGGTTTGCGCAAAATTTATTGCGTTTACTAACTAAGGGAAAGATTTTTATCATTTTTATTGTTTTTTTTTTTTTAACAAGTAATGGCGGCGATCTGCGATTTTTTTTGCGGGACTGCGACATTGCGGCGGACAGATCAGACCCTTGACTGACATTTTTGACACTTTTGGGGGTACCAGTGACATTACTACAGTAATCCGTGCTATACATATGCACTGTTACTGTAAAATGACACTGGCAGGGAAGGGGTTAACTTTATTGGAGCGGGAAGGGTCAAGTGTGTCCCTAGGGGCGTGTTTCTTACTGTGATTGGATGTGGCTGTGTGTGTAACAGCACAGATCAACGGTCCTACATAGCAGGACTGAGTGATCTGTGCTTTTACACAGGGGAGAGTGACAGGCGACTTTCTCCATCTCTACCCGATGATCGCAAGTGACCGGCGGACATCGGGTCCGCCAGTCACATGCGCCGGCTACTTCGGGTACGAGCGGGGAAGGGAGCGCGCCTCCGGCGGCGCGCGCTCGCCCCCTATTCGCTCCCAGGCTAGTGACATACCGGTACGTCACTTTGCCTGTGAGGGGCTGACCGCCGCCGTATATAGTCGGGCAGCGGACGGCAAGTTGTTAATGGAAAATTGCACGGTCGTACGACGCTGTACCCAAATATAATTGACGACCTTTTTTTCCCACAAATAGAGCTTTCTTTTGGAGGTATTTTATCACCTCTGCGATTTTTATTTTTTGTGCTTTAAACAAAAAAAACGACAATTCTGAAAAAAAATAAAATATATATATATATATATATATATATATACCGTATTTTTTTTTTTTCACTTTCTGCTACATAACATTCCCAATAATAAAAAAAAAAAATGTAAAATCAAATTTTTTTCATAATTTTAGGCCAATTTGTATTCTGCTACATATTATTTGTAAAAAAAATAAAAAAAAAAAAACAGAATAAGCGTATTTTGATTGGTTTTTGCAAAAGTTAATCGCGTCTACAAACTACGGGAAAGATTCATGCCATTATTTTTTTTTTTTTAACTAGTAATGGCGGCGATCTGCGATTTTTTGCGGGACTGCGACATTGCGGCGGACAGGTCGGACCCCTAACTGACATTTTTGACACTTTTGAGGATACCAATGACATTACTACAGTAATCAGTGCTAAAAATATGCACTGTAATAATGACACTGGCAGGGAAAGGGTTAACCCAGGGGCCATTAAGGGGTTAACCACTTACAGATATACTGTGGCAGGCTGGCTCGACTGCAAGAACCGACGTTTGAGTACGTCGGTTCGCAGGAGCGTGCTTTCCCCATTAGGAAGCGGGGGTGCCAAATCCAAATCACAGGACCGGCACCCGCGATCGATCCCCGCTGAGAGAGAAGGACGGTCGGATGTTGTAAACACAGCTGACCGTTCTTCTCTCTGGAATGATCACAGAGCTCCTTTGATCCTTCTATATAGAATCACAGGTCTCTGTGTTGATTCCAGAAGTCCCTCCCCTGTACAGTTAGAAAACACTCCCCTAGGCTCACATTTAACCCTTTGGTCACCCCTAGGTTAGCCCTTCCCTGCCAGTGTCATTAGTACAGGGAGGAGGACCAGAGCGACGTCATGACGTGACTTCCAGTCCAGGCTGTAAGTAAATACATTTTTTTTCCTTTAAAGCAAAAAAATAATTTTTTTGTTATCATTTGCTTTTAACCCCCTCCTTTCCAATCCTATTCTGACACTTCGCTCCTGCATGTAAAAATCTACTTCTTGTACTAGAAAATTACTAGCAAAAATTATTAGCAGAGACCCTACAGAATAAAATGATGGGTGTTGCAATTTTTGTTGTCACACGGTATTTGCGCAGCGGTTTTTTGGAAAAAAAAAACACTTTCAAGAATAAAAAAAAAAATAAAACCGCAAAGTTAGCCCAATTATTTGCATACTGTGAAAGATAATGTTACACCGAGTAAAAAGATACTTAACAATTCCCGCTTTAAAATTGTGTCTGCCTGTGAAATGGCGGCAAACCACGGACCTTAAAATTCTCCATAGGCGATGCTTTAAATACCTTTACAGGTTACCAGTTTAGAGTGGCACAGGAGGTCTGGTGATAGAATTATCGCATCGCTTTGACGTTCGCGACAATACCTCAGATGTGCGGTGCGATCACCGTTTATATATATGTGCGGGTGTAACGTATCCATTCCATTTCCATAAGCAGAGTGGGACGGGGGCGCTTTAATTATTTTTTTATAATTTATTTATTTTATTTAAAAAAAATATATATACCATTTTTTTATTTTATTTTTTGGTAATAACTTTATTTGTATCACAAGGGATGAACAGCATCTCTTGTGACAGCATGGGCCATGACATGTCCTGTCCTCTTTATGGAGAGACTTGGGATCCATTAGACCCCAAATCTCTCCTCTGGCCCCCCCCCCCCATGCAGCCAATCAGACTGAGATCGGTCCAATCGGCTGCTTCTCTGGTCACTGATGGACAGGTAAACAAAGGGGGCGGAGCCGGGAAATGATGAATACTCGTCGCTCCCTGTTTCCAGGGTTACATAGAGAGGGGGACAACGTCAGTTCCTCTCTCTCTGTACAGCGCAGCCATCGCCGCCGGCTGCATCACTCCCGGCCTCTTCTATGGGACTGGAGAGACGGGGGAGGGGGGTGGAACCTCCTTCAGCAACCCGCAGAAGTGATCGATGATCGAGTAGCTAATTGGCCCCTCAGATCACTTCTGCTTTGTAGAGAATTTTCTGGCTGCAAACAATGATACGGAGATGATGCCTGTAGGTGCCCCCACCATCCTGGTATTACCAGTGACACCCGAGGACGTACGGGGCGTACATTTGGGGGAAGTGGTTAAAGGTAAAGAAGAGATTTGGGGTCTTTCAGACCCTACATCTCTCCAAAAAGAGGACCGGTCATCCTTATCCTTATATGGCCCATGGAGCACCCGTGGGGCGGCCCCCCGTGGACCACACCAGGCCGCGCACCATAACCCCCCCTCCCCAGGACCTTAGCAGGACAGGAGACAGGAAACAGGGGACAGGACAGAGGACAGGCAGGATCTCCCCCGCTCACTCACCCTGCCTGGATATCTGCAGCAGCAGGCAGCGGCTTCGGCTTCTTCCTCCTGTTTTCTGCGTCTCATCCCTCCTCCCCAATGCCCAATTCCATGGCTTCTCCTTTTGGCCAATCTGAAAACGGGTCTCAAGTTCCGCTTCCTGATTGGCAAGGAGGAGGAGGATCCGTGTGACAATAGCGAATTTTCATTTGCTATTGTCACACAACTGGGTGGGCTCAGGGCGCAGTGTTCTGCGCCCTGAGCCCACCCTTTTTTTAGCCTATTAGAGCCTCTGGCTCTAATCACATGGCTAAAAAAAAAAAAAGAGCCACATTGAAGTCCATGCATCCGGCGCCCGCATGTAGATTAGGGGGTCGGAAGCATGGATAGGGGGGCGGCGCCCCTGCGCCCCCACGGCACCAGCCGCCACTGCTTATATTCTATTACCAGGGATGTCTACATGCCTTGTAATAGGAATAAAAGTGACAAAAATGAAAGGAACCGTGTAAAATAAAGAATAAAATAAATAAGAAAAAAAAACACCTTTAGTGCCCCAATCCCTCAGTGCTCGCACGCAGAGGAGAACGCATATGCACCTCGCGCCCTCATATGTAAACGGTATTCGAACCCCACATGTGAGGAATTGCTGCGAACAATAAAAAAAGTGACCCGGAACACGCCATGCACTACTTTGCCATGTTTGTCGCACATAGGGTGGCCCAATGAAATCAATAGACTGCTCTGTGCTTGTTGGGTAAAAAAAACAAAAAACACTTTAAAAAATGGGCATTTACCATCTAGGTGTATGTCAGAGGTGTGACTGGGCGGGGCCTTCCTCACTTCACAAACTATGGAATGCTTTGAAGGCAGAAATTAGCACATTGGAAAAATGAAAATACATAAATAAATTTCCAACAGTGAAAGGGTTAAAATGACTGAGTGCTCTCCCCTCCCCCTCTCTGAAAGTAGCAGTTGCTCGTGTCTGCAGACACTACACCCCCGCTGAGCCCCATGTGTAATATTCTGCACCCTTTTTCAGACTCCCCCCACATACAAGTTAAAAGGTAAAATAGAACTAAAGACACATTTTTCCCCAAGGGAGGGATAGAACCCCTGTCAGGTTTTCTTTGCCGTCTGTGTCCCCGTTGGGGAGATTTCCCTTCACTTCCTGTCCCATAGACAAAAACGGAAGTTAGAGAAATCCTCCCATGTGACATAATCCCAGGGTGTCACCAGAACTAGTGTCCCCATTGGAAGATTTCCCTCTAATTCTGCTTCTGGTGACAACCCAAATATTGGAATTTTCTTTCACTTTTGGTGGTAATGGTAAACATAAAACACAAAGAGGGTGAATATCCCTAAAGGGGGCGCACACAGCGATAAAAACCTAACAGGTGTTCTAATCCCTCTCCACTCCATCCAAAACTAAAAAAAATTTCCTTTATTTATATTTTAACATATGGCCAAGAAATGGGAAAAAAAAAAAAAACAGATTTGGCAGTGAAAGGGTTAATAAATGAAAGGGGGAACATTGGATTTACAGTTAAAGTTTTTAAAAAAATTAAATATATAGTTTAGTCGTGAAAGGGTTAAAACCTGAAAAGGGGGGGGGGATAGTTTGGCAGTTAAAGGGTTAAAAAGTGGAAAAATAATTGTTTTTTAAGAATGCTGAAATAAATGGGAAGATTTGATCTCTGGGAGGATTTATAAGACTCCATTCACCGTCTTATCATAGGAATACAGATCTTTATTTCAGCCATGGGACTGTAAGGGTTAAATGTCAGTGAAAATAACGGTCACTTCCAGAAAAACATGTTATTACAGGAGCCGTATCCCTATTAGATCCGTATACTGAGCCTACAGCCTGAATTCACACAGCTCGCAAACAAGGACGAGGCTCCTTTAAGAAAAATCGTCAGTTATTTTTTTTTGCTGAGTCATCGTGAGATTTTAAAAAAAGTCACATGACCAGTGGGAGGAGCCATAGCCTATATAAGGAGCCGCAGGAGCGGGAAATCACTGAGACAAGTGTTGACGCTGACCAGTGAAGACCTGTCTTTATCTCTGCTGAGATATTTCTTGCGATTTCATTGGATTTGATTTCATTTGATTTCAATTTCATTGCGATTTCATCGTTGTACGTTTAAAGCGTGTTTCATTATTCTTAATAATGAACCAATTTAAATGTAAACAGCTTTTTTCTCTGAAAAACACCAAAGAGAAAACCCCCATAGGAAGAGCAGCTATGGAAGAAGGTATCAGTGACCATCCTGCAGATACCCCAACCAAGAAGCCCCCCAAAAGGAAGAGGGCTCGGGCTTTTGTGCGCGGCTGCGCCAGAGCCGTTCTCAGATGTATTGGTTTCGGCCGTAAAGCCAATGGACCTCCCCGAAATACCGACACTGGGATTGGTAAGTGTTGTGGATATTAATAGATACAAAATACTTGACACCCTTTCATTGGATCCTTCCACCCCATTGATGACAGGTCACCCCTCCCCCCATATGTACACATGTATAGGGATTGTGAGGGATATAGGGATCGATATATAGGATTATAGGGATCAAGAGAAACAAACTGTAAATCTTGGAGCTGTATACAGGGGGCTAAGTCTCCCCTCCCCCCAACTCTCTCTCCTCACCTGTTAGCTGCCAACCGATTTTTTTTTTTTTTTTTAACTGCCAGTGTGAAGGAGAGCGGCATGGTACCCGGGATCTGCTAATCTCAGTGCAATGCTTTACAGGATCCTAAAAGAAAAAAAAGTAAATGTACGATTTCTTACCTGCTAAAAAATTGCCATTTATTATTCTTAGCTAAAAGGTGAAATAATCCTTTATGGTCGGCTCAGATGAAGTGTTAGCTCTCCATTTATTTTCAATGTATACAAAATCAGACACAATGGAAGAGTTTTATTTTATTTTTTAAATAATTGTGCTGAGGTTTATACAGTATCTCACAAAAGTAAGTACACCCCTCACATTTGTGTAAATATTTTATTCTATCTTTTCATGTGACAACACTGAAGAAATGACACTTTGCTACAATGTAAAGTAGTGAGTGTACAGCTTGTATAACAGTGTAAATTTGCTGTCCCCTCAAAATAACTCAACACACATTAATGTCTAAACCACTGGCAACAAAAGTCAGTACACCCCTAAGTGAAAATGTCCAAATTGGGCCCAATTAGCCATTTTCCCTCCCCGGTATCATGTGACTCGTTAGTGATACTCAGGTGTGAATGGGGAGCAGGTGTGTTAAATTTGGTGTTATCGCTCTCACTCACACATACTGGTCACTGGAAGTTCAACATGGCACCTCATGGCAAAGAACTCTCCGAGGATTTGAAAAAAAGAATTGTTGCTCTACATAAAGATGGCCTAGGCCAGGGGTAATGAATTAACATTCAAGGAGGTCCGGCTTCTAAAATTTTCTTTGGACCAAGATCCGAATCTCAAGTCTGTGCTAGGACTCAGAAAGATGGGGAAAACAAAACGTGTCCATCAGCATGACCCTTAACATAAAATGTGCCCATCACCATGACCCTTAGCATTAATTATGCCCATCAGTGTAACCGTTAGCATAAAATTTGCCCATCAGCGTGACCCTTAACATAAAATAGGGGCACGCTGATGGGCACAATTTATGTTAGGGGGCACTCTGTTGGGCAAAACAAAACGTGTCCATCAGCGTTGCTCTTAACATAAAATGTGCCCATCAGCATGTCCCTTATCATAAAATATGCCCATCAGTCTGCACTTGATAAAATAAGTAACCCCCTTAAAAATGTGACTCACATACCTTTGGGGGCAGAAAATGCGAGAGCCAAGAGCCGCAAACAGCAGGGGGGCAGGCGTGCACTTGACATCTAGCCCCAACTCACGGCCTGACTGGGAGTGAGTCGGGAGCGGTAGAAAGAAGGAGTGGGGTGGGGCGCATACACGGGACGTCACTGGTTGCTTGGACACGTGAGGTCCCAGCAAACCAAGGACTGCTTATAGTGGCGGCCTGACAGTCCAGGTGGAAGCATCGTGCAGTCCGTTCTTTGACCGCGGGCTACCATTTACTGACGGCTGGCCTAGGCTATAAGAAGATTGGCCAAGACCCTGAAACTGAGCTGCAGCACAGTGGCCAAGACCATATAGTAGCTTAGCAGGTTCCACTCAGAACAGGCCTCCCTTTGGTCAACCAAAAAAGTTGAATGCACATGCTCAGTGTCATATCCAGAGGTTGTCTTTGGGAAATAGATGTATACGTGCGGCCAGCATTCCTACAAAAGTTGAAGAGGTGGGGGGTCAGGCTGTCAGTGCTCAGACCATACACCACACACTGCATCAAATTGGTCTGCGTGGCTGTCGTCCCAGAAGGAAGCCTCTTCTAAAGATGATGCAGAAGAAAGCCCGCAAACAGTTTGCTGAGGACAATCAGACTAAGGACATGGATTACTGGAACCATGTCCTGTGGCCTGATGAGATGAGACCAAGATAAACTTATTTGGTTCAGATAGTGTCAGGAGTGTGTGGCGCCGGCGGCAACAAGGTGAGGAGTACAAAGACAAGTGTGTCTTGCCTACAGCCAAGCATGGTGGTGATGGTGGGAGTGTCATGGTCTGGGGCTGCATGAGTGCTGCCGACACTGGGGAGCTACAGTTCATTGAGGGAACCATGAATGCCAACATGTACTGTGACATACTGAAGCAGAGTATGATCCCCTCCCTTCAGAGACTGGGCCACAGGGCAATATTCCAACATAACGACCCCAAACACACCTCCAAGACGACCACTGCCTTGCTAAAGAAGCTGAGGGTAATCCGTTGATCTCTGTTTTTACACTAGTAGCCATGTCTCATCACAGTTAGAAACACGCCCCTAGGACACACCTAACCCCTCCCTCTCCAATACAGTTAACCCCTTCCCTGCCAGTGTCATTTTTACAGTAACAGTGCATATATATAGCACTGATTACTGCAGTAATGTCACTGGTACCCCCAAAAGTGTCAAAAATGTCAGTCAAGGGTCCGATCTGTCTGCCGCAATGTCGCAGTCCTGCAAAAAAAAAAATCACAGATCGCCGCCATTACTCGTTAAAAAAAAAAAAAACACCAAAAATGACAGAAATCTTTCCCTTAGTTAGTAAACACAATAACTTTTGCGCAAACCAATCAAAATACGCTTATTGTGATTTTTTTTACCAAACATAGGTAGCAGAAAACAAATTGACCAAAAATTTTGATTTTTACATTTTTTTGGGTGGGAATTTCATATAAAAAAATTCGAAAAATATTGTTATTTTTTCAAAATTTATGCTCTTTTTTTGTTTATAGTGCAAAAAGTAAAAATCGCACAGGTGATCATATACCACCAAAAGAAAGCTCTGTTTGTAAGAAAAAAAGGACGTACATTTAGTTTGGGTACGGCGTCGCACGACCGCGCCATTGTCAGTTAAATTTGCACAGCGCCGAATCGCAAAAAGTCGATCAGACGTAAGACAGCAAAATCCTCCGGTGGTAAAGTGGTTAACATAATTTGGCCACACCCACTGTTCACCACGGCCTGCTACGTGAACCGCATTATTCTTCTACTTGGTGTGCCCAAAGGAACCCCAGGTCTCTTACAATCCTAGCACCACCCCTGGCACAATGAACGCCATGCTTACTCTTCACTGTGCCACACTAAGTACACCACTTTTTTTATTTTTTTAACAGAAAAAAAGAAAAAAAAACACTTTTTTTATTTTTAATTAAGCAGCCGAGCCCAACTTATGATTTTGCACACAGGCCCACCGATTTCATAAAACGCCCCTCATATGACAGAATCAGTCCTGTGATTGGCTGGTCCCTCCTGCCCTCCCCCTACTGGGGTAAAGATTCTGTCAAAGGGGGGTTAAGCATAATTAATATATAGCAATTGAAGGAACAGCATGAATATCTATAAAACAATGATAAGAATATAGGAAACCATACATTACTATTCCGAATACATTAGTCACTTGTTTTCTCTCCCGGCCAATGCAAACCTATCAGCTGGTGCCAGGCTGGTATATGACCCCCATAGCGAGTAACCCCTCTCCTGTCTGATCTCAGGGCTGAGAAATGACAAGCTTTCTGGGCAAAACTGACAGTTAAAGCATCTGCTTAGCTGGTCTGATGATTCACAAGCCCCTACCACAATGCAAAGCCAAGCAAGTGACACCAATACCTCCTGTTGCAACTTCTTTTGTGACGCACCCACTCATTTAAACATGAAAGCGCATCATCACACCACTAAAAATACTTGTTACCAGCTTCCTGAGTCATTGAAATTTAGTGGATTGGCATAACTGCCAGGCAACCAGAATTTTTATACGAAGGCCAACAGTAGTGATCCCTGTGTCCCTGTCATGTTGTGTTTATTTATAGGTTCCTTGCACTGAATTTTTCTCTGTATAATCTGATGTTTTATGAAGAAAATATATATGAAATGTAGATGAAGGTGCTAAATCTAATTCTTCTTTTCTATTGCAGATGAAGGCAGAATTTTATTGCAGACGGATCCCACGCAGCAGGCCTTCCCCAGTGAGCAACAACGTGACATCCACATTGAGGGCCAACCAAAATGTGATGTACACATTAAGACTCCAGAAGAATGTGACGTTCCTGTTGAGACTTCAGCAGAATGTGGCATTCCCACTGAGACTCAGGCAGAATGTGACATTCCTGTTGTGACATCACCAGAATGTGATGTTCCCCATGAGACTGCAGAAGAAAGAGACGTTCATGTTGAAACTTCATCACAATATGAAGTTCACATTGAGACTGCTCTAGAATGTGACATTCACAATGGTACTCCTCCAGAATGTGATGTTCACAATGAGACTAATCAAGAATGTGACTTTCACATTAAGACCTCTCCAGAAATTCATCATCACAATGAGTCTCCTCCAGAATGTGATGTTCCTGCTGAGACTCAGGAAGAATGTGATAGTCCTACTGAGACTCAGGCTGAATGTGACATTCCTGTTGTGACATCACCAGAATGTTACGTTCACGTTGAGACTACAGTAGAAAGAGACGTTTATGTTGAAACTTCATCACAATATGACGTTGACATTGAGAGTGCTCCAGAATGTGAAGTTCACAATGGTACTCCTCCAGAATGTGATGTTCACAATGAGACGTCTCCCGAATTTCATCATCACAATGAGTCTCCTCCAGAATGTGATGCTCCCGCTGAGACTCCAACAGACTGTGATGTTCCCTCATATACTTCGGAAGAATGTGATGTTCTCGCTGACACTCCGGAAGAATGTGATGTTCACATTGAAACTCCAAAACAATGTGACATTTACACTGAGACACCTCCAGAATGTGAGGTTCACACTGAGACTTCTCCTGAATATGAGGTTCACGAAAAGAATCCACCAGAATGTCACATTCACATTGAGATTTTACCAGAATGTGACATTCCCTTTGAAACACCACCAGAATGTGATGTTCATGTTAAGACTGTAGCACAATGTGATGTTCATGTTGAGACTACAGCACAATGTGACGTTCATGTTGAGAATGCACCAAAATACCAGGGGAGCCATGGGATCACCTCCTCCAGTGAAGATGGGAGCAAGCTTACAAAAATAGAGAGGCAGATACTGGTGGTAGGGGATTCAGTTATTAAAGGGACAGAGAGAGCAATCTGTCAGAAAGACTGTGATCAACGAACAGTATGTTTTTTCCCGAATGCACGGGTTCGGGACATTGCAGAACAGATGGACAAATTGTTGGATGAGGCTGGGGAGGACCCAGCTGTCATGGTACATATTGGCACCAACGACAACATCAGAAGAAGATGGAGCATTCTACAAAATGATTTCAGGGCCTTAGGGGCTATATTGAAGAAAAGGACCTCCAAGGTAGTATTTTCAGAAATACTGCCTGTACCTCGAGCCACAACAAAGAGACAGCAGGAGGTTATGGGGCTTAACAGGTGGCTGAAGAACTGGTGCAAGAAGGAGGGTTTTGGCTTCATGGAGAACTGGACTGACTTTTCAATTAATTACCTGCTCTACAGCAGGGACGGATTTCACTTAAATGAGCAGGGTGCAACTCTGTTAGGAAAGAAAATGGCCAAAAAGTTGGAAAAAATGTTGAATTCACCAAAATGTGTTGTTCACGTTGAGAATTCTCCACAATGTAACATTCCCGCCGAGACACTGGCAGAATGTGATGTTCCGGCTAAGACTACAGCAGATTGTGACGTTTCCGCTAAAACTCCAGCAGATTGTGACGTTCCCACTAGGTCTTCGACAGTATGTGAGGATCCCGTTGAGACCCTAGCAGAATGCGATATTCCCAATGAGACTCCAGCTGAATGCAACATTCCCAATGAGACTCCAGCAAAATGTGACATTCCCAATGAGACTCCGGCAGAATGCGACATTCCCAATGAGACTCCGGCAGAATGTGACATTCCCATCGAAACTCTACCACAATGTGATGTTCACATTGCAACTTCACCTGCATGCGACATTCACATTGCGACTCCACCAGAATGTGATGTTCATGTTGAGACTCCACCAAAATGCCAGGGGAACATCGTCTTCAGTGAAATCGGAGCCACGGTTACAAGGAAGGATCGGCAGATACGGGACGAAATCATTAGAAGGATAGAGAGGGCAAACTGTCACAAAGATCGTTATCACCGTGTCACAAAGATCGTTTTCGCCGAACAGTATGATTTTTAACAGGCGCTCATGTTCAGGACATTGTGGATTGCATGGACAGATTGTTGGATGGGGCTGGGGAGGACCCAGCTGTCATGGTACATATTGGTACTAACGACAAAGTTAGAGGAAGATGAACTGCCCTACAAAATGATTTCAGAGACTTAGGGACTATACTGAAGAAAAGGACCTCCAAGGCAGTATTTTCAGAAATTCTGCCCATACCTGGAGCCACACCAGAGAGACAGCAAGAGCTTGGTGCACTTAACAAGTGGCTGAGGAACTGGTGCAGGGAGGAAGGATTTGGGTTTCTGGAAAACTGGGCTGACTTTTCATACCATTACTGGCTCTATACCAGAGATGGGCTGCACTTAAATGAGCAGGGTGCTGCTCTATTGGGAGAGAAGATGACCAAAAAGCTGGAAGAAATTCAAGTTGAGGCTCCACCAAAATACCAGAGGAACCTTGGGAACAACTCCTCCAGTGAAGATGGGGGCAAGGATACAGTAAAGAATAGGCAGATACTTGTGGTAGGGGATTCTATTATTAGAGGAACAGAGAGGGCAATCTGTCACAAAGATCGTTCTCGCCGAACAGTATGTTGTTTACCGGGCTCTCGAGTTTGGGACATTGTAGACAGCATGGACAGATTGTTGGATGGCGCTGGGGAGGACCCAGCTGTCATGGTACATATTGGTACTAAGACAAAGTTAGAGAAAGGTGGAACGCCGTAAAAAGTGATTTCAGGGACTATCTATCTATCTATCTATCTATCTATCTATCTATCTATCTATCTATCTATCTATCTATCTATCTATCTATCTATCTATCTATCTATCTATCTATCTATCTATCTACACAGTGACAGTATATGGTAATAGATAGGTACTTTCAGAGATTTGCTTGTAGTAGGAAAGTGGCTCTGTGTCTGTCTGCCTGAGCCCAGGAGAAAGCATGCGGCTGCAGTATAGAGCAAAGTAACTGTGATAGGTTGTTTCCAGCATGTCAGTGTGCTGGGAGCCATCTGATTGGTTACAGGGAGGAGCTAAGCTCTCTCACTCTAGGATCATATTACCAGACCTGTCTCTATTGAATGAGTGAAGGAGTCATCCAGTTCACTGAAAAGAATCAATTCTAAAGGCAGACTTGGAGAGCAGAAATTTTATTTTATTTTAAAAATAACCACAATAACAATACCGTGTGTATGCGATACTGCGAAATATCGCATTACCGAAAACCGGCATATCTCTACACCCACCACAGTGCTCCAGCAAGCCAGCCACCCACAACAGGGCGACACCAAGCCAGCCACCCACAACAGGGTTCCAGCAAGCAACCCACAACAGGATGACACCAAGCCAGCCACCCACCCACCACAGTGTCCCAGCAAGCAAGCCACCCACAACAGGGTGACAACAAATCAGCCACCCACCACAGTGTTCCAGCAAGCAAGTCACCCACCCCCAACAGGGTGATACCAAGCCAGTCACCCACCACAGTGTTCCAGCAAGCAAGCCAGCCACCCCCAACAGGGTGACACCAAGCCAGCCACCTACCACAGTGTTCCAGCAAGCAAGCCACCGACAACAGGGTGAGAACAAGCCAGCCACCCACCACAGTGTTCCAGCAAGCCAGCCACCCACAACAGGGTGACACCAAGCCAGCCACCCACCACAGTGTTCCAGCAAGCAAACCACCCACAACAGGGTGACAAGCCAGCCACCCACCACAGTGTTCCAGCAAGCCAGCCATCCACAACAGGGTGACACCAAGCCAGCCACCCACCACAGTGTTCCAGCAAGCCAGCCACCTACCACAGTGTTCCAGCAAGCAAGCCACCCACAACAGGGTGACACCAGGCCAGCCACCCACCACAGTGTTCCAGCAAGCAAGCCACCCACAACAGGGTGACACCAAGCCAGCCACCCACCACAGTGTTCCAGCAAGCAAGCCACCCACAACAGGGTGACACCAAGCCAGCCACCCACCACAATGTTCCAGTAAGCAAGCCACCCACCACAGTGTTCCAGCAAGCCAGCAACCCACCACAGTGTTCCAGAAAGCCAGCCAGCCACCCACCACAGTGTTCCAGCAAGCCAGCCAGCCACCCACCACAGTGGTCCAGCAAGCCAGCCACCCATAACAGGGTGACACCAAGCCAGCCAACCACCACAGTGTTCCAGCAAGCCAGCCAGCCACCCACCACAGTGTTCCAGCAAGCCAGCCACCCGCAACAGGGTGACTCTAAGCCAGCCAACCAAAGACCCACCCACCAGTGTTCAAGCAAGCAAGCCACCCACAACAGGGTGACACCAAGCCAGCCACCCACCACAGCGTTCCAGCAAGCAAGCCACCCACAACAGGGTGACCCCAAGCCAGCCAACCACCACAGTGTTCCAGCAAGCAAGCCACCCACAACAGGGTGACACCAAGCCAGCCACCCACCACAGTGTTCCAATAAGCAAGCCACCCACAACAGGGTGACCCCAAGCCAGCCACCCACCACAGTGCTCCAGCAAGAAAGCCACCCACAACAGGGTGACAACAAGCCAGCCACCCACCACAGTGTTCAAGCAAGCCAGCCATCCACAACAGGGTGACACCAAGCCAGCCACCCACCACAGTGTTCCAGCAAGTCAGAAACCCACAAAAGGGTGACACCAAGCCAGTCACCCACCACATTGTTCCAGCAAGCCAGCCAGCCACCCACCACAGTGTTGCAGCAAGCCAGCCACCCACGACAGAGTTCCAGCAAGCCAACAACCCACAACAGGGTGACACCAGGCAAGCCACCCACCAAAGTGTTCCAGCAAGCCAGCCAGCCACAACAGGGTGCCAGCAAGTCACCCACACTGCCAGGCATCAGCCACCCACCCACAACAGTGTGACAGCAGCCAGCCACCCACAACAGGGTGACACCAGGCAAGCCACCCACCAAAGTGTTCCAGCAAGCCAGCCAGCCACAACTGGGTGCCAGCAAGTCACCCACACTGCCAGGCATCAGCCACCGACCCACAACAGTGTGACAGCAGCCAGCCACCCCAAAACAGGGTGCCAGCAAGCCACCCACACTGCCAGGTGTCAGCCACCGACCCACAACAGTGTGCCAACAAACCACCCACACTGCTAGGCGTCAGCCACCGACTGACAACAAGTTGCCAGCAAGCCACCCCCACTGCTAGGCATCAGCCACCGACCCACAACAGGCTACCAGCAAGCCACCCAAACTGCCAGGCATCAGCCCCTGACCCACAACAGGGTGACAGCAGCCAGCCACCCCACAACAGGGTGCCAGCAAGCCACCCACACTGCCAGGCGTCAATAACAGATATGTTTATGAAAAAAAACAGGTGTCACTGTCTAGATTTAGATGGAAGATCCCAACTGCTGGACAGAGTAATCACAGAGATAATTGTCACTGATAACCAGCCATTTACAATGGTGTCTGACTCAGGATTTAAGTGGCTGATGTCCATACTTGAGCCAAGCTACACACTGAAGAGTGAGAAGTATTATCGAACAAAATGCTGCGAAAGATTCACCAAAAGGTCGTCGAGAAAGTAAAAGGCTATGCTGCAACCAGAGAATGCTGGCAACTCACTCTCATTCACGACTGACTGCTGGTCAGGACAAAAAGTCAGGCGAGTCATTAACGATTCTTTCATGCCACTTCATTGACAGTGGATGGACATAAAGCCAATTGGTGTTGGATACAAAAGTGATGCACGGATCCCACACTGAGGACAGTAGAGAAATGTTTCTAGGCATGCTTGAAGACTGGGGAATCAACAAAGACTGAGTGATGCTTGTGTTTCTTCAAGACAATGGAGCAAACATGCAGAAAGGAATGAGGCTTGCTGATATGTCAGACTTCAGTGTCATGGCACACAACACCCTCCAACTTTTACATGATGGTCTGTCAAGCCAAAGAGCTTTGGTTGATATATGTTTTGAGAAGCATGAAGAGATTAAAAATGTTGTGCTTGCAAGTCTTTTGAATCCTTGATACAAAAACCATGCTTTCTCTTCTGATGTATTGGCTAAGGCAAAACAATGGCTGACAGAAGATATTCAACAGGAGGTGCAGGAGGTTACTGCCGAGAAGACAAGTCCAGAACAGCATTTTTATAATGTGAAAGAGCAGCATGCTGCAAAAACAGAAAAATGTCCAAAAAGGCCGGTATTTTTAAGTCATGTGTTGGACCAGCTATGAGGGGAGGGGAGGTTGGAGGCCGGTACTTTTTCTTTTTATGTGTGTGTTGGACTGGCTATAAAGGGAGATTGGAGGCCGGTACTTCTTTTTTACAGGTGTGTGTTGGACCGGCTATGAGGGGAGGTTGGAGGCCGGTATTTTTTTAGGCGTGTGTTGGACTGGCTATAGGGGAGGTTGGAGGCCAGTACTTTTTTTCCCCAGGTGTGTGTTGGACCGGCTATGAGGGGAGGTTGGAGGCCGTTATATTTTCAGGTGTGTTTGACCGGCTATAAGGGAAGGTTGGAGGCTAGTATATTTTCAGGGATGTGTTGGACCGGCTATGAGGAGAGGTTGGAGGCCGGTATTTTTCAGGCGTGTGTTGGACCGGCTATGAGGGGAAGTTGGAGGTCGGTGGTTTTTTTTAGGCGTTTGTTGGACTGGCTATGAGGGGAGGTTGGAGGACGGTATTTTTCCAGGTGTGTGTTGGACCAGCTATAAGGGGAGGTTGGAGGCTGGTATTTTTCTCAGACAGGTTTTGAACAGCCTGTAATGGAAGGTAGTTTCACATATGATTGCAAATATATGTAACCAAAACCTCTGTTTTGAATGAAATTATTGAACTAGTTTAGACTCTGAATGTTTTTTTTACTTTATATATCACAATTTGGAAATGACAGTAGAGTAGAGTTAGGGACTGCACTTTGCAGAGGGGCCTTGACGTGGCAGTGCAGCTTCAGATATATTTGCAAATGTATCCAACATAAATCCAATACAAATTGCTGAAACATTGTAGATTTTTTCTTATTTTGCTGATTGGCTGCCCATGCGCACCTTACTTTAACCAGTTCCTGACCACCCGCCGCCTTTTTACTGCGGCAGGGTGGCTCGGGCAGGAAAAGCGAGGGTCTACGGGGCCTATGGGGCTTCCTCCCGCATGCCCTCAGTCCCCGCGATGGTCTGATTCGGTATAGAACTGATAAGTCATCAGGTCCAGGCCAATGATGATTTTTGGCCTGGACCTGGTGATCGGTTCTGACCAATGACAAACTGACCTGTGTAATGTAAACACAGGCACAGGAAAAGGTCCTCCCTTCCCTCCTGGAGTCTTTTTTGGATTCCAACGTGAGAGAAGAGAGGATTAAACTGAGTACACCAACAGCACATATACACACACCTAGCTAGGCACATTTAACGCCCTGATCACCCCCCAGTTAACCCCTACACCCCCTGTCACATTGAACACTATATACAGTATATAGTGGTTTTGCTGATTTCTGTAATAGTGTGCCTTGTGACTTCATTTAGCGTTAGCAACAGTTAGTTTCTGTCCCAAATAGGTTTAGGGAACCCACCATCCCCCCAATAAAGATTTAACCCCCTGATCACCCCCAGTTAACCCCTTCATTGCCCTGTCACAGTGTCACTTTTATAGTGTACAGTTTTTTTTCTGATCACTATTATTAGTGTCACAGGTGACATTAGTTAGCATTAACACTAGTTAGCGTCAGTCTAGGACAGCACAGATCCCCGCCGCATAGTTAGAAATATAATTTAACCCTTTGATTACCAGTAACACACACATACACACACACTAAACACCTCCATTACTAGTATAGTATATGAACGGATCAATATCTTTTATCTGATTAGAACTATACTAGCATCCCCAATAGTTTTAGGGTTCCCAAAATGCAGCATTAGCAGGATCGGCCACGACACCTGCCAGCATCTGCGCTTAGCCCCTCCGCCCAGCCCACTCCACCCAGGCAAGAGCAGTAATCAATAGATTACTGTCACTTCCAAAAACACACAAAATCGCAGCATTAGCAGAGTCAGGCCTGATCTCTGCTAGCACTAGCAGTTCTTTTTTTTGTAGCGTTTCAAATAGTCCTGGACAACCAGGTGCTTTTTTACCTGTGAGTCACACTAAATACCTATAAATGTTGTGGCTAAAATGTCCAAACGGAGGTACACTAGTGAAGAGGCCTACAGGATACTGTCCATGTCAGATGAGGGGAAGCCTCACAGGCAGAATCAGGGTCAGTATACGAACCTGTAGAGAGCAGTGGCTCCCTGACAGATAGCTCCGACGACGGAGGGGTCCCTGCTAAGGTCAGGCATACCTGACCCCGTTCTGGAGTTGCTGAGGTGCAGAGATCGCAGGGTGCTAGTATGCAGCAGAGTGTTGGTACTAGTGCCGCTCAAACGTCAGGTGAACTGGCAAGCACTAGCGGCCTAGTACACCCTGGTCGTAGACAAACCAGCACTGCAGTAACACTTGCTGACGTGATGAGTCCCATAAGTGCAGTTAGAGCTGGTGCGGTGGCTAGCACAAGTTGTGGACCGCAGCCACCAAGAATTTGAACACAGGCCCGTAGAGCCCATAGTGTCCTCCCTGATGCGCTGGCATATCTTAATTGGCAGCCCACAGATTCTACAGCGCCCGTACTTTCCCCATTCACTGCCCAACCCGGAATTTAGGTGGTTTATATGCTGGTCAATTCATCACCGCCAATCCAAATTCGTCCCTTGCCAGACCATTCGGCTGGAAACCTATAACGGTTTCCGAGTTTAAAACTTTTCTGGGCCTATCCCTCAACATGGGCATAACTAAAAGGAGTGAACTGTGGTCATATTGGTCCACTAACCCAGTCCTCCATATCCGCGTGTTCTCTGCTGCCATGGCCAGAGGGAAATACGAGCAAATTCTGCGGTTCATGCACTTCAGTGACAATGAACTCTGTCATCCTCGGGGAGACCCTGGATATGACCGGCTCCACAAAATTCGACCCCTCGTAAACCACTTCAATCAGCGGTTTGCAGCCTTGTTTACCCCCCAACAAGTTGTCTGCGTTGATGAGTCCCCTGATTAGGTTTTCTGGCCGCCTTGCTTTTAAGCAGTTTCTCCCCAGCAAGTGTGTCAGATACGGGTTCAAGCTGTATAAGCTTTGTGACAGGCCCTGTCACCCTGTCACGACAGCCCTTTACCATGGGATCTGTTATGTCCAATGACAGCTGATTACACATAAACAGACTTACCAGTTATCATCTCTCCTTTCCTCACATGCCGTGACTGTGTTAGAAAAGGAGACCCGATAAACAGCAATTGTTTACACTGAGAATCAAGGTCAGTGCCCTGATTATCAGTGCAGCCCCATCAGTGCCAATCAGTGCTGCCCATCAGTGCAGTCTCATCAGCGTCCATCAGTGCAGCCTCTTCAGTGCCCATCAGTGCAGCCTCTTCAGCGCCCATCAGTGCAGCCTCATCAGCACACGTCAGAGAAGAAGAAAAATGACTTATGACATGGTATATGGATACAGGATGATATCTAAGAGCAGGGGAGGGCTGGCAGCCTTAGGCCTGGGGTACAAGTCCAGTCAAGTGGCCCATTGAACCACCGAATCAACTTACCATCCATGCCCACCTGGTTTTAAAACGGATATTCATCTTATATAGCAAGACAAATTTGATACAATGTGGTATCATAATTAAATTATAAAAAATAAAACTTTTGATCAATTTAGATCAGTATGTATTCTGCTACATATTTTTGGTAAAAAAACAAAAAATAATAAGTGTATATTGATTGGTTTGTGCAAATTTTATTGTGTCTACAAACTATGGGATACATTTATGGATTATTTTTTTTTTTTATTGTTTTTACTAGTAATGGCGGCGATCAGTGCTTTTTAATGGGACTGCGCCATTGTGACGGACAAAGCTGACACTTTGTGACACTTTTTGGGGACCAGTAACACTAATACAGTGATCAGTGCTAAAAAATGCACTGCTACTGTATAAATGACAATGGCAGGAAAGGAGTTAACACTAGGGGTGATCAAGTGGTTAAGTTTTGCTCCTAGGGAATGCTTTCTTACTGTGTGGGGGATGGATGTACTAGAGAAAAAAAAAGATCTGTGTTTCCGCTTACCTGAAACACAGATCGCTATCTTCCTGTGACAGAACAGCTGTCTGCCATGTTTACAAAGGCAGACCGCCATTCTGTCATTCTCCTGCATGATCGCAGGTGACCTGCTGATTGGCTCCCGCTGTGTCGCGCCCCCTAGAACCCATGCACAAAATCACACACCAGTATGTGATTTTGCTCAGCCAGGCCGCCCTGCAACACTATATATGCGGTGGGCGGTCTGGAAGTGGTTAAGCTGGAAGAGTGGGTCCTGTAGTCCTTCACTAGTTGGGGGGGTTACATCCCCAAAAGCAAAGGACTACAAGTCTAAGCATGAACCCTGGCTGAGATCTAATCATGTGACCTCCTCCTTTGCGGCCAGCTTACGCTCCCATGACACAAGGGGGAGCCCTATGGGACCTCAGGGACCCAATACCTTTAACTGGACTGTATACAGCCTGTATATTGATGTCTAGCTGCTCTTGGCTCTATATACCTGTCTCATACCTGTATAATACAGGTATGAGACAGGTATATAGTGCCAGGAACAGCTAGACATCAATATACATGTATACAGTGCCAGGGGGTAGCAGAGTACAGGGAAATATGCTCCACATGTCCATACATGACACTTTTTTTTTTTTGGCACTCACTGCTCTTCTCCGACTCCTGACCACCTCACCGCAGCAGGTTCACTCTGGAGACTGAAGAGGTGCTACGGATGGTGGATCTGCTGCTGGCTGCTGCACCTGCGGAGTGCGGAGTGTCTTCAATTCTAGATTGCAGCTTTAGTTTACCAGCCAGGCCCTCTCTTCTGCATCGGCCGGCCCCACGTTGGAAGATGGATGGAGGGAGGGAGGAGCTGGAGGTGGGTGGGGGCCAGTAATCGGCGCAGAGGACAAGGAAGGAAGATCCTCCGCTGACCGCTTTGCATTGGTGGGTCCTCTCTGCTCTCTCCACTCTGCCTCGCTTTCGTCCTCTGCTCTGGAGACCGTGACGTCACTGGTTGCTAGACGCTAAGCGGCTGGAGATCTAGCAACCAGGAGGTCTCCGGGGCAGTCGCCGGCCGCGGCCAATCAGTGAGTGACTCCATTTCAATTTCAAAGCAATGCATACTGAGAGTGAGTGAGTGACCCCTTAATGAAGAGAAACTGAGCGGCCTTTTCTGGGGGGGATCAGATCGGCCCGGGGGAAAATTGCCACCCTGCCCCCCGGCCCAGAGAGGTATATATGGATGAATAGAATAGTACATAAGAGAGGTATATGGATGAATAGGATGGTATATAAGAGAGATATATGGATGTGCAGGATGATATAGAGAGTGTGTGTATATATATATATATATATATATATATTGTGAGGGATTTGCTCGGTGGTAGGCGTATGGGTGACCCCTTTGGGGGGGGTCGGCACACAGGGAGATAGCCGAGGAGTGGTTGAAAACAATAGTTTGGTTTATTAGGTCAATTTCTTCCAATTAGTGCATGCAGCAAAACATCAAAATAAAATAAAACAAAATAAATCCTTGCCTCTGTGGGCGGCTACCTTCTCACAGCTGGAACCTGCCTAAGAAGTCTTCCCAACCTACTGTTGGGCCGACACTGCTGATCCTACAGCAGACACTCAAATGTCCATTTGTTTGCTTTTCACACAGCACAAACATTGTCCATTGAACATGTCCCTTTGTTTTCTTTCACACAGAAACACTTCGTCTTCTCACCTTTGAGACGTCTTCACTCGTTTTTACCCTCCTGAGCGCACACCGCTTCAGGAGGTCTTCCCCATGCTCACTCAGCTTTCAGGGGGCACACAGGACTGTCCTCTACCCACATGGCGTCAGGATGCAGCCGTTTGTCTGCCTTCCTCTCCCAGCCCACACGGCGACAGAAGGCAGCACTCAATAGATTTTCTCTGGACAAATTATAGAGGCCTTGATCTCCTCATTCTGAACAGCTGAATGGTTTTCAACTTCCTGCTGGCTCTCTCTGCAGCCAACACCCTATAGTATCAGTGAACTTTCTAAATCAGGTGGAAATGTATCTCCTTCCTGTGACTACATTCCCAGATTTACCTGACTTCCTGTCACATACCTCCCCCTCTTGTTTCAACCCTAGGGTTGGGACACAGATTTCCAGGCACGCATGTGTCAAGCACTGCTGACTCACTGATAAGCCTCCTATTATCCTCAAGCTTCCGGATGAAACTGTTTTGTCATCTTCATTGACAGATTTCTCATAAATGCCACACAGTTTGTCTCTCATCTCATATACACATTCTTCAACTGCATTTTTGGCATCATTTTGCTCCTTCTCGTTTCTGTCATCTTCATTGACAGCTTTCTCATAAATGTCAGACAGCTTGTCCCTCATAACCGTCTGTCCACTCCACCATGGAGGACCGTGATCCATAGGCAACTCAATTGGGCTAGTCTTAATGTCTTCAACATTCTTAAGACGCCTCTCTCTGCAATCCATAAATGTTTTCCACAAAACTTTGAGAACCTTTGCTTCACTAAGCTTTGTTCCAAGTAGGGGCTCTTGACATCCCTCTGTGACTTGAGTTGCCTCTCCATACAGCTGTACACAATCATTGACTTTTTGTTGTAAAAGGGAATGATCTTCCTTCTTGAGCTTTGCTTGCTCTAAGATGCTGTGCAGAGGATTTTCCAATTGAGACAACAGGCTGTCACACCTTTCTTCAAAGTGACCCCTGTTCCTTTTCCCAGAGATATCAATATCATTCAAACATTTCATATTCATAGGCAGATCTGAAGCATTTGCACTCATCAACTTTTTAAACTTTTCGCCCTCCTGAGCGAGTCGCAGTAAAGGCCTACTATTTGATTTGATATTCAGTTTATATTTCTTGCCAAACTCTTCACAGAAGTAGCCAACCAGAACATCATCAACTTTCCTTCCACCAACATAGGGGTTAAAGGCAACAACACAGTTGAACCCAGCGATCTGGGTGGTATCCATTATAGACCTCCTCTCTGCATCAGTGAAGAAGCATGGAACTGCAACACATTCTTTTACAGGTTTCTTCAATGCACTTTCTGCTGAACTATTTGATCGCTCAAGGTCACCTAGTTCTTTTTCTCTATCTGAATTCCACATGGAATGCATCTCAAGATCACGATCACACTTCTGCCACCCGTCTTTCACCAGTTCCATTTTGGAAACACTCCCTGAAAGGCACTTATTCATTTGCTTCACGTTTTCACCAACAGCCTTAGTTTTCCCCACTAGGTTTTCAGCCTGAACTGAGAAATCATCACATTTCTTACTCAGCTCCTTTGTTTGCTGAAGTTCTAATGATACATTTTCCAATGCTTGAAGTTTTTGAAGGAACGGTTTATTCCAAAGGGGTGATTCAAGCCACATGTCATCACATTTCTGAGGCTCACTCAGGACAGACCCCAAAACACTGATCCTTTTAAAAACTGCATCAGGCACACTATCCCCTCTTTGGGACAGATCCTCTGTTGCCTGGAATTCCTCTTCCAGTTCCTGCAACGGAATCTTCATCTCTTCTACTTGCTGTTCTAAGGCTCGCTTAGACTTTTCTAGCTCCTGAACTCTTTTCACAACATCATCCTTGGAGCTGGCCAATTCTTCCATTTTTGTACGCAGCTGTTTGTCAACACTTTCTAGTTCAGCCTTACACTCTAGAGCTTCCTCCAAAGAGCGAGCCAAGAACAGGGCTTTGCTCTCGTTATCACGCGCCTACGCTTCTGCGCGGTCGCGTTCTTCTGCATATTTTGCAGACACAGTCTTCTCTTCACCAAGCATCTGATCAAACTTCTTTTTCACATCTTCAACACACTGTAATGAACCAACGCTTTCTTCCATGCGTTTTTTCATATCCGCTATCTGAGCTTGCAATGTTGCGACTTGCTCTGATAGGTTTTTCTTTGCTTCCGCCTCCTCTTTTAATTGTTCCAGGAAGCCATTTTTCTCATCTTCCATTTGTTTGAGCTTTGTGCTAAAACTCAGCCTTTGACACCTCTCTTCCTGTAAGAGTTCCTGCGTGTCTTGCAGCTGCGATTCCAAGATAGAAAAATCTTCCGCAATTTCTCTAGATTTGCTGTCTGCTTGAGAAAGCTGATTTGTAACATTGTCCAACTCAACCTGCAGTCGGTTTGCCTTCTCTGACAGCTTAGCACACAATCGGTCACCTTCTGACACCTTGACTTGCGATTCCAGAAGCTGTGCCTCTACTTTTTCCCTCTTATGTTCACAATCTCCTTTTCCCTGCATAAGAGCCTTCACCTCATTGGCTAGCATCTGGGAATAAGAATGTAATTCTGCCACACAGGCTTCTTTCTCCTTTAACTGCTGCTGGACACGTTGGGCTTCCCCTTTCCAACTTTCACAGTCCGCACGCCATTCATCTACCACATTGCTCAAAGTAGTGAGCTCATACACAGTACTCAGTAATTTAGCCTCTCTTTCACTTTTCTCTTTGTCGCTGAGAGACAATGTCGCTTTCAGAGCAACATTCTGTTCCTGCGACTCCTGCAGGTCTATTTTTGTAGCTCCCAAAGACTGAAGACTTTTTTCCAGCTGATTACGCAACTCCAACATATCAGCCATACTTTGCTTCTGCAAAGTCTGAATTTCACTTTCCTTTTCCATGAGGATGGTATCTTTCTCCATTATAGTCTCTCTGCGTTTTTGCAACTCGACCAAAAGAAGAGCAGTGGTTTCTTCCCACTGTGACACATGAGACTTGAGTAGTTCATTCGTTTCCTGCAAGTTTCTATGCTCCATTTTAAGCAATTCCAAGGCTTGTTCCTTTTCTTCCATTTTCCGTTGCAAGGCATCCAACTCAGCCCTGCACACATACTCGGTTTCCTCCAAACCGATGGCCTCCATTGGCTGCTGGCGTCTCTGTTTCCAGCCTGCCATGCTCTCTTGATGAGCCTTTTGTTGAGCTGCAAAGCTCCGCTGAAAATCCGCATTTGCCTGCTGTTGAGCTGCATTTGCCTGCTGTTGAGCTGTATTTGATATAATCAGTTGTTTCAACATCTCCTCCATTTTGAGCTTACTTTTCATCTGAGCACACTGCGTCTCCATAGCAGTTTCATCAGTGTTGCTAGGGACAACAACCTTCCTCTTTAGTAGACTCTCTTTAGGCATGGATGGGGCTGGTTCAGACGGTAGCATCCCCTCCATCCATAGAATCCGGTCTCTCATTTCATCTATCTTTGCATTTTTCAGGCGTTTTGAACGCCCCATCTTCAATAACTCCACAAATTTTTCACAGTCCAGCAAAAAAATTTTCAGACCACTGTCTCTTTAACACATGTAGTTGTTCTCTCTCTTGCAAGATCTCTTTTCCTGCGCACACAGTTTGTGCAGTCACTTGCACCGGACACAACAAAGTTCATCAAAAAATTTTGAGACCCCTGTCTCTTTAAAACACTTTTTTTTTTTTTTTTTCTGTCAGGATCTTCTCTCCTGCACACATAGATTGTGCAATCTCATGCACCAGATAAAGTTCATCAAACATTTGCACTTCCTTGCAGGGATCTCTGCTTATGCCCACTGCATACCTCCACCATATGTGAGGGATTTGCTCGGTGGTAGGCGTATGGGTGACCCCTTTGGGGGGGGTCGGCACACAGGGAGATAGCCGAGGAGTGGTTGAAAACAATAGTTTGGTTTATTAGGTCAATTTCTTCCAATTAGTGCATGCAGCAAAACATCAAAATAAAATAAAACAAAATAAATCCTTGCCTCTGTGGGCGGCTACCTTCTCACAGCTGGAACCTGCCTAAGAAGTCTTCCCAACCTACTGTTGGGCCGACACTGCTGATCCTACAGCAGACACTCAAATGTCCATTTGTTTGCTTTTCACACAGCACAAACATTGTCCATTGAACATGTCCCTTTGTTTTCTTTCACACAGAAACACTTCGTCTTCTCACCTTTGAGACGTCTTCACTCGTTTTTACCCTCCTGAGCGCACACCGCTTCAGGAGGTCTTCCCCATGCTCACTCAGCTTTCAGGGGGCACACAGGACTGTCCTCTACCCACATGGCGTCAGGATGCAGCCGTTTGTCTGCCTTCCTCTCCCAGCCCACACGGCGACAGAAGGCAGCACTCAATAGATTTTCTCTGGACAAATTATAGAGGCCTTGATCTCCTCATTCTGAACAGCTGAATGGTTTTCAACTTCCTGCTGGCTCTCTCTGCAGCCAACACCCTATAGTATCAGTGAACTTTCTAAATCAGGTGGAAATGTATCTCCTTCCTGTGACTACATTCCCAGATTTACCTGACTTCCTGTCACAATATATATATATATATATATATATATATATATATATATATATATATACTGTATATACATATACACACACACAGTATCTCACAAAAGTGAGTACACCCCTCACATTTTTGTAAATATTTTATTCTATCTTTTCATGTGACAACACTGAAGAAATGACACTTTGCTACAATGTATAGTGAGTGTACAGCTTGTATAAATTGTGTAGATTTGCTGTCCCCTCAAAATAACCCAACAAAAGTGAGTACACCCCTAAGGCCCCTTTCACACATACGGTCTGATCAGATCCACCTGTCAGTTTTTCAGGCGAACCTGATCGGATACCCCATGCATCCCTATGGGGCAGCGGATGTCAGCGGAGACATGCCTGCTGACATCCAATCCGATCCTGTCCGTCAAATCCGGACAGATCGAAACCCTATTTTCCATCCATCTGGTGGATCGGATGAGAATGGAAAGGCGGTCCGTTCTCCTCCGATTCCCCCATAGAGGACAGCGGGGATCTGACACCTCTGTCACGCACACAGAGTGGAGACGGAGCTGTCATCCGCCTGCTCAGCGGGGATCGGCGGATAGATCCCCGCTGAGAGAAAACTGAATTTTCTCTTACGTCCTCTGACAGTCGCCGCCCCTCATATAGTCTTCACCAATGGGTATTGACCTTTTATCCACAGGAGCAAGCTAGGCATAAGACTTGTTAAAAACACAAACAATTTGCATAGACACACCTGTAGGGTGCTGTCCCACTGGTCCAATACCCCCCTGCTATCAGCATTCCCAACTCAGTTTGGTAGCAAGCAGAAGATAGTCCAAAAAACCCCACAAAAGAGGGGCGGGGGCGGCGACTGTCAGAGGACTCAGAGAAAGGAATTTTGCGGTAAGATTTTACAAAAACTGAATTTTTGTAAAATCTTACCTGTAAAATTCCTTTCTCTGAGTCCTCCGACAGTCGCCGCCTCCTCTAAGTCCTCACTGATGGGTATTGTCATCTGCTCCGCAGGAGTAGCTAGGCATATAGACTTAGTTAAAAACAAAAGGCATTTGCATGTATACACCCCTGGGGGCTGTCCCATCTGGTCAATACCCCCCTGCAGTGACCACTCCCAACTCAGTTTGGTAGCATAGCAGTAAGTAACAAGAACCGCAGGGGCGGCGACTGTCGGAGGACTCAGAGAAAGGAATTTTACAAGTAAGATTTTACAAAAATTCCGTTTTCTCTTACGTCCTCCGACAGTCGCCGCCTCCTCTAAGTCCTCACTGATGGGATGTCCCAAAGCAGTATAGACATGAGGGGTGGGAGACACAACCGTAGAACAAAGCAACGCAGTACCCACATCAGAGAAAGGAATCTTACATGCACTGTAAGAGAACCTTCTGGGCAACAAAACAATGCTCAACAGGAGCAACAGCCCAGGAAAGCAAATACCAACAGCCAGGGACCCATAAAAAAACAAGGGTCCTTCATGGCACTGCCGCACTGAGAACTTTGCGGCCAAAGGAAGCAGCAGCCGATGCCAGAACATCTACCTTGTAGAATTTTGAGAAAGTGTGCACCGACGACCAAGTCGCAGCCTTGCACACCTGAGCCACCGAGGCCCTATGCCAACAAGCCCAGGACGTACTCACAGATCTAGAAGAGTGCGCCTTAACAGGGAAGGGTGGAACCCGTTCCTTCAAAGCATAAGCCTGCTCAATGGTCTGTCTGATCCATTTGGCAATAGTTGCTGCGGACGCAGCCATGCCCTTCCGAGATCCCTCAGGAAGAACAAATAGGGAATCCGTCTCACGAAAGGATTCTGTAGACGACAGGTAAACCCTGATCGCCTGGACAACATCCAAAGAATGCAACGCAATCTCCTTTGGATGCTTAGGCTTTGTGCAAAGCGAAGGCAGGACAATTTCCTCATTAAGGTGGAATACAGTGACCACCTTGGGAAGAAAGGACGGGAGTGTTCTCAACACCACCTTATCCTTGTGGATTATCAAGTAAGGGGAGCGGCAAGACAACGCCGCCAGCTCCGACACTCGGCGAGCCGAAGTGATCGCCACCAAAAAGGCGACCTTCTTTGACAACAGAGGCAAAGAGATTTCCCTGATATTTTCAAAGGGAGCATGCTGTAACACGGACAGAACCAAGTTCAAGTCCCATGGAGGTAAAGGCTCCTTCCTGGGAGGAGCCAAATGTCGCACACCTTGAATGAAGGTGCGAATCAAGGAATTAGACGCCACAGGGCGTTGGAAAAGGATAGCCAGAGCAGACACCTGACCCTTTATCGTGGCCAGCGCCAAGCGCTGATCCACTCCAGACTGGAGGAAAGCCAACACTCTTGACACTGAGTACGAGCGAGGGGAAAACCCCCTGGACTCACACCAGGCAAAATAAGCTTTCCAGGTACGGTAATAGATTTTACCAGAGGAGGATTTCCTAGCCTTGATTAGAGTAGGGATAATCTCAGGGGAGAGACCCTTGTCCCTCAGGACCTGGGTCTCAGCAGCCAGGCCAGGCCGTTAAAGCCAGCGACTGTAAAGCAGGATGGAAGATCGGTCCTTGAGACAGAAGATCTTCCCGCATTGGCAGCCGCCACGGAGGCGCCACTGCCAGGTGAACAACGCCGGCATACCAGGACCGGCGAGGCCAGTCCGGCGCTACCAGAATCACCAGGTGCGGTTCCGAGGCTAGCCTGCGGAGGAACCTGGACAGCAACTGAATCGGAGGAAAGGCATACATCAGACGATACTGATGCCAAGGGGCCACTAACGCATCCGAGGCGTCCGCCAACGGATCGCGCGTTCTTGCCACGAACCTTTCCACCTTTCGATTTAGCCGAGATGCGAACAGATCCACGTCCGGGGATCCCCACCTCGCACACAGCATTTGGAAGACCTCCGGGTGTAAAGACCATTCCCCCTGGTCCAGGGTGTGGCGACTCAGATAGTCGGCCTGCCAATTTTCCACACCCGGAATGTGAACCGCTGAGATTGCCGGGACATGAATCTCGGCCCAAGACAGAATGTCGGTCACCTCCCGGGCCGCCCGAGCACTCCTGGTGCCCCCTTGGTGGTTGATGTAAGCCACCACGGTAGCATTGTCCGTCTGTACCTGGACAGGACGACCCTGAAGACGGTCCGACCACTGGAGGAGGCAGAGCTTCAACGCTCGCAATTCCAGGACGTTTATCGGAAGAGAGGACTCCTCCCCCGACCAAGTGCCCTGGGCAGACAGGGCGCCCAGGACCCCACCCCAGCCTGACAGGCTGGCATCCATGGTGATCACCGTCCAAACCAACGGACGGAAAGACTTGCCCTCCGTCACCGACGGGGACTGGAGCCACCACAGAAGAGCCAATCTGGCCTGACGACTCAAGGAGACACACAGATCCAGGGACTGAGCCAGTCTGTCCCACTAGGCCAGGATCTCCACTTGGAGAGCCCGCATGTGAGACTGAGCAAAGGATATCGCCTCGAAGGCCGACACCATCAACCCCAGGCCCCGCATACAGGTCCTGAGGGACGAGGACGGGCTGTCCCTGAGGGACCTGAGCTCGTCCAGCAAGGTCCGGAGCTTGTCCTCCGGCAAGAACACCTTTGCCTGAGCAGAGTCCAGAATCATTCCCATATAGGGAAGAGGACGCACTTTGCCCCCCTTCCTGGGCACCACGAACAGATTGGAACAAAATCCCCGAAACCTGTCCCGATGAGGTACCGGGACAATCACCCCCTGAGCAAGAAGGTCCTACACCGCTTGATGCAGGTCCTGCCGACGCCCAGGAGGCAAGCGAAGCTTCGAGGGAAAGAATCTGCCCGCTGGCCAGGAAAGGAATTTGATCACGTCTCCTGATTGAATGATTTCCTGAACCCACCTACCCAACATCCGGAGCAGCTAAGGTTTGAGGAAACGGGGGTGAAGGCTCCCCTTCAGGCAGAGTCGGACTGACCTGCCGAGCCGGCATTGCCCGACTCCTGCTTGCCCTCCCAGGGCTTCTTCTGACTGCCCTGGGCCTTGAAGGGCTTACCCCTGGATTGGTTCCAAAAGGTACGAAAGGACCCCTGATTGGATCCAGGCGCAGAACCCCGCTTGCCACGAAAGGACTTGTTCTTTGGGTTCTGGGGCAGCATAGTGCTCTTGCCCCCCGTGACGCCTTTCACCAGGGTGTCCAACGCCTCGCCAAAAAGGCGAGAGCCAGCATAGGGAAAATCAGCAACCGTCTTCCGCGAGGACTGGTCAGCCGACCAGCTCTTCAGCCATATCAGTCGTCGGTTAAGCACCGAGACGCTAGAGAGGCGTGCTACTAAAGGGGCCTCATTCAAGGCCGCATCACACAGATACATGATTCCTTGATGGATTTGATCCACCATTTCCAGCCGGGCAGGCGGAACATCATCAGACATGAGGTTGCTCCTAAGCATCTTAGTCCAATCAGCGACCGCCTGCGCCACCAACACGGACGCGAAAATGGGTTTGAGCAGAGAGCCCGCCACCGTATAGGAATGGCGGGCCAAAGACTCCAAACGCCGGTCCTTTGGATCCCGGAAAACCGGGGAATCCTCCATAGGAACCAAGGTAGCCTTGTTCAACACTGCAACCGTGTGATCCACCTGTGGAGGCACACACCAGCGCGATTCCGTAGCCGGTGCAAAGGGATAAAGCAATTTGAACCGACTAGGCACCACGAACGGACGTTTTAACGTGCGCCACAGTTCATTAACAGTGTAATGAAACTCAGCGGGACAAGAAAAACCTGCGCCGACTTGCGGGTCCTGTGCGTCCCAAAGGAGGACACAACGCCCGGAGGACTGGGCTCATCCTCCAAATGTAAAGTTTCCTTCACAGAAATAATTAATTCATCCATGGTCGCCCGCTCTTCGGGCGACCCCGGAGAGGAGGTATCAACCCCCTCCATCTCCGCCTCCCCCTCAGGCCCCTGCAGGTCCAAGGACGAGCGGGACCCTGAAAAGGGCACGCTCGCATCAGCAGCAGCCATATCACCATCTGAATCAGAGGAGAGGGACAATCTGGGTCTCTTACGAGCAGCACGTTCAGCCATCAGCATTTCCATATTGGACACCAAAGTCACCACTACAGCGGCCAAATCAGGTCTCAGAGGGGCCACAGGAGAACTGGGGGCCCCCACCAAGGCTGGTGGAAATTTGCTATCCTGAGAATCCATGTTCAAGTGAGAAAAAAAGGACAGTGCAAGAATTAGGTGCTGTCCCCTTAAGAGCGCTGCGAGTGCGCAGCCCACCGCTCCAGCTATACAGACCAAATGACCCCTAAACAGGAAAGGAGACAAAACTGAGCCAGAAGCGACAGTACAGAGATATATTGAGAGCAATAACCTGCAGAGCCCCGCAGAGTGTTGCCACCGCTGTCCTGCTTCAGAGGAAAGAGGAAGTGCTGCAAAAGTAGGCTGAACTAATCTGCTGCATGACCCAGGGAAAATGGCTGCCCCATAGAAACGTATGGGAGACTCCACCAAAATGGCCGCCGACATGCGGCCGAACCGAGCGCTCGGTCACCGCAAAAATGGCGACGAATGGCGCCAACTCAGCATGTTGTATAGCCCACAGAGAAGCTCACATGCCTGCCCAGTGTAATAAAAAATGGCGGACCGCGCGGTTTCACCCCGCCGCGGTCCATACACAGTCTGCACCTCCAAACACCAAATTGACCCAGGGAAGGGGACCCCCAAACACACACAGCGCCGCAGCGCATGTACAAGCGATCCCCGCAGAGATCGCAGCAGGGAGTCACACAAGGTACAGACATGGGGAACACAGAGCAACCAGGACTGCCACCCCACACAGAGGCCCCACACTTACCTGTACCCGATGGCGTGGGGAGCCTCACAGAACGGAAAGCCGCTGTCCTCATCTGACAGGGAATGCCGTTTGCCAGGGACATTGCACTGCTGATACGCATATGCGTCCAGTGAGGTAGCCACCTCACAGCTGCATTCCTGCTGCGAACAGGGATGGGTCGTTCATAGTGCCAGGGCGAACCATAGCTGAACGCTCGATGGCGGGCTGGGGGGCGGCCAGTCCGAATCCCAGCACCACATGTCCATCTTCGTCCGAAGAGTCGACTAAAAACTAAAGCTGACAAAATAAACAGCTAGTTAAGAAAGAAAAACTGACATTTTTCAAGAAAATGAAATAAAAAATAAGATAGGCTGAGACCGAAGCCCCAGCACAGGGAAAGCCTAACTACTCCTGATGCTAGGCAAATTAAAACTGAGTTGGGAGTGGTCACTGCAGGGGGGTATTGACCAGATGGGACAGCCCCCAGGGGTGTATACATGCAAATGCCTTTTGTTTTTAACTAAGTCTATATGCCTAGCTACTCCTGCGGAGGAGATGACAATACCCATCAGTGAGGACTTAGAGGAGGCGGCGACTGTTGGAGGACATAAGAGAAACTTCCGTTTTCTCTTGCGTCCTCTGACAGTCGCCGCCCCTCATATAGTCTTCACCAATGGGATGTCCCAAAGCAGTGTAGACATGAGGGGTGGGAAGCGCAACCGTCACAAAGGCAACACAGCACCCAGGTCGGAGAAAGGAACCTTATCTGAACCAGAAAGGTAAACTCTGGGTAACAAGAAAGCTCAATAGGAGCAACAAACCCAGGAAAGCAAATCAACAAAGGGGAAAATAACCCCAACAGACAGGGACAGGTAAACGCCATGTCCCCCTCAAGGCACGGCCGCGCACAGGACTTTGCGGCCAAAGGAGGCATCTGCCGATGCCAAAACGTCAAGTTTGTAAAATTTTGAAAAGGTGTGCATGGACGACCAAGTCGCTGCCTTGCACACCTGGGCCACTGAAGCTTGATGTCGGAAGGCCCAGGACGCACTCACCGCTTTGGTAGAGTGCGCCTTGGCAGGGAAGGGCGGTACCCGTTCCCTAATCGAGTAGGCCTGCACAATTGTCTGTCTAATCCATCTTGAAATGGTTGCCGCAGACGCAGCCGTACCCTTCCGAGGGAAGGACAAAAAGAGAATCCGACCTACGGAAGGATTCAGTAGACGACAGGTACACCCTGATCGCCCGGACTACATCCAAGGAATGCAAAGCAAACTCCTTAAGATGCTTAGGATTCGCACACAGCGAAGGCAAGACAATATCCTCGTTAAGCTGAAAATCGGATACCACCTTAGGAAGAAAAGATTGGTGAGGTCGCAAGACCACCTTATCCTTATGAACAACCAGGTAAGGAGAGCGGCAAGACAGGGCCACCAACTCCGACACTCTGCGGGCAGATGTGATCGCCACCAGAAAGGCAACCTTTCGTGACAGCACAGGCAGAGAAATCTCCCTGATGTTCTCAAAGGGAGGATCCTTGAGGTCGATTGAAGCTAGGAAATCTCCCGGGTTCAGAGAGGCTACCACTGAATGGAGGGATTCCATACGGAACTTCTGAACCCTCACAAAGCAGTTCAGAGCCTTCAAGTCCAGAAGCGGACGTACCTTGCCCTCCTTTCTGGGCACAGTGAACAGATTTGAGTAAAACCCCCGAAATCTGTCCCGATGTGGCACCGGTACGATCACCCCCTGGGCGAGGAGATCCTGAACAGCCCGTTGAAGATCTTGCAAATGATCTGGGGTCAAACGAAGATTTGAGGGAAAGAACCTGTCCGCTGGACGCGAAAGGAATTCGAACTTATAACCTGATCCAATGATTTTCTGAACCCACCTGTCCGGAATCCAGAGCTGCCAAGGTTCGAGAAAACCGCGCATACAATTTCATAATGTGTATGAAAAATACAAGGGCTACAAGACTGTGGAATTCTCTACCACAAATGGTGGTTACTGCGGGGAGTATGGCTACTTTTAAAAGACTCTTGGACATACATCTGAAGGATAAAAACATCCAGTGGTATGGGAAATAAATACGTCCACACACACCTACACGCATTGAACCAAATGGACTATTGTCTTTATTCAACCTTAGCTACTATGTTACTATGTTATATCTTGGTATGCTGACGCCTTAAGAGTTCCCTTCACTAGAACTAAGGGACCAAGCCC
Organism: Pelophylax lessonae; assembly: GCF_965119305.1. Classification (NCBI taxonomy): domain Eukaryota; kingdom Metazoa; phylum Chordata; class Amphibia; order Anura; family Ranidae; genus Pelophylax; species Pelophylax lessonae. The sequence goes on along the minus strand of NC_138771.1, from coordinate 74,665,224 downwards.
AACCCCTGAGAAAAAAAAAAAAAACAGCATAATCCCCCCTCCACCAAATGATTTGGAGCAGTGCATACAGCAAGGTCCATAAAGACATGGATGAGTGCGTTTTGGGTGAAGGAACTTGACTGGCCTGCACAGAGTCTGGAATAAATTAGAGCGGAGAATGCGAGCCAGGCCTTCTCATCCAACATCAGTGCCTGACCTCACAAATGCCCTTCTTGAAGAATGGTCAAAAATTCCCATAGACACACTCCTAAACCTTGTGGACAGCCTTTCCAGAAGAGATGAAGCTGTTATAGCTGCAAAGGGTGGGCCAACTCAATATTGAACCCTACGGGCTAAGACTGGGATGCCATTAAAGTTCATGTGTGTGTAAAGGCAGGCGTCCCAATACTTTTGGTAATATAGAGTGTATACTGTATATTTATGGTAGGATTGGCATCTTTGCCCCCTTGTTCTGCACTGTAAATTTACTATTTATTATTACCAAAATCTTCACTATGTAAGTATGTAAGTCATCTCTATTAAACCACACCCCCTTTAAGCTACGCCCACTTTTCGCAGGCACTTTTTCTCTCCATACCTAGGGCCCACTTTTGATCCTGCACATGGGCCCACTGATTTCATGATACGCCCCTGAGCGTCCCCCGCTTCTGCCCCCTTCTGTAGCTCCTGGGCTCTCCCATCCCCCAGGGAGACACAAGCTACCAGCCGACACGTCCGCCGGCTGGCCGGAGACTCATACAAAACGCAATCAGCTTTGATTGGGTCTCCGCTATATTAACCCGGAAGCGATGATATGACATGACTTCCGGTTTACCTGACTGGCATTGGCACCAGTGCAAAGTAGGGATTTGGGGACATATTGACCCCCGATCCCCCCATAAAGAGTACCCGTCACATGTCTATCGCTATCACAAGGATGTTTACATTCCTTCTCACAGCAATAAAGTGACAAAAAAAATGTTAAAGAACAGTTAAAAAAAAAAAAAAAGAATTCATAATTTAAAAAAATTTAATGAATTAAAAAAAAAAAATGATTTATTGATTAAAAAAAAAAAAAATTCAATGTGCCCTATCCCCATGTTAGCGTGCAAACAGCAATCGTCCCACACATGAAGTATCACCGCGAACGTCATATCATGGGCACTATTTCTAGCACTAGACCTCCTCTGTAGATAGAAAGTGGTAACCTGTAAAGGATTTTAAAGCGTCACCTGTGGACAGTAACATTTACGTTGTTTGTAGCCATTGCACGGGTATGCTGACACCTTAAGGCTGCATTCACACTTGAGCGTAGCGTTTTTTACCGCGTTTTTACCGCGATTTTACCGCAATTTTTTCAGGCGTTTTTCATTGACATCTATCAAAAACGCTGGTAATCAGCCCAAAAAGAAGCTCATGTACTTTTTTCAGCTACAGGCGTTTTGCAAAACGCTCAGATGTGAACAGGGGCCATTTAAATTAATGGGGTTTTACTTGTTTGGCCTTTTTTGGAACGTTTTTTTTGAGCGTTTTTGGAGCTGAAAAACACTCAAAAAAGCCCAGGTGTGAATGGAGAGTTAGAGTTCCCTTCACTACTGGAACTAAGGGGCCCAACCCCTGAAAAACACCCCCACACCATAATCCAAATGATTTGGGCCAGTGCACAAAACAAGGTCCATAAAGACATGGATGAGCGAGTTTGAGGTGGAGGAACTTGACCGGCCTGCACATCCATCCCGATAGAACATCTTTGGGATGAATTAGAGTGGAGACCGTGAGCCTGACCTTCTCTCCAACATCAGTGCCTGACCTCACAAATGCGCTTCTGGAAGAATGGTCAAACATTCCCATAGACACACTCCTAAACCTCGTGGGCAGCCTTCCCAGAAGAGTTGAAGCTGTTATAGCTGCAAAGAGCAGGCGTCCCAATACTTTTGGTAAGATAGTGTATGAATGAATGAATAAACATTCCGTATTCTTATATCCGTTCTTTAGGTGCAAAAATATAAGTTTTGGTTCTGCAGTAAATATAAAGAGCTGATAACTTTCTGGTCTGATTGCCTCTGGACTGTTTTCAGTCAGCATTGTTCCCAGTTCTCTATCTGCAGAACATCACCTCAATATGGTATAGACAGGGGGGGGGGAGTATTCTGTAGTCCTAACACACTTCCCGTCCTAGGGTGACAACATAGCTTCTCCATAGATTCAGTACAGTGAGTGTTGTCACCCTAGGACAGGAAGTGAGTTACTGGCAGAAACACAAGGTGAAAACAAAGGAAAAAGAAAATGAATGCAGCCACCACATCTAAGGACTGCTCAGCTGTAGTGTATTACATTTTTTATGTTTGAGTTTAGATGTTCTTTAGTGATGTTCTAATGCACATGATGGTGGGAAAGACAGGAATGAGATCAGTGGATGAGGAATGACACAATGGTAAAGTATGCGGCTCTCACCCAATCAAGGTTTATCCTGAAGTTGTGGCATATTGGTGAAGATTTGTCCCTGGATTCCATGCTGAATACATTCCCCATTATTCCCCACCGTTTGCTTTCTATGCTGTTTTCAGGGTCAACAGCTTTTTGAAGAATCAGAACTACTATGTAATACTTCAGGACTTTTCAGGTTCTAAAAATCAGACAAATCTTTATAAAAATAGAAAAGAGATCTTTCATTTGTAAAGAATAAAATCTTGATAGAAATCTCCTGGAAGAGTAATAATGGCGAGTGTTCGGATCCATTCAGGTCTCATCACTACATCTCTATAGAAGTGTGTCCGATGTTTCCATTGTATCAATACAATTTCCACATTTCCACATTCCAGAAATGGAGGCTGATCAGAACTAAAGAGTGTAACCTCCAGTCCTCCGGGTGTGCAGACCCCCCACTTGGAGGAGAAATGGACCACCCTATGAAAGGGTCAGATATTCTCATATCCTTATCACAGATTTGTCCGGTCGCCGTCTCTGCAAAGCTTGCTGGTGTCTGTGTTCAGCCAATGATGTGAAAGGGAGAAAATGGCTGACTACAGATGACAGGGCTAGGCTGGGCTGCCATTAGAAATGATGGGGCACTGGAGAGCTGACCAGACACTCCCCACCTATCCACAGGCAGCCTCTGTTGGCGCCCCCTGCTGACCATATGGGAAGTACTGCCTGTACCCAGGGATCAAGTCCTTGGAAAAAAAGTGTGGGAACTAACCCAAGAAAGTACCTAAAATGGCCATTTTTTGTGCTAAACAGTGCAAATATCATTATTTAAACTATAAACATGTAGATAGCTCTATTAGCAATGTGTTTAAGTTAAAAAAAAGTAAAAAAACATATTTCTCCATTTACATGAAGGTCAGGTTAAAATAACCCAGTCAGCACAGAGTTCCTCCTTACGTCAGAGTGTGCAGAAATCCCCCTTACAGTACAAGGGAAGGGGAATGCTGCAGATTATGATCTACAGGGGAACTCTGATATAAGGGGGGCTCTGGTGACCAGAGACCCCCTTATATCAGAGTCCACTGCGTTCCCCTTTCCATCAGAGTTCCCCTTCACATCAGCGTCCACAGAGTTCCCTCTTGCACTGTAAGGGGGAATCTTGCAGACTGATGTAAAGGGGAATGCCGGGAACTCTGATGGGGGGGGGGGGACTCTGGTGACCAGAGACCACCTTCCACAGAGTGAATGCACTAAGGTGAGGGGTCCTGATATAAGGGGGAACCTTTATATTAGTGTCCCCTTACATTATTGTATTCACTCCCCTTTACATCAGTGAACCCCCCCCCTCCCCCCCAGACTGGCCTGGCAGCACGGTCACTGACCTCCTCTCAGGTGCACCGTGCAGGGCTCAGTCAGTCAGCTCCAGTGGCTCTGGTTTTATCCTATAGTCTCTTCTCCACAGTCCACACATGTCTGACTTCTCCCGTGACCACCATCCTGACGGCGCTCCCACTCTTGAGTCCTCTCCAGACTCCCCCTCAGAGACTGCAGACATGATAAAAGACAAGAGATGGTCAGAGATTGCATACATGATAAAAGAGATGGTTAGAGGCTGCAGACATGGTACAGGAGAGGTGGTTAGAGGCTGTGGACATGATGCAGGAGGTGGTTAGAGGCTACGGACATGATACAGGAGGTGGTCAGAAGCTATAGACATGGTACAGGAGATGGTCAGAAGCTGCGGACATGGTACAAGAGATGGTCAGAAGCTGAAGACATGATACAAGAGATGGTCAGAAGCTGCAGATATGGTACAGGAGATGGTCAGAAGCTGCAGAAATGGTACAGGAGCTGGCTAGAAGATGCGGACATGGTACAAGAGATGGTTAGAGGCTGTGGACAGCCATATTTTTTATGGGCGCCGCTGCCGGTAACAGACATTTAAGGGCAGCCTGTAAATTACCGGGTGGTTGGCAACACTGCCCCACACAATAGTGTCCTCCTCTGCCTCCTTCCTTCACCCTCCCCTACAGTAATGTCCTCCTCTGCCCCCTCAAGTAGTGTCCTTCTCTGCCCACTTCATATCATGACCCCCCACTGCCCTGTCCTGCTGTGCCCCTTTCACCTCTCCACATCAGTGTCCTCCTCTGCCCCCTTCACCCCCTCCCCGCACAGTAATGTCCTCCCCTGCACCCTCCATAGAGCGCTAGGAGGAAGTAATGTCACTTTAGAGCAGCGGTCCGCAAACCTTTTTGACATGGGGGACTGATTTTGTAGAAGACAAAAGGACTGGAGGGGGGGGGGGATGTAGTTTCAAGGTTGATGGGGAATTCGGTGGCTGTGATTTCTCGGGCAAATGGCTGGAATTAGCACTTAAATCATCCCGACACCATCCTTGATATGGTGTCGGGATGATTGAAGCACATTATTTCTATTATTACATTGTAATATATAATAAAATAGTTAAACTCACCATAATGCAGAATCAGTGGGAACCCTGAGCTTGTCACTTGCCACCAGATGCAGTGTGCCACTGTCACCTGCTACCAGATGCAGCTTGTCGCTTTCCACCAGATACAGCGTGCCACCATCACCATCCACCAGATACAGCCTGTCACTTGCCACCGTCGCCTGCCATCAGATGCAGCGCGTCACTTGCCCCTGTTGTCTGCCATCAGATGCAGCGTGTCACTTGCCGCTGTCGCCTTCTGCCAGATGCAGCTTGTCACTTGCCACCATTGCCTGTCCCCAGATGTAGCGTGTCACTTGCCGCTGTCGCCTTCTGCCAGATGCAGCTTGTCACTTGCCACTGTCGCCTTCTGCTAGATGCAGCGTGTCAATTGCCACTGTCGCCTTCTGCCAGATGCAGCGTGTCACTTGCCACCATTGCCTGTCCCCAGATGTAGCGTGTCACTTGCCGCTGTCGCCTTCTGCCAGATGCAGCTTGTCACTTGCCACTGTCGCCTTCTGCTAGATGCAGCGTGTCAATTGCCACTGTCGCCTTCTGCCAGATGCAGCGTGTCACTTGCCACCATTGCCTGTCCCCAGATGTAGCGTGTCACTTGCCATCGTCACCTTCTGCCAGATGCAGCGTGTCACTTGTCACTGTCGCCTTCTGCCAGATGCAGCGTGTCACTTGCCACTGTCGCCTTCTGCCAGATGCAGCGTGTCACTTGCCACGGTCGCCTTCTGCCTGATGCAGCATGTCACTTGCCACCATTGCCTGTCCCCAGATGCAGCGTGTCATTTGCCACTGGCGCCTTCTTCCAGATGCAGCGTGTCACTTGCTACCGTCGCCTGCCATCAGATGCAGCGTGTCACTTGTCACTGTCGCTTTCTGCCAGATGCAGCGTGTCACTTGCCACCATTGCCTGTCCCCAGATGCAGCGTTGTCAGGTTATCTCTATATGAAATTATAAGTGATGAAATATATCTGCAACACTTACATTGACCTCGGCCTGACACATCAACCTCTGTGCAGGAAAGCTGGGCCACACACACACAATAGTGTTGACCAACCCTTAACAGTGCAAATTAAGACAGGCTTGTGTAACTAGTCAGAGACAATTGGCCATGCAAAATGTCCCCATTTTCAAGGTTTTATACAAAGAAATGTGATAAGAGCCTGGAACTCAAAGTTTGAAGAAGAACTTCATCAACAAAAGGAAACAATGCAGTAGACTGTCCTCATTGTTCTAGGGTGAAATTATCTCTTCCTGAGACAACCAGTATTGACTCAGCTAAACACATAAGCCTCGTCAAAATGGTGACTAAAATGTGTGTGTATATATATATATATATATATATATGTAGGTATATATATGTGTATGTGTATACAGTAAACCCCCCTCCATTGCGGGGGTTACGTTCCGGACCCAGCCGCGAAAAGTGAAATTCCGCGAAATAGAAAAACCCTATTAAAATGCATTGTAGGCATGATTTTTTTACTGTCACTGTACGTGTAGAAGCATTTTAAGGTCTTTAAACACACTTTTAAAACAATAGAAACTCATTTAAACACATAAAAGATACTTAAAGACAGAGCAAGAGCTATGAAAAACACAAAAATCTTTCATTTTTAATGATTTATATAGTAAAATAACATTACAAAAAAAAACGCGAATTACCGGGACCGCAAAAACTGAACCGCGATGTAGCGGGGGATTACTGTATATGTACATGTGCGTATATGAATATATCTATGTGTGTGTATGTGTATGTATCCAGTTATCACCATATATTGAATTTTGGTGTTGTTATATATAAAGGATAATGCATCACAAGAATAACTCATCAACAGAGATGGCTCACCAAATCATAAATAATGTCCAATGACGCTATAAACTACAAATAGCATGATATATCCCTATGAATTTCTTGTAATTAAAAAAACCTTGCAGTTGATTTTATGAATTTAAATTGTTTGTCTAGAGTTAAGGCTAATTTAGCAGATTATTGAATTTAAGTGTATTGGGTATAATAGGGTGTTGCTCTTTAAGATAAGTTTCTTTCTTTCCTACGGCCGCGGAAAGTGAGAAACTGCCTTAAGAGTGGTCAGGCATTTTGTTTTTAATATTTTAATTCACAGTTAATTTTACTTTCTATCGGGTCATATCTAATTCTTTGGTTTCAAAAATTGATTTCTAATTACATTGTATCCGTGCAACATATTTTTGATATTGTGTAAATATATAATTATACTCATATTTTAATAAATTAGATTTATTAATTTAATTGGGAGATATTTATATATTGGTAAGAAATCACCATAAGCTCCAAGAACTCAGGAAAATTGCTGTGGTATACTATTGAGTGTCTGAAAAAATTGATTGGGTTTTTCTTAGTTATTAAATTATTTGCCGTAATCGGCTGGAGGCACTGCGTCATAATTCTATTGATAATTCAGACACCGCCTTTTAGTGATAAATTAAAATAATCAGATTTTATACCACACTGCACAACAGCGTGTCACTTGCCGCCATTGCCTGTCCCCAGATGCAGCATGTCACTTGCCACTGTCGCCTTCTGCCAGATGCAGTGTGTCACTTGCCACTGTCAACTTCTGCCAGATGCCGCGTGTCACTTGCCAGCCGCAGCTGGCCACCAGATGCAATGTGTCACTTGCCACCCAAAGCCTGCCACCAGATGCAGTGTGCCACTGGCCACCCTCAGCCTGCCACCAGATGCAGCATGTCACTTGCTACTATTGCCTGTCCCCAGATGCAGCGTGTCACTTGCCATCATCACCTTCTGCCAGATGCAGCGTGTCACTTGCCACCCGCAGCTGGCCACCAGATGCAGTGTGCCACTTGCCACCCTCAGCCTGCCATCAGATGCAGCATGTCACTTGCCACCGGCAGTGTTCTACTTGCCACCCTCTCTGTCCTTTCTCTTCAGCTGGTCATGCTGGGGACTGCAGTTTCCCCCAGTCCTCGGGACAACATGTCCCACCATCCTCTCTGCTTCTTTTTTTTTCCTCTTTCCAATAGGAGAGGAAAGATATATAGTGAGTGGCTGTTCTAGCAAGCGCCGCTCCCAAGAACACAGCAGCAGGAGGAGGAGGAGGAGGGGTGGGGGGAGAAGAGCCTCTTCTCCTCCTCCTCCTCGTGCTGCTGTGTTCTCAGGAGCAGCACTTGCCAGAACAGTGTAAGACACAGCTGCCCCGATTCTCTGCATTCCCTTCCCCACTGCTGACAGGAGGGAGAATGGGCAGGAAACAGAGCCCTCTTCTCCTTTTTGAAAGGGCAGTCCTGCAGGACACAGCTGCTAAAGGGAACGGCATTCCTGCTATGGAAAAAGTACAGGAACGCCGTTCCCATGCATTCCTGCAGGACTCGAGCCCTGCCTGTACCCCCCTATTGATGATCCTGATCCAGAGGGTGGCCTGGAGTATTGGTAGAATGGAGGATGACCTGTGATATTGTCCAAATATACTGCAGAATGAACTGAAGTGTAAATGGATCAAACTGGGGGGTGGTCTGGGGTATCAGCAGATACTGGGGGGTGACTTGTAGCAAAGACATTTTAATAGATTAGACTTTACCTCCGACCAGTGCAGCTGATTAGTTCTGATCCTCAGAGCTTCCAGTGGTGTCTTGCCCTTGGATCTGTTCATGGTGACCGGTCTTCTCTGAGCCCCGGATTCTTCCTTTCGGGGACTCCTCTTCTCCTTTCTATGATCATTCCTATTCTTCCACCTTCACTGGCTGTGCCCTTTTATTCTGCCCTTCCACAAACAACTATCTTTACCAGAAACAAGATGGAAGACAAATAAATAACTCTTTAATAAAACATAAAAGTAGGCCAATCACATCCATATTTCAAGTGAAAGAAAACAGAACCACTTCACATCAGGTGTCTCCATTTGAGTTCCCCATAAATCAAGAACCCCAATCAGAATACCTTCATATATCAGTTGCCACCACATATCAGATGCCCCATCAGAATATTGTCTTAGATCAGTTACCCCAATCAAGATACCCCTTTATACCAGGTGTACCCTTACATCCAGTGTCACCTTAACAGTGCCCCCTTACATCAGGTGTTCCCATAACAGTGCCCCCTTACATCAGGTGCCCCCTTACATCCAGTGTCCTCATAACAGTGCCCCCTTACATCTGGTGTCCCCTTACATCAGGTGTTCCCATAACAGTGCCCCCTTACATCAGGTGTCCCCTTACATCCAGTGTCCTCAAAACAGTGCCCCCTTACATCAGGTGTCCACATAGCAGTGCCCCCTTACATCAGGTGTCCACATAGCAGTGTCCCCTTACATCAGGTGTTCCCATAACAGTGCCCTCTTACATCAGGTGTTCCCATATCAGTGCCCCCTTACATCAGGTGTTCCCATAACAGTGCCCCCTTACATCAGGTGTCCACATAACAGTGCCCCCTTATATCAGGTGTGCCCATAACAGTGCCCCCTTACATCAGGTGTTCTCATAACAGTGTCCCCTTACATCAGGTGTTCCCATAACAGTGTCCCCTTACATCAGGTGTTCCCATAACATTGCCCCCTTACATCAGGTGTCCTCATAACAGTGCCCCCTTACATCAGGTGTTCTCATAACAGTGTCCCCTTACATCAGGTGTTCCCATAACAGTGCCCCCTTACATCAGGTGTTCCCATAACAGTGCCCCCTTACATCAGGTGTCCCCTTACATCCAGTGTCCTCAAAACAGTGCCCCCTTACATCAGGTGTCCACATAGCAGTGCCCCCTTACATCAGGTGTCCACATAGCAGTGTCCCCTTACATCAGGTGTTCCCATAACAGTGCCCCCTTACATCAGGTGTCCTCATATCAGTGCCCCCTTACATCAGGTGTTCCCATATCAGTGCCCCCTTACATCAGGTGTCCTCATATCAGTGCCCCCTTACATCAGGTGTTCCCATATCAGTGCCCCCTTACATCAGGTGTGCCCATAACAGTGCCCCCTTACATCAGGTGTTCTCATAACAGTGTCCCCTTACATCAGGTGTTCCCATAACAGTGTCCCCTTACATCAGGTGTTCCCATAACATTGCCTCCTTACATCAGGTGTTCTCATAACAGTGCCCCCTTAACCACTTGCCTACAGTGCACTTTCACCCCCTTCCTGCCCAGACTGATTTTCAGCTTTCAGCGCTCTCACTGAATGACAATTACTCAGTCATGCAACACTGTACCCATAAAAAAATTTGTGTCCTTTTTTTCACACAAATAGAGCTTTCTTTTGATGGTATTTAATCACTACTGGGTTTTTTATTTTTTGTGCTATAAATAAAAAAAGACTGAAAATATTGTGAAAAAACACATTTTTATTTGTTTCTGTCATAAAATTTAGCAAATGAGTAATTTTTCTTCACAAATTTTGGCCAAAATTTATACTGCTTCTTATCTTTGGTAAAATAACCCAAATAAGTGTATATTATTTGGTCTTTGTGAAAGTTATAGAGTCCACAAGTTATGGTGCTAATCATTGAAAATTGATCACACTTGACCACACCTGATGTACTGAAGGCCTATCTCATTTCTTGAGACATTAAAAAGTCAGGAAAGTACAAATACCCCCCAAATGACCCCTTTTTGGAAAGTAGACATTCCAAGGTATTTAATAGGAGCATGGTGAGTTTTTTGAAGTTGTCATTTTTTCCCACAACTCTTTGCAAAATGAAGACATAATAATAATAACAGTGTCCCCTTACATCCGGCGTCCTCATAACAGTGTCCCCTTACATCCGGCGTCCTCATAACAGTGTCCCCTTACATCAGGTGTTCCCATAACAGTGCCCCCTTACATCAGGTGTTCCCATAACAGTGCCCCCTTACATCAGGTGTACCCATAAAAGTGCCCCCTTACATCAGGTGTCCTTAAAACAGTGCCCCCTTACATCAGGTGTCCCCATAACAGTGCCCCCTTACATCAGGTGTCCTCATAACAGTGCCCCCTTACATCAGGTGTCCCCATAACAGTGACCCTTACATCAGGTGTCCCCATAACAGTGTCCCCTTACATCAGGTGTTCCCATAGCAGTGCCCCCTTACATCAGGTGTCCTCATAACAGTGTCCCCTTACATCAGGTGTTACCATAACAGTGCCCCCTTACATCAGGTGTTCTCATAACAGTGCCCACTTACATCAGGTGTCCCCATAACAGTGCCCCTTTACATCAGGTGTCCCCATAACAGTGTCCCCTTACATCAGGTGTTCTCATAATAGTGTCCCCTTACATCAGGTGTTCCCATAACAGTGTCCCCTTACATCAGGTGTTCCCATAACAGTGCCCCCTTACATCAGGTGTTCCCATAACAGTGCCCCTTACATCAGGTGTTCCCATAACAGTGTCCCCTTACGTCAGGTGTTCCCATAACAGTGCCCCCTCATATCAGGTGTCCTCATAACAGTGCCCCCTTACATCAGGTGTTCCCATAACAGTGCCCCCTTACATCAGGTGTTCCCATAACAGTGTCCCCTTACATCCGGCGTCCTCATAACCGTGTCCCCTTACATCAGGTGTTCCCATAACAGTGCCCCCTTACATCAGGTGTACCCATAACAGTGCCCCCTTACATCAGGTGTCCTTATAACAGTGCCCCCTTACATCAGGTGTCCCCATAACAGTGCCCCCTTACATCAGGTGTCCCCATAACAGTGCCCCCTTACATCAGGTGTCCTCATAACAGTGCCCCCTTACATCAGGTGTCCCCATAACAGTGTCCCCTTACATCAGGTGTTCTCTTAACTGTGTCCCCTTACATCAGGTGTTCCCATAACAGTGCCCCCTTACATCAGGTGTTCCCATAACAGTGCCCCCTTACATCAGGTGTTCCCATAACAGTGCCCCCTTACATCAGGTGTTCCCATAACAGTGTCCCCTTACATCAGGTGTTCCCATAACAATGCCCCCTTACCTCAGGCGTCCTCATAACAGTGTCCCCTTACATCAGGTGTCCTCATAACAGTGTCCCCTTACATCAGGTGTCCTCATAACAGTGTCCCCTTACATCAGGTGTCCTCATAACAGTGTCCCCTTACATCAGGTGTTCTCATAACAGTGCCCCCTTACATCAGGTGTCCCCATAACAGTGTCCCCTTACATCAGGTGTTCCCATAACAGTGCCCCCTTACATCAGGTGTTCCCATAACAGTGCCCCCTTACATCAGGTGTTCCCATAACAGTGCCCCCTTATATCAGGTGTTCTCATAACAGTGCCCAATTACATCAGGTGTCCTCATAACAGTGTCCCCTTACATCAGGTGTCCTCATAACAGTGTCCCCTTACATCAGGTGTCCTCATAACAGTGTCCCCTTACATCAGGTGTTCCCATAACAGTGTCCCCTTACATCAGGTGTTCCCATAACAGTGCCCCCTTACATCAGGTGTTCCCATAACAGTGTCCCCTTACATAAGGTGTTCCCATAACAGTGCCCCCTTACATCAGGTGTCCCCATAACAGTGTCCCCTTACATAAGGTGTTCCCATAACAGTGCCCCCTTACACCAGGTGTCCCCATAACAGTGCCCCCTTACATCAGGTGTTCCCATAACAGTGCCCCCTTACATCAGGTGTTCTCATAACAGTGCCCCCTTACATCAGGTGTCCCCATAACAGTGCCCCTTTACATCAGGTGTCCCCATAACAGTGTCCCCTTACATCAGGTGTTCTCATAATAGTGTCCCCTTACATCAGGTGTTCCCATAACAGTGTCCCCTTACATCAGGTGTTCTCATAACAGTGTCCCCTTACATCAGGTGTCCCCATCAGGTGTCCCCATAACAGTGCCCCCTTACATCAGTTGTCCCCATAACAGTGCCCCCTTACATCAGGTGTTCTCATAACAGTGCCCCCTCACATCAGGTGTCCCCTTACATCAGGTGTCCCCATAACAGTGTCCCCTTACATCAGGTGTCCCCATAACAGTGCCCCGTTACATCCAGTGTCCTCATAACAATGTCCCCTTACATCAGGTGCCCACATAACAGTGCCCACTTACATCAGGTGTTCCCATAACAGTGCCCCCTTACATCAGGTGTTCTCATAACAATGCCCCCTTACATCAGGTGTCCCCATAACAGTGCCCCGTTACATCCAGTGTCCTCATAACAATGTCCCCTTACATCAGGTGCCCACATAACAGTGCCCACTTACATCAGGTGTTCTCATAACAGTGCCCCTTACATCAGGTGTTCCCATAACAGTGCCCCCTTACATCAGGTGCCCACATAACAGTGCCCACTTACATCAGGTGTTCCCATAACAGTGCCCCCTTACATCAGGTGTTCTCATAACAATGCCCCCTTACATCAGGTGTTCCCATAACAGTGCCCCCTTACATCAGGTGTCCCCATAACAGTGCCCCCTTACATCAGGTGTTCCCATAACAGTGCCCCCTTACATCAGGTGTTCCCATAACAGTGCCCCCTTACATCAGGTGTTCTCATAACAGTGCCCCCTTACATCAGGTGTCCCCATAACAGTGCCCCTTTACATCAGGTGTCCCCATAACAGTGTCCCCTTACATCAGGTGTTCTCATAATAGTGTCCACTTATATCAGGTGTTCCCATAACAGTGTCCCCTTACATCAGGTGTTCCCATAACAGTGCCCCCTTACATCAGGTGTTCCCATGACAGTGCCCCCTTACATCAGGTGTTCCCATAACAGTGTCCCCTTACATAAGGTGTTCCCATAACAGTGCCCCCTTACATCAGGTGTTCCCATAACAGTGTCCCCTTACATCAGGTGTTCCCATAACAGTGTCTCCTTACATCAGGTGTTCCCATAATAGTATCCCCTTACATCAGGTGTTCCCATAACAGTACCTGCCCCCTTACATCAGGTGACCTCTTACATCCAGTGTCCCCATAACAGTGCCCCCTTACATCAGGTGTTCTCATAACAGTGCCCCCTTACATCAGGTGTTCTCATAACAGTGCCCCCTTACATCAGGTGTTCTCATAACAGTGCCCCCTTACATCAGGTGTTCCCATAACAGTGCCCCCTTACATCCAGTGTCCTCATAACAGTGCCCCCTTACATCAGGTGTTCCCATAACAGTGCCCCCTTACATCAGGTGTTCTCATAACAGTGTCCCCTTACATCAGGTGTTCCCATAACAGTGCCCCCTTACATCAGGTGTTCCCATAACAGTGCCCCCTTACATCAGGTGTTCTCATAACAGTGCCCCCTTACATCAGGTGTTCCCGTAACAGTGCTCCTAGAAATCCAAAACCCCAATCAGAATATCAGATATCGAATATTCATATATCAGTTGCCCCCTTCAATGAGCCCCCATATATCTGTAGCACTGCCCCCCTAGGGAGCTGCTCAGTGTGGATTCCCCTGGGTTACCCATAGCAACAGTCTGTAAAACTTATCACTTTAAGACTTGGCTCAGACAATGAACAGTCAAGGGAATTTGGTTTTTGTGTTTAATTTTAGAACTTGGATGGGAGAAGGGATGAGTGGGATACTCCAACTTGAACTATGCACAATTTCTGAGGAAAACTGACTGTAGTGTGTGCGGCAAGGCCGCTGCTTCACCTTGCCACTTCACCTTGTGAAGTAAAAGATATGTTCCTGAATGAATTCCTCTTCAGGGTCCTAACCTAGCACCCCCTTTCTCACTTCCCATGCATGCTAGCCCTTGTCCACTGACTCTCCACTGGAGTGGTCCCCTTACTGGGCAGACCCCTGGCAAGCTTCCCAGTACTCAAGGACACTTTTTCCCTGGGTTGCTCTGCCTTCAGCTCCACTCGTCAGTATCCTGGCCCTCCTGGCTCAGCATCACACACTTGGTCCACTAGGCCGACCGCCTGTGACCACCTTCCTTGCTGACAACCGTCACCCTCCTCCTGGGACCTGACTTCCTGCCCAAAGACACCCTGTCACATGTGCCCCCGGCTTTTATGACCTATCCCAGAATGCACCACTGTTTTGCCAACCCATTGGGACAGCCACAAAAGCCTGTGTGTCACTGGCTGGGTTTCCTCCACTGTCCAACAGGCTCTCCCATTGGATACAGCAGGGACACTCCCTCAGCCCAAATGAATCACACCCTGGACACATGCAACAGGCAGAACTAACAATCGGGCTCCCCTGATAAGCAGATAGAGCTGCTAAGCTTTTACCAACCTAGCACCTACCTAGGAGGGTACTACATCCACCCCCCACCAAAATTGAGGGACACAATAAACGCACATGCGCACTAGAGGGACACAATAACCGCACATGCGCACTAGAGGGACACAATATCCACACATGGGCACTAGAGGGACACAATAACCGTACATGAGCACTAGAGGGACACAATAACCGCATATGTGCACTAGAGGGACACCACCGCACATGGGTACTACAGGGACACAATATCCGCACATGCGCACTAGAGGGACACAATAACCGCAGATGCCCCCTAGAGGGACACAATAACCGCAGATGCGCACTAGAGGGACACAATAACCGCACATGTGCACTAGAGGGACACAATAACCGCACATGGGCACCAGAGGGACACAATATCCACACATGCGCACTAGAGGGACACAGTAACCGCACATGTGCACTAGAGGGACACAATAACCGCACATGGGCACTAGAGGGACGCAATAACCGCACATGGGCACTAGAAGGACACAATAACCACACATGTGCACTAGAGGGACACAATAACCGCACATGGGCACTAGAAGGACACAATAACCGCACATGGGCACTAGAGGGACACAATAACCGCACATGGGCACTAGAGGGACACAATAACCGCACATGCGCTCCAGAGGGACACAATAACCGCACATGCGCTCCATAAGGACATATTCATGCATGCTATAGGAACACAATACCTGTGCAAGCACACTAGAATGGTGCAAAAACGGCAAATGCGCACTAGAGAGACACAACAGCCCTGCTTGCACACCAGGAGAACCCAATTAACAATAATTAATAAACACGCACGTGCGCAGGAAATAACATTATCATGAAACTTTCTCATCTAGTGGCCTCATCTCACCAGTTTATGGGATTGATTTTCAGGTTAAACCATTAAAAATTGGAGGGACAAGCAGGTGGAGTGGAACTTGTCAGGAATGCTAAAGTGCAGAAAACTAGTAAGGACCCCATGAGTACCCCTCCCCCCGTAGACCGTCTTCCTGCATTCCTAATGTCAGTCTATTGGAAAGCAAATCCGATCTTTCCGCAATCAAACTCCAATATTGCAAAAATGTAAGATTAGTGCCACCTTGTGGTAACATGGAGAGAATCACAAAGGAGACCCCTGTACTGCCTGTGTATAATGTACAGACTAGGCTTACACATACACAGTGTGACAGACTTCCAGGGGGTGCCGATGTGGACTCTGAGTGGACGGCATTTCCTTTACATTGTCCTGGACAGGATCTGAACTGAGGATACCAGTGCTGCAAGGCAGAAGTGCTAACCACTAAGCCACTCCGCTGCCATGATCTCAGCGCTGTTCCTCAGTTTGCTCTGCGCATTATAAACTATTCCATTACGTTCTGCTGATCTCCTGCAGCCTCTATGTAGCCACTTCACAATTATACACAGTCCAGTGATGGCTGCCTGGCATCAGTTTCCTGATGGTGACAACACTGGACTTTGCGCTGAAAAAGCCATACTAAGCTTGTACGACAACGCAAGAGCACAATTGGGGGACAGGGACAGAGCGTTGTCACCCCATACCAGGAAATGTCTTATATGGCAGGATCACCAGGGAATATTTTAACCACTTAAGCCCCGGAGGATTTGGCTGCTCAAAGACCAGGCTCTATTTTGCGATTCGGCACTGCGTGACTTTAACGGACAATTGCGCGGACGTGCAACGCTGTACCTAAATGAAATTGATGTCCTTTTTTGTCCCACAAACAGAGCTTTCTTTTGGTGGTATTTGATCACCTGTGCGATTTTTACTTTTTGCGCTATAAACAAAAAAAGAGTGACAATTTTGAAAAAACAACAATATTTTTTCACATTTTTTTATATGAAATCCCCCCCCCCCCCCCAAAAAAAAAAATTTAAAAATCAAAATTTTTTAACATTTTAGGCCAATTTGTTTTCTGCTACATATTTTTGGTGAAAAAAATCGCAATAAGCGTAATTTGATTGGTTTGCGCAAAAGTTATTGCGTTTATTAACTACAGGAAAGATTTTTGTCATTTTTATTGTTTTTTTTTTTTTTAACTAGTAATGGCGGCGATCTGCGATTTTTTTTGTGGGGCTGCGACATTGCGGCAGACATTTTTGACACTTTTGGGGGTACCAGTGACATTACTGCAGTAATCAGTGCTATAAATATGCTCTGTTACTGTAAAAATGACACTGGCAGGGAAGGGGTTAACTTTATTAGAGATCAAGGGGTTAAGTGTGTCCCTAGGGGTGTGCTTCTAACTGTAAAGGGGCGTTGCTTTTGATGTAACCACAGAGACATACGATCCTACATAGGAGGATCATATGATCTCTACAGTTACATCAGGGAGAATGACAGACGGCTTTGTTTACATCAGCCGCCTGCCTTTCTCCCTCTCCAGCGGGAGATCGAGAATGGCCAGTGGACATCGGAGCCGCTGGTCAATCGCACTGGGATGGCAGTGAACGAGCGGGAGCGCGCCTCCGCGACGCGCTCTCGCCCCCTATTGGATAGCGGGCGAGTGACGTACCCATACGTCACTTTGCCCAGGGGGGGGGGGGGGGGGGGGCTGACCGCCGCAGTATATGTACTTGGGGCGGTCGGCAAGTGGTTAAAGAATAACTCCACTCTTGTTGAGAAGAACCCCCCCCCCCCCCCCCCCCTTGGGTGATCTCTGTACATTGCAGGGATTGTAGCAAACCTTGTTGTAGATTCCTTCCTTTTGTTATTCTGAAGAAATCATTGTTTGTTCCTCTGTGTCCATGTGCCAAGTGAATGTGAATGGGAGTGACTTTATAATTATCAATCAGCTGCTGCACCTGCAGGGCTTTAATGAAGAAAGTGGCAGGGTCTGCATCCCTGTAGACGGGATTTTCTATTCGGAGTATCTCACCAAAAATGTGATGCCCAAAAATCTGACTTGTATCTCAGTGCAGACTTCTGGGAAAATCAGCGAGCCAATCACACCAGCAGGAAATTGCGCTCTGTCTATATGTGTACACAGCGCCTCCAGGTGGCCATATTGCATTTTACAGAAAATTACAGCAACTGCAGATTAAAAACGGAAAGGTCATTTTTAACTGCTTGCCGACCGCCCGACGCAGATGTACTGCTTGCAGGCAGCCGCTTCCAGGCAAATCGCCGTACATATACGGCGCTTGCTCTGGGGAGTCTAGGGGGCGAGCGTGTGCCACTGGCGGCGCACTCCGGCCCACGCTCGTCAGCGGAGAAGCCGATGCCGCGGGCAGGCGCCTCGGATTGCCGCCTGACACCCGCGATCGCTCCCCGCTGAGAGAGAAGGACGGTCGGATGTTGTAAACACAGCTGACCATTCTTCTCCCTGGAATGATCACAGAGCTCCTGTGATCCTTCTATATAGGATCACATGTCTCTATGATCATTTCACAAGCCACGCCCCCCCCCCCCCAGTTAGAATCACTCCCCTGGGCTCACATTTAACCCCTTGATCACCAACAAGGTTAACCCCTTCCCTGTCAAAGTCATTATTACAGTAACAGTGCATATTTTTAGCACTGATTACTGCAGTAATGTCACTGGTCCCCCCAAAAGTGTCAAAAATGTCAGTCAGGGGTCCGATCTGTCCGCCACAATGTCGCAGTCCCGCTAAAAAAAAAAAAAAATATCGCAGATCACCGTCATTACTAATAAAAAAAAAAAAAACACCACAACAAAAATGACATAAATCTTACCCTTAGTTAGTAAACGCAATAAATTTTGCGCAAACCAATCAAAATACGCTTATTTCATTTTTTTTTTACTAAAAATATGTAGCAGAAAAATTGGCCTAAAATGTTAAAAAAATTTACATTTTTAAAATTTTTTTGGGAATGTTATATAGCAGAATGTGAAAAAAATATTTTTTTCAAAATTGTCGCTCTTTTTGTTTTATTAGCGTAAAAAATAAAAATCGTACAGGTGGTCAAATACCACCAAAAGAAAGCTCTGTTTGTGGGGAAAAAAAGGACGTCAATTTAGTTTGGGTACAGCGTCGCACGACCGCACAATTGTCAGTTGAAGTTACGCAGTGCCGAATTGCAAAATAGGGCCTGGTCATTAAGGGGGTAAAATCTTCCGGGGCGGAAGTGGTTAAGAACATACAATTACAATATAACTACTGTCACAATTCTATATATTATTTTTCTTTACTAAATTTTTTCCCCACGAAACTGGGAGTTGACCTTTAATGATCGCTGCAAGTAAAAGGATTGGAAATGACATTGATTGATTGATTCTGCGTGTAGTCGGTGTGACATACCTGAAGATGAGCGATGGGCCCACGGTGCATCTGGGTGAGGGCGGAGTCATCTAGGCTGCAGAGGCGTTCAATTGGCTCCTTGCCCCAGGGGAAGTCGTACTGTATGAGGGTCATTTTCCTTCCGTCTTCGTCAGGGTGGTCACCGCTGCTGAATCTGGACGGCAACTGAGCAAACTGGACACAGAGGGGGGGAGGGGTGAGAAAATAGCACCGTACAGTCAGGTCCAGGCATGCTTTTTCAGCATTTCGTCATATGTAAAAATACATTTTATAATATATATATATATATATATATATACATACATACACTGCTCAAAAAATATTAAAGCAACACTTTGAAAACACCTCAGATCTCAATGGGGAAAAATATCATGATGGATATCTATACTGGTATGGACTGGGTAATATGTTAGGATCTATACTGGTATAGACTGGGTAATGTGTTAGGATCTATACTGGTATAGACTGGGTAATGTGTTAGGATCTATACTGGTATGGACTTGGTAATGTATGAGGATCTATACTGGTATGGACTGGGTAATGTGTTAGGATCTATACTGGTATGGACTGGGTAAAGTGTTAGGATCTCAACTGGTATGGACTGGGTAATGTGTTAGGATCTATACTGGTATGGACTCAGTAATGTGTTGATCTATACTGGTATGGACTGGCTAATGTTTTAGGATCTATACTGGTATGGACTGGGCTATTGCGTTAGGATCTATACTGGAATGGACTGGCTAATGCGTTAGGATCTATACTGGTATGAACTGGCTAATGTTTTAGGATCTATACTGGTATGGACTGGGTAATGTGTTAGGATCTATACTGGTATGGACAGGGTAATGTGTTAGGATCTATACTGGTGTGGACTGGGTAATATGTTAGGATCTATACTGGTATGGACTGGGTAATGTGTTAGGATCTATACTGGTATGGACTGGGTAATGTGTTAGGATCTATACTGGTATGGACTGGGTAATGTGTTAGGATCTATAGTGGTATGGATTGGGTAATGTGTTAGGATCTATACTGGTATGGACTGGGTAATGTGTTAGGATCTATACTGGTATGGACTGGGTAATGTGTTAGGATCTATACTGGTATGTACTGGGTAATGTGTTAGGAAGGAAAGGATGCCACATCGTCTGATGGAAATGAAAATTATCACCCTACAGAGGGCCGAATTCAAAGACACCCCGAAAATCAAAGTTAAAAAACAATGCAGCAGGGGAGTCCATTTTGCTAAAATTTCATTGCAGGACCTCAGAATGGTCCTCAGTAGTTTGTATGGCCCCCACATGCTTGTATGCATGCCTGACAACATCAGGGGATGCTCCTAATGAGACGGCGGATGGTGTCCTGGGGTATTTTCTCCCAGATCTGGACCAGGGCATCACTGAGCTCCTGAACAGACTGAGGTGCAACCTGGCGGCGTCGGATGGATCAAAACATAATGTCCCAGAGGTGTTCTATTGGATTAAGATCAGGCGAGCGTGGGGGCCATTCAATGGCATCAATTCCTTCATCCTCCAGGAACTGGCTATATACTCTCAGTATTAGGTGAATAGGTGTAAAATAAACAAACATAATGATCAAATAACACTCGATGTGACTTTTCAAATAAACATTGAAATAAAAGTCCATTGAATAATGTGATCCAAAATGTGAAAAAATGGTGCTCTATTTCCACCTGCACACGTGCACGTGTGCAGGTGGAAATAGAGCACCGATTCCTTATTAGAATATCATTATCAGGCACTTACCTTCTTTCCGCCAGGTAAGGAGGCATTTCACCCGGTGGAGGGAACACTACATCATCACCTTGATTTTTAATTGGATTTTCTTCACCATTTTTTCACATTTTGGATCACATTATTCAATGGACTTTTATTTCAATGTTTATTTGAAAAGTCACATCGAGTGTTATTTGATCATTATGTTTGTTTATTTTACACCTATTCACCTAATACTGTGATTTTGAGTTGGTTTTTTCCCAATTTTGTTATATATTGTTCAATATATGATTTTTCACATTTAAGAAAAGCGCACCATCACTTTTAAACATTAACACATCCTATCATCTGGTTGCAGCCTTTCACCTAATCAGCGCACCCCTTTCTTTTCAATATTGGCTATATACTCTCGCCACATGTCCTGCATTGGCATTGTCTTGCACCTGGAGGAACCCAGGACCCACTGCACCAGCATAGGGTCTGACAATGGGTTCAAGAATTTCATCCCGATACCTAATGGCAGTCAGGGTGCCATTGTCTAGCCTGTAGAGGTCTGTGTGTCCCTCCATGGATACGCCTCCCCCAGACCATCACTGACCCACCACCCAACCGGTCATGCTGAACGATGTTACAGGCAGCATAATGTTCTCCACATCTGTCAGGAAAGAAAGACGCCTCTAAGTGCAGTATTAAAAGGATTTATTATTTGGTGCAAGGGATTAAAAAAAACAAAAAAAAAAACACTTACAAGATGGCAGAGATAACAGACATGTATTAATTGTCCTCTTCTGGTTTGCTGTGTCCTCTGTCTGCTGGGTGAGGGAGGATGAGAGAGTTGTCCTGCAGCTGTCTGGATTCCCTGGTGACGTGGAGGAACGAGGAAGCGGAGAGGCAGATAGCGACCCAGGTTCCAGAACCAAGCTGGAACGCACACGGCTGATATGCCCAACGCCATAACGTGTTTCAGAGCATGTGCGGCTCCTTCGTCAGACCTAAGCCCATGTTTGTTCAGCAGGCACAGAGTCAGAGCCTTGTGTTCAAACTCTCCGTTGAGAGCCAACTGACGACCTCCCGGCCCTTTCGACTTCCTCTGTCCAATCAACGCCTCACAAGACCATCAGGATAGGATAGTCTTGTGAGGAGTAGACATATGCCGGTTTTCGGTAATTCGATATATCGCGGTATTGCATACCCATGGTATTGTTATTGTGGCATTTTTAAAATACAGAGTTTCTCTGCTCCTGGGTCTGACTTGTGAATTGATACATTTGGATGACTCAGTTCACTCACTCAATAGAAAACAGCTCTGGTAATATGATCCTAGAGTGAGAGACTTAGCTCCTCCCTGTAACCAATCAGACAGCTCCCACTCAGCACACACCCACATGCTTCCTTCCCGGGCTCAGAGAGACACATAGTTACATAGTTAGTGAGGTTGAAAAAAGACATCAGTCCATCCAGTTCAACCTATGATGTGTGTGTGTTTGCTTTTAACCGTACATTGTGTACCCCTGTATGTTGTGGTCTCCAAGGTGCCCATCTAATCGTTTTTTGAAACTATCAATGCTCCCAGCTGATACGACTGCTTGTGGAAGAGAATTCCACATCCTTACCGCTCTTACAGTGAAGAACCCCTTACGCATTTTAAGGTTAAATCGCCTTTCCTCTAGTTTTAGTGAATGGCCACGTGTCTTATTGTATTCCCTTTCTCTGAATAGTTTGTTCCTTATGCTAGGGTCGCCAATACAGTATTTGTACATTGATATCATATCCCCCCTCAATTGTCTTTTCTCCAGAGAGAATAAGTTCAGTGCTTGTAGTCTTTCCTCATAGCTGATGTCCTCCATTCCCCTAATTATTTTTGTTGCCCTTCTCTGGACTCTTTCCAATTCCAGCACATCCTTCCTGAGGACCGGTGCCCAGAACTGGACAGCATACTCCAAATGTGGCTGGACCAGAGTCTTGTAGAGCGGGAGAATAATCTCTTTATTTCTGGAGTGAATCCCCTTTTTTATACATCCCAGTATTCTGTTGGCTTTGCTTGCAGCGGCTTGGCATTGCATGCCACTGCCAAGCCTGTTGTCTACCAGTACCCCCAGGTCCCTTTCCATCCTAGACTCACCCAGAGGTTCCCCCCCTAGGGAGTAGCTTGCTTTGACACAGTGAGAGACACAGTGCCTGTGTAACGTGAGAATTACCTAGCCCGTGAGAAAAACCTACCCTCGTCACTTCCGGCCAGGAACAGCTGAGCAGCGCAGCAGTGCGCATGCTCACAGCCCCGGATACCTAATGGGACAACAGAGGAGCTGACTAGTGCTCATGCGCACTAGTATGGAAATATGTCGGTGTACCGTGAAGAAAATCTACCCACGCCGCGGCTACATAAAACAGCTGGGCTGCAACAGCGAGTCATCTCCGCTATATTTAGTAGCCGAGATGAGGGAAGTGCCAGGGGCAGGAGCGGAGATCACTCGTATTGCAGCACAGTTATTTTAATGAAACTGCCGCATTACATACAGTGCCGTGCACCGGAAGTGACGAGGGGTAGGTTTTTCTCACGGGTAGGTAATTCTCACGGAACACCTGCCTTCTACAAGTGTCTGCAAGTACTTTTACCATACACTGTCACTAGATAGATAGATGGAGAGATAGATATACAGATAGATGGAGAGATAGATATACAGATAGATGGAGAGATAGATATACAGATAGATGGAGAGATAGATATACAGATAGATGGAGAGATAGATATACAGATAGATGGAGAGATAGATATACAGATAGATGGAGATAGAGATATAGATGGAGATATAGATAGATAGAGATGGAGATATAGATAGATAGATAGAAATACATACACGGGCATAGCAGCATATATATATATATATATAGATGCACAGGCATAGCAGCCCACATTACATTAGTATATAGCCATCAAGCAGTGTCTGGCCTATCTGTTGATGACTGGTCCTGGCGCTCCGATCCAATGGCCTGGTCATTAAGGGGGCAAATCCTTGCGGCCCAGAAGTGGTTAAACCTGCAGGAGGAGCGGTGTTTTTATCTATAAATTCCTTTACTATTGCTTTAGGCCTAGTTCACATGTATGCGGGTTAGCGGTTCACATGTATGTGGGTTGGCGGCCCATATTTGCACAGGGATAGGGATAGCAGCCCATTGATTTGAATGGGGTTGGGCTGCTATGCCTGCGTTTTCAGCTGAAAAAAGCCGCATGCAGAATTTTAAAAAATGCAGTGGCCGTGAACCCCATCCTGCTTTTGCACCATGCGACTTACTTGCAGTTCCTGCACACGCAAACTGTTTTTAAATGCTGGGCCCATATATTTAAAAACGCAGAAAGCTTGCCAGAGCAGTAACTGCAGGTAAGTCGCATGGTGCAGAAGTAGGATGGATTTAAAGGCCACTGCATTTTTTTAAAATGCTGCATGCACCTTTTTTCTGCGTAAAATGAGGGCATAGCAGCCCATTCAAATCAATGGGCTGCTATGCCTGTGCAAATGTGGGCCTCCAACCCGCATACATGTGAACCGCCAACCAGCATACATGTGAACTAGGCCTAAAGCATGTGAAAAGTAATTTACAAATAAAAACACCGGTCCTCCTGCAGGTTTAACCACTTCTGGGCCGCAAGGATTTAGCCCCTAATGACCAGGCCATCGCATCAGAGAGCCAGGACCAGTCATCACCAGGCAGGCCAGACACTGCTTGATGGCTTATTTTAGGCCTGGTTCACAGAGTCTGTACTGACTGACTACATAATTATGTGCAAAAGTGAACCAAAGTCCCTAAATTCAGCAATGAAATTCAAGTGAGGTAGAAATTTATTAATTTAAGTTTAATAATTGAATACCGTGATAATACCGTATACCGTGACAAAACCCTAATCAATTAATCGCAGCATGGAAATCTGATATCGTCACATGCCTAGTGAGGAGTTGATTGGACAGAGGTAGCCAAAAGGGTCGGGAGGCCATCGATTGGCTTTCGGAGAGTTTGAACACAAGGCTCTGAGCCTGCTGAACAAACATGGGCTTAGGTCTGACGAAGGAGTCACACATGCTCTGAAACGCGTTACCGCCCAACGCTTTCCCCTGACGCCATACAGGCCACGAGCGTTGCAGCTTGGTTCTGGAACCCGGGCCACCATCTGCCTCTCCGCTTCCTCGTTCCTCCACGTCACCAGGTAATCCGGACAGCTGCAGGACGGCTCTCTCATCCTCCCTCACCCGGCAGACAGAGGACACAGCAAACCAAAAGAGGACAATTAATACATGCCTGTTATCTCTGCCATCTTGTAAATGTTTTTAATCCCTTGCATCAAATAATAAATCCTTAGAATTCTGCACTTAGAGGCGTCTTTCTTTCCTTATATGATCCTATAGAGCTGCTTCTCACACAAGTGCTGCCCTCAGTGCAACCGCTCTACCGCAACAAAGGACCAGACAGCCTTCCTCACCAGAGCGCCCACATCTCTCCCTTCCTTTCACGTCTGTCACATGTGCTCAGGGTGAACCTGCTCTCATCTGTGAAAAGCACAGGGTGCCAGTGGTGGAGCTGCCAATTCTGGTGTTCACTGAGGCAGGGCAGTGAGCACAGAGCCCACTAGAGGAAGTCGGGCCCTCAGGCCACCCTCATGAAGTCTGTTTCTGATTGTTCAGAGACATTCACACCAGTGGCCTGCTGGAGGTCATTTTGTAGGGCTCTGGCAGTGCTCATCCTGTTCCTCCTTGCACAAAGGAGCAGATACCGGTCCCGCTGATGGGTTAAGGACCTTCTATGGCCCTGTCCAGCTCTTCTAGAGCAGTGTTTCTCAACTCCGGTCCTCAAGGCACACTAACAGGCCAGGTTTGCAAGATAACTGAAATACATCACAGGTGATATAATTTGCTGCTCAGTGATTGCAGAATTCTAGTCTGCATCTCTCCAAGGTAATACTTAAAATCTGGCCTGTTAGTGTGCACTGAGGACCGGAGTTGAGAAACACTGTCCTAGAGTAACTGCCTGTCTCCTGGAATCTCCTCCATGCTCTTGGTAATGGTACGGATTAATGTGCCATCGTGGAGGAGTTGGACTGCGTGTACAACCTCTATAGGGTCCAGGTATGGCCTCATGCTACCAGTAGTGACACTGACCCCAGCCAAATGAAAAACTCGTGAAAAACAGTCAGAAAAAAAATGGGTAGGGAAAAAAATGTCAGTGGCCTCCACCTGTAAAAGCATTTTTGTTTTGAAGGTTGTCTCCTTTTGCCCATCCAGTGCACCTGTTGGTAATTTCATTAACACCAAAGCAGCTGAAACTGATTAACAACGCCCTCTGCTACTTAACTGACCAGATCAATATACCAGGAGTTTAACTGACTTGATGCTATACTCGGATTCAAAAAAGCTCCTTTAATTTATTTGAGCACTATATATACAATATATATATATATATATATATATATATATATATATATATATATATATATATATATATACACACACACACACCCACACTAGGGATAGACCAATTACCGGCGTGGCCGATATGCACTTTCCCTGATATATCAGTATTGGCCTTGGAACTGGCCGATATTTTTGTGACTTCATTCTGCCTTCTTAGGCCGCCTCCCTCGCCTTGGACAGCCTCCTCTGGAGTCGGCCTAGTCTCACGGAGACTGTATCACAGCCATACACCCACCCACAGCAGCCCGGTGCCAGCCAGCCACCCACATCCACAGGCCCTGTACCAGCCAGCCACCCACATCCACAGGCCCTGTACCAGCCAGCCACCCACCCACATCCACAGGCCCTGTACCAGCCAGCCACCCACCCACATCCACAGGCCCTGTACCAGTGAGCCAGCCAGCCACCCACAGGCCCTTTACCTGACACCCACAAGCACTGTACCAGCCAGTCAGCCACCCACCCACCACAGGATTCCAGACAGCCAGCCACCCACAGACAGTGTGCCAGCCAGCCAACCACAGGCCCTGTACCAGCCAGCCAGCCACCCACAACCCCTGTGCCAACCAGCCACCCACCCACCACAGGGTGCCAGCAAGCCCGCCAGTAGGCATTAAACAAAAATTAACATGTTCAGTACCAGATTTGTGTCAAAAATTGTCTTTATTTTTCAAAACTTTAAAATGTACAAAATATCGGCCCATATCGGCCGATACCGAAACATTGTGACCAAAATATCGGTATCGGCCCTGAAAAAAACATATCGGTCTATTGGGCCATACACACTATCAGATTATCTGAAGACTTTTGTCTGTAGACTTACCAAAACCATATAATATGAGGTCAAACCTAAACACTTTCAATTTGTATGCAATCCGGCAGGCCCTTGCACTACATAGAAAAGGTAA
This sequence comes from Pelophylax lessonae, assembly GCF_965119305.1. NCBI lineage: Eukaryota > Metazoa > Chordata > Amphibia > Anura > Ranidae > Pelophylax > Pelophylax lessonae. The sequence goes on along the minus strand of NC_138771.1, from coordinate 74,637,809 downwards.
ATCTGAAGGAAAAAGTCTTCAGATAATCTGATAGTGTGTATGGCCCTTATCTCTAATAGACACACACACATACACTGCTCAAAAATTTAAAGGAACACTTTTTCTGGAAGAATGGTGAAACATTCCCACAGACACACTCCTAAACCTTGTGGACGGCCTTCCCAGAAGATTTGAAGCTGTTATAGCTGCAAAGGGTGGGCCAACTAAATATTGAACCCTACGGACTAAGACTGGGATGCCATTAAAGTTCATGTGTGTGTAAAGGCAGGCGTCCCAATACTTTTGACATAGTGTAGTTCTCTATGATGTAAGCTACACAGGTATCAGCAATGTTCCAACTCTGTTTAATGAATTGCTATTACAGCCTACTTGTGAAGTTTACACTATACAGAATGCATGCTCAACCTGGGGCCCTCCAGCTGTTGCGAACTACAAGTCTCATCATGCCTCTGCCTTTAGGAGTCATGCTTGTAACTGTCAGCCTTGCAATGCCTCATGGGACTTGTAGTTCAAGTAGCTGCAAAGGGGGGGCCAACTCAATATTGAACCCTACGGACAAAGACTGGGATGCCATTAAAGTTCATGTGTGTAAAGGCAGGCGTCCCAATACTTTTGACAATATAGTGTATCTCATCTCTTATAAATAGCCCCCATAGATGTCTCAGCAATCACAGGGCGCTCACCTTCCTCCACCACAGCAGCCGTTGCCGCAGCCAGTAGTCCCGCCACTGAGCGCAAGTCTTGGCTGAGCTGAACCAGACCAGAGAGGCCGTCGTCCTCTCCCCCACCCTAGAACATGAAAGTAAAATTTATCAACTTACAGGAACTTAATAACCTCATAAAAATCAATTCTACTCCTGAACTTTATCGCTTTATCGCTGTCAGTAGGATTCTATCTCTTGTTTTTAGGATTTTGCACCAGTTGATTAAATCGGTGGCCTGTGAACCCATGTGACCTCCAATCTCCTTCCCCGGTATTAATCAGAGCGCACACACCTGAGAGTTACTAACAAACTGCATTGTGGGTAAAAGACAAATGAGAAATACATTGTATTCTGCACACTAATTTGGACCCCCCCCCATTACTAGGTACATTACAAGATGGCTGACCTGCAGGTGCAGATCCTTGTTGTCTGAGATTGGATGAAAACATCTCCCCACCTCTGCAATACCAAAAGGCAACTTTCTGTTCAGGAGCTCCAAACAAGGGGGGTAATAATACAAGGCACCTAAAATTGAAAAAATATTTTAAAAAGTCAACATTTTCAGCCCCTCCCACAATGGTGAGATTTTCCCCCAGTAATTCGTGTCTCTGCCCCTCCCACAATGGTGAGATTTCCTGCAGTAGTTTGTGTCTCTGCCCCTCCCACAATGGTGACATTTCCTGCAGTAGTTTGTCTCTGCCCCTCCCACAATGGTGACATTTCCTGCAGTAGTTTGTGTCTCTGCCCCTCCCACAATGGTGACATTTCCTGCAGTAATTTGTGTCTCTGCCCCTCCCACAATGGTGAAATTTCCTGCAGTTTTGTGTCTCTGCCCCTCCCACAATGGTGACATTTCCTGCAGTAGTTTGTGTCTCTGCCCCTCCCACAATGGTGACATTTCCTGCAGTAGTTTGTGTCTCTGCCCCTCCCACAATGGTGACATTTCCTGCAGTAGTTTGTGTCTCTGCCCCTTCCACAATGGTGACATTTCCTGCAGTAGTTTGTGTCTCTGCCCCTCCCACAATGGTGACATTTCCTGCAGTAATTTGTGTCTCTGCCCCTCTCACAATGGTGACATTCCCTGCAGTAGTTTGTGTCTCTGCCCCTCCCACAATGGTGACATTTCCTGCAGTAGTTTGTGTCTCTGCCCCTCCCACAATGGTGACATTTCCTGCAGTAGTTTGTGTCTCTGCCCCTCCCACAATGGTGACATTTCCTGCAGTAGTTTGTGTCTCTGCCCCTCCCACAATGGTGACATTTCCTGCAGTAGTTTGTGTCTCTGCCCCTCCCACAATGGTGACATTTCCTGCAGTAGTTTGTGTCTCTGCCCCTCCCACAATGGTGACATATCCTGCAGTAGTTTGCGTCTAGTGTTGGGCGAACGGTTCAGCCTCAGCAGGAGTTTGAGCTTATTATTGAGCTTATTATTAGCTATAACACCCAAATTTGCAGGGTGTTTGCTGGGTGTTCCCTGTGCTGCACAGCGCATTCTACGCAAGCTCTGCCCAATAAGGGTGCAGTATAAGCTGGTTGTAAAGGAGCGGCCGGGAAGCCGGCTACAGCGTCCTTAACAACCAATGAGCCATCAGCGGTCAAAAAAAAACGGTGTGGGGGCCCCCCAACCCCCCCCCCCCCCCACAATACATACCAGTCCCTTATCAGAGCATGCAGGCAGGGGAGTCAGGTAAAGGGTGGGGGTGGGGTGGGAAAATGATGAGTGTGGGCCCCCACCCCCTCCTGAACCATACCAGACCACATGCCCTCAACAGGCAGGGGTGCTTTGGGGCAGGGGACATGTTGAAGGGGACAAGGATCTCTTCCCCAAAATCTTGGGGTGTGGTTGTGGGGGGTCTGCGGGCATCAGAATCGGGTCTTGCCCACCATATGTGAGTATTGGGTACATTGTACCCCGACCCATTCATCAAAAAAAAATGTCAAAATTAACTAAAACAGTAGACAGGTTATTGACAAATCCTTTATTAAAAACTAAAAAAAAAACGCTGTCCTCCAATGTAGATCGATCGTCAATCACAACGCCGCCACCACCGGACCTGAAAAAAAAATGCCTCCGCCCACCGCAAAGACAAACTGCCCAATGGCTGGCTTGCCGTTTGACAGTTCTTATATTAGGTAAGAGCGAGACCACCTGGCTGCAACACCTGGTGGCACCGCCCCCCTTGTGACATCACCAACCAGTGCATGCTGGGTCGATGACATAACTGGGGGGCGGTGCCACCAGTTGATGTCACCAGGTGGCCCCGTCCTAACCGAAGAACTGTCATATTTGATGATGTCAGCTGATGTCACCTGGTGGCACCGCCCCCCCTTGTGACCTCACCAATACTTGCTGGGTCAATGACATCACAGGGGGGCGGTGCCACCAGGTGATGTCGCCAGGTGGCCCCGCCCTTATCTATATAAGAACTGTCAAACGGCAAGCCAGACATTCGGTGGTTTGCCTTTGCGGTGGATGGAGCGATTTTGTTGTATTTTTTAGGTCAGGTGGTGGCGTCGTTAATGACGATGGATCTACATTGAAGGACAGCGTTGTTTTCTTTTTAATAAAAGAAATTGTAAAAAAAAAAACCTGTCTACTGTTTTTTATTTTGACACTTTTTTGGTGAATGAGTAGGGGTACCCTACTCATTCCCATGGGAGGGGGGAGGGAATAGGACCTGGGGGCCCCCTTGTTAAAAGGGGGCTGCCAGATTTCGATAAGCCCCTTACCCACAGACCCCCACAAACACAGCCCAAGGTTGTGTGTAAGAGGCCCTTGTAGGAGGATGCATGCTTGGATAAGGGTCTGGTAAGTACTGGGGGGACCCCACACCGTTTCCTTCTTTCTTTTTTAAATAGCCGGGTGCCAGCACTTGCAAATCAATTTAAGTGTGATTTAAATATAATTTTTTCGTTGATAAATGTCTGTTTTGCTGCAGCAGGTTCTATACATGGTACAGATGCTCCACTTTACAGGCAGACTAAGGGGACCCCACCCGCCCAGGCACTTTTTCATTTTTATTGTTGCACTTTAAGCATTATTAAAATCACTGCTCCTGTGAAAAAATGTTGCATTGATACTTGTCCCCCAGGGTAGTACCCAGCCCCCATACCCTTTTCATGGCCAATTACTTGCATATAAGCCTTCATAATGGGGACTTTTGATTTCTCATGTTCGGCCCCCATAGCCTTTAATGGGTTTGTGGCAGAATTCCCGAACGGGGGTGTTCAGCCCATCTCTATTTGTGTCATTGTTACCATATAGTCAAACCGCAAGCCAGACATTTGGTGGTTTGCCTTTGCGGTGGATGGAGCGATTTTGTTGTATCTTTTAGGTCAGGTGGTGGCGACGTTAATGACGATGGATCTACATTGAAGGACAGCGTTGTTTTCTTGGGGGTCTTGGCGAGGACCGGCCATCTTTTCCAGCTCCTCCTGGGTTAGACTTTGGTTTTGGAGGCGGTCCAGACGGGCTTTGGGGAGGGTCTTCAGCGGTGGTCTTGGTGAAGGGTTGGATGTTCCTGGTAGGTGACACAAAGTCAATGGGCAGAACCTGTTCCCGGTGCAGCACCATGGCGTCCCACCATTCCTTTACCAAGTTCCTTTTCATTTGGGCTCCCAGGGGCCCCAGGCCGTGACGTCCTCCTAGAACAGAGGCCAGAGTCATCTTCTCCCCCAACAGGAAGAACCTTCGACGGCACAACTGCAGAAGATCATTGCTCTCCCGCCGTCCGGCCGCCAGCCTTCTGCACTGCAGTAATAGAGACGCTGGAAATGTCTTCCTTGTCCGCCCGACCTGGACTAGTCCCACCGCACACCAAGACATGGCGGATCGTGGTCACCTGACACAATATGGCCTCCGCCGGGGGATGGTACATAGCTCTGTGAGAATAGTACAGAAAGATAATGTGAGAATGACATTGTTCATGGCAGCAAATCAGCAGTCAGGAAAAGAAAAACTCTGCCAGGTGAGATCTAAACTTTACTGCAAATCCTTGCCTGCTCCTGTTCTGTAGATACAGAGGTAAGCCATTCTCACAGGCAGAAATCATTAAAAAATAGCACTAATTGGCAGCTCGTGTCGAAATAGGAGGCGCTGTCAGTGCGCTACACCTAAGAACAACGCCGGGGATGCCACATTCCAGGAAACATCCCAATTATACAGACAGATTACAGGAGCAGGGGCTGGAGGAGATGTAAGGGAGGCTGGTCTATAATCGGAGTACTATTGCCATGGCTGGCAATGAGGGATACAATGGGGACAGGTTAAAGAGGTTGTAAACCCGTGCATTTTTTTTTTTTCCACCCTGCAAGAGAAAGCCATAATGAGCTAGTATGCATCGCATATTAGCTCATTATGCAATACTTACCTTAGAACGAGCCCCCGCCTTGCCGCCCACTCACCTCTATGACGGGCGACATGTCCAGTCGTCCGTCTTCCGGGATCGCGGCATCCGGCCATCTGATTGGCCGGAGCCGCGGTGAGGTCACTCCCGCGCACGCGCGCGAGAGCCGACAGTCACGGCACTGGACTCTGAAGGAATGGCACGATCGGCCGTTCCTTCAGAGCGCATGCGCCAGTGACGTCACTGGATGCATGTAAGGTAAATATCTGTTTAGGAGATATTTACTGTTGATACAATGTATTATATATAGGAGGACATGGAGACGGTATAGGGGGTGATATACACACTGATACAATGTATTATATATAGGAGGACATAGAGACGGTATAGGGGGGTGACATACACACTGATACAATGTATTTATATATAGGAGTACATGGACACGGTATAGGAGGTGATATACTGTACACACTGATACAATGTATTATATATAGGAGGACATGGAGACGGTATAGGGGGTGACATACAATGTAGGTATATATATATATATATATATATATATATATATATATATATATATATATATACACAGTATATATGGGGGTGACATACAATGAAGTTATATATATATATATGGGGGTGACATACAATGAAGATATATATATATAAATGGGGGTGACATACAATGAAGTTATATATATATGGAGGTGACATACAATGAAGTTATATATATATATATATATATGGGGGTGACATACAATGAAGTTATATATATATGGGGGTGACATACAATGAAGTTATATATATATATGGGGGTGACATACAATGAAGTTATATATATATATATATATATATATATATGGGGGTGACATACAATGAAGTTATAAATATATGGGGGTGACATACAACACACAGATCGAATTTGTCACCAACCTACAACAATGTACTTCTTCCACGTGCCACCGCCCCGCACAGCACGCTAAAGGGCGCCCGCCTCCTTCCCTGCCCACTAGGGGCGTGTCCTGCGTAAGTGACCGTGCTCGTTTTACGACTCAGCAATAGGGGGCGTGACTTTCGTCTAACACATTGCTACCCGGTGGTAGAGGCGTGCCTTGCGTTTCAAAGCCCAGTCTGGAGGCGTGCCTTGCGGGCCAAAGCTCAGTCTGGGGGCATGCCTTGCGGGCCAAAGATCAGTCTGGGGGCGTGCCTTTCGGGCCAAAGCTATGTCTGGAGGCGTGTCTTTTGTTCCAAAGCTTCGCCTGTCTTTCGTCTCAAGCCTCTGTATGGAGCAAATCCTGCGTATAATGTCTCGTTGTGAGTTGCAGACTTCCGGTAGTGGTGACTCCTGTGTGCTGGGGCTGTAGTTGGGGGATTGGGGTGTCTCTGATGTGCTGTATTAGCCTGGTGAAGGAGGAGAAGCTTTGTCCCATCTCTAACACTGTACACAATGTTCCTATAAAGGGCCAGACCACATCAATGTGGGATTTCAGATAAATTCATAGCTCCCCCCTGTCCCTGATTTGGAACAAGTCCCTCCTTCCTCCTTATTATGGTCTGATCTATATATAGCTGTTTATAAAAAGCACTGGTGGGTTTAACCAATCATTTTTTTGTATAATTCCCCTACAATCACTTCTGGACGGGAAGGATTTACCCCCCTTAATGACCCGGCCATTTTTTGCGATTCGACACTGTGTTAATTTAACCACTTAAGCCCCCCGGAAGATTTTACCCCCTTCCTGACCAGGGCTTATTTTGCGATTCGGCACTGCGTGACTTTAATGGACAATTGCGTGGTCGTGCGACGCTGTACCTAAATGAATTTGGCATCCTTTTTTTCCCACAAACAGAGCTTTCTTTGGTGGTATTTGATCACCTGTGTGATTTTTTGATCATGCGCTATAAACAAAAAAACAGCGACAATTTTGAAAAAATAACAATATTTTTCACATTTTTTATATGAAATTCCCCCCCAAAAAAATGTAAAAATCAAATTTTTTTAACATTTTAGGCCAATTTGTTTTCTGCTACCTATGTTTGTTAAAAAAAAAACGCAAAAAGTGTACTTTGATTGGTTTGCGCAAAAGTTATTGCGTTTACTAACTAAGGGAAAGATTTTTATCATTTTTATTGTTTTTTTTTTTTAAAACAAGTAATGGCGGCGATCTGCGATTTTTTTGTGGGACTGCGACATTGCGGCGGACAGATCAGACCCTTGACTGACATTTTTGACACTTTTGGGGGTACCAGTGACATTACTACAGTAATCAGTGCTATAAAATATGCACTGTTACTGTAAAATGACACTGGCAGGGAAGGGGGTTAACTTTATTGGAGAGGGAGGGGTCAAGTGTGTCCCTAGGGGCGTGTTTCTTACTGTGATTGGATGTGGCTGTGTGTGTAACAGCACAGATCAACGGTCCTACATAGCAGGACCGAGTGATCTGTGCTTTTACACAGGGGAAAGTGACAGGCGACTTTCTCCCTCTCTACCCGACGATCGCGAGTGACTGGCGGACATCGGGTCCACCGGTCAAACGCGCCGGCTTCTTCGGGTACGAGCGGGGACGGGAGCGTGCCTCCGGCGGCGCGCCCTCGCCCCCTATTCGCTCCCAGGCTAGTGACATACCGGTACGTCACTTTGCCTGGGAGGGGCTGACCGCCGCCGTATATAGTCGGGCAGCGGACGGCAAGTGGTTAATGGAAAATTGCGCGGTCGTGCGACGCAGTACCCAAATAAAATTGACGTCCTTTTTTTCCCCACAAATAGAGCTTTCTTTTGGTGGTATTTCATCACCTCTGCGATTTTTATTTATTGCGCTTTAAACAAAAAAAGCGACAATTCTAGAAAAAAAAAAAAAATATATATATATATATATATATATATAGATATTGTAAGGGATTAGCTCGGTGGTAGGCGTGGATGACCCCTTTTGGGGTGCGTTTTCACAGAGAGATAGCCGACAAGTGCTTGCAAACAAACAGTGTGGTTTATTAAATGGTGTTTTCTTCACCAGGCTGTATGCAGCAAAACATCCAAAATAAAATAAAACACAAAATAAATCCTTGCCTCTGTGGGCGGCTACCTTCTCACAGCTGGAACCTACCTAAGAAGTCTTTCCAACCTACTGTTGGGCCGACACTGCTGATCCTACAGCAGACACTCAAATGTCCATTTGTTTGCTTTTCACACAGCACAAACATTGTCCATTGAACATGTCCCTTTGTTTTCTTTCACACAGCACATGTTCATTTATAACAGGATCCTTTACTCTTCACACTCTTCACATGGAACACTTTGTCTTCTCACCTTTGAGACGTCTTCACTCGTGGTTACCCTCCTTAGCTTCACATCGCTGTAGGGGGTCTTCTCCCATGCTCACCAGCTTGTCGGGAGGCACACATCCGACTGTCCCCCTCTCCCAGCCCACACGGCGACAGGCGGCAGCAGTCCTTCTCCCATGCCCACACGGCGTCGGGAGGTACACGTATGTCTGTCCTCCTCTTCCCAGCTCACACAGCGACAGGAGGCAGCACTCAATAGATTTTCTCTGGACAAATTATAGAGTCCTTGATCTCCTCATTCTGAACAGCTGAATGGTTTTCAACTTCCTGCTGGCTCTCTCTGCAGCCAACACCCTATAGTATCAGTGAACTTTCAAAGCAGGTGGGAATGTGTCTCCTCTCAGTGACTACATTCCCAGATTTACCTGACTTCCTGTCACATACCCCCCCCTCTTGTTTCAACCCTAGGGTTGGGACACATATTTCCAGGCACGCATGTGTCAGGCACTGCTGACTCACTGATAAGCCTCCTATTATCCTCAAGCTTCCGGATGAAACTGTTTTGTCATCTTCATTGACAGATTTCTCATAAATGCCACACAGTTTGTCTCTCATCTCATATACACATTCTTCAACTGCATTTTTGGCATCATTTTGCTCCTTCTCGTTTCTGTCATCTTCATTGACAGCTTTCTCATAAATGTCAGACAGCTTGTCCCTCATAACCGTCTGTCCAATCCACCATGGAGGACCGTGATCCATAGGCAACTCAATTGGGCTAGTCTTAATGTCTTCAACATTCTTAAGACGCCTCTCTCTGCAATCCATAAATGTTTTCCACAAAACTTTGATAACCTTTGCTTCACTAAGCTTTGTTCCAAGTAGGGACTCTTGACATCCCTCTGTGACTTGAGTTGCCTCTCCATACATCTGTACACAATCATTGACTTTTTGTTGTAAAAGGGAATGATCTTCCTTCTTGAGCTTTGCTTGCTCTAAGATGCTGTGCAGAGGATTTTCCAATTGAGACAACAGGCTGTCACACATTTCTTCAAAGTGACCCCTGTTCCTTTTCCCAGAGATATCAATATCATTCACCAAACATTTCATATTCATAGGCAGATCGGAAGCATTTGCACTCATCAACTTCTTAAACTTTTCGCCCTCCTGAGCGAGTCGCAGTAAAGGCCTACTATTTGATTTGATATTCAGTTTATATTTCTTGCCAAACTCTTCACAGAAGTAGTCAACCAGAACATCATCAACTTTCCTTACACCAACATAGGGGTTAAAGGCAACAACACAGTTGAACCCAGCGATCTGGGTGGTATCCATTATAGACCTCCTCTCTGCATCAGTGAAGAAGCATGGAACTGCAACACATTCTTTTACAGGTTTCTTCAATGCACTTTCTGCTGAACTATTTGACCGCTCAAGGTCACCTAGTTCTTTTTCTCTATCTGAATTCCACATGGAATGCATCTCAAGATCACGATCAAACTTCTGCCACCCGTCTTTCACCAGTTCCATTTTGGAAACACTCCCTGAAAGGCACTTATTCATTTGCTTCACGTTTTCACCAACAGCCTTAGTTTTCCCCACTAGGTTTTCAGCCTGAACTGAGAAATCATCACATTTCTTACTCAGCTCCTTTGTTTGCTGAAGCTCTAATGATACATTTTCCAATGCTTGAAGTTTTTGAAGGAACGGTTTATTCCAAAGGGGTGATTCAAGCCACATGTCATCACATTTCTGAGGCTCACTCAGGACAGACCCCAAAACACTGATCCTTTTAAAAACTGCATCAGGCACACTATCCCCTCTTTGGGACAGATCCTCTGTTGCCTGGAATTCCTCTTCCAGTTCCTGCAACGGAATCTTCATCTCTTCTACTTGCTGTTCTAAGGCTCGCTTAGACTTTTCTAGCTCCTGAACGCTTTTCACAACATCATCCTTGGAGCTGACCAATTCTTCCATTTCTGTACGCAGCTGTTTGTTAACACTTTCTAGTTCAGCCTTACACTCTAGAGCTTCCTCCAAAGAGCGAGCCAAGAACAGGGCTTTGCTCTCGTTATCACGCACCTCCGTTTCTGCACGTGCGCGTTCTTCTGCATATTTTGCAGACACAGTCTTCTCTTCACCAAGCATCTGATCAAACTTCTTTTTCACATCTTCAACACACTGTAATGAACCAACGCTTTCTTCCATGCGTTTTTTCATATCCGCTATCTGAGCTTGCAATGTTGCGACTTGCTCTGATAGGTTTTTCTTTGCTTCCGCCTCCTCTTTTAATTGTTCCAGGAAGCCATTTTTCTCATCTTCCATTTGTTTGAGCTTTGTGCTAAAACTCAGCCTTTGACACCTCTCTTCCTGTAAGAGTTCCTGCGTGTCTTGCAGCTGCGATTCCAAGATAGAAAAATCTTCCGCAATTTCTCTAGATTTGCTGTCTGCTTGAGAAAGCTGATTTGTAACATTGTCCAACTCAACCTGCAGTCGGTTTGCCTTCTCTGACAGCTTAGCACACAATCGGTCACCTTCTGACACCTTGACTTGCGATTCCAGAAGCTGTGCCTCTACTTTTTCCCTCTTATGTTCACAATCTCCTTTTCCCTGCATAAGAGCCTTCACCTCATTGGCTAGTTTCTGGGAATGAGACTGTAATTCTGCCACACAGGCTTCTTTCTCCTTTAACTGCTGCTGGAAACGTTGGGCTTCACCTTTCCAACTTTCACAGTCTGCACGTAATTCATCTACCACATTGCTCAAAGTGGTGAGCTCATACACAGTACTCAGTAATTTAGCCTCTCTTTCACTTTTCTCGTTGTCGCTGAGAGACAATGTCGCTTTCAGAGCAACATTCTGTTCCTGCGACTCCTGCAGGTCTATTTTTGTAACTTCCAAACACTGAAGACTTTTTTCCAGCTGATTACGCAACTCCAACATTTCACACATACTTTGCTTCTGCAAAGTCTGAATTTCAATTTCCTTTTCCATGAGGATGGTATCTTTCTCCTTTATAGTGTCTTGACATTTTTGCAACTCGATCAAAAGAAGAGCAGTGGATTCTTCCCACTGTAACACATGAGACTTGAGTAGTTCATTCATTTCCTGCAAGTTTCTATGCTCCATTTTAAGCAATTCCAAGGCTTGTTCCTTTTCTTCCATTTTCCGTTGCAAGGCATCCAACTCAGCCCTGCACACATACTCGGTTTCTTCCAAACCGATGGCCTCCATTGGCTGCTGGCGTCTCTGTTTCCAGCCTGCCATGCTCTCTTGATGAGCCTTTTGTTGAGCTGCAAAGCTCCGCTGAAAATCCGCATTTGCCTGCTGTTGAGCTGCATTTGCTTGCTGTTGAGCTGCATTTGATATAATCAGATGTTTCAACATCTCCTCCATTTTGAGTTTACTTTTCATCTGAGCACACTGCGTCTCCATAGCAGTTTCATCAGTGTTGCTAGGGACAACAACCTTCCTCTTTAGTAGACTCTCTTTAGGCATGGATGGGGCTGGTTCAGACGGCAACATCCCCTCCATCCATAGAATCCGGTCTCTCATTTCATCTATCTTTGCATTCTTCAGGCGTTTGGATCGCCCCATCTTCAATAACTCCACAAATAAATTTTTCACAGTCCAGCAAAAAATTTTCAGACCACTGTCTCTTTAACACATGTAGTTTTTCTCTCTCTTGCAAGATCTCTTTTCCTGCACACACAGTTTGTGCAGTCACTTGCACCAGACACAACAAAGTTCATCAAATAATTTTGAGACCGCTGTCTCTTTAAAACACTTTTTTTTTTTTTTTTTCTGTCAGGATCTTCTCTCCTGCACACATAGATTGTGCAATCTCATGCACCAGATAAAGTTCATCAAACATTTGCACTTCCTTGCAGGGATCTCTGCTTATGCCCACTGCATACCTCCACCATATGTAAGGGATTAGCTCGGTGGTAGGCGTGGATGACCCCTTTTGGGGTGCGTTTTCACAGAGAGATAGCCGACAAGTGCTTGCAAACAAACAGTGTGGTTTATTAAATGGTGTTTTCTTCACCAGGCTGTATGCAGCAAAACATCCAAAATAAAATAAAACACAAAATAAATCCTTGCCTCTGTGGGCGGCTACCTTCTCACAGCTGGAACCTACCTAAGAAGTCTTTCCAACCTACTGTTGGGCCGACACTGCTGATCCTACAGCAGACACTCAAATGTCCATTTGTTTGCTTTTCACACAGCACAAACATTGTCCATTGAACATGTCCCTTTGTTTTCTTTCACACAGCACATGTTCATTTATAACAGGATCCTTTACTCTTCACACTCTTCACATGGAACACTTTGTCTTCTCACCTTTGAGACGTCTTCACTCGTGGTTACCCTCCTTAGCTTCACATCGCTGTAGGGGGTCTTCTCCCATGCTCACCAGCTTGTCGGGAGGCACACATCCGACTGTCCCCCTCTCCCAGCCCACACGGCGACAGGCGGCAGCAGTCCTTCTCCCATGCCCACACGGCGTCGGGAGGTACACGTATGTCTGTCCTCCTCTTCCCAGCTCACACAGCGACAGGAGGCAGCACTCAATAGATTTTCTCTGGACAAATTATAGAGTCCTTGATCTCCTCATTCTGAACAGCTGAATGGTTTTCAACTTCCTGCTGGCTCTCTCTGCAGCCAACACCCTATAGTATCAGTGAACTTTCAAAGCAGGTGGGAATGTGTCTCCTCTCAGTGACTACATTCCCAGATTTACCTGACTTCCTGTCACAATATATATATATATATCTATATATATATATATAGATATATATATATTTTCACTTTCTGCTACATAACATTCCCAATAATAAAAAAAAATTTAAAATCTAATTTTTTTCATAATTTTAGGCCAATTTGTATTTTGCTACATATTATTGGTAAAAAAAAACAAAAAACAGAATAAGCGTATTTTGATTGGTTTGTGCAAAAGTTAATCGCGTCTACAAACTACGGGAAAGATTCATGTCATCATTTTTTTTTTTTACTAGTAATGGCGGCGATCTGCGATTTTTTGCGGGACTGCGACATTGCGGCGGACGGGTCGGACCCCTAACTGACATTTTTGACACTTTTGGGGGGGACCAGTGACATTACTACAGTAATCAGTGCTAAAAATATGCACTGTCACTGTAATAATGACACTGGCAGGGAAAGGGTTAACCCAGGGGCGATTAAGGGGTTAACCACTTACAGATATACTGCGGCAGGCTGGCTCGACTGCAAGAACCGACGTTTGAGTACGTCGGTTCGCAGGAGCGTGCTTTCCCCATTAGGAAGCGGGGGTGCCAAATCACAGGACCGGCACCCGCGATCGATCCCCGCTGAGAGAGAAGGACGGTCGGATGTTGTAAACACAGCTGACCGTTCTTCTCTCTGGAATGATCACAGAGCGCCTGTGATCCTTCTATATAGAATCACAGGTCTCTGTGTTGATTCCAGAAGTCCCTCCCCTGTACAGCTAGAAAACACTCCCCTAGGCTCACATTTAACCCTTTGGTCACCCCTAGGTTAGCCCTTCCCTGCCAGTGTCATTAGTACAGAGAGGAGGACCAGAGCGACGTCATGACGTGACTTCCAGTCCAGGCTGTAAGTAAATACATTTTTTTTCCTTTAAAGCGAAAAAATAATTTTTTTGTTATCATTTGCTTTTAACCCCCTTCTTTCCAATCCTATTCTGACACTTCGCTCCTGCATGTAAAAATCTACTTTTTGTGCTAGAAAATTACTAGCAAAAATTATTAGCAGAGACCCTACAGAATAAAATGATGGGTGTTGCAATTTTTGTTGTCACACGGTATTTGCGCAGCGTTTTTTTGGAAAAAAAAACACTTTCAAGAATAAAAAAATAAATAAAACCGCAAAGTTAGCCCAATTATTTGCATACTGTGAAAGATAATGTTACACCGAGTAAAAAGATACCTAACAATTCCCGCTTTAAAATTGCGTCTGCCTGTGAAATGGCGGCAAACCACGGACCTTAAAATTCTCCATAGGCGATGCTTTAAATACCTTTACAGGTTACCAGTTTAGAGTGGCACAGGAGGTCTGGTGATAGAATTATCGCTCTCGCTTTGACGTTCGCGACAATACCTCAGATGTGCGGTGCGATCACCATTTATATATGTGTGCGGGAGTAACGTATCCATTCCAATTTGCATAAGCAGAGTGGGACGGGGGCGCTTTAATTATTTTTTTATAATTTATTATTTATTTTATTTAAAAAAAATATATATACCATTTTTTTGTTTTATTTTTTGGTAATAACTTTATTTGTATCACAAGGGATGAACAGCATCTCTTGTGACAGCATGGGCCGTGACATGTCCTGTATTCTTTATGGAGAGACTTGGGATCTATTAGACCCCAAATCTCTCCTATGGCCCCCCCATGCAGCCAATCAGACTGAGATTGGTCCAATCGGCTGCTTCTCTGGTCACTGATGGACAGGTAAACAAAGGTAAACAACTGTTTCCAGGGTTACATAGAGATGGGGACAACGTCAGTTCCTCTCTCTCTGTACAGGGCAGCCATCGCCGCCGGCCGCATCACTCCCGGCCTCTTCTATGGGACTGGAGAGATGGGGGAGGGGGGTGGAACCTCCTTCAGCAACCCGCAGAAGTGATCGATGATCGAGTAGCTAATTGGCCCCTCAGATCACTTCTGCCTTGTAGAGAATTTGCTGGCTTCAAACAATGATACGGAGATGATGCCTGTAGGTGCCCCCACCATCCCGGTATTACCAATGACACCCGAGGACGTACGGGGCGTACATTTGGGGGAAGTGGTTAAAGGTAAAGAAGAGATTTGGGGTCTTTCAGACCCTACATCTCTCCAAAAAGAGGACCGGTCTTCCTTATCCTTATATGGCCCATGGAGCACCCGTGGGGCGGCCCCCGCGGACCACACCAGGCCGCGCACCATACCCCCCCCCCCCCCCCAGGACCTTAGCAGGATAGGGGACAGGAAACAGGACAGAGGGCAGGCAGGATCTCCCCCGCTCACTCTCCCTGCCTGGATATCAGCAGCAGGCAGCGGCTTCGGCTTCTTCCTCCTGTTTTCTGCGTCTCGTCCCTCCCCCCCAATGCCCAATTCCATGGCTTCTCCTTTTGGCCAATCCGGAAACGGGTCTCAAGTTCCGCTTCCCGATTGGCAAGGAGGAGGAGGATGCGTGTGACAATAGCAAATTTTCATTTGCTATTGTCACACAACTGGGTGGGCTCAGGGCGCAGTGTTCTGCACCCTGAGCCCACCCTTTTTTTTAGCCTATTAGAGCCTCTGGCTCTAATCACATGGCTAAAGAAAAAAAAAAAAAAGCCCCATTGAAGTCCATGCATCCGGCGCCCGCATGTAGATTAGGGGGTCGGAAGCATGGATAGGGGGGCGGCGCCCCTGCGCCCCCACGGCACCAGCCGCCACTGCTTATATTCTATTACCAGGGATGTCTACATGCCTTGTAATAGGAATAAAAGTGACAAAAATGAAAGGGACCGTGTAAAATAAAGAATAAAATAAATCAGGTGTGACTGGGCGGGGCCTTCCTCACTTCACAAACTATGGAATGCTTTGAAGGCAGAAATGAGCAATTAGCACATTGGAAAAATGAAAATACATAAATAAATTTCCAACAGTAAAAGGGTTAAAATGACTGGGGTAAAAGGGTTAGAATGAGTGCTCTCCCCTCCCCCTCTCTGAAAGTAGCAGTTGCTCGTGTCTGCAGACACTACACCCCCGCTGAGCCCCATGTGTAATATTCTGCACCGTTTTTCAGACTCCCCCCACATACAAGTTAAAATAGAACTAAAGACACATTTTTCCCCATTTAGAATACAGTAAGGGAGGGATAGAACCTCTGTCAGGTTTTCTTTGCCGTCTCTGTCCCAGTTGGGGAGATTTCCCTTCACTTCCTGTCCCATAGACAAAAACGGAAGTTAGAGAAATCCTCCCATGTGACATAATCCCAGGGTGTCACCAGAACTAGTGTCCCCATTGGAAGAATTCCCTCTAATTCTGCTTCTGGTGACAACCCAAATATTGGAATTTTCTTTCACTTTTGGTGGTAATGGTAAACATGAAACACAAAGAGGGTGAATATCCCTAAAGGGGGCACACACAGCGATAAAAACCTAACAGGTGTTCTAATCCCTCTCCACTCCATCCAAAACTAAAACTAAAAACATTTTCCTTTATTTATATTTTAACATATGGGCAAGAAATGGAAAAAAAAAAAAAAGAAAGATTTGGCAGTGAAAGGGTTAATAAATGAAAGGGGGGAACATTGGATTTACAGTTAAAGTTTTTTAAAAAATTAAATATATAGTTTAGTAGTGAAAGGGTTAAAACCTGAAAGGGGGGATGGTTTGGCAGTTAAAGGGTTAAAAAGTGAAAAAATAATTGTTTTGTAAGAATGATGAAATAAATGGGAAGATTTGATCTCTGGGAGGATTTATAAGACTCCATTCACCGTCTTATCATAAGAATACAGATCTTTTTTTCAGCCATGGGACTGTAGGGTTAAATGTCAGTGAAAATAACGGTCACTTCCAGAAAAACATGTTATTACAGGAGCCGTATCCCTATTAGATCCGTATACTGAGCCTACAGCCTGAATTCACACAGCTCACAAACAAGGACGAGGCTCCTTTAAGAAAAATCGTCAGTTATTTTTTTTTTTTTGCTGAGTCATCGTGAGATTAAAAAAAGTCACATGACCAGTGGGAGGAGCCATAGCCTATATAAGGAGCCACAGGAGCGGGAAATCACTGAGACAAGTGTTGACGCTGACCAGTGAAGACCTGTCTTTATCTCTGCTAAGATATTTCTTGCGATTTCATTGGATTTGATTTCATTTGATTTCAATTTCATTGCGATTTCATTGTTGTACGTTTAAAGCGTGTTTCATTATTCTTAATAATGAACCAATTTAAATGTAAACAGCTTTTTTCTCTGAAAAACACCAAAGAGAAAACCCCCATAGGAAGAGCAGCTATGGAAGAAGGTATCAGTGACCATCCTGCAGATACCCCAACCAAGAAGCCCCCCAAAATGAAGAGGGCTCGGGCTTTTGTGCGCGGCTGCGCCAGAGCCGTTCTCAGATGTATTGGTCTCGGCCTTAAAGCCAATGGACCTCCCCGAAATACCGACACTGGGATTGGTAAGTGTTGTGGATATTAATAGATACAAAATAACCGACACCCTTTCATTGGATCCTTCCACCCCATTGATGACAGGTCACCCCTCCCCCCATATGTACACATGTATAGGGATTGTGAGGGATATAGGGATCGATAGATAGGATTATAGGGATCAAGAGAAACAAACTGTAAATCTTGGAGCTGTATACAGGGGGCAACGTCTCCCCTCCCCCAACTCTCTCTCCTCACCTGTTAGCTGCCAACCGATTTTTTCTTTCTTTTTAAACTGCCAGTGTGAAGGAGAGCGGCATGGTACCCGGGATCTGCTTATCTCAGTGCAAGGCTTTACAGGATCCTAAAACAAAAAAAAAAGTAAATGTACGATTTCTTACCTGCTAAAAAATTGCCATTTATTATTCTTAGCTAAAAGGTGAAATAATCCTTTATGGTCGGCTCAGATGAAGTGTTAGCTCTCCATTTATTTTCAATGTACACAAAATCAGACACAATGGAAGAGTTTTATTTTATTTTTTAAATAATTGTGCTGAGGTTTATACAGTATCTCACAAAAGTAAGTACACCCCTCACATTTGTGTAAATATTTTATTCTATCTTTTCATGTGACAACACTGAAGAAATGACACTTTGCTACAATGTAAAGTAGTGAGTGTACAGCTTGTATAACAGTGTAAATTTGCTGTCCCTTCAAAATAACTCAACACACAGCCATTAATGTCTAAACAACTGGCAATAAAAGTCAGTACACCCCTAACTGAATATGTCCAAATTGGGCCCAATTCGCCATTTTCCCTCCCCCGGTGTCATGTGACTCGTTAGTGATACAAGGTCTCAGGTGAGAATGGGGAGCAGGTGTGTTAAATTTGGTGTTATCGCTCTCACTCTCTCATACTGGTCACTGGAAGTTCAACATGGCACCTCATGGCAAAGAACTCTCTAAGGATCTGAAAAAAAGAATTGTTGCTCTACATAAAGATGGCCTAGGCCAGGGGTAATGAATTAACATTCAAGGAGGTCCGGCCGCTAAAATTTGCTTTGGGCCGAGGTCCGAATCTCAAGTCTGTGCTATGACTCAGAGAGACGGGCAAAACAAAACGTGTCCATCAGCAATGCTCTTAACATAAAATATGCCCATTCGAGTGCCCTTTAACATAAATTGTGCCCATAAGCATGACCCTTAACATAACATTTTTTTGTTTGTTTAGCAAAAAAATAAAACCCCAGTAGGGATTAAATACCACCAAAAGAAAGCTCTATTTTTATGAAAAGAAATGATAAAAATATCATATGGGTACAGTGTAGCATGACCGCGCAATTGTCATTCAAAAAGTGACAGAGTTGAAAGCTGAAAATTGGCCTGGGCAGGAAGGGGGTTTAGGTGCCCAGTAAGTAAGGGGTTAATGAAAGCTGCATAACATGAAATTAGCATTAAAGCTTATATGAGATCTACTTTAACCACTTGCCACCTGCAATACGTATATATCCGTTGGAATCTGCAAGTGGTTTCCCGGGATTATAGCTGAAAATATCCCCTTTAACCCCAGTACCCAGCTTTCTCATGAAACCGCTCCAAGCGGCTCATGAAACACTCGTCGGTGTTTCCCGGGCTTACCGTTTCCGCCAGTTCACCTGAGAAAGGATCTGGCGTTGCGGCCAGCTGCTCCCATAAACCATCAAAGAGTTAGTACTCTTTCATCCACTCTATGACCTTGGAGGACCAGAGCGACGTCATGACGTGACCTCCAGTCCAGGCTGGAAGTAAACATTATTATTTTTTTGAAAGCATTTGCTTTTAACCCCCTCCTTCCCAAACCTATTCTGACACTTCGCTCCTACATGTAAAAATCTATTTTTTTTTTTTTTTTGCTAGAAAATTACTTAGAACCCCAAAAAATTATATATATTTTTTTTCAGCAGAGACCCTATAGAATAAAATGGTGTGTGTTGCGATTTTTGTATGTCACACGGTATTTGCTCAGCGTTTTTTTTTAAACACAATTTTTTTAGGAAAAAAACACTTTCAAGTATAAAAAAACAATAAACCAGTAAACTTAGCCCAATCTTTTTTTATACTGTGAAAGATAATGTTACGCAGAGTAAAAAGATACCTAACATGTCAGGCTTTAAAATTGCGTCTGCCCGTGGAATGGCAGCAAACTACATTGCTTTAAACTCTCCATAGGCGATGCTTTAAATGCCTTTACTGGTTACCAGTTTAGAGTTGCACAGGAGGTCTGGTGATAGAATTATCGCATCTCTTTGACGTTCAACAATACCCCACATGTGCGGTGCGATCAACGTTTACATATGTGTGCGGGAGTAACGTATCAATTTCCATTTGCACGTAAGCACAGTGGGAAGGGGGGGCTTTATTTATTTTTTTATTATTTATTTTACAAAAAAAACAATTTTTTACCCTTTTCTTTATTTTATATTTTGGTAATAACTTTATTGTATCCCAAGGGATGAACAGCATCTCTTGTGACAGCATGGGCTGTGACAAGTCCTCTTTATGGAGAGATTTGGGGTCTATTAGACCCCAAATCTCTTCTCTGGTCCCCCATGCAGCAGATCAGACTGAGATCGGTCCGATCGGCTGCTTTTCTGGTCACTGATGGACAGGTGAACAAAGGGGTCAAAGCCGGGAAATGATGAATACTCGTCGCTCCCGGTTTGCAGAGTTAAAGAGAGAGGAGAATGATGGCAGTTCCTCTCTCTCTGTACAGGGCAACCATCGCCCCCGGCCGCACCACTCCCGGCCTCCACGATGGGACTGTAGTGGTGGGGACGGGGGCAGGGGAGGGACCGCCTTCCGGAACCCGCAGAAGTGATCCAGTGGCTAATTGGCCCCTCAGATGACTTCTGCTTTGTACAGAATTCGCTGGCTGCAAACAATGATACGGAGATGATGCCTGTAGGTGCCCCCACCATCCCGGTATTACCACTGACACCCAAGGACGTACGGGGCGTACATTTGGGGGAAGTGGTTAAAGGTAAAGAAGAGATTTGGGGTCTTTTTGACCCTACATCCCTCCAAAAAGAGGACCGGTCATCCTTATCCTTATATTCTTTTACAAGGGACGTCTACATTCCTTGTAATAGGAATAAAAGTGACAGAAATGAAAGGGACCGTGTAAAATAAAGAATAAAATAAATAGGAAAAAAAAAAAAACGTTTAATGCCCCGATCCCTCAGTGCTCGCATGCAGAAGAGAACGCATATTCAAGTCGCGCACATATATGTAAACGGTATTCGAACCCCACATGTGAGGAATCGTTGCGAACAATAAAAAACGTGACCCGGAACACGCCATGCGCTACATTGCCATGTTTGTCGCATATAGGGCGGCCCAATGAAACAAATAGACTGCTCTATGCTTGTTGGGTAAAAAAAAGAAAACGCTTGAAAAAATGGGCGTTTCCCATCCAGATGTATGTCAGAGGTGTGAATGGGCGGGGCCTTCAACACTTCACAAACTATGGAATGCTTTGAGGGTAGAAATGAGCAATTAGCACATTGGAAAAAAAAAATGGAAAATGGAAAAAGGTACATAAAAATGTCCAGCAGTGAAAGGGTTAAAATGACCCTCAAAATAACTATTTGAGCTCTCTCCCCTCCCCCTCTCTGAAAGTAGCAGTTGCTCGTGTCTGCAGACACTCCACCCCCGCTGAGCCCCATGTGTAATATGCTGCACCCTCTTTCAGACTCCCCATCAACCCCCCTCCCCACATACAACTTAAATGTTAAAATAGAACTAAATACATTTTTTTCCCCCATTTAGAATAGAGTAAGGGAGGTATAGAACCTCTGTCAGGATTTCTTTGCCATCTGTGTCCCCATTGGGGAGATTTCCCTTCACTTCCTGTCCCAAAGCCAAAAACAAAAGTTAGAAAAATCCCCCAAAGTGACATAATCCCAGGGTGTCACCAGAACTAGTGTCCCCATTGGAAGATTTCCCCTCTAATTCTGCTTCTGGTGACAACCCAAATATTGGAGTTTTCTTTCACTTTTGGTGGTAATGGTAAACTTGAAACACAAAGAGAGTGGATATTCCAAAAGGGGGCGCACACAGCGATAAAAACCTAACAGGTGTTCTAATCCCTCTCCACTCCATCCAAAACTAAAACTAAAAATGTTTTCCTTTATTTATATTTTAACATATGGGCAAGAAATGAGAAAAAAAAAAAAAGGCTTGGCAGTGAAAGGGTTAAAGTGTGTGTGGAGGGGGTTATTTGGCTTGGCAGTGAAAGGGTTAATAAATGAAAGGGGGGGGGGACATTGGTTTTAATGTTAAATTGTTAAAAACAATGAAATATATAATTTGGTAGTGAAAGGGTTTAAAGCTGAAAGGGAAAAAAATGGTTTGGCAGGTAAAGGGTTAAAAAGTGGAAAAATAATTGTTTTGTAAGAATGATGAAATAAATGGGAAGATTTGATCTCTGGGAGGATTTATAAGACTCCATTCACCGTCTTATCATAGGAATACAGATCTTTATTTCAGCCATGGGACTGTAAGGGTTAAATGTCAGTGAAAATAACGGTCACTTCCAGAAAAACATGTTATTACAGGAGCCGTATCCCTATTAGATCCGTATACTGAGCCTACAGCCTGAATTCACACAGCTCACAAACAAGGACGAGGCTCCTTTAAGAAAAATCGTCAGTTATTTTTTTTTGCTGAGTCATCGTGAGATTTAAAAAAAAGTCACATGACCAGTGGGAGGAGCCATAGCCTATATAAGGAGCCGCAGGAGCGGGAAATCACTGAGACAAGTGTTGACGCTGACCAGTGAAGACCTGTCTTTATCTCTGCTGAGATATTTCTTGCGATTTCATTGGATTTGATTTCATTTGAATTCAATTTCATTGCGATTTCATTGTTGTACGTTTAAAGCGTGTTTCATTATTCTTAATAATGAACCAATTTAAATGTAAACAGCTTTTTTCTCTGAAAAACACCAAAGAGAAACCCCCCATAGGAAGAGCAGCTATGGAAGAAGGTATCAGTGACCATCCTGCAGATACCCCAACCAAGAAGCCCCCCAAAATGAAGAGGGCTCGGGCTTTTGTGCGCGGCTGCGCCAGAGCCGTTCTCGGATGTATTGGTCTCGGCCGTAAAGCCAATGGACCTCCCCGAAATACCGACACTGGGATTGGTAAGTGTTGTGGATATTAATAGATACAAAATAACCGACACCCTTTCATTGGATCCTTCCACCCCATTGATGACAGGTCACCCCTCCCCCCATATGTACACATGTATAGGGATTGTGAGGGATATAGGGATCGATAGATAGGATTATAGGGATCAAGAGAAACAAACTGTAAATCTTGGAGCTGTATACAGGGGGCTAAGTCTCCCCTCCCCCCAACTCTCTCTCCTCACCTGTTAGCTGCCAACCGATTTTTTTTTTTTTTTTTAACTGCCAGTGTGAAGGAGAGCGGCATGGTATCCGGGATCTGCTAATCTCAGTGCAATGCTTTACAGGATCCTAAAAGAAAAAAAAGTAAATGTACGATTTCTTACCTGCTAAAAAATTGCCATTTATTATTCTTAGCTAAAAGGTGAAATAATCCTTTATGGTCGGCTCAGATGAAGTGTTAGCTCTCCATTTATTTTCAATGTACACAAAATCAGACACAATGGAAGAGTTTTATTTTATTTTTTAAATAATTGTGCTGAGGTTTATACAGTATCTCACAAAAGTAAGTACAACCCTCACATTTGTGTAAATATTTTATTCTATCTTTTCATGTGACAACACTGAAGAAATGACACTTTGCTACAATGTAAAGTAGTGAGTGTACAGCTTGTATAACAGTGTAAATTTGCTGTCCCCTCAAAATAACTCAACACACATTAATGTCTAAACCACTGGCAACAAAAGTCAGTACACCCCTAAGTGAAAATGTCCAAATTGGGCCCAATTAGCCATTTTCCCTCCCCGGTATCATGTGACTCGTTAGTGATACTCAGGTGTGAATGGGGAGCAGGTGTGTTAAATTTGGTGTTATCGCTCTCACTCACACATACTGGTCACTGGAAGTTCAACATGGCACCTCATGGCAAAGAACTCTCTGAGGATCTGAAAAAAAGAATTGTTGCTCTACATAAAGATGGCCTAGGCCAGGGGTAATGAATTAACATTCAAGGAGGTCCGGCTTCTAAAATTTTCTTTGGGCCAAGATCCGAATCTCAAGTCTGTGCTAGGACTCAGAAAGATGGGGAAAACAAAACGTGTCCATCAGCATGACCCTTAACATAAAATGTGCCCATCACCATGACCCTTAGCATTAATTATGCCCATCAGTGTAACCGTTAGCATAAAATTTGCCCATCAGCGTGACCCTTAACATAAAATAGGGGCACGCTGATGGGCACAATTTATGTTAGGGGGCACTCTGTTGGGCAAAACAAAACGTGTCCATCAGCGTTGCTCTTAACATAAAATGTGCCCATCAGCATGTCCCTTATCATAAAATATGCCCATCAGTCTGCACTTGATAAAATAAGCAACCCCCTTAAAAATGTGACTCACATACCTTTGGGGCAGAAAATGCGAGAGCCAAGAGCCGCAAACAGCAGGGGGGCAGGCGTGCACTTGACATCTAGCCCCAACTCACGGCCTGACTGGGAGTGAGTCGGGAGCGGTAGAAAGAAGGAGTGGGGTGGGGCGCATACACGGGACGTCACTGGTTGCTTGGACACGTGAGGTCCCAGCAAACCAAGGACTGCTTATAGTGGCGGCCTGACAGTCCAGGTGGAAGCATCGTGCAGTCCGTTCTTTGACCGCGGGCTACCATTTACTGACGGCTGGCCTAGGCTATAAGAAGATTGGCCAAGACCCTGAAACTGAGCTGCAGCACAGTGGCCAAGACCATATAGTAGCTTAGCAGGTTCCACTCAGAACAGGCCTCGCTTTGGTCGACCAAAAAAGTTGAATGCACATGCTCAGTGTCATATCCAGAGGTTGTCTTTGGGAAATAGATGTATACGTGCGGCCAGCATTCCTACAAAAGTTGAAGAGGTGGGGGGTCAGGCTGTCAGTGCTCAGACCATACACCACACACTGCATCAAATTGGTCTGCGTGGCTGTCGTCCCAGAAGGAAGCCTCTTCTAAAGATGATGCAGAAGAAAGCCCGCAAACAGTTTGCTGAGGACAATCAGACTAAGGACATGGATTACTGGAACCATGTCCTGTGGCCTGATGAGATGAGACCAAGATAAACTTATTTGGTTCAGATAGTGTCAGGAGTGTGTGGCGCCGGCGGCAACAAGGTGAGGAGTACAAAGACAAGTGTGTCTTGCCTACAGCCAAGCATGGTGGTGATGGTGGGAGTGTCATGGTCTGGGGCTGCATGAGTGCTGCCGACACTGGGGAGCTACAGTTCATTGAGGGAACCATGAATGCCAACATGTACTGTGACATACTGAAGCAGAGTATGATCCCCTCCCTTCAGAGACTGGGCCACAGGGCAATATTCCAACATAACGACCCCAAACACACCTCCAAGACGACCACTGCCTTGCTAAAGAAGCTGAGGGTAATCCGTTGATCTCTGTTTTTACACTAGTAGCCATGTCCCATCACAGTTAGAAACACGCCCATAGGACACACCTAACCCCTCCCTCTCCAATACAGTTAACCCCTTCCCTGCCAGTGTCATTTTTACAGTAACAGTGCATATATATAGCACTGATTACTGCAGTAATGTCACTGGTACCCCCAAAAGTGTCAAAAATGTCAGTCAAGGGTCCGATCTGTCTGCCGCAATGTCGCAGTCCCGCAAAAAAAAAAAATCACAGATCGCCGCCATTACTCGTTAAAAAAAAAAAAAAAACACCAAAAATGACAGAAATCTTTCTCTTAGTTAGTAAACACAATAACTTTTGCGCAAACCAATCAAAATACGCTTATTGTGATTTTTTTTTACCAAACATAGGTAGCAGAAAACAAATTGACCAAAAATTTTGAAAAAATTAGATTTTTACATTTTTTTGGGTGGGAATTTCATATAAAAAAATTTGAAAAATATTGTTATTTTTTCAAAATTTATGCTCTTTTTTTGTTTATAGTGCAAAAAGTAAAAATCGCACAGGTGATCATATACCACCAAAAGAAAGCTCTGTTTGTAAGAAAAAAAGGACATACATTTAGTTTGGGTACGGCGTCGCACGACCGCGCAATTGTCAGTTAAATTCGCACAGCGCCGAATCGCAAAAAGTCGATCAGACGTAAGACAGCAAAATCCTCCGGTGGTAAAGTGGTTAACATAATTTGGCCACACCCACTGTTCACCACGGCCTGCTACGTGAACCGCATTATTCTTCTACTTGGTGTGCCCAAAGGTACCCCAGGTCTCTTACAATCCTAGCACCACCCCTGGCACAATGAACGCCATGCTTACTCTTCACTGTGCCACACTAAGTACACCACTTTTTTTATTTTTTTAACAGAAAAAAAGAAAAAAAAACACTTTTTTTATTTTTAATTAAGCAGCCGAGCCCAACTTATGATTTTGCACACAGGCCCACCGATTTCATAAAACGCCCCTCATATGACAGAATCAGTCCTATGATTGGCTGGTCCCTCCTGCCCTCCCCCTACTGGGGTAAAGATTCTGTCAAAGGAGGGTTAAGCATAATTAATATATAGCAATTGAAGGAACAGCATGAATATCTATAAAACAATGATAAGAATATAGGAAACCATACATTACTATTCCGAATACATTAGTCACTTGTTTTCTCTCCCGGCCAATGCAAACCTATCAGCTGGTGCCAGGCTGGTATATGACCCCCATAGCTAGTAACCCCTCTCCTGTCTGATCTCAGGGCTGAGAAATGACAAGCTTTCTGGGCAAAACTGACAGTTAAAGCATCTGCTTAGCTGGTCTGATGATTCACAAGCCCCTACCACAATGCAAAGCCAAGCAAGTGACACCAATACCTCCTGTTGCAACTTCTTTTGTGACGCACCCACTCATTTAAACATGAAAGCGCATCATCACACCACTAAAAATACTTGTTACCAGCTTCCTGAGTCATTGAAATTTAGTGGATTGGCATAACTGCCAGGCAACCAGAATTTTTATACGAAGGCCAACAGTAGTGATCCCTGTGTCCCTGTCATGTTGTGTTTATTTATAGGTTCCTTGCACTGAATTTTTCTCTGTATAATCTGATGTTTTATGAAGAAAATATATATGAAATGTAGATGAAGGTGCTAAATCTAATTCTTCTTTTCTATTGCAGATGAAGGCAGAATTTTATTTCAGACGGATCCCACGCAGCAGGCCTTCCCCAGTGAGCAACAACGTGACATCCACATTGAGGGCCAACCAAAATGTGATGTACACATTAAGACTCCAGAAGAATGTGACGTTCCTGTTGAGACTTCAGCAGAATGTGGCATTCCCACTGAGACTCAGGCAGAATGTGACATTCCTGTTGTGACATCACCAGAATGTGACGTTCCCCATGAGACTGCAGAAGAAAGAGACGATCATGTTGAAACTTCATCACAATATGAAGTTCACATTGAGACTGCTCTAGAATGTGACATTCACAATGGTACTCCTCCAGAATGTGATGTTCACAATGAGACTAATCAAGAATGTGACTTTCACATTAAGACCTCTCCAGAAATTCATCATCACAATGAGTCTCCTCCAGAATGTGATGTTCCTGCTGAGACTCAGGAAGAATGTGATAGTCCTACTGAGACTCAGGCTGAATGTGACATTCCTGTTGTGACATCACCAGAATGTTACATTCACGTTGAGACTACAGTAGAAAGAGACGTTTATGTTGAAACTTCATCACAATATGACGTTGACATTGAGAGTGCTCCAGAATGTGAAGTTCACAATGGTACTCCTCCAGAATGTGATGTTCACAATGAGACGTCTCCCGAATTTCATCATCACAATGAGTCTCCTCCAGAATGTGATGCTCCCGCTGAGACTCCAACAGACTGTGATGTTCCCTCATATACTTCGGAAGAATGTGATGTTCTCGCTGACACTCCGGAAGAATGTGATGTTCACATTGAAACTCCAAAACAATGTGACATTTACACTGAGACACCTCCAGAATGTGAGGTTCACACTGAGACTTCTCCTGAATATGAGGTTCACGAAAAGAATCCACCAGAATGTCACATTCACATTGAGATTTTACCAGAATGTGACATTCCCTTTGAAACACCACCAGAATGTGATGTTCATGTTAAGACTGTAGCACAATGTGATGTTCATGTTGAGACTACAGCACAATGTGACGTTCATGTTGAGAATGCACCAAAATACCAGGGGAGCCATGGGATCACCTCCTCCAGTGAAGATGGGAGCAAGCTTACAAAAATAGAGAGGCAGATACTGGTGGTAGGGGATTCAGTTATTAAAGGGACAGAGAGAGCAATCTGTCAGAAAGACTGTGATCAACGAACAGTATGTTTTTTCCCGAATGCACGGGTTCGGGACATTGCAGAACAGATGGACAAATTGTTGGATGAGGCTGGGGAGGACCCAGCTGTCATGGTACATATTGGCACCAGCGACAACATCAGAAGAAGATGGAGCATTCTACAAAATGATTTCAGGGCCTTAGGGGCTATATTGAAGAAAAGGACCTCCAAGGTAGTATTTTCAGAAATACTGCCTGTACCTCGAGCCACAACAAAGAGACAGCAGGAGGTTATGGGGCTTAACAGGTGGCTGAAGAACTGGTGCAAGAAGGAGGGTTTTGGCTTCATGGAGAACTGGACTGACTTTTCAATTAATTACCTGCTCTACAGCAGGGACGGATTTCACTTAAATGAGCAGGGTGCAACTCTGTTAGGAAAGAAAATGGCCAAAAAGTTGGAAAAAATGTTGAATTCACCAAAATGTGTTGTTCACGTTGAGAATTCTCCACAATGTAACATTCCCGCCGAGACACTGGCAGAATGTGATGTTCCGGCTAAGACTACAGCAGATTGTGACGTTTCCGCTAAAACTCCAGCAGATTGTGACGTTCCCACTAGGTCTTCGACAGTATGTGAGGATCCCGTTGAGACCCTAGCAGAATGCGATATTCCCAATGAGACTCCAGCTGAATGCAACATTCCCAATGAGACTCCAGCAAAATGTGACATTCCCAATGAGACTCCGGCAGAATGCGACATTCCCAATGAGACTCCGGCAGAATGTGACATTCCCATCGAAACTCTACCACAATGTGATGTTCACATTGCGACTTCACCTGCATGCGACATTCACATTGCGACTCCACCAGAATGTGATGTTCATGTTGAGACTCCACCAAAATGCCAGGGGAACATCGTCTTCAGTGAAATCGGAGCCACGGTTACAAGAAAGGATCGGCAGATACGGGACGAAATCATTAGAAGGATAGAGAGGGCAAACCGTCACAAAGATCGTTATCACCGTGTCACAAAGATCGTTTTCGCCGAACAGTATGATTTTTAACAGGCGCTCATGTTCAGGACATTGTGGATTGCATGGACAGATTGTTGGATGGGGCTGGGGAGGACCCAGCTGTCATGGTACATATTGGTACTAACGACAAAGTTAGAGGAAGATGAACCGCCCTACAAAATGATTTCAGAGACTTAGGGACTATACTGAAGAAAAGGACCTCCAAGGCAGTATTTTCAGAAATTCTGCCCATACCTGGAGCCACACCAGAGAGACAGCAAGAGCTTGGTGCACTTAACAAGTGGCTGAGGAACTGGTGCAGGGAGGAAGGATTTGGGTTTCTGGAAAACTGGGCTGACTTTTCATACCATTACTGGCTCTATACCAGAGATGGGCTGCACTTAAATGAGCAGGGTGCTGCTCTATTGGGAGAGAAGATGACCAAAAAGCTGGAAGAAATTCAAGTTGAGGCTCCACCAAAATACCAGAGGAACCTTGGGAACAACTCCTCCAGTGAAGATGGGGGCAAGGATACAGTAAAGAATAGGCAGATACTTGTGGTAGGGGATTCTATTATTAGAGGAACAGAGAGGGCAATCTGTCACAAAGATCGTTCTCGCCGAACAGTATGTTGTTTACCGGGCTCTCGAGTTCGGGACATTGTAGACTGCATGGACAGATTGTTGGATGGCGCTGGGGAGGACCCAGCTGTCATGGTACATATTGGTACTAAGACAAAGTTAGAGAAAGGTGGAACGCCGTAAAAAGTGATTTCAGGGACTATCTATCTATCTATCTATCTATCTATCTATCTATCTATCTATCTATCTATCTATCTATCTATCTATCTATCTATCTATCTATCTATCTATCTATCTATCCATCCATCCATCCATCCATCCATCCATCTATCTATCTATCTATCTATCTATCTATCTATCTATCTATCTATCTATCTATCTATCTATCTATCTATCTATCTACACAGTGACAGTATATGGTAATAGATAGGTACTTTCAGAGATTTGCTTGTAGTAGGAAAGTGGCTCTGTGTCTGTCTGCCTGAGCCCAGGAGAAAGCATGCGGCTGCAGTATAGAGCAAAGTAACTGTGATAGGTTGTTTCCAGCATGTCAGTGTGCTGGGAGCCATCTGATTGGTTACAGGGAGGAGCTAAGCTCTCTCACTCTAGGATCATATTACCAGACCTGTCTCTATTGAATGAGTGAAGGAGTCATCCAGTTCACTGAAAAGAATCAATTCTAAAGGCAGACTTGGAGAGCAGAAATTTTATTTTATTTTAAAAATAACCACAATAACAATACCGTGTGTATGCGATACTGCGAAATATCGCATTACCGAAAACCGGCATATCTCTACACCCACCACAGTGCTCCAGCAAGCCAGCCACCCACAACAGGGCGACACCAAGCCAGCCACCCACAACAGGGTTCCAGCAAGCCACCCACAACAGGATGACACCAAGCCAGCCACCCACCCACCACAGTGTCCCAGCAAGCAAGCCACCCACAACAGGGTGACAACAAATCAGCCACCCACCACAGTGTTCCAGCAAGCAAGCCACCCACCCCCAACAGGGTGATACCAAGCCAGTCACCCACCACAGTGTTCCAGCAAGCAAGCCAGCCACCCCCAACAGGGTGACACCAAGCCAGCCACCTACCACAGTGTTCCAGCAAGCAAGCCACCGACAACAGGGTGAGAACAAGCCAGCCACCCACCACAGTGTTCCAGCAAGCCAGCCACCCACAACAGGGTGACACCAAGCCAGCCACCCACCACAGTGTTCCAGCAAGCAAACCACCCACAACAGGGTGACAAGCCAGCCACCCACCCACCACAGTGTTCCAGCAAGCCAGCCATCCACAACAGGGTGACACCAAGCCAGCCACCCACCACAGTGTTCCAGCAAGCCAGCCACCTACCACAGTGTTCCAGCAAGCAAGCCACCCACAACAGGGTGACACCAGGCCAGCCACCCACCACAGTGTTCCAGCAAGCAAGCCACCCACAACAGGGTGACACCAAGCCAGCCACCCACCACAGTGTTCCAGCAAGCAAGCCACCCACAACAGGGTGACACCAAGCCAGCCACCCACCACAATGTTCCAGTAAGCAAGCCACCCACCACAGAGTTCCAGCAAGCCAGCAACCCGCCACAGTGTTCCAGAAAGCCAGCCAGCCACCCACCACAGTGTTCCAGCAAGCCAGCCAGCCACCCACCACAGTGGTCCAGCAAGCCAGCCACCCATAACAGGGTGACACCAAGCCAGCCAACCACAACAGCGTTCCAGCAAGCCAGCCAGCCACCCACCACAGTGTTCCAGCAAGCCAGCCACCCGCAACAGGGTGACTCTAAGCCAGCCAACCACCCACCCACCCACCAGTGTTCAAGCAAGCAAGCCACCCACAACAGGGTGACACCAAGCCAACCACCCACCACAGCGTTCCAGCAAGCAAGCCACCCACAACAGGGTGACCCCAAGCCAGCCAACCACCACAGTGTTCCAGCAAGCAAGCCACCCACAACATGGTGACACCAAGCCAGCCACCCACCACAGTGTTCCAATAAGCAAGCCACCCACAACAGGGTTACCCAAAGCCAGCCATCCACCACAGTGCTCCAGCAAGCAAGCCACCCACAACAGGGTGACAACAAGCCAGCCACCCACCACAGTGTTCAAGCAAGCCAGCCATCCACAACAGGGTGACACCAACACAGCCACCCACCACAGTGTTCCAGCAAGTCAGAAACCCACAAAAGGGTGACACCAAGCCAGTCACCCACCACATTGTTCCAGCAAGCCAGCCAGCCACCCACCACAGTGTTGCAGCAAGCCAGCCACCCACGACAGAGTTCCAGCAAGCCAACAACCCACAACAGGGTGACACCAGGCAAGCCACCCACCAAAGTGTTCCAGCAAGCCAGCCAGCCACAACAGGGTGCCAGCAAGTCACCCACACTGCCAGGCATCAGCCACCCACCCACAACAGTGTGACAGCAGCCAGCCACCCACAACAGGGTGACACCAGGCAAGCCACCCACCAAAGTGTTCCAGCAAGCCAGCCAGCCACAACTGGGTGCCAGCAAGTCACCCACACTGCCAGGCATCAGCCACCGACCCACAACAGTGTGACAGCAGCCAGCCACCCCAAAACAGGGTGCCAGCAAGCCACCCACACTGCCAGGTGTCAGCCACCGACCCACAACAGTGTGCCAACAAACCACCCACACTGCTAGGCATCAGCCACCGACTGACAACAAGTTGCCAGCAAGCCACCCCCACTGCTAGGCATCAGCCACCGACCCACAACAGGCTACCAGCAAGCCACCCAAACTGCCAGGCATCAGCCCCTGACCCACAACAGGGTGACAGCAGCCAGCCACCCCACAACAGGGTGCCAGCAAGCCACCCACACTGCCAGGCGTCAATAACAGATATGTTTATGAAAAAAAACAGGTGTCACTGTCTAGATTTAGATGGAAGATCCCAACTGCTGGACAGAGTAATCACAGAGATAATTGTCACTGATAACCAGCCATTTACAATGGTGTCTGACTCAGGATTTAAGTGGCTGATGTCCATACTTGAGCCAAGCTACACACTGAAGAGTGAGAAGTATTATCGAACCAAAATGCTGCAAAAGATTCACCAAAAGGTCGTCGAGAAAGTAAAAGGCTATGCTGCAACCAGAGAATGCTGGCAACTCACTCTCATTCACGACTGACTGCTGGTCAGGACAAAAAGTCAGGCGAGTCATTAACGATTCTTTCATGCCACTTCATTGACAGTGGATGGACATAAAGCCAATTGGTGTTGGATACAAAAGTGATGCACGGATCCCACACTGAGGACAGTAGAGAAATGTTTCTAGGCATGCTTGAAGACTGGGGAATCAACAAAGACTGAGTGATGCTTGTGTTTCTTCAAGACAATGGAGCAAACATGCAGAAAGGAATGAGGCTTGCTGATATGTCAGAATTCAGTGTCATGGCACACAACACCCTCCAACTTTTACATGATGGTCTGTCAAGCCAAAGAGCTTTGGTTGATATATGTTTTGAGAAGCATGAAGAGATTAAAAATGTTGTGCTTGCAAGTCTTTTGAATCCTTGATACAAAAACCATGCTTTCTCTTCTGATGTATTGGCTAAGGCAAAACAATGGCTGACAGAAGATATTCAACAGGAGGTGCAGGAGGTTACTGCCGAGAAGACAAGTCCAGAACAGCATTTTTATAATGTGAAAGAGCAGCATGCTGCAAAAACAGAAAAATGTCCAAAAAGGCCGGTATTTTTCAGTCATGTGTTGGACCAGCTATGAGGGGAGGGGAGGTTGGAGGCCGGTACTTTTTCTTTTTATGTGTGTGTTGGACTGGCTATAAAGGGAGATTGGAGGCCGGTACTTCTTTTTTACAGGTGTGTGTTGGACCGGCTATGAGGGGAGGTTGGAGGCCGGTATTTTTTTAGGCGTGTGTTGGACTGGCTATAGGGGAGGTTGGAGGCCAGTACTTTTTTCCCCAGGTGTGTGTTGGACCGGCTATGAGGGGAGGTTGGAGGCCGTTATATTTTCAGGTGTGTTTGACCGGCTATAAGGGAAGTATGGAGGCTAGTATATTTTCAGGGATGTGTTGGACCGGCTATGAGGAGAGGTTGGAGGCCGGTATTTTTCAGGCGTGTGTTGGACCGGCTATGAGGGGAGGTTGGAGGTCGGTGGTTTTTTTTAGGCGTTTGTTGGACTGGCTATGAGGGGAGGTTGGAGGACAGTATTTTTCCAGGTGTGTGTTGGACCAGCTATAAGGGGAGGTTGGAGGCTGGTATTTTTCTCAGACAGGTTTTGAACAGCCTGTAATGGAAGGTAGTTTCACATATGATTGCAAATATATGTAACCAAAACCTCTGTTTTGAATGAAATTATTGAACTAGTTTAGACTCTGAATGTTTTTTTTACTTTATATATCACAATTTGGAAATGACAGTAGAGTAGAGTTAGGGACTGCACTTTGCAGAGGGGCCTTGACGTGGCAGTGCAGCTTCAGATATATTTGCAAATGTATCCAACATAAATCCAATACAAATTGCTGAAACATTGTAGATTTTTTCTTATTTTGCTGATTGGCTGCCCATGCGCACCTTACTTTAACCAGTTCCTGACCACCCGCCGCCTTTTTACTGCGGCAGGGTGGCTCGGGCAGGAAAAGCGAGGGTCTACGGGGCCTATGGGGCTTCCTCCCGCATGCCCTCAGTCCCCGCGATGGTCTGATTCGGTATAGAACTGATAAGTCATCAGGTCCAGGCCAATGATGATTTTTGGCCTGGACCTGGTGATCGGTTCTGACCAATGACAAACTGACCTGTGTAATGTAAACACAGGCACAGGAAAAGGTCCTCCCTTCCCTCCTGGAGTCTTTTTTGGATTCCAACGTGAGAGAAGAGAGGATTAAACTGAGTACACCAACAGCACATATACACACACCTAGCTAGGCACATTTAACGCCCTGATCACCCCCCAGTTAACCCCTACACCCCCTGTCACATTGAACACTATATACAGTATATAGTGGTTTTGCTGATTTCTGTAATAGTGTGCCTTGTGACTTCATTTAGCGTTAGCAACAGTTAGTTTCTGTCCCAAATAGGTTTAGGGAACCCACCATCCCCCCAATAAAGATTTAACCCCCTGATCACCCCCAGTTAACCCCTTCATTGCCCTGTCACAGTGTCACTTTTATAGTGTACAGTTTTTTTTCTGATCACTATTATTAGTGTCACAGGTGACATTAGTTAGCATTAACACTAGTTAGCGTCAATCTAGGACAGCACAGATCCCCGCCGCATAGTTAGAAATATAATTTAACCCTTTGATTACCAGTAACACACACATACACACACACTAAACACCTCCATTACTAGTATAGTATATGAACGGATCAATATCTTTTATCTGATTAGAACTATACTAGCATCCCCAATAGTTTTAGGGTTCCCAAAATGCAGCATTAGCAGGATCGGCCACGACACCTGCCAGCATCTGCGCTTAGCCCCTCCGCCCAGCCCACTCCACCCAGGCAAGAGCAGTAATCAATAGATTACTGTCACTTCCAAAAACACACAAAATCGCAGCATTAGCAGAGTCAGGCCTGATCTCTGCTAGCACTAGCAGTTCTTTTTTTGTAGCGTTTCAAATAGTCCTGGACAACCAGGTGCTTTTTTACCTGTGAGTCACACTAAATACCTATAAATGTTGTGGCTAAAATGTCCAAACGGAGGTACACTAGTGAAGAGGCCTACAGGATACTGTCCATGTCAGATGAGGGGAAGTCTCACAGGCAGAATCAGGGTCAGTATACGAACCTGTAGAGAGCAGTGGCTCCCTGACAGATAGCTCCGACGACGGAGGGGTCCCTGCTAAGGTCAGGCATACCTGACCCCGTTCTGGAGTTGCTGAGGTGCAGAGATCGCAGGGTGCTAGTATGCAGCAGAGTGTTGGTACTAGTGCCGCTCAAACGTCAGGTGAACTGGCAAGCACTAGCGGCCTAGTACACCCTGGTCGTAGACAAACCAGCACTGCAGTAACACTTGCTGACGTGATGAGTCCCATAAGTGCAGTTAGAGCTGGTGCGGTGGCTAGCACAAGTTGTGGACCGCAGCCACCAAGAATTTGAACACAGGCCCGTAGAGCCCATAGTGTCCTCCCTGATGCGCTGGCATATCTTAATTGGCAGCCCACAGATTCTACAGCGCCCGTACTTTCCCCATTCACTGCCCAACCCGGAATTCAGGTGGTTTATATGCTGGTCAATTCATCACCGCCAATCCAAATTCGTCCCTTGCCAGACCATTCGGCTGGAAACCTATAACGGTTTCCGAGTTTAAAACTTTTCTGGGCCTATCCCTCAACATGGGCATAACTAAAAGGAGTGAACTGTGGTCATATTGGTCCACTAACCCAGTCCTCCATATCCGCGTGTTCTCTGCTGCCATGGCCAGAGGGAAATACGAGCAAATTCTGCGGTTCATGCACTTCAGTGACAATGAACTCTGTCATCCTCGGGGAGACCCTGGATATGACCGGCTCCACAAAATTTGACCCCTCGTAAACCACTTCAATCAGCGGTTTGCAGCCTTGTTTACCCCCCAACAAGTTGTCTGCGTTGATGAGTCCCCTGATTAGGTTTTCTGGCCGCCTTGCTTTCAAGCAGTTTCTCCCCAGCAAGTGTGTCAGATACGGGTTCAAGCTGTATAAGCTTTGTGACAGGCCCTGTCACCCTGTCACGACAGCCCTTTACCATGGGATCTGTTATGTCCAATGACAGCTGATTACACATAAACAGACTTACCAGTTATCATCTCTCCTTTCCTCACATGCCGTGACTGTGTTAGAAAAGGAGACCCGATAAACAGCAATTGTTTACACTGAGAATCAAGGTCAGTGCCCTGATTATCAGTGCAGCCCCATCAGTGCTGCCCATCAGTGCAGTCTCATCAGCGTCCATCAGTGCAGCCTCTTCAGTGCCCATCAGTGCAGCCTCTTCAGCGCCCATCAGTGCAGCCTCATCAGCACACGTCAGAGAAGAAGAAAAATGACTTATGACATGGTATATGGATACAGGATGATATCTAAGAGCAGGGGAGGGCTGGCAGCCTTAGGCCTGGGGTACAAGTCCAGTCAAGTGGCCCATTGAACCACCGAATCAACTTACCATCCATGCCCACCTGGTTTTAAAACGGATATTCATCTTATATAGCAAGACAAATTTGATACAATGTGGTATCATAATTAAATTATAAAAAATAAAACTTTTGATCAATTTAGATCAGTATGTATTCTGCTACATATTTTTGGTAAAAAAACAAAAAATAATAAGTGTATATTGATTGGTTTGTGCAAATTTTATTGTGTCTACAAACTATGGGATACATTTATGGATTATTTTTTTTTTTTTTATTGTTTTTACTAGTAATGGCGGCGATCAGTGCTTTTTAATGGGACTGCGCCATTGTGACGGACAAAGCTGACACTTTGTGACACTTTTTGGGGACCAGTAACACTAATACAGTGATCAGTGCTAAAAAATGCACTGCTACTGTATAAATGACAATGGCAGGAAAGGAGTTAACACTAGGGGTGATCAAGTGGTTAAGTTTTGCTCCTAGGGAATGCTTTCTTACTGTGTGGGGGATGGATGTACTAGAGAAAAAAAAAGATCTGTGTTTCCGCTTACCTGAAACACAGATCGCTATCTTCCTGTGACAGAACAGCTGTCTGCCATGTTTACAAAGGCAGACCGCCATTCTGTCATTCTCCTGCATGATCGCAGGTGACCTGCTGATTGGCTCCCGCTGTGTCGCGCCCCCTAGAACCCATGCACAAAATCACACACCAGTATGTGATTTTGCTCAGCCAGGCCGCCCTGCAACACTATATATGCGGTGGGCGGTCTGGAAGTGGTTAAGCTGGAAGAGTGGGTCCTGTAGTCCTTCACTAGTTGGGGGGGTTACATCCCCAAAAGCAAAGGACTACAAGTCTAAGCATGAACCCTGGCTGAGATCTAATCATGTGACCTCCTCCTTTGCGGCCAGCTTACGCTCCCATGACACAAGGGGGAGCCCTATGGGACCTCAGGGACCCAATACCTTTAACTGGACTGTATACAGCCTGTATATTGATGTCTAGCTGCTCTTGGCTCTATATACCCGGCTCATACCTGTATAATACAGGTATGAGACAGGTATATAGTGCCAGGAACAGCTAGACATCAATATACATGTATACAGTGCCAGGGGGTAGCAGAGTACAGGGAAATATGCTCCACATGTCCATACATGACACTTTTTTTTTTTTTGGCACTCACTGCTCTTCTCCGACTCCTGACCACCTCACCGCAGCAGGTTCACTCTGGAGACTGAAGAGGTGCTACGGATGGTGGATCTGCTGCTGGCTGCTGCACCTGCGGAGTGCGGAGTGTCTTCAATTCTAGATTGCAGCTTTAGTTTACCAGCCAGGCCCTCTCTTCTGCATCGGCCGGCCCCACGTTGGAAGATGGATGGAGGGAGGGAGGGAGGAGCTGGAGGTGGGTGGGGGCCAGTAATCGGCGCAGAGGACAAGGAAGGAAGATCCTCCGCTGACCGCTTTGCATTGGTGGGTCCTCTCTGCTCTCTCCACTCTGCCTCGCTTTCGTCCTCTGCTCTGGAGACCGTGACGTCACTGGTTGCTAGACGCTAAGCGGCTGGAGATCTAGCAACCAGGAGGTCTCCGGGGCAGTCGCCGGCCGCGGCCAATCAGTGAGTGACTCCATTTCAATTTCAAAGCAATGCATACTGAGAGTGAGTGAGTGACCCCTTAATGAAGAGAAACTGAGCGGCCTTTTCTGGGGGGGATCAGATCGGCCCGGGGGAAAATTGCCACCCTGCCCCCCAGCCCAGAGAGGTATATATGGATGAATAGAATAGTACATAAGAGAGGTATATGGATGAATAGGATGGTATATAAGAGAGATATATGGATGTGCAGGATGATATAGAGAGTGTGTGTATATATATATATATATATATATATATACTGTATATACATATACACACACACAGTATCTCACAAAAGTGAGTACACCCCTCACATTTTTGTAAATATTTTATTCTATCTTTTCATGTGACAACACTGAAGAAATGACACTTTGCTACAATGTATAGTGAGTGTACAGCTTGTATAAATTGTGTAGATTTGCTGTCCCCTCAAAATAACCCAACAAAAGTGAGTACACCCCTAAGGCCCCTTTCACACATACGGTCCGATCAGATCCACCTGTCAGTTTTTCAGGCGAACCTGATCGGATACCCCATGCATCCCTATGGGGCAGCGGATGTCAGCGGAGACATGCCTGCTGACATCCAATCCGATCCTGTCCGTCAAATCCGGACAGATCGAAACCCTATTTTCCATCCATCTGGTGGATCGGATGAGAATGGAAAGGCGGTCCGTTCTCCTCCGATTCCCCCATAGAGGACAGCGGGGATCTGACACCTCTGTCACGCACACAGAGTGGAGACGGAGCTGTCATCCGCCTGCTCAGCGGGGATCGGCGGATAGATCCCCGCTGAGAGAAAACTGAATTTTCTCTTACGTCCTCTGACAGTCGCCGCCCCTCATATAGTCTTCACCAATGGGTATTGACCTTTTATCCACAGGAGCAAGCTAGGCATAAGACTTGTTAAAAACACAAACAATTTGCATAGACACACCTGTAGGGTGCTGTCCCACTGGTCCAATACCCCCCCTGCTATCAGCATTCCCAACTCAGTTTGGTAGCAAGCAGAAGATAGTCCAAAAAACCCCACAAAAGAGGGGCGGGGGTGGCGACTGTCAGAGGACTCAGAGAAAGGAATTTTGCGGTAAGATTTTACAAAAACTGAATTTTTGTAAAATCTTACCTGTAAAATTCCTTTCTCTGAGTCCTCCGACAGTCGCCGCCTCCTCTAAGTCCTCACTGATGGGTATTGTCATCTGCTCCGCAGGAGTAGCTAGGCATATAGACTTAGTTAAAAACAAAAGGCATTTGCATGTATACACCCCTGGGGGCTGTCCCATCTGGTCAATACCCCCCTGCAGTGACCACTCCCAACTCAGTTTGGTAGCATAGCAGTAAGTAACAAGAACCGCAGGGGCGGCGACTGTCGGAGGACTCAGAGAAAGGAATTTTACAAGTAAGATTTTACAAAAATTCAGTTTTCTCTTACGTCCTCCGACAGTCGCCGCCTCCTCTATGTCCTCACTGATGGGATGTCCCAAAGCAGTATAGACATGAGGGGTGGGAGACACAACCGTAGAACAAAGCAACGCAGTACCCACATCAGAGAAAGGAATCCTACATGCACTGTAAGAGAACCTTCTGGGCAACAAAACAATGCTCAACAGGAGCAACAGCCCAGGAAAGCAAATACCAACAGCCAGGGACCCATAAAAAAACAAGGGTCCTTCATGGCACTGCCGCACTGAGAACTTTGCGGCCAAAGGAAGCAGCAGCCGATGCTAGAACATCTACCTTGTAGAATTTTGAGAAAGTGTGCACCGACGACCAAGTCGCAGCCTTGCACACCTGAGCCACCGAGGCCCTATGCCAACAAGCCCAGGACGTACTCACAGATCTAGAAGAGTGCGCCTTAACAGGGAAGGGTGGAACCCGTTCCTTCAAAGCATAAGCCTGCTCAATGGTCTGTCTGATCCATTTGGCAATAGTTGCTGCGGACGCAGCCATGCCCTTCCGAGATCCCTCAGGAAGAACAAATAGGGAATCCGTCTCACGAAAGGATTCTGTAGACGACAGGTAAACCCTGATCGCCTGGACAACATCCAAAGAATGCAACGCAATCTCCTTTGGATGCTTAGGCTTTGTGCAAAGCGAAGGCAGGACAATTTCCTCATTAAGGTGGAATACAGTGACCACCTTGGGAAGAAAGGACGGGAGTGTTCTCAACACCACCTTATCCTTGTGGATTATCAAGTAAGGGGAGCGGCAAGACAACGCCGCCAGCTCCGACACTCGGCGAGCCGAAGTGATCGCCACCAAAAAGGCGACCTTCTTTGACAACAGAGGCAAAGAGATTTCCCTGATATTTTCAAAGGGAGCATGCTGTAACACGGACAGAACCAAGTTCAAGTCCCATGGAGGTAAAGGCTCCTTCCTGGGAGGAGCCAAATGTCGCACACCTTGAATGAAGGTGCGAATCAAGGAATTAGACGCCACAGGGCGTTGGAAAAGGATAGCCAGAGCAGACACCTGACCCTTTATCGTGGCCAGCGCCAAGCGCTGATCCACTCCAGACTGGAGGAAAGCCAACACTCTTGACACTGAGTACGAGCGAGGGGAAAACCCCCTGGACTCACACCAGGCGAAACAAGCTTTCCAGGTACGGTAATAGATTTTACCAGAGGAGGATTTCCTAGCCTTGATTAGAGTAGGGATAATCTCAGGGGAGAGACCCTTGTCCCTTAGGACCTGGGTCTCAGCAGCCAGGCCAGGCCGTTAAAGCCAGCGACTGTAAAGCAGGATGGAAGATCGGTCCTTGAGACAGAAGATCTTCCCGCATTGGCAGCCGCCACGGAGGCGCCACTGCCAGGTGAACAACGCCGGCATACCAGGACCGGCGAGGCCAGTCCGGCGCTACCAGAATCACCAGGTGCGGTTCCGAGGCTAGCCTGCGGAGGAACCTGGACAGCAACTGAATCAGAGGAAAGGCATACATCAGACGATACTGATGCCAAGGGGCCACTAACGCATCCGAGGCGTCCGCCAACGGATCGCGCGTTCTTGCCACGAACCTTTCCACCTTTTGATTTAGCCGAGATGCGAACAGATCCACGTCCGGGGATCCCCACCTCGCACACAGCATTTGGAAGACCTCCGGGTGTAAAGACCATTCCCCCTGGTCCAGGGTGTGGCGACTCAGATAGTCGGCCTGCCAATTTTCCACACCCGGAATGTGAACCGCTGAGATTGCCGGGACATGAATCTCGGCCCAAGACAGAATGTCGGTCACCTCCCGGGCCGCCCGAGCACTCCTGGTGCCCCCTTGGTGGTTGATGTAAGCCACCACGGTAGCATTGTCCGTCTGTACCTGGACAGGACGACCCTGAAGACGGTCCGACCACTGGAGGAGGCAGAGCTTCAACGCTCGCAATTCCAGGACGTTTATCGGAAGAGAGGACTCCTCCCCCGACCAAGTGCCCTGGGCAGACAGGGCGCCCAGGACCCCACCCCAGCCTGACAGGCTGGCATCCATGGTGATCACCATCCAAACCAACGGACGGAAAGACTTGCCCTCCGTCACCGACGGGGACTGGAGCCACCACAGAAGAGCCAATCTGGCCTGACGACTCAAGGAGACACACAGATCCAGGGACTGAGCCAGTCTGTCCCACTAGGCCAGGATCTCCACTTGGAGAGCCCGCATGTGAGACTGAGCAAAGGATATCGCCTCGAAGGCCGACACCATCAACCCCAGGCCCCGCATACAGGTCCTGAGGGACGAGGACGGGCTGTCCCTGAGGGACCTGAGCTCGTCCAGCAAGGTCCGGAGCTTGTCCTCCGGCAAGAACACCTTTGCCTGAGCAGAGTCCAGAATCATTCCCATATAGGGAAGAGGACGCACTTTGCCCCCCTTCCTGGGCACCACGAACAAATTGGAACAAAATCCCCGAAACCTGTCCCGATGAGGTACCGGGACAATCACCCCCTGAGCAAGAAGGTCCTACACCGCTTGATGCAGGTCCTGCCGACGCCCAGGAGGCAAGCGA
Source organism: Pelophylax lessonae (assembly GCF_965119305.1). Taxonomy (NCBI): domain Eukaryota; kingdom Metazoa; phylum Chordata; class Amphibia; order Anura; family Ranidae; genus Pelophylax; species Pelophylax lessonae. Next base: position 74,595,565 of record NC_138771.1, on the reverse strand, counting down.
AGCTTCGAGGGAAAGAATCTGCCCGCTGGCCAGGAAAGGAATTTGATCACGTCTCCTGATTGAATGATTTCCTGAACCCACCTACCCAACATCCGGAGCAGCTAAGGTTTGAGGAAACCGCGCAAGCGTCCCCCCACCCCTGAAACGGGGGTGAAGGCTCCCCTTCAGGCAGAGTCGGACTGACCTGCCGAGCCGGCATTGCCCGACTCCTGCTTGCCCTCCCAGGGCTTCTTCTGACTGCCCTGGGCCTTGAAGGGCTTACCCCTGGATTGGTTCCGAAAGGTACGAAAGGACCCCTGATTGGATCCAGGCGCAGAACCCCGCTTGCCACGAAAGGACTTGTTCTTTGGGTTCTGGGGCAGCATAGTGCTCTTGCCCCCCGTGACGCCTTTCACCAGGGTGTCCAACGCCTCGCCAAAAAGGCGAGAGCCAGCATAGGGAAAATCAGCAACCGTCTTCCGCGAGGACTGGTCAGCCGACCAGCTCTTCAGCCATATCAGTCGTCGGTTAAGCACCGAGACACTAGAGAGGCGTGCTACTAAAGGGGCCTCATTCAAGGCCGCATCACACAGATACATGATTCCTTGATGGATTTGATCCACCATTTCCAGCCGGGCAGGCGGAACATCATCAGACATGAGGTTGCTCCTAAGCACCTTAGTCCAATCAGCGACCGCCTGCGCCACCAACACGGACGCGAAAATGGGTTTGAGCAGAGAGCCCGCCACCGTATAGGAATGGCGGGCCAAAGACTCCAAACGCCGGTCCTTTGGATCCCGGAAAACCGGGGAATCCTCCATAGGAACCAAGGTAGCCTTGTTCAACACTGCAACCGTGTGATCCACCTGTGGAGGCACACACCAGCGCGATTCCGTAGCCGGTGCAAAGGGATAAAGCAATTTGAACCGACTAGGCACCACGAACGGACGTTTTAACGTGCGCCACAGTTCATTAACAGTGTAATGAAACTCAGCGGGACAGGAAAAACCTGCGCCGACTTGCGGGTCCTGTGCGTCCCAAAGGAGGACACAACGCCCGGAGGACTGGGCTCATCCTCCAAATGTAAAGTTTCCTTCACAGAAATAATTAATTCATCCATGGTCGCCCGCTCTTCAGGCGACCCCGGAGAGGAGGTATCAACCCCCTCCATCTCCGCCTCCCCCTCAGGCCCCTGCAGGTCCAAGGACGAGCGGGACCCTGAAAAGGGCACGCTCGCATCAGCAGCAGCCATATCACCATCTGAATCAGAGGAGAGGGACAATCTGGGTCTCTTACGAGCAGCACGTTCAGCCATCAGCATTTCCATATTGGACACCAAAGTCACCACTACAGCGGCCAAATCAGGTCTCAGAGGGGCCACAGGAGAACTGGGGGCCCCCACCAAGGCTGGTGGAAATTTGCTATCCTGAGAATAAATGTTCAAGTGAGAAAAAAAGGACAGTGCAAGAATTAGGTGCTGTCCCCTTAAGAGCGCTGCGAGTGCGCAGCCCACCGCTCCAGCTATACAGACCAAATGACCCCTAAACAGGAAAGGAGACAAAACTGAGCCAGAAGCGACAGTACAGAGATATATTGAGAGCAATAACCTGCAGAGCCCCGCAGAGTGTTGCCACCGCTGTCCTGCTTCAGAGGAAAGAGGAAGTGCTGCAAAAGTAGGCTGAACTAATCTGCTGCATGACCCAGGGAAAATGGCTGCCCCATAGAAACGTATGGGAGACTCCACCAAAATGGCCGCCGACATGCGGCCAAACTGAGCGCTCGGTCACCGCAAAAATGGCGACGAATGGCGCCAACTCAGCATGTTGTATAGCCCACAGAGAAGCTCACATGCCTGCCCAGTGTAATAAAAAATGGCGGACCGCGCGGTTTCACCCCGCCGCGGTCCATACACAGTCTGCACCTCCAAACACCGAATTGACCCAGGGAAGGGGACCCCCAAACACACACAGCGCCGCAGCGCATGTACAAGCGATCCCCGCAGAGATCGCAGCAGGGAGTCACACAAGGTACAGACATGGGGAACACAGAGCAACCAGGACTGCCACCCCACACAGAAGTACTTACCTGTACCCGATGGCGTGGGGAGCCTCACAGAACGGAAAGCCGCTGTCCTCATCTGACAGGGAATGCCGTTTGCCAGGGACATTGCACTGCTGATACGCATATGCGTCCAGTGAGGTAGCCACCTCACAGCTGCATTCCTGCTGCGAACAGGGATGGGTCGTTCATAGTGCCAGGGCGAACCATAGCTGAACGCTCGATGGCGGGCTGGGGGGCGGCCAGTCCGAATCCCAGCACCACATGTCCATCTTCGTCCGAAGAGTCGACTAAAAACTAAAGCTGACAAAATAAACAGCTAGTTAAGAAAGAAAAACTGACATTTTTCAAGAAAATGAAATAAAAAATAAGATAGGCTGAGACCGAAGCCCCAGCACAGGGAAAGCCTAACTACTCCTGATGCTAGGCAAATTAAAACTGAGTTGGGAGTGGTCACTGCAGGGGGGTATTGACCAGATGGGACAGCCCCCAGGGGTGTATACATGCAAATGCCTTTTGTTTTTAACTAAGTCTATATGCCTAGCTACTCCTGCGGAGGAGATGACAATACCCATCAGTGAGGACTTAGAGGAGGCGGCGACTGTTGGAGGACATAAGAGAAACTTCCGTTTTCTCTTGCGTCCTCTGACAGTCGCCGCCCCTCATATAGTCTTCACCAATGGGATGTCCCAAAGCAGTGTAGACATGAGGGGTGGGAAGCGCAACCGTCACAAAGGCAACACAGCACCCAGGTCGGAGAAAGGAACCTTATCTGAACCAGAAAGGTAAACTCTGGGTAACAAGAAAGCTCAATAGGAGCAACAAACCCAGGAAAGCAAATCAACAAAGGGGAAAATAACCCCAACAGACAGGGACAGGTAAACGCCATGTCCCCCTCAAGGCACGGCCGCGCACAGGACTTTGCGGCCAAAGGAGGCATCTGCCGATGCCAAAACGTCAAGTTTGTAAAATTTTGAAAAGGTGTGCATGGACGACCAAGTCGCTGCCTTGCACACCTGGGCCACTGAAGCTTGATGCCGGAAGGCCCAGGACGCACTCACCGCTTTGGTAGAGTGCGCCATGGCAGGGAAGGGCGGTACCCGTTCCCTAATCGAGTAGGCCTGCACAATTGTCTGTCTAATCCATCTTGAAATGGTTGCCGCAGACGCAGCCGTACCCTTCCGAGGGAAGGACAAAAAGAGAATCCGACCTACGGAAGGATTCAGTAGACGACAGGTACACCCTGATCGCCCGGACTACATCCAAGGAATGCAAAGCAAACTCCTTAAGATGCTTAGGATTCGCACACAGCGAAGGCAAGACAATATCCTCGTTAAGCTGAAAATCGGATACCACCTTAGGAAGAAAAGATTGGTGAGGTCGCAAGACCACCTTATCCTTATGAACAACCAGGTAAGGAGAGCGGCAAGACAGGGCCGCCAACTCCGACACTCTGCGGGCAGATGTGATCGCCACCAGAAAGGCAACCTTTCGTGACAGCACAGGCAGAGAAATCTCCCTGATGTTCTCAAAGGGAGGATCCTTGAGGTCGATTGAAGCTAGGAAATCTCCCGGGTTCAGAGAGGCTACCACTGAATGGAGGGATTCCATACGGAACTTCTGAACCCTCACAAAGCAGTTCAGAGCCTTCAAGTCCAGAAGCGGACGTACCTTGCCCTCCTTTCTGGGCACAGTGAACAGATTTGAGTAAAACCCCCGAAATCTGTCCCGATGTGGCACCGGTACGATCACCCCCTGGGCGAGGAGATCCTGAACAGCCCGTTGAAGATCTTGCAAATGATCTGGGGTCAAACGAAGATTTGAGGGAAAGAACCTGTCCGCTGGACGCGAAAGGAATTCGAACTTATAACCTGATCCAATGATTTTCTGAACCCACCTGTCCGGAATCCGGAGCTGCCAAGGTTCGAGAAAACCGCGCATACAATTTCATAATGTGTATGAAAAATACAAGGGCTACAAGACTGTGGAATTCTCTACCACAAATGGTGGTTACTGCGGGGAGTATGGCTACTTTTAAAAGACTCTTGGACATACATCTGAAGGATAAAAACATCCAGTGGTATGGGAAATAAATACGTCCACACACACCTACACGCGTTGAACCAAATGGACTATTGTCTTTATTCAACCTTAGCTACTATGTTACTATGTTATATCTCGGTATGCTGACGCCTTAAGAGTTCCCTTCACTAGAACTAAGGGACCAAGCCCAACCCCTGAGAAAAAAAAAAAACAGCATAATCCCCCCTCCACCAAATGATTTGGAGCAGTGCATACAGCAAGGTCCATAAAGACATGGATGAGTGCGTTTTGGGTGAAGGAACTTGACTGGCCTGCACAGAGTCTGGAATAAATTAGAGCGGAGAATGCGAGCCAGGCCTTCTCATCCAACATCAGTGCCTGACCTCACAAATGCCCTTCTTGAAGAATGGTCAAAAATTCCCATAGACACACTCCTAAACCTTGTGGACAGCCTTTCCAGAAGAGATGAAGCTGTTATAGCTGCAAAGGGTGGGCCAACTCAATATTGAACCCTACGGGCTAAGACTGGGATGCCATTAAAGTTCATGTGTGTGTAAAGGCAGGCGTCCCAATACTTTTGGTAATATAGAGTGTATACTGTATATTTATGGTAGGATTGGCATCTTTGCCCCCTTGTTCTGCACTGTAAATTTACTATTTATTATTACCAAAATCTTCACTATGTAAGTATGTAAGTCATCTCTATTAAACCACACCCCCTTTAAGCTACGCCCACTTTTCGCAGGCACTTTTTCTCTCCATACCTAGGGCCCACTTTTGATCCTGCACATGGGCCCACTGATTTCATGATACGCCCCTGAGCGTCCCCCACTCCCGCCCCCTTCTGTAGCTCCTGGGCTCTCCCATCCCCCAGGGAGACACAAGCTACCAGCCGACACGTCCGCCGGCTGGCCGGAGACTCATACAAAACCGCAATCAGCTTTGATTGGGTCTCCGCTATATTAACCCGGAAGCGATGATATGACATGACTTCCGGTTTACCTGACTGGCATTGGCACCAGTGCAAAGTAGGGATTTGGGGACATATTGACCCCCGATCCCCCCATAAAGAGTACCCGTCACATGTCTATCGCTATCACAAGGATGTTTACATTCCTTCTCACAGCAATAAAGTGACAAAAAAAATGTTAAAGAACAGTTAAAAAAAAAAAAAAAAGAATTCATAATTTAAAAAAATTTAATGAATTAAAAAAAAAAAATGATTTATTAATTAAAAAAAAAAAAAATTCAATGTGCCCTATCCCCATGTTAGCGTGCAAACAGCAATCGTCCCACACATGAAGTATCACCGCGAACGTCATATCATGGGCACTATTTCTAGCACTAGACCTCCTCTGTAGATAGAAAGTGGTAACCTGTAAAGGATTTTAAAGCGTCACCTGTGGACAGTAACATTTACGTTGTTTGTAGCCATTGCACGGGTATGCCGACACCTTAAGGCTGCATTCACACTTGAGCGTAGCGTTTTTTACCGCGTTTTTACCGCGATTTTACCGCAATTTTTTCAGGCGTTTTTCATTGACATCTATCAAAAACGCTGGTAATCAGCCCAAAAAGAAGCTCATGTACTTTTTTCAGCTACAGGCGTTTTGCAAAACGCTCAGATGTGAACAGGGGCCATTTAAATTAATGGGGTTTTACTTGTTTGGCCTTTTTTGGAACGTTTTTTTTGAGCGTTTTTGGAGCTGAAAAACACTCAAAAAAGCCCAGGTGTGAATGGAGCCTTAGAGTTCCCTTCACTACTGGAACTAAGGGGCCCAACCCCTGAAAAACACCCCCACACCATAATCCAAATGATTTGGGCCAGTGCACAAAACAAGGTCCATAAAGACATGGATGAGCGAGTTTGAGGTGGAGGAACTTGACCGGCCTGCACATCCATCCCGATAGAACATCTTTGGGATGAATTAGAGTGGAGACCGTGAGCCTGACCTTCTCTCCAACATCAGTGCCTGACCTCACAAATGCGCTTCTGGAAGAATGGTCAAACATTCCCATAGACACACTCCTAAACCTTGTGGGCAGCCTTCCCAGAAGAGTTGAAGCTGTTATAGCTGCAAAGATAGTGTATGAATGAATGAATAAACATTCCGTATTCTTATATCCGTTCTTTAGGTGCAAAAATATAAGTTTTGGTTCTGCAGTAAATATAAAGAGCTGATAACTTTCTGGTCTGATTGCCTCTGGACTGTTTTCAGTCAGCATTGTTCCCAGTTCTCTATGTGCACTGCAGAACATCACCTCAATATGGTATAGACAGGGGGGGAGTATTCTGTAGTCCTAACACACTTCCCGTCCTAGGGTGACAACACAGCTTCTCCATAGATTCAGTACAGTGAGTGTTGTCACCCTAGGACAGGAAGTGAGTTACTGCCAGAAACACAAGGTGAAAACAAAGGAAAAAGAAAATGAATGCAGCCACCATATCTAAGGACTGCTCAGCTGTAGTGTATTACATTTTTGTGTTTGAGTTTAGATGTTCTTTAGTGATATTCTAATGCACATGATGGTGGGAAAGACAGGAATGAGATCAGTGGATGAGGAATGACACAATGGTAAAGTATGTGGCTCTCACCCAATCAAGGTTTATCCTGAAGTTGTGGCATATTGGTGAAGATTTGTCCCTGGATTCCATGCTGAATACATTCCCCATTATTCCCCGCCGTTTGCTTTCTATGCTGTTTTCAGGGTCAACAGCTTTTTGAAGAATCAGAACTACTATGTAATACTTCAGGACTTTTCAGGTTCTAAAAATCAGACAAATCTTTATAAAAATAGAAAAGAGATCTTTCATTTGTAAAGAATAAAATCTTGATAGAAATCTCCTGGAAGAGTAATAATGGGGAGTGTTCGGATCCATTCAGGTCTCATCACTACATCTCTATAGAAGTGTGTCTGATGTTTCCATTGTATCAATACAATTTCCACATTTCCACATTCCAGAAATGGAGGCTGATCAGAACTAAAGACTGTAACCTCCAGTCCTCCGGGTGTGCAGACCCCCCACTTGGAGGAGGAATGGACCACCCTATGAAAGGGTCAGATATTCTCATATCCTTATCACAGATTTGTCCGGTCGCCGTCTCTGCAAAGCTTGCTGGTGTCTGTGTTCAGCCAATGATGTGAAAGGGAGAAAATGGCTGACTACAGATGACAGGGCTAGGCTGGGCTGCCATTAGAAATGATGGGGCACTGGAGAGCTGACCAGACACTCCCCACCTATCCACAGGCAGCCTCTGTTGGCGCCCCCTGCTGACCATATGGGAAGTACTGCCTGTACCCAGGGATCAAGTCCTGGGAAAAAAAGTGTGGGAACTAACCCAAGAAAGTACCTAAAATGGCCATTTTTTGTGCTAAACAGTGCAAATATCATTATTTAAACTATAAACATGTAGATAGCGCTATTAGCAATGTGTTTAAGTTAAAAAAAAGTAAAAAAACATATTTCTCCATTTACATGAAGGTCAGGTTAAAATAACCCAGTCAGCACAGAGTTCCTCCTTACGTCAGAGTGTGCAGAAATCCCCCTTACAGTACAAGGGAAGGGGAATGCTGCAGATTATGATCTACAGGGGAACTCTGATATAAGGGGGGCTCTGGTGACCAGAGACCCCCTTATATCAGAGTCCACTGTGTTCCCCTTTCCATCAGAGTTCCCCTTCACATCAGCGTCCACAGAGTTCCCTCTTGCACTGTAAGGGGGAATCTTGCAGACTGATGTAAAGGGGAATGCCGGGAACTCTGATGGGGGGGGGGGACTCTGGTGACCAGAGACCACCTTCCACAGAGTGAATGCACAAAGGTGAGGGGTCCTGATATAAGAGGGAACCTTTATATAAGTGTCCCCTTACATTATTGTATTCACTCCCCTTTACATCAGTGAACCCCCCCCCTCCCCCCCAGACTGGCCTGGCAGCACGGTCACTGACCTCCTCTCAGGTGCACCGTGCAGGGCTCAGTCAGTCAGCTCCAGTGGCTCTGGTTTTATCCTATAGTCTCTTCTCCACAGTCCACACATGTCTGACTTCTCCCGTGACCACCATCCTGACGGCGCTCCCACTCTTGAGTCCTCTCCAGACTCCCCCTCCGAGACTGCAGACATGATAAAAGACAAGAGATGGTCAGAGATTGCATACATGATAAAAGAGATGGTTAGAGGCTGCAGACATGGTACAGGAGAGGTGGTTAGAGGCTGTGGACATGATGCAGGAGGTGGTTAGAGGCTACGGACATGATACAGGAGGTGGTCAGAAGCTACAGACATAGTACAGGAGATGGTCAGAAGCTGCGGACATGGTACAAGAGATGGTCAGAAGCTGAAGACATGATACAAGAGATGGTCAGAGGCTGCAGATATGGTACAGGAGATGGTCAGAAGCTGCAGATATGGTACAGGAGATGGTCAGAAGCTGCAGAAATGGTACAGGAGCTGGCTAGAAGATGCGGACATGGTACAAGAGATGGTTAGAGGCTGTGGACAGCCATATTTTTTATGGGCGCCGCTGCCGGTAACAGACATTTAAGGGCAGCCTGTAAATTACCGGGTGGTTGGCAACACTGCCCCACACAATAGTGTCCTCCTCTGCCTCCTTCCTTCACCCTCCCCTACAGTAATGTCCTCCTCTGCCCCCTCAAGTAGTGTCCTTCTCTGCCCACTTCATATCATGACCCCCCACTGCCGTGTCCTGCTGTGCCCCTTTCACCTCTCCACATCAGTGTCATCCTCTGCCCCCTTCACCCCCTCCCCGCACAGTAATGTCCTCCCCTGCACCCTCCATAGAGCGCTAGGAGGAAGTAATGTCACTTTAGAGCAGCGGTCCGCAAACCTTTTTGACATGGGGGACTGATTTTGTAGAAGACAAAAGGACTGGAGGGGGGGGGTGTAGTTTCAAGGTTGATGGGGAATTCGGTGGCTGTGATTTCTCGGGCAAATGGCTGGTATTAGCACTTAAATCATCCCGACACCATCCTTGATATGGTGTCGGGATGATTGAAGCACATTATTTCTATTATTACATTGTAATATATAATAAAATAGTTAAACTCGCCATAATGCAGAAGCGCGTCACTTGCCCCTGTTGTCTGCCATCAGATGCAGCGTGTCACTTGCCGCTGTCGCCTTCTGCCAGATGCAGCGTGTCACTTGCCACCATTGCCTGTCCCCAGATGTAGCGTGTCACTTGCCGCTGTCGCCTTCTGCCAGATGCAGCTTGTCACTTGCCACTGTCGCCTTCTGCTAGATGCAGTGTGTCAATTGCCACTGTCGCCTTCTGCCAGATGCAGCGTGTCACTTGCCACCATTGCCTGTCCCCAGATGTAGCGTGTCACTTGCCATCGTCACCTTCTGCCAGATGCAGCGTGTCACTTGCCACTGTCGCCTTCTGCCAGATGCAGCGTGTCACTTGCCACTGTCGCCTTCTGCCAGATGCAGCGTGTCACTTGCCACGGTCGCCTTCTGCCTGATGCAGCATGTCACTTGCCACCATTGCCTGTCCCCAGATGCAGCGTGTCATTTGCCACTGGCGCCTTCTTCCAGATGCAGCGTGTCACTTGCTACCGTCGCCTGCCATCAGATGCAGCGTGTCACTTGTCACTGTCGCTTTCTGCCAGATGCAGCGTGTCACTTGCCACCATTGCCTGTCCCCAGATGCAGCGTTGTCAGGTTATCTCTATATGAAATTATAAGTGATGAAATATATCTGCAACACTTACATTGACCTCGGCCTGACACATCAACCTCTGTGCAGGAAAGCTGGGCCACACACACACAATAGTGTTGACCAACCCTTAACAGTGTAAATTAAGACAGGCTTGTGTAACTAGTCAGAGACAATTGACCATGCAAAAACGTCCCCATTTTCAAAGTTTTATACAAAGAAATGTGATAAGAGCCTGGAACTCAAAGTTTGAAGAAGAACTTCATCAACAAAAGGAAACAATGCAGTAGACTGTCCTCATTGTTCTAGGGTGAAATTATCTCTTCCTGAGACAACCAGTATTGACTCAGCTAAACACATAAGCCTCGTCAAAATGGTGACTAAAATGTGTATATATATATATATATATATATATATATATATATATATATATGTAGGTATATATATGTGTATGTGTATACAGTAAACCCCCCTCCATTGCGGGGGTTACGTTCCGGACCCAGCCGCGAAAAGTGAAATTCCGCGAAATAGAAAAACCCTATTAAAATGCATTGTAGGCATGATTTTTTTACTGTCACTGTACGTGTAGAAGCATTTTAAGGTCTTTAAACACACTTTTAAAACAATAGAAACTCATTTAAACACATAAAAGATACTTAGAGACAGAGCAAGAGCTATGAAAAACACAAAAATCTTTCATTTTTAATGATTTATATAGTAAAATAACATTACAAAAAAAACCGCGAATTACCGGGACCGCAAAAACTGAACCGCGATGTAGCGGGGGATTACTGTATATGTACATGTGCGTATATGAATATATCTATGTGTGTGTATGTGTATGTATCCAGTTATCACCATATATTGAATTTTGGTGTTGTTATATATAAAGGATAATGCATCACAAGAATAACTCATCAACAGAGATGGCTCACCAAATCATAAATAATGTCCAATGACGCTATAAACTACAAATAGCATGATATATCCCTATGAATTTCTTGTAATTAAAAAACCTTGCAGTTGATTTTATGAATTTAAATTGTTTGTCTAGAGTTAAGGCTAATTTAGCAGATTATTGAATTTAAGTGTATTGGGTATAATAGGGTGTTGCTCTTTAAGATAAGTTTCTTTCTTTCCTACGGCCGCGGAAAGTGAGAAACTGCCTTAAGAGTGGTCAGGCATTTTGTTTTTAATATTTTAATTCACAGTTAATTTTACTTTCTATCGGGTCATATCTAATTCTTTGGTTTCAAAAATTGATTTCTAATTACATTGTATCCGTGCAACATATTTTTGATATTGTGTAAATATATAATTATACTCATATTTTAATAAATTAGATTTATTAATTTAATTGGGAGATATTTATATATTGGTAAGAAATCACCATAAGCTCCAAGAACTCAGGAAAATTGCTATGGTATACTATTGAGTGTCTGAAAAAATTGATTGGGTTTTTCTTAGTTATTAAATTATTTGCCGTAATCGGCTGGAGGCACTGCGTCATAATTCTATTGATAATTCAGACACCGCCTTTTAGTGATAAATTAAAATAATCAGATTTTATACCACACTGCACAACAGCGTGTCACTTGCCACCATTGCCTGTCCCCAGATGCAGCATGTCACTTGCCACTGTCGCCTTCTGCCAGATGCAGTGTGTCACTTGCCACTGTCAACTTCTGCCAGATGCAGCGTGTCACTTGCCAGCCGCAGCTGGCCACCAGATGCAATGTGTCACTTGCCACCCAAAGCCTGCCACCAGATGCAGTGTGCCACTGGCCACCCTCAGCCTGCCACCAGATGCAGCATGTCACTTGCTACTATTGCCTGTCCCCAGATGCAGCGTGTCACTTGCCATCATCACCTTCTGCCAGATGCAGCGTGTCACTTGCCACCCGCAGCTTGCCACCAGATGCAGCATGTCACTTGCCACCGGCAGTATTCTACTTGCCACCCTCTCTGTCCTTTCTCTTCAGCTGGTCATGCTGGGGACTGCAGTTTCCCCCAGTCCTCGGGACAACATGTCCCACCATCCTCTCTGCTTCTTTTTTTTTCCTCTTTCCAATAGGAGAGGAAAGATATATAGTGAGTGGCTGTTCTAGCAAGCGCCGCTCCCAAGAACACAGCAGCAGGAGGAGGAGGAGGAGGGGTGGGGGGAGAAGAGCCTCTTCTCCTCCTCCTCCTCGTGCTGCTGTGTTCTCAGGAGCAGCACTTGCCAGAACAGTGTAAGACACAGCTGCCCCGATTCTCTGCATTCCCTTCCCCACTGCTGACAGGAGGGAGAATGGGCAGGAAACAGAGCCCTCTTCTCCTTTTTGAAAGGGCAGTCCTGCAGGACACAGCTGCTAAAGGGAACGGCATTCCTGCTATGGAAAAAGTACAGGAACGCCGTTCCCATGCATTCCTGCAGGACTTGAGCCCTGCCTGTACCCCCCTATTGATGATCCTGATCCAGAGGGTGGCCTGGAGTATTGGTAGAATGGAGGATGACCTGTGATATTGTCCAAATATACTGGAGAATGAACTGAAGTGTAAATGGATCAAACTGGGGGGTGGTCTGGGGTATCAGCAGATACTGGGGGGTGACTTGTAGCAAAGACATTTTAATAGATTAGACTTTACCTCCGACCAGTGCAGCTGATTAGTTCTGATCCTCAGAGCTTCCAGTGGTGTCTTGCCCTTGGATCTGTTCATGGTGACCGGTCTTCTCTGAGCCCCGGATTCTTCCTTTCGGGAACTCCTCTTCTCCTTTCTATGATCATTCCTATTCTTCCACCTTCACTGGCTGTGCCCTTTTATTCTGCCCTTCCACAAACAACTATCTTTACCAGAAACAAGATGGAAGACAAATAAATAACTCTTTAATAAAACATAAAAGTAGGCCAATCACATCCATATTTCAAGTGAAAGAAAACAGAACCACTTCACATCAGGTGTCTCCATTTGAGTTCCCCATAAATCAAGAACCCCAATCAGAATACCTTCATATATCAGTTGCCACCACATATCAGATGCCCCATCAGAATATTGTCTTAAATCAGTTACCCCAATCAAGATACCCCTTTATACCAGGTGTACCCTTACATCCAGTGTCACCTTAACAGTGCCCCCTTACATCAGGTGTTCCCATAACAGTGCCCCCTTACATCAGGTGCCCCCTTACATCCAGTGTCCTCATAACAGTGCCCCCTTACATCTGGTGTCCCCTTAACAGTGCCCCCTTACATCAGGTGTTCCCATAACAGTGCCCCCTTACATCAGGTGTCCCCTTACATCCAGTGTCCTCAAAACAGTGCCCTCTTACATCAGGTGTCCACATAGCAGTGCCCCCTTACATCAGGTGTCCACATAGCAGTGTCCCCTTACATCAGGTGTTCCCATAACAGTGCCCCCTTACATCAGGTGTTCCCATATCAGTGCCCCCTTACATCAGGTGTTCCCATAACAGTGCCCCCTTACATCAGGTGTCCACATAACAGTGCCCCCTTACATCAGGTGTGCCCATAACAGTGCCCCCTTACATCAGGTGTTCTCATAACAGTGTCCCCATAACAGTGTCCCCTTACATCAGGTGTTCCCATAACATTGCCTCCTTACATCAGGTGTTCTCATAACAGTGCCCCCTTACATCAGGTGTTCTCATAACAGTGTCCCCTTACATCAGGTGTTCCCATAACAGTGCCCCCTTACATCAGGTGTTCCCATAACAGTGCCCCCTTACATCAGGTGTCCCCTTACATCCAGTGTCCTCAAAACAGTGCCCCCTTACATCAGGTGTCCACATAGCAGTGCCCCCTTAAATCAGGTGTCCACATAGCAGTGTCCCCTTACATCAGGTGTTCCCATAACAGTGCCCCCTTACATCAGGTGTTCCCATATCAGTGCCCCCTTACATCAGGTGTCCACATAACAGTGCCCCCTTATATCAGGTGTGCCCATAACAGTGCCCCCTTACATCAGGTGTTCTCATAACAGTGTCCCCTTACATCAGGTGTTCCCATAACAGTGTCCCCTTACATCAGGTGTTCCCATAACATTGCCTCCTTACATCAGGTGTTCTCATAACAGTGCCCCCTTAACCACTTGCCTACAGTGCACTTTCACCCCCTTCCTGCCCAGACTGATTTTCAGCTTTCAGCGCTCTCATTGAATGACAATTACTCAGTCATGCAACACTGTACCCATAAAAAAATTTGTGTCCTTTTTTTCACACAAATAGAGCTTTCTTTTGATGGTATTTAATCACTACTGGGTTTTTTATTTTTTGTGCTATAAATAAAAAAAGACTGAAAATATTGTGAAAAAACACATTTTCTTTGTTTCTGTCATAAAATTTAGCAAATGAGTAATTTTTCTTCACAAATTTTGGCCAAAATTTATACTGCTTCTTATCTTTGGTAAAATAACCCAAATAAGTGTATATTATTTGGTCTTTGTGAAAGTTATAGAGTCCACAAGTTATGGTGCTAATCATTGAAAATTGATCACACTTGACCACACCTGATGTACTGAAGGCCTATCTCATTTCTTGAGACACTAAAAAGTCAGGAAAGTACAAATACCCCCCAAATGACCCATTTTTGGAAAGTAGACATTCCAAGGTATTTAATAAGGGGCATGGTGAGTTTTTTGAAGTTGTCATTTTTTCCCACAACTCTTTGCAAAATGAAGACAAATTGACGTATTAACAGGTTATTTCTCTCACACAGCATATGTATACTTGCAACTACACCCCAAAACACATTCTACTACTCCTCCTGAGTATGGCGATACCACATGTGTGAGACTTTTTCACAGCCTGGCCACATACAGAGGCCTAACATCCAAGTAGTACCGTCCGGCATTATAGGAGCACAAATTACACATATAATTTCCTGACAACCTATTGCACTTTTGAAGGCCCTGGAGCACCAGGACAATGGAAACCCCCATAAAATGACCCCATTTTGGAAAGCAAACAGCCCAACGTATAATTTTTGAGGCATAATGAGTCTTTTGAATATGTCATTTTTTTTCCACAAGTTTTTGGAAAATGTGGAAAGAAAATGAAAACACATTTTTTTTACACAAAGCTCTCCATTTATGCAATATTTCTAACACATAGCATGTACATAGCAAAAATTGCACCCCAAAATACATTCTGCTATTCCTCCTGAGTATGGCGATACCACATGTGTAACACTTTTTCACAGCCTGGCCACATACATAGGCCTAACATTCAAGTAGCACTTTTCACAAAGTTGTCCATTTATCCACTTTAAGACTGGGCCTATTTTTGACACTTGGTTTTCCCCGCTGCCGGCGGATCCGGTAAGGTGGGAAAACGTCTGGGACGCGGCAGGAGGGGGGGGCACCTCTTCCCCTGCACCGTAAGGGTAATTCCGCGGCGAATCTGCCACTGGGACCACCCTTATCTGAAAGCCGACCGCCCGCCGTTTCAAAAAATACCGGGGTTATGGCAGCTATCTGCTGCCATAACCCCAGTATTTAGCTTTTAATGGCCGACGCATATAGTCGTTAGGCGGTCAGTAAGAGATTGCATGTATATGGCAAACAGGTGACGATGACTGATGGGGTGACAGGTGACAATGACTGATGGGGTGACAGGTGACGATGACTGATGGGGTGACAGGTGACGATGATTGATGAGGTGACAGGTGACGATGATTGATGAGGTGACAAGTGACGATGATTGATGAGGTGACAAGTGACGATCACTGACGGGGTGACAAGTGACGATGATTGATGGGGTGACAAGTGACGATCACTGATGGGGTGACAAGTGACGATGATTGATAGGGTGACAGATGACGATGACTGATGGGTTGACAGGTGACGGGCGATGGTCACTGATGGGTGACAGGTGACGGGCGATGGTGCATGGCGGTACTGATGGCAGTCTCTGGTGACCGGTGAACTTTAGGCTATGTCCACATGTGAGCGTAGCGATCGCGGGCAGAATCACTGCGATTCTGCCCGTGATCCAGAAATCATTGCAAATGGCAGGACGCCTGTGCGTTGCCCGTGATTTGCAATAGCACGTGGGAAACAGCCATGCCCATTGGCTGTTTCCCCCCTGCCGGTGACGGGGGGGTGTCCTGGGGACACCCTGACACCGGCAGTGCAGGGCGGCGCACACACGATCGCGCGCCTGCCCTGTTTTCTGGGATCACGTCATATGACGTCTTTCCAGGATAATGGTCGCACCGCTCCGCAGTCAATTGACGGCGGGCGGGCGGCAAGTGGTTAAATCAGGTGTTTCCATAACAGTATCCCCTTACATCAGGTGTTCCTATAACAGTGTCCCCTTACATCAGGTGTTCCCATAACAATGCCCCCTTACATCAGGTGTCCTCATAACAGTGTCCCCTTACATCAGGTGTCCTCATAACGGTGTCCCCTTACATCAGGTGTCCCCATAACAGTGCCCCCTTACATCAGGTGTCCCCATAACAGTGCCCCCTTACATCAGGTGTCCCCATAACAGTGCCCCCTTACATCAGGTGTCCTCATAACAGTGTCCCCTTACATCAGGTGTTCTCATAACAGTGCCCCCTTACATCAGGTGTTCCCATAACAGTGCCCCCTTACATCAGGTGTTCCCATAACAGTGACCCTTACATCAGGTGTCCCCATAACAGTGCCCCCTTACATCAGGTGTTCCCATAACAGTGCCCCCTTACATCAGGTGTTCCCATAACAGTGTCCCCTTACATGAGGTGTTCCCATAACAGTGTCCCCTTACATCAGGTGTTCCCATAACAGTGTCCCCTTACATCAGGTGTCCCCATAACAATGCCCCCTTACATCAGGTGTTCCCATAACAGTGTCCCCTTACATCAGGTGTCCTCATAACAGTGTCCCCTTACATCAGGTGTTCCCATAACAGTGTCCCCTTACATCAGGTGTTCCCATAACAGTGTCCCCTTACATCAGGTGTTCCCATAACAGTGTCCCCTTACATCAGGTGTTCCCATAACAATGCCCCCTTACATCAGGTGTCCTCATAACAGTGTCCCCTTACATCAGGTGTCCTCATAACAGTGTCCCCTTACATCAGGTGCCCTCATAACAGTGTCCCCTTACATCAGGTGTTCCCATAATAGTGTCCCCTTACATCAGGTGTTCCCATAATAGTGTCCCCTTACATCAGGTGTTCCCATAACAATGCCCCCTTACATCAGGTGTTCCCATAACAGTGTCCCCTTACATCCGGCGTCCTCATAACAGTGTCCCCTTACATCAGGTGTTCCCATAACAGTGCCCCCTTACATCAGGTGTACCCATAACAGTGCCCCCTTACATCAGGTGTCCTTATAACAGTGCCCCCTTACATCAGGTGTCCCCATAACAGTGCCCCCTTACATCAGGTGTCCTCATAACAGTGCCCCCTTACATCAGGTGTCCCCATAACAGTGCCCCCTTACATCAGGTGTCCTCATAACAGTGTCCCCTTACATCAGGTGTTCCCATAGCAGTGCCCCCTTACATCAGGTGTCCTCATAACAGTGTCCCCTTACATCAGGTGTTCCCATAACAGTGCCCCCTTACATCAGGTGTTCTCATAACAGTGCCCACTTACATCAGGTGTCCCCATAACAGTGCCCCTTTACATCAGGTGTCCCAATAACAGTGTCCCCTTACATCAGGTGTTCTCATAATAGTGTCCCCTTACATCAGGTGTTCCCATAACAGTGTCCCCTTACATCAGGTGTTCCCATAACAGTGCCCCCTTACATCAGGTGTTCCCATAACAGTGCCCCCTTACATCAGGTGTTCCCATAACAGTGTCCCCTTACATCAGGTGTTCCCATAACAGTGCCCCCTTACATCAGGTGTTCCCATAACAGTGCCCCCTTACATCAGGTGTTCCCATAACAGTGTCCCCTTACATCCGGCGTCCTCATAACAGTGCCCCCTTACATCAGGTGTCCCCATAACAGTGCCCCCTTACATCAGGTGTCCTCATAACAGTGTCCCCTTACATCAGGTGTTCCCATAGCAGTGCCCCCTTACATCAGGTGTCCTCATAACAGTGTCCCCTTACATCAGGTGTTCCCATAACAGTGCCCCCTTACATCAGGTGTTCTCATAACAGTGCCCACTTACATCAGGTGTCCCCATAACAGTGCCCCTTTACATCAGGTGTCCCAATAACAGTGTCCCCTTACATCAGGTGTTCTCATAATAGTGTCCCCTTACATCAGGTGTTCCCATAACAGTGTCCCCTTACATCAGGTGTTCCCATAACAGTGCCCCCTTACATCAGGTGTTCCCATAACAGTGCCCCCTTACATCAGGTGTTCCCATAACAGTGTCCCCTTACATCAGGTGTTCCCATAACAGTGCCCCCTTACATCAGGTGTTCCCATAACAGTGCCCCCTTACATCAGGTGTTCCCATAACAGTGCCCCCTTACATCAGGTGTTCCCATAACAGTGTCCCCTTACATCCGGCGTCCTCATAACAGTGTCCCCTTACATCAGGTGTCCTTATAACAGTGCCCCCTTACATCAGGTGTCCCCATAACAGTGCCCCCTTACATCAGGTGTCCCCATAACAGTGCCCCCTTACATCAGGTGTCCTCATAACAGTGCCCCCTTACATCAGGTGTCCCCATAACAGTGTCCCCTTACATCAGGTGTTCCCATAACAGTGTCCCCTTACATAAGGTGTTCCCATAACAGTGCCCCCTTACATCAGGTGTTCCCATAACAATGCCCCCTTACATCAGGTGTCCTCATAACAGTGTCCCCTTACATCAGGTGTCCTCATAACAGTGTCCCCTTACATCAGGTGTCCTCATAACAGTGTCCCCTTACATCAGGTGTTCTCATAACAGTGCCCCCTTACATCAGGTGTCCCCATAACAGTGTCCCCTTACATCAGGTGTTCCCATAACAGTGCCCCCTTACATCAGGTGTCCTCATAACAGTGTCCCCTTACATCAGGTGTCCTCATAACAGTGTCCCCTTACATCAGGTGTCCTCATAACAGTGTCCCCTTACATCAGGTGTTCCCATAACAGTGTCCCCTTACATCAGGTGTTCCCATAACAATGCCCCCTTACATCAGGTGTCCTCATAACAGTGTCCCCTTACATCAGGTGTCCTCATAACAGTGTCCCCTTACATCAGGTGTCCCCTTACATCAGGTGTTCCCATAACAGTGCCCCCTTACATCAGGTGTTCCCATAACAGTGTCCCCTTACATAAGGTGTTCCCATAACAGTGCCCCCTTACATCAGGTGTCCCCATAACAGTGTCCCCTTACATAAGGTGTTCCCATAACAGTGCCCCCTTACATCAGGTGTCCCCATAACAGTGCCCCCTTACACCAGGTGTTCCCATAACAGTGCCCCCTTACATCAGGTGTTCCCATAACAGTGTCCCCTTACATCAGGTGTTCCCATAACAGTGTCCCCTTACATCAGGTGTTCCCATAACAATGCCCCCTTACATCAGGAGTCCTCATAACAGTGTCCCCTTACATCAGGTGTTCCCATAACAGTATCCCCTTACATCAGGTGTTCCCATAACAGTGCCCCCTTACATCAGGTGTTCCCATATAAGTGTCCCCTTACATCAGGTGTTCCCATAACAGTGTCCCCTTACATCAGGTGTTCCCATAACAATGCCCCCTTACATCAGGAGTCCACATAACAGTGTCCCCTTACATCAGGTGTTCCCATAACAGTGTCCCCTTACATAAGGTGTTCCCATAACAGTGCCCCCTTACATCAGGTGTTCCCATAACAGTGTCTCCTTACATCAGGTGTTCCCATAATAGTGTCCCCTTACATCAGGTGTTCCCATAACAGTGCCTGCCCCCTTACATCAGGTGTCCCCTTACATCCAGTGTCCTCATAACAGTGTACCCTTACATCAGGTGTGACCATAACAGTGCCCCCTTACATCAGGTGTTCTCATAACAGTGCCCCCTTACATCAGGTGTTCCCATAACAATGTCCCCTTACATCAGGTGTCCCCATAACAGTGTCCCCTTACATCAGGTGTTCTCATAACAGTGCCCCCTTACATCAGGTGTCCCCATAACAGTGTTCCCTTACATCAGGTGTTCCCATAACAGTGCCCCCTTACATCAGGTGTCCTCATAACAGTGTCCCCTTACATCAGGTGTCCTCATAACAGTGTCCCCTTACATCAGGTGTCCTCATAACAGTGTCCCCTTACATCAGGTGTTCCCATAACAGTGTCCCCTTACATCAGGTGTTCCCATAACAATGCCCCCTTACATCAGGTGTCCTCATAACAGTGTCCCCTTACATCAGGTGTCCTCATAACAGTGTCCCCTTACATCAGGTGTCCTCATAACAGTGTCCCCTTACATCAGGTGTTCCCATAACAGTGCCCCCTTACATCAGGTGTTCCCATAACAGTGTCCCCTTACATAAGGTGTTTCCATAACAGTGCCCCCTTACATCAGGTGTCCCCATAACAGTGTCCCCTTACATAAGGTGTTCCCATAACAGTGCCCCCTTACATCAGGTGTCCCCATAACAGTGCCTCCTTACATCAGGTGTTCCCATAACAGTGCCCCCTTACATCAGGTGTTCCCATAACAGTGCCCCCTTACATCAGGTGTTCCCATAACAGTGCCCCCTTACTTCAGGTGTTCCCATATAAGTGTCCCCTTACATCAGGTGTTCCCATAACAGTGTCCCCTTACATCAGGTGTTCCCATAACAATGCCCTTTTACATCAGGAGTCCTCATAACAGTGTCCCCTTACATCAGGTGTTCCCATAACAGTATCCCCTTACATCCGGTGTTCCCATAACAGTGCCCCCTTACATCAGGTGTTCCCATATAAGTGTCCCCTTACATCAGGTGTTCCCATAACAGTGTCCCCTTACATCAGGTGTTCCCATAACAATGCCCCCTTACATCAGGAGTCCTCATAACAGTGTCCCCTTACATCAGGTGTTCCCATAACAGTGTCCCCTTACATCAGGTGTTCCCATAATAGTGTCCCCTTACATCAGGTGTTCCCATAACAGTGTCTGCCCCCTTACATCAGGTGTCCCCTTACATCCAGTGTCCTCCTAACAGTGTACCCTTACATCAGGTGTGACCATAACAGTGCCCCCTTACATCAGGTGTTCTCATAACAGTGCCCCCTTACATCAGGTGTTCCCATAACAATGTCCCCTTACATCAGGTGTTCCCATAACAGTGCCCCCTTACATCAGGTGTTCTCATAACAGTGTCCCCTTACATCAGGTGTCCCCATAACAGTGCCCCCTTACATCAGTTGTCCCCATAACAGTGCCCCCTTACATCAGGTGTTCCCATAACAGTGCCCCCTTACATCAGGTGTTCCCATAACAGTGTCCCCTTACATCAGGTGTTCCCATAACAGTGTCCCCTTACATAAGGTGTTCCCATAACAGTGCCCCCTTACATCAGGTGTTCCCATAACAGTGTCCCCTTACATCAGGTGTTCCCATAACAGTGTCTCCTTACATCAGGTGTTCCCATAACAGTGTCTCCTTACATCAGGTGTTCCCATAATAGTATCCCCTTACATCAGGTGTTCCCATAACAGTGCATCAGGTGACCCCTTACATCCAGTGTCCCCATAACAGTGCCCCCTTACATCAGGTGTTCTCATAACAGTGCCCCCTTACATCAGGTGTTCTCATAACAGTGCCCCCTTACATCAGGTGTTTTCATAACAGTGCCCCCTTACATCAGGTGTTCCCATAACAATGTCCCCTTACATCAGGTGTTCCCATAACAGTGCCCCCTTACATCAGGTGTTCTCATAACAGTGCCCCCTTACATCAGGTGTTCCCATAACAGTGCCCCCTTACATCAGGTGCCCCCATAACAGTGCCCCCTTACATCAGGTGTTCCCATAACAGTGCCCCCTTACATCAGGTGTTCTCATAACAGTGCCCCCTTACATCAGGTGTTTTCATAACAGTGCCCCCTTACATCAGGTGTTCCCATAACAATGTCCCCTTACATCAGGTGTTCCCACAACAGTGCCCCCTTACATCAGGTGTTCTCATAACAGTGCCCCCTTACATCAGGTGTTCCCATAACAGTGCCCCCTTACATCAGGTGTTTTCATAACAGTGCCCCCTTACATCAGGTGTTCCCATAACAATGTCCCCTTACATCAGGTGTTCCCATAACAGTGCCCCCTTACATCAGGTGTTCTCATAACAGTGCCCCCTTACATCAGGTGTTCCACAAAAGCCTGTGTGTCACTGGCTGGGTTTCCTCCACTGTCCAACAGGCTCTCCCATTGGATACAGCGGGGACACTCCCTCAGCCCAAATGAATCACACCCTGGACAAATGCAACAGGCAGAACTAACAATCGGGCTCCCCTGATAAGCAGATAGAGCTGCTAAGCTTTTACCAACCTAGCACCTACCTAGGAGGGTACTACATCCACCCCCCCACCAAAATTGAGGGACACAATAAACGCACATGCGCACTAGAGGGACACAATAACCGCACATGCGCACTAGAGGGACACAATATCCACACATGGGCACTAGAGGGACACAATAACCGCACATGAGCACTAGAGGGACACAATAACCGCACATGTGCACTAGAGGGACACCACCGCACATGGGTACTACGTGGACACAATATCCGCACATGCGCACTAGAGGGACACAATAACCGCAGATGCGCACTAGAGGGACACAATAACCGCAGATGCGCACTAGAGGGACACAATAACCGCACATGCGCACTAGTGGGACACAATAACCGCACATGGGTACTACGTGGACACAATATCCGCACATGCGCACTAGAGGGACACAATAACCGCAGATGCGCACTAGAGGGACACAATAACCGCAGATGCGCACTAGAGGGACACAATAACCGCACATGCGCACTAGTGGGACACAATAACCGCACATGTGCACTAGAGGGACACAATAACCGCACATGCGCTCCAGAGGGACACAATAACCGCACATGCGCTCCAGAAGGACATATTCATGCATGCTATAGGAACACAATACCTGTGCAAGCACACTAGAATGGTGCAAAAACAGCAAATGCGCACTAGAGAGACACAACAGCCCTGCTTGCACACCAGGAGAACCCAATTAACAATAATTAATAAACACGCACGTGCGCAGGAAATAACATTATCATGAAACTTTCTCATCTAGTGGCCTCACCTCACCAGTTTATGGGATTGATTTTCAGGTTAAACCATTAAAAATTGGAGGGACAAGCAGGTGGAGTGGAACTTGTCAGGAATGCTAAAGTGCAGAAAACTAGTAAGGACCCCATGAGTACCCCTCCCCCCGTAGACCGTCTTCCTGCATTCCTAATGTCAGTCTATTGGAAAGCAAATCCGATCTTTCCGCAATCAAACTCCAATATTGCAAAAATGTAAGATTAGTGCCACCTTGTGGTAACATGGAGAGAATCACAAAGGAGACCCCTGTACTGCCTGTGTATAATGTACAGACTAGGCTTACACATACACAGTGTGACAGACTTCCAGGGGGTGCCGATGCGGACTCTGAGTGGACGGCATTTCCTTTACATTGTCCTGGACAGGATCTGAACTGAGGATACCAGTGCTGCAAGGCAGAAGTGCTAACCACTAAGCCACTCCGCTGCCATGATCTCAGCGCTGTTCCTCAGTTTGCTCTGCGCATTATAAACTATTCCATTACGTTCTGCTGATCTCCTGCAGCCTCTATGTAGCCACTTCACAATTATACACAGTCCAGTGATGGCTGCCTGGCATCAGTTTCCTGATGGTGACAACACTGGACTTTGCGCTGAAAAAGCCATACTAAGCTTGTACGACAACGCAAGAGCACAATTGAGGGACAGGGACAGAGCGTTGTCACCCCATACCAGGAAATGTCTTATATGGCAGGATCACCAGGGAATATTTTAACCACTTAAGCCCCGGAGGATTTGGCTGCTCAAAGACCAGGCTCTATTTTGCGATTCGGCACTGCGTGACTTTAACGGACAATTGCGCGGACGTGCGACGCTGTACCTAAATGAAATTTATGTCCTTTTTTGTCCCACAAACAGAGATTTCTTTTGGTGGTATTTGATCACCTGTGCGATTTTTACTTTTTGCGCTATAAACAAAAAAAGAGCGACAATTTTGAAAAAACAACAATATTTTTTCACATTTTTTTATATGAAATCCCCCCCCCCCCCCAAAAAAAAAATTTAAAAATCAAAATTTTTTAACATTTTAGGCCAATTTGTTTTCTGCTACATATTTTTGGTGAAAAAAATCGCAATATGCGTAATTTGATTGGTTTGCGCAAAAGTTATTGCGTTTACTAACTACGGGAAAGATTTTTGTCATTTTTATTGTTTTTTTTTTTTTAACTAGTAATGGCGGCGATCTGCGATTTTTTTTGTGGGGCTGCGACATTGCGGCAAACATTTTTGACACTTTTGGGGGTACCAGTGACATTACTGCAGTAATCAGTGCTATAAATATGCTCTGTTACTGTAAAAATGACACTGGCAGAGAAGGGGTTAACTTTATTAGAGATCAAGGGGTTAAGTGTGTCCCTAGGGGTGTGCTTCTAACTGTAAAGGGGCGTGGCTTTTGATGTAATCACAGAGACATACGATCTTACATAGGAGGATCATATGATCTCTACAGTTACATCAGGGAGAATGACAGACGGCTTTGTTTACATCAGCCGCCTGCCTTTCTCCCTCTCCAGCGGGAGATCGAGAATGGCCAGTGGACATCGGAGCCGCTGGTCAATCGCACTGGGATGGCAGTGAACGAGCGGGAGCGCGCCTCCGCGACGCGCTCTCGCCCCCTATTGGATCGCGGGCGAGTGACGTACCCATACGTCACTTTGCCCAGGGGGGGGGGCTGACCGCCGCAGTATATGTACTTGGGGCGGTCGGCAAGTGGTTAAAGAATAACTCCACTCTTGTTGAGAAGAACCCCCAACCCCCCCCCCCCCCCCTGGGTGATCTCTGTACATTGCAGGGATTGTAGCAAACCTTGTTGTAGATTCCTTCCTTTTGTTATTCTGAAGAAATCATTGTTTGTTCCTCTGTGTCCATGTGCAAAGTGAATGTGAATGGGAGTGACTTTATAATTATCAATCAGCTGCTGCACCTGCAGGGCTTTAATGAAGAAAGTGGAAGGGTCTGCATCCCTGTAGACGTGATTTCCTATTCGGAGTATCTCACCAAAAATGTGATGCCCAAAAATCTGACTTGTATCTCAGTGCAGACTTCTGGGAAAATCAGCGAGCCAATCACACCAGCAGGAAATTGCGCTCTGTCTATATGTGTACACAGCGCCTCCAGGTGGCCATATTGCATTTTACAGAAAATTACAGCAACTGCAGATTAAAAACGGAAAGGTCATTTTTAACTGCTTGCCGACCGCCCGACGCAGATGTACTGCAGGCAGGCAGCCGCTTCCAGGCAAATCGCCGTACATGTACGGCGCTTGCTCTGGGGAGTCTAGGGGGCGAGCTTGTGCCACTGGCGGCGCACTCCGGCCCCCGCTCGTCAGCGGAGAAGCCGATGCCGCGGGCAGGCGCCTCGGATTGCCGCCTGACACCCGCGATCGCTCCCCGCTGAGAGAGAAGGACGGTCGGATGTTGTAAACACAGCTGACCGTTCTTCTCCCTGGAATGATCACAGAGCTCCTGTGATCCTTCTATATAGGATCACATGTCTCTATGATCATTTCACAAGCCACGCCCCCCCCCCCCCCCCCCCCACAGTTAGAATCACTCCCCTGGGCTCACATTTAACCCCTTGATCACCAACAAGGTTAACCCCTTCCCTGTCAAAGTCATTATTACAGTAACAGTGCATATTTTTAGCACTGATTACTGCAGTAATGTTACTGGTCTCCCCAAAAGTGTCAAAAATGTCAGTCAGGGGTCAGATCTGTCCGCCACAATGTCGCAGTCCCGCTAAAAAAAAAAAAAATATCGCAGATCACCGTCATTACTAATAAAAAAAAAAAAAAAAAACACCACAACAACAAAAATGACATAAATCTTACCCTTAGTTAGTAAACGCAATAAATTTTGCGCAAACCAATCAAAATACGCTTATTTCATTTTTTTTTACTAAAAATATGTAGCAGAAAAATTGGCCTAAAATGTTAAAAAAATTTACATTTTTAATTTTTTTTTGGAATGTTATATAGCAGAATGTGAAAAAAATATTTTTTTCAAAATTGTCGCTCTTTTTGTTTTATTAGCGTAAAAAATAAAAATTTGTACAGGTGGTCAAATACCACCAAAAGAAAGCTCTGTTTGTGGGGAAAAAAAGGACGTCAATTTAGTTTGGGTACAGCGTCGCACGACCGCACAATTGTCCGTTGAAGTTACGCAGTGCCGAATTGCAAAATAGGGCCTGGTCATTAAGGGGGTAAAATCTTCCGGGGCGGAAGTGGTTAGGAACATACAATTACAATATAACTACTGTCACAATTCTATATATTATTTTTTTTTACTAAATTTTTTCCCCACGAAACTGGGAGTTGCCCTTTAATGATCGCTGCAAGTAAAAGGATTGGAAATGACATTGATTGATTGATTCTGCGTGTAGCCGGTTTGACATACCTGAAGATGAGCGATGGGCCCACGGTGCATCTGGGTGAGGGCGGAGTCATCTAGGCTGCAGAGGCGTTCAATTGGCTCCTTGCCCCAGGGGAAGTCGTACTGTATGAGGGTCATTTTCCTTCCGTCTTCGTCAGGGTGGTCACCGCTGCTGAATCTGGACGGCAACTGAGCAAACTGGACACAGAGGGGGGGAGGGGGGAGAAAATAGCACCGTACAGTCAGGTCCAGGCATGCTTTCTCAGCATTTCGTCATATGTAAAAATACATTTTATAATATATATATATATATATATATATATATATATATATATATATATATACATACATACACTGCTCAAAAAATATTAAAGCAACACTTTGAAAACACCTCAGATCTCAATGGGGAAAAATATCATGATGGATATCTATACTGGTATGGACTGGGTAATATGTTAGGATCTATACTGGTATAGACTGGGTAATGTGTTAGGATCTATACTGGTATAGACTGGGTAATGTATGAGGATCTATACTGGTATGGACTGGGTAATGTGTTAGGATCTATACTGGTATGGACTGGGTAAAGTGTTAGGATCTCAACTGGTATGGACTGGGTAATGTGTTAGGATCTATACTGGTATGGACTCAGTAATGTGTTGATCTATACTGGTATGGACTGGCTAATGTTTTAGGATCTATACTGGTATGGACTGGGCTATTGCGTTAGGATCTATACTGGAATGGACTGGCTAATGCGTTAGGATCTATACTGGTATGGACTGGCTAATGTTTTAGGATCTATACTGGTATGGACTGGGTAATGTGTTAGGATCTATACTGGTATGGACAGGGTAATGTGTTAGGATCTATACTGGTGTGGACTGGGTAATATGTTAGGATCTATACTGGTATGGACTGGGTAATGTGTTAGGATCTATACTGGTATGGACTGGGTAATGTGTTAGGATCTATACTGGTATGGACTGGGTAATGTGTTAGGATCTATAGTGGTATGGACTGGGTAATGTGTTAGGATCTATAGTGGTATGGACTGGGTAATGTGTTAGGATCTCAACTGGTATGGACTGGGTAATGTGTTAGGATCTATACTGGTATGGACTGGGTAATGTGTTAGGATCTGTACTGGTATGGACTGGGTAATATGTTAGGATCTATACTGGTATGTACTGGGTAATGTGTTAGGAAGGAAAGGATGCCACATCGTCTGATGGAAATGAAAATTATCACCCTACAGAGGGCCGAATTCAAAGACACCCCGAAAATCAAAGTTAAAAAACAATGCAGCAGGGGAGTCCATTTTGCTGAAATTTCATTGCAGGACCTCAGAATGGTCCTCAGTAGTTTGTATGGCCCCCACATGCTTGTATGCTTGCCTGACAACATCAGGGGATTCTCCTAATGAGACGGCGGATGGTGTCCTGGGGTATTTTCTCCCAGATCTGGACCAGGGCATCACTGAGCTCCTGAACAGACTGAGGTGCAACCTGGCGGCGTCGGATGGATCAAAACATAATGTCCCAGAGGTGTTCTATTGGATTAAGATCAGGCGAGCGTGGGGGCCATTCAATGGCATCAATTCCTTCATCCTCCAGGAACTGGCTATATACTCTCGCCACATGTCCTGCATTGGCATTGTCTTGCACCTGGTGGAACCCAGGACCCACTGCACCAGCATAGGGTCTGACAATGGGTTCAAGAATTTCATCCCGATACCTAATGGCAGTCAGGGTGCCATTGTCTAGCCTGTAGAGGTCTGTGTGTCCCACCATGGATACGCCTCCCCCAGACCATCACTGACCCACCACCCCACCGGTCATGCTGAACGATGTTACAGGCAGCATAATGTTCTCCACATCTGTCAGGAAAGAAAGACGCCTCTAAGTGCAGTATTAAAAGGATTTATTATTTGGTGCAAGGGATTAAAAAAAAAAAAAAAAAACACTTACAAGATGGCAGAGATAACAGACATGTATTAATTGTCCTCTTCTGGTTTGCTGTGTCCTCTGTCTGCTGGGTGAGGGAGGATGAGAGAGTTGTCCTGCAGCTGTCTGGATTCCCTGGTGACGTGGAGGAACAAGGAAGCGGAGAGGCAGATAGCGACCCAGGTTCCAGAACCAAGCTGGAACGCACACGGCTGATATGCCCAACGCCATAACGTGTTTCAGAGCATGTGCGGCTCCTTCGTCAGACCTAAGCCCATGTTTGTTCAGCAGGCACAGAGTCAGAGCCTTGTGTTCAAACTCTCCGTTGAGAGCCAACTGACGACCTCCCGGCCCTTTCGACTTCCTCTGTCCAATCAACGCCTCACAAGACCATCAGGATAGGATAGTCTTGTGAGGAGTAGACATATGCGGGTTTTCGGTAATTCGATATATCGCGGTATTGCATACCCATGGTATTGTTATTGTGGCATTTTTAAAATACAGAGTTTCTCTGCTCCTGGGTCTGACTTGTGAATTGATACATTTGGATGACTCATTCCTCACTCAGCAGTTCACTCACTCAATAGAAAACAGCTCTGGTAATATGATCCTAGAGTGAGAGACTTAGCTCCTCCCTGTAACCAATCAGACAGCTCCCACTCAGCACACACCCACATGCTTCCTTCCCGGGCTCAGAGAGACACATAGTTACATAGTTAGTGAGGTTGAAAAAAGACAACAGTCCATCCAGTTCAACCTATGATGTGTGTGTGTTTGCTTTTAACCGTACATTGTATACCCCTGTATGTTGTGGTCTCCAAGGTGCCCATCTAATCGTTTTTTGAAACTATCAATGCTCCCAGCTGATACGACTGCTTGTGGAAGAGAATTCCACATCCTTACCGCTCTTACAGTGAAGAACCCCTTACGCATTTTAAGGTTAAATCGCCTTTCCTCTAGTTTTAGTGAATGGCCACGTGTCTTATTGTATTCCCTTTCTCTGAATAGTTTGTTCCTTATGCTAGGGTCGCCAATACAGTATTTGTACATTGATATCATATCCCCCCTCAATTGTCTTTTCTCCAGAGAGAATAAGTTCAGTGCTTGTAGTCTTTCCTCATAGCTGATGTCCTCCATTCCCCTAATTATTTTTGTTGCCCTTCTCTGGACTCTTTCCAATTCCAGCACATCCTTCCTGAGGACCGGTGCCCAGAACTGGACAGCATACTCCAAATGTGGCCGGACCAGAGTCTTGTAGAGCGGGAGAATAATCTCTTTATTTCTGGAGTGAATCCCCTTTTTTATACATCCCAGTATTCTGTTGGCTTTGCTTGCAGCGGCTTGGCATTGCATGCCACTGCCAAGCCTGTTGTCTACCAGTACCCCCAGGTCCCTTTCCATCCTAGACTCACCCAGAGGTTCCCCCCCTAGTGAGTAGCTTGCTTTGACACAGTGAGAGACACAGTGCCTGTGTAACGTGAGAATTACCTAGCCCGTGAGAAAAACCTACCCTCGTCACTTCCGGCCAGGAACAGCTGAGCAGCGCAGCAGTGCGCATGCTCACAGCCCCGGATACCTAATGGGACAACAGAGGAGCTGACTAGTGCGCATGCGCACTAGTATGGAAATATGTCGGTGTACCGTGAAGAAAATCTACCCACGCCGCGGCTACATAAAACAGCTGGGCTGCATTATGAGTCATCTCCGCTCCTGTCCCTGTCACTACCCTGATCTGGGCTAGTAAATATAAAAGCGGCTGGCGGCTCCGTGAATTAAACTTTCATACACCCGCCGCCGCTTTTATATTTAGTAGCCGAGATGAGGGAAGTGCCAGGGACAGGAGCGGAGATCACTCGTATTGCAGCACAGTTATTTTAATGAAACCGCCGCATTACATACAGTGCCGTGCACCGGAAGTGACGAGGGGTAGGTTTTTCTCACGGGTAGGTAATTCTCACGGAACACCTGCCTTCTACAAGTGTCTGCAAGTACTTTTACCATACACTGTCACTAGATAGATAGATGGAGAGATAGATATACAGATAGATGGAGAGATAGATATACAGATAGATGGAGAGATAGATATACAGATAGATGGAGAGATAGATATACAGATAGATGGAGAGATAGATATACAGATAGATGGAGAGATAGATATACAGATAGATATACAGATAGATGGAGAGATAGATGGAGATATAGATGGAGAGATAGATGGAGAGATAGATAGATGGAGATAGAGATATAGATGGAGATATAGATAGATAGAGATGGAGATATAGATAGATAGATAGAAATACATACACGGGCATAGCAGCATATATATATAGATGCACAGGCATAGCAGCCCACATTACATTAGTATATAGCCATCAAGCAGTGTCTGGCCTATCTGTTGATGACTGGTCCTGGCGCTCCGATCCAATGGCCTGGTCATTAAGGGGGCAAATCCTTGCGGCCCAGAAGTGGTTAAACCTGCAGGAGGAGCGGTGTTTTTATCTATAAATTACTTTACTATTGCTTTAGGCCTAGTTCACATGTATGCGGGTTAGCGGTTCACATGTATGTGGGTTGGCGGCCCATATTTGCACAGGGATAGGGATAGCAGCCCATTGATTTGAATGGGGTTGGGCTGCTATGCCTGCGTTTTCAGCTGAAAAAAGCCGCATGCAGAATTTTAAAAAATGCAGTGGCTGTGAACCCCATCCTGCTTTTGCACCATGCGACTTACTTGCAGTTCCTGCACACGCAAACTGTTTTTAAATGCTGGGCCCATATATTTAAAAACGCAGAAAGCTTGCCAGAGCAGTAACTGCAGGTAAGTCGCATGGTGCAGAAGTAGGATGGATTTAAAGGCCACTGCATTTTTTTAAAATGCTGCATGCACCTTTTTTCTGTGTAAAATGAGGGCATAGCAGCCCATTCAAATCAATGGGCTGCTATGCCTGTGCAAATGTGGGCCGCCAACCCGCATACATGTGAACCGCCAACCAGCATACATGTGAACTAGGCCTAAAGCATGTGAAAAGTAATTTACAAATAAAAACACCGGTCCTCCTGCAGGTTTAACCACTTCTGGGCCGCAAGGATTTAGCCCCTAATGACCAGGCCATCGGATCAGAGCGCCAGGACCAGTCATCACCAGGCAGGCCAGACACTGCTTGATGGCTTATTTTAGGCCTGGTTCACAGAGTCTGTACTGACTGACTACATAATTATGTGCAATAGTGAACCAAAGTCCCTAAATTCAGCAATGAAATTCAAGTGAGGTAGAAATTTAATAATTTAAGTTTAATAATTGAATACCGTGATAATACCGTATACCGTGACAAAACCCTAATCAATTAATCGCAGCATGGAAATCTGATATCGTCACATGCCTAGTGAGGAGTTGATTGGACAGAGGTAGCCAAAAGGGTCGGGAGGCCATCGATTGGCTTTCGGAGAGTTTGAACACAAGGCTCTGAGCCTGCTGAACAAACATGGGCTTAGGTCTGACGAAGGAGTCACACATGCTCTGAAACGCGTTACCGCCCAACGCTTTCCCCTGACGCCATACAGGCCACAAGCGTTGCAGCTTGGTTCTGGAACCCGGGCCACCATCTGCCTCTCCGCTTCCTCGTTCCTCCACGTCACCAGGGAATCCGGACAGCTGCAGGACGGCTCTCTCATCCTCCCTCACCCGGCAGACAGAGGACACAGCAAACCAAAAGAGGACAATTAATACATGCCTGTTATCTCTGCCATCTTGTAAATGTTTTTAATCCCTTGCATCAAATAATAAATCCTTAGAATTCTGCACTTAGAGGCGTCTTTCTTTCCTTATATGATCCTATAGAGCTGCTTCTCACACAAGTGCTGCCCTCAGTGCAACCGCTCTACCGCAACAAAGGACCAGACAGCCTTCCTCACCAGAGCGCCCACATCTCTCCCTTCCTTTCACGTCTGTCACATGTGCTCAGGGTGAACCTGCTCTCATCTGTGAAAAGCACAGGGTGCCAGTGGTGGAGCTGCCAATTCTGGTGTTCACTGAGGCAGGGCAGTGAGCACAGAGCCCACTAGAGGAAGTCGGGCCCTCAGGCCACCCCCATGAAGTCTGTTTCTGATTGTTTGGTCAGAGACATTCACACCAGTGGCCTGCTGGAGGTCATTTTGTAGGGCTCTGGCAGTGCTCATCCTGTTCCTCCTTGCACAAAGGAGCAGATACCGGTCCCGCTGATGGGTTAAGGACCTTCTATGGCCCTGTCCAGCTCTTCTAGAGCAGTGTTTCTCAACTCCGGTCCTCAAGGCACACTAACAGGCCAGGTTTGCAAGATAACTGAAATACATCACAGGTGATATAATTTGCTGCTCAGTGATTTCAGAATTCTAGTCTGCATCTCTCCAAGGTAATACTTAAAATCTGGCCTGTTAGTGTGCACTGAGGACCGGAGTTGAGAAACACTGTCCTAGAGTAACTGCCTGTCTCCTGGAATCTCCTCCATGCTCTTGGTAATGGTACGGATTAATGTGCCATCGTGGAGGAGTTGGACTGCGTGTACAACCTCTATAGGGTCCAGGTATGGCCTCATGCTACCAGTAGTGACACTGACCCCAGCCAAATGAAAAACTCGTGAAAAACAGTCAGAAAAAAAATGGGTAGGGAAAAAAATGTCAGTGGCCTCCACCTGTAAAACCATTTTTGTTTTGAAGGTTGTCTCCTTTTGCCCATCCAGTGCACCTGTTGGTAATTTCATTAACACCAAAGCAGCTGAAACTGATTAACAACGCCCTCTGCTACTTAACTGACCAGATCAATATCCCAGGAGTTTAACTGACTTGATGCTATACTCTGATTGAAAAGTGCTCCTTTAATTTATTTGAGCACTATATATACAATATATATATATATATATATATATATATATATATATATATATATATATATATATATATATATATATATATATATATATACACACACACACACACACACACTAGGGATAGACAAATTACCAGCGTGGCCGATATGCACTTTCCCTGATATATCGGTATTGGCCTTGGAACTGGCCGATATTTTTGTGACTTCATTCTGCCTTCTTAGGCCTCCCTCGCCTTGGACAGCCTCCTCTGGAGTCGGGCCTAGTCTCACGGAGACTGTATCACAGCCATACACCCACCCACAGCAGCCCGGTGCCAGCCAGCCAGCCACCCATATCCACAGGCCCTGTACCAGCCAGCCACCCACATCCACAGGCCCTGTACCAGCCAGCCACCCACCCACATCCACAGGCCCTGTACCAGCCAGCCACCCACCCACATCCACAGGCCCTGTACCAGTGAGCCAGCCAGCCACCCACAGGCCCTTTACCTGACACCCACAAGCACTGTACCAGCCAGTCAGCCACCCAGCCACCACAGGATTCCAGACAGCCAGCCACCCACAGACAGTGTGCCAGCCAGCCAACCACAGGCCCTGTACCAGCCAGCCACCCACAACCCCTGTGCCAGCCAGCCACCCACCCACCACAGGGTGCCAGCAAGCCCGCCAGTAGGCATTAAACAAAAATGAACATGTTCAGTACCAGATTTGTGTCAAAAATTGTCTTTATTTTTCAAAACTTTAAAATGTACAAAATATCGGCCCATATCGGCCGATACCGAAACATTGTGACCAAAATATCGGTATCGGCCCTGAAAAAAACATATCGGTCTATTGGGCCATACACACTATCAGATTATCTGAAGACTTTTGTCTGTAGACTTACCAAAACCATATAATATGAGGTCAAACCTAAACACTTTCAATTTGTATGTAATCCGGCAGGTCCTTGCACTACATAGAAAAGGTAAATCTGAAGGAAAAAGTCTTCAGATAATCTGATAGTGTGTATGGCCCTTATCTCTAATAGACACACACACATACACTGCTCAAAAATTTAAAGGAACACTTTTTCTGGAAGAATGGTGAAACATTCCCACAGACACACTCCTAAACCTTGTGGACGGCCTTCCCAGAAGATTTGAAGCTGTTATAGCTGCAAAGGGTGGGCCAACTAAATATTGAACCCTACGGACTAAGACTGGGATGCCATTAAAGTTCATGTGTGTGTAAAGGCAGGCGTCCCAATACTTTTGACATAGTGTAGTTCTCTATGATGTAAGCTACACAGGTATCAGCAATGTTCCAACTCTGTTTAATGAATTACTATTACAGCCTACTTGTGAAGGTTACACTATACAGAATGCATGCTCAACCTGGGGCCCTCCAGCTGTTGCGAACTACAAGTCTCATCATGCCTCTGCCTTTAGGAGTCATGCTTGTAACTGTCAGCCTTGCAATGCCTCATGGGACTTGTAGTTCAAGTAGCTGCAAAGGGGGGGCCAACTCAATATTGAACCCTACGGACAAAGACTGGGATGCCATTAAAGTTCATGTGTGTAAAGGCAGGCGTCCCAATACTTTTGACAATATAGTGTATCTCATCTCTTATAAATAACCCCCATAGATGTCTCAGCAATCACAGGGCGCTCACCTTCCTCCACCACAGCAGCCGTTGCCGCAGCCAGTAGTCCCGCCACTGAGCGCAAGTCTTGGCTGAGCTGAACCAGACCAGAGAGGCCGCCGTCCTCTCCCCCACCCTAGAACATGAAAATAAAATTTATCAACTTACAGGAACTTAATAACCTCATAAAAATCAATTCTACTCCTGAACTTTATCGCTTTATCGTTGTCAGTAGGATTCTATCTCTTGTTTTTAGGATTTTGCACCAGTTGATTAAATCGGTGGCCTGTGAACCCATGTGGCCTCCAATCTCCTTCCCCGGTATTAATCAGACCGCACACACCTGAGAGTTACTAACAAACTGCATTGTGGGTAAAAGACAAATGAGAAATACATTGTATTCTGCACACTAATTTAGACCCCCCCCATTACTAGGTACATTACAAGATGGCTGACCTGCAGGTGCAGATCCTTGTTGTCTGAGATTGGATGAAAACATCTCCCCACCTCTGCAATACCAAAAGGCAACTTTCTGTTCAGGAGCTCCAAACAAGGGGGGTAATAATACAAGGCACCTAAAATTGAAAAAATATTTTAAAAAGTCAACATTTTCAGCCCCTCCCACAATGGTGAGATTTTCCCCCAGTAATTCGTGTCTCTGCCCCTCCCTCAATGGTGAGATTTCCTGCAGTAGTTTGTGTCTCTGCCCCTCCCACAATGGTGACATTTCCTGCAGTAGTTTGTCTCTGCCCCTCCCACAATGGTGACATTTCCTGCAGTAGTTTGTGTCTCTGCCCCTCCCACAATGGTGACATTTCCTGCAGTAATTTGTGTCTCTGCCCCTCCTACAATGGTGAAATTTCCTGCAGTTTTGTGTTTCTGCCCCTCCCACAATGGTGAGATTTCCTGCAGTAGTTTGTGTCTCTGCCCCTCCCACAATGGTGACATTTCCTGCAGTAGTTTGTGTCTCTGCCCCTCCCACAATGGTGACATTTCCTGAAGTAGTTTGTGTCTCTGCCCCTTCCACAATGGTGACATTTCCTGCAGTAGTTTGTGTCTCTGCCCCTCCCACAATGGTGACATTTCCTGCAGTAATTTGTGTCTCTGCCCCTCCCACAATGGTGACATTTCCTGCAGTAGTTTGTGTCTCTGCCCCTCCCACAATGGTGACATTTCCTGCAGTAGTTTGTGACTCTGCCCCTCCCACAATGGTGAAATTTCCTGCAGTAGTTTGTGTCTCTGCCCCTCCCACAATGGTGACATTTCCTGCAGTCGTTTGTGTCTAGTGTTGGGCGAACGGTTCAGCCTCAGCAGGAGTTTGAGCTTATTATTAGCTATTCACCCCGTTCGGCAAACACCCAAATTAGCAGGGTGTTTGCTGGGTGTTCCCTGTGCTGCACAGCGCATTCTACGCAAGCTCTGCCCAATAAGGGTGCAGTATAAGCTGGTTGTAAAGGAAAAAACCCACTGTCCTCCAATGTAGATCGATCGTCAATCACAACGCCGCCACCACCGGACCTGAAAAAAAAAATGCCTCCGCCCACCGCAAAGACAAACTGCCCAATGGCTGGCTTGCCGTTTGACAGTTCTTATATTAGGTACGAGCGAGACCACCTGGCTGCAACACCTGGTGGCACCGCCCCCCTTGTGACATCACCAACCAGTGCATGCTGGGTCGATGACATAACTGGGGGGCGGTGCCACCAGTTGATGTCACCAGGTGGCCCCGTCCTAACCGAAGAACTGTCATATTTGATGATGTCAGCTGATATCACCTGGTGGCACCGCCCCCCCTTGTGACCTCACCAATACTTGCTGGGTCAATGACATCACAGGGGGGCGGTGCCACCAGGTGATGTCGCCAGGTGGCCCCGCCCTTATCTATATAAGAACTGTCAAACGGCAAGCCAGACATTCGGTGGTTTGCCTTTGCGGTGGATGGAGCGATTTTGTTGTATTTTTTAGGTCAGGTGGTGGCGTCGTTAATGACGATGGATCTACATTGAAGGACAGCGTTGTTTTCTTTTTAATAAAAGAAATTGTAAAAAAAAAAAACCTGTCTACTGTTTTTTATTTTGACACTTTTTTGGTGAATGAGTAGGGGTACCCTACTCATTCCCATGGTAGGGGGGAGGGAATAGGACCTGGGGGCCCCCTTGTTAAAAGGGGGCTGCCAGATTTCGATAAGCCCCTTACCCACAGACCCCCACAAACACAGCCCAAGTTTGTGTGTAAGAGGCCCTTGTAGGAGGATGCATGCTTGGATAAGGGTCTGGTAAGTACTGGGGGGACCCCACACCGTTTCCTTCTTTCTTTTTTAAATAGCCGGGTGCCAGCACTTGCAAATCAATTTAAGTGTGATTTAAATATAATTTTTTCGTTGATAAATGTCTGTTTTGCTGCAGCAGGTTCTATACATGGTACAGATGCTCCACTTTACAGGCAGACTAAGGGGACCCCACCCGCCCAGGCACTTTTTCATTTTTATTGTTGCACTTTAAGCATCATTAAAATCACTGCTCCTGTGAAAAAATGTTGCATTGATACTTGTCCCCCAGGGTAGTACCCAGCCCCCATACCCTTTTCATGGCCAATTACTTGCATATAAGCCTTCATAATGGGGACTTTTGATTTCTCATGTTCGGCCCCCATAGCCTTTAATGGGTTTGTGGCAGAATTCCCGAACGGGGGTGTTCAGCCCATCTCTATTTGTGTCATTGTTACCATATAGTCAAACGGCAAGCCAGACATTCGGTGGTTTGCCTTTGCGGTGGATGGAGCGATTTTGTTGTATCTTTTAGGTCAGGTGGTGGCGACGTTAATGACGATGGATCTACATTGAAGGACAGCGTTGTTTTCTTGGGGGTCTTGGCGAGGACCGGCCATCTTTTCCGGCTCCTCCTGGGTTAGACTTTGGTTTTGGAGGCGATTCAGATGGGCTTTGGCGGTCTTCAGCGGTGGTCTTGGTGAAGGGTTGGATGTTCCTGGTAGGTGACACAAAGTCAATGGGCAGACCCTGTTCCCGGTGCAGCACCATGGCGTCCCACCATTCCTTTACCAAGTTCCTTTTCATTTGGGCTCCCAGGGGCCCCAGGCCGTGACGTCCTCCTAGAACAGAGGCCGGAGTCATCTTCTCCCCCAACAGGAAGAACCTTCGACGGCACAACTCCAGAAGATCATCGCTCTCCCGCCGTCCGGCCGCCAGCCTTCTGCACTGCAGTAATAGAGACGCTGGAAATGTCTTCCTTGTCCGCCCGACCTGGACTAGTCCCACCGCACACCAAGACATGGCGGATCGTGGTCACCTGACACAATATGGCCTCCGCCGGGGGATGGTACATAGCTCTGTGAGAATAGTACAGAAAGATAATGTGAGAATGACATTGTTCATGGCAGCCAATCAGCAGTCAGGAAAAGAAAAACTCTGCCAGGTGAGATCTAAACTTTACTGCAAATCCTTGCCTGCTCCTGTTCTGTAGATACAGAGGTAAGCCATTCACACATGCAGAAATCATTAAAAAATAGCACTAATTGGCAGCTCGTGTCGAAATAGGAGGCGCTGTCAGTGCGCTACACCTAAGAACAACGCCGGGGATGC
The DNA here is from genome assembly GCF_965119305.1 of Pelophylax lessonae. Taxonomy (NCBI): domain Eukaryota; kingdom Metazoa; phylum Chordata; class Amphibia; order Anura; family Ranidae; genus Pelophylax; species Pelophylax lessonae. Next base: position 74,557,201 of record NC_138771.1, on the reverse strand, counting down.
CACATTCCAGGAAACATCCCAATTATACAGGCAGATTACAGGAGCAGGGGCTGGAGGAGATGTAAGGGAGGCCGGTCTATAATCGGAGTACTATTGCCATGGCTGGCAATGAGGGATACAATGGAGACAGGTTAAAGAGGTTGTAAACCCGTGCATTTTTTTTTTTTTTTCCACCCTGCAAGAGAAAGCCATAATGAGCTAGTATGCATCGCATATTAGCTCATTATGCAATACTTACCTTAGAACGAGCCCCCGCCGTGCCGCCCACTCACCTCTATGACGGGCGACATGTCCAGTCGCCCGTCTTCCGGGATCGCGGCATCCGGCCATCTGATTGGCCGGAGCCGCGATGAGGTCACTCCCACGCACGCGCGCGAGAGCCGACAGTCACGGCACTGGACTCTGAAGGAACGGCACGATTGGCCGTTCCTTCAGAGCGCATGCGCCAGTGACGTCACTGGATGCATGTAAGGTAAATATCTCCTAAACGGTACATGTTTAGGAGATATTTACTGTACCTATAGGTAAGCCTTATCATAGGCTTACCTATAGGTACAAGTTGTAGCGGAGGGTTTACTTCCTCTTTAAAAGATTGTACATAGAGCCGATATCGGGAGGTGACATACACACTGATGCAATGTATTATATATAGGAGTACATGGAGACGGTATAGGGGGTGACATACACACTGATACAATGTATTATATATAGGAGTACATGGAGACAGTATAGGGGGTGATATACACACTGATACAATGTATTATATATAGGAGGACACGGAGACGGTATAGGGGGTGACATACAGTGTATTATATATAGGAGTACATGGAGACGGTATAGGGGGGTGACATACACACTGATACAATGTATTATATATAGGAGGACATGGAGACGGTATAGGGGGTGATATACACACTGATACAATGTATTATATATAGGAGGACATGGAGACGGTATAGGGGGTGATATACACACTGATACAATGTATTATATATAGGAGGACACGGAGACGGTAAAGGGGGTGACATACAATGTATTATATATAGGAGTACATAGAGACGGTATAGGGGAGTGACATACACACTGATACTATGTATTATATATAGGAGGACATAGAGACGGTATAGGGGGGTGATATACACACTGATACAATGTATTATATATAGGAGGACATAGAGACGGTATAGGGGGATGACATACACACTGATACAATGTATTTATATATAGGAGTACATGGAAACGGTATAGGAGGTGATATACTGTACACACTGATACAATGTATTATATATAGAAGGACATGGAGACGGTATAGGGGGTGACATACAATGTAGGTATATATATATATATATATATATATATATACACACAGTATATATGGGGGTGACATACAATGAAGTTATATAAATATGGGGGCGACATACAATGTAGTTATATATATATATATATATATATATATATATATATATATATATATATGGGGGTGACATACAATGAAGTTATATACAGTGGGTACAGAAAGTATTCAGACCCCCTTAAATTTTTCACTCTTTGTTATATTGCAGCCATTTGCTAAAATCATTTAAGTTCATTCTTCTTCCTCATGAATGTACACATAGCACCCCATATTGACAGAAAAACACAGAATTGTTGACATTGTTGCAGATTTATTAAAAAAGAAAAACTGAAATATCACATGGTCCTAAGTATTCAGACCCTTTGCTGTGACACTCATATATTTAACTCAGGTGCTTTCCATTTCTTCTGATCATCCTTGAGATGGTTCTACACTTTGAGTCCAGCTGTGTTTGATTATACTGATTGGACTTGATTAGGAAAGCCACACACCTGTCTATATAAGACCTTCCAGAAAACAATGCATGTCAGAGCAAATGAGAATCATGAGGTCAAAGGAACTGCCTGAAGAGCTCAGAGACAGAATTGTGGCAAGGCACAGATCTGGCCAAGGTTACAAAAAGATTTCTGCTGCACTTAAGGTTCCTAAGAGCACAGTGGCCTCCATAATCCTCAAATGGAAGACGTTTGGGACGACCAGAATCCTTCCTAGAGCTGGCCGTCCGGCCAAACTGAGCTATCGGGGAGAAGAGCCTTGGTGAGAGAGGTAAAGAAGAACCCAAAGATCACTGTGGCTGAGCTCCAGAGATGCAGTCAGGAGAAGGGAGAAAGTTGTAGAAAGTAAACCATCACTGCAGCCTCCACCAGTCGGGGCTTTATGGCAGAGTGGCCCGACGGAAGCCTCTCCTCAGTGTAAGACACATGAAAGCCCGCATGGAGTTTGCTAAAAAACGCCTGAAGGACTCCAAGATGGTGAGAAATAAGATTCTCTGGTCTGATGAGACCAAAATAGAACTTTTTGGCCTTAATTCTAAGCAGTATGTGTGGAGAAAACCAGGCACTGCTCATCACCTGTCCAATACAGTCCCAACAGTGAAGCATTGTGGTGGCAGCATCATGCTGTGGGGGTGTTTTTCAGCTGCAGGGACAGGACGACTGGTTGCAATCGAGGGAAAGATGAATGCGGCCAAGTACAGGGATATCCTGGACAAAAACCTTCTCCAGAGTGCTCTGGACCTCAGACTGGGCCGAAGGTTTACCTTCCAACAAGACAATGACCCTAAGCACACAGCTAAAATAACGAAGGAGTGGCTTCACAACAACTCCGTGACTGTTCTTGAATGGCCCAGCCAGAGCCCTGACTTAAACCCAATTGAGCATCTCTGGAGAGACCTAAAAATGGCTGTCCACCAACGTTTACCATCCAACCTGACAGAACTGGAGAGGATCTGCAAGGAGGAATGGCAGAGGATCCCCAAATCCAGGTGTAAAAGACTTGTTGCATCTTTCCCAAAAAGACTCCTGGCTGTATTAGATCAAAAGAGGGCTTCTACTAAATACTGAGCAAAGGGTCTGAATACTTAGGACCATGTGATATTTCAGTTTTTCTTTTTTAATAAATCTGCAACAATGTCAACAATTCTGTGATTTTCTGTCAGTATGGGGTGCTATGTGTACATTCATGAGGAAGAAGAATGAACCTAAATGATTTTAGCAAATGGCTGCAATATAACAAAGAGTGAAAAATTTAAGGGGGTCTGAATACTTTCCATACCCACTGTATATATGGGGGTGACATACAATAAAGTTATATATATATGGGGGTGACATACAATGAAGTTATATATATATATATATATATGGGGGTGACATACAATGAAGTTATATATATATATATATATATATATATATATGGGGGTGACATACAATGAAGTTATAAATATATGGGGGTGACATACAACACACAGATCGAATTTGTCACCAACCTACAACAATGTACTTCCTCCACGTGCCACCGCCCCGCACAGCACGCTAAAGGGCGCCCGCCTCCTTCCCTGCCCACTAGGGGCGTGTCCTGCGTAAGTGACCGTGCTCGTTTCACGACTCAGCAATAGGGGGCGTGACTTTCGTCTAACACATCGCTACCCAGTGGTAGAGGCGTGCCTTGCGTTTCAAAGCCCAGTCTGGAGGCGTGCCTTGCGGGCCAAAGCTCAGTCTGGGGGCGTGACTTGCGGGCCAAAGCTCAGTCTGGGGGCGTGCCTTTCGGGCCAAAGCTATGTCTGGAGGCGTGTCTTTTGTTCCAAAGCTTCGCCTGTCTTTTGTCTCAAGCCTCTGTATGGAGCAAATCCTGCGTATAATGTCTCGTTGTGAGTTGCAGACTTCCGGTAGTGGTGACTCCTGTGTGCTAGGGCTGTAGTTGGGGGATTGGGGTGTCTCTGATGTGCTGTATTAGCCTGGTAAAGGAGGAGAAGCTTTGTCCCATCTCTAACACTGTACACAATGTTCCTATAAAGGGCCAGACCACATCAATGTGGGATTTCAGATAAATTCATAGCTCCCCCCTGTCCCTGATTTGGAACAAGTCCCTCCTTCCTCCTTATTATGGTCTGATCTATATATAGCTGTTTATAAAAAGCACTGGTGGGTTTAACCAATCATTTTTTTGTATAATTCCCCTACAATCACTTCTGGACGGGAAGGATTTACCCCCCTTAATGACCCGGCCATTTTTTGCGATTCGACACTGTGTTAATTTAACCACTTAAGCCCCCCGGAAGATTTTACCCCCTTCCTGACCAGGGCTTATTTTGCGATTCGGCACTGCGTGACTTTAATGGACAATTGCGTGGTCGTGCGACGCTGTACCTAAATGAATTTGGCATCCTTTTTTTCCCACAAACAGAGCTTTCTTTTGGTGGTATTTGATCACCTGTGCGCTATAAACAAAAAAACAGCGACAATTTTGAAAAAATAACAATATTTTTCACATTTTTTATATGAAATTCCCCCCCAAAAAAATGTAAAAATCAAATTTTTTTAACATTTTAGGCCAATTTGTTTTCTGCTACCTATGTTTGTTAAAAAAAAACGCAAAAAGTGTACTTTGATTGGTTTGCGCAAAAGTTATTGCGTTTACTAACTAAGGGAAAGATTTTTATCATTTTTATTGTTTTTTTTTTTAAACATGTAATGGCGGCGATCTGCGATTTTTTTGTGGGACTGCGACATTGCGGCGGACAGATCAGACCCTTGACTGACATTTTTGACACTTTTGGGGGTACCAGTGACATTACTACAGTAATCAGTGCTATAAAATATGCACTGTTACTGTAAAATGACACTGGCAGGGAAGGGGGTTAACTTTATTGGAGAGGGAGGGGTCAAGTGTGTCCCTAGGGGCGTGTTTCTTACTGTGATTGGATGTGGCTGTGTGTGTAACAGCACAGATCAACGGTCCTACATAGCAGGACCGAGTGATCTGTGCTTTTACACAGGGGAAAGTTACAGGCGACTTTCTCCCTCTCTACCCGACGATCGCGAGTGACTGGCGGACATCGGGTCCACCGGTCAAACGCGCCGGCTTCTTCGGGTATGAGCGGGGACGGGAGCGTGCCTCCGGCGGCGCGCGCTCGCCCCCTATTCGCTCCCAGGCTAGTGACATACCGGTACGTCACTTTGCCTGGGAGGGGCTGACCGCCGCCGTATATAGTCGGGCAGCGGACGGCAAGTGGTTAATGGAAAATTGCGCGGTCGTGCGACGCTGTACCCAAATAAAATTGACGTCCTTTTTTTCCCCACAAATAGAGCTGTCTTTTGGTGGTATTTCATCAACTCTGCGATTTTTATTTTTTGCGCTTTAAACAAAAAAAGCGACAATTCTAGAAAAAAAAAAAATATCTATATATATATATATATATATATATATATATATATATATCTATATATATATATATATATATATATATATATATCTATATATATATATATATATATATAAATATATATATATTTTCACTTTCTGCTACATAACATTCCCAATAATAAAAAAAAATGTAAAATCAAATTTTTTTTCATAATTTTAGGCCAATTTGTATTCTGCTACATATTATTGGTAAAAAAAAAAAAAAACAGAATAAGCGTATTTTGATTGGTTTGTGCAAATGTTAATTGCGTCTACAAACTAGGGGAAAGATTCATGTCATCATTTTTTTTTTTACTAGTAATGGCGGCGATCTGCGATTTTTTGCGGGACTGCGACATTGCGGCGGACGGGTCGGACCCCTAACTGACATTTTTGACACTTTTGGGGGGGACCAGTGACATTACTACAGTAATCAGTGCTAAAAATATGCACTGTCACTGTAATAATGACACTGGCAGGGAAAGGGTTAACCCAGGGGCGATTAAGGGGTTAACCACTTACAGATATACTGCGGCAGGCTGGCTCGACTGCAAGAACCGACGTTTGAGTACGTCGGTTCGCAGGAGCGTGCTTTCCCCATAAGGAAGCGGGGGTGCCAAATCACAGGACCGGCACCCGCGATCGATCCCCGCTGAGAGAGAAGGACGGTCGGATGTTGTAAACACAGCTGACCATTCTTCTCTCTGGAATGATCACAGAGCGCCTGTGATCCTTCTATATAGAATCACAGGTCTCTGTGTTGATTCCAGAAGTTCCTCCCCTGTACAGTTAGAAAACACTCCCCTAGGCTCACATTTAACCCTTTGGTCACCCCTAGGTTAGCCCTTCCCTGCCAGTGTCATTAGTACAGAGAGGAGGACCAGAGCGACGTCATGACGTGACTTCCAGTCCAGGCTGTAAGTAAATACATTTTTTTTCCTTTAAAGCGAAAAAATATTTTTTTTGTTATCATTTGCTTTTAACCCCCTCCTTTCCAATCCTATTCTGACACTTCGCTCCTGCATGTAAAAATCTACTTTTTGTGCTAGAAAATTACTAGCAAAAATTATTAGCAGAGACCCTACAGAATAAAATGATGGGTGTTGCAATTTTTGTTGTCACACGGTATTTGCGCAGCGTTTTTTTGGAAAAAAAAACACTTTCAAGAATAAAAAAATAAATAAAACCGCAAAGTTAGCCCAATTATTTGCATACTGTGAAAGATAATGTTACACCGAGTAAAAAGATACCTAACAATTCCCGCTTTAAAATTGCGTCTGCCTGTGAAATGGCGGCAAACCACGGACCTTAAAATTCTCCATAGGCGATGCTTTAAATACCTTTACAGGTTACCAGTTTAGAGTGGCACAGGAGGTCTGGTGATAGAATTATCGCTCTCGCTTTGACGTTCGCGACAATACCTCAGATGTGCGGTGCGATCACCATTTATATATGTGTGCGGGAGTAACGTATCCATTCCAATTTGCATAAGCAGAGTGGGACGGGGGGCGCTTTAATTATTTTTTTATAATTTATTATTTATTTTATTTAAAAAAAATATATATACCATTTTTTTGTTTTATTTTTTGGTAATAACTTTATTTGTATCACAAGGGATGAACAGCATCTCTTGTGACAGCATGGGCCGTGACATGTCCTGTATTCTTTATGGAGAGACTTGGGATCTATTAGACCCCAAATCTCTCCTATGGCCCCCCCATGCAGCCAATCAGACTGAGATTGGTCCAATCGGCTGCTTCTCTGGTCACTGATGGACAGGTAAACAAAGGCAAACAACTGTTTCCAGGGTTACATAGAGATGGGGACAACGTCAGTTCCTCTCTCTCTGTACAGGGCAGCCATCGCCGCCGGCCGCATCACTCCCGGCCTCTTCTATGGGACTGGAGAGATGGGGGAGGGGGGTGGAACCTCCTTCAGCAACCCGCAGAAGTGATCGATGATCGAGTAGCTAATTGGCCCCTCAGATCACTTCTGCCTTGTAGAGAATTTGCTGGCTTCAAACAATGATACGGAGATGATGCCTGTAGGTGCCCCCACCATCCCTGTATTACCAATGACACCCAAGGACGTACGGGGCGTACATTTGGGGGAAGTGGTTAAAGGTAAAGAAGAGATTTGGGGTCTTTCAGACCCTACATCTCTCCAAAAAGAGGACCGGTCTTCCTTATCCTTATATGGCCCATGGAGCACCCGTGGGGCGGCCCCCGCGGACCACACCAGGCCGCGCACCATACCCCCCCCCCCCCCCAGGACCTTAGCAGGACAGGGGACAGGAAACAGGACAGAGGACAGGCAGGATCTCCCCCGCTCACTCTCCCTGCCTGGATATCTGCAGCAGCAGGCAGCGGCTTCGGCTTCTTCCTCCTGTTTTCTGCGTCTCGTCCCTCCTCCCCAATGCCCAATTCCATGGCTTCTCCTTTTGGCCAATCCGGAAACGGATCTCAAGTTCCGCTTCCCGATTGGCAAGGAGGAGGAGGATTCGTGTGACAATAGCGAATTTTCATTTGCTATTGTCACACAACTGGGTGGGCTCAGGGCGCAGTGTTTTGCGCCCTGAGCCCACCCTTTTTTTTAGCCTATTAGAGCCTCTGGCTCTAATCACATGGCTAAAGAAAAAAAAAAAAAAAAAGCCCCATTGAAGTCCATGCATCCGGCGCCCGCATGTAGATTAGGGGGTCGGAAGCATGGATAGGGGGGCGGCGCCCCTGCGCCCCCACGGCACCAGCTGCCACTGCTTATATTCTATTACCAGGGATGTCTACATGCCTTGTAATGGGAATAAAAGTGACAAAAATGAAAGGGACCGTGTAAAATAAAGAATAAAATAAATCAGGTGTGACTGGGCGGGGCCTTCCTCACTTCACAAACTATGGAATGCTTTGAAGGCAGAAATTAGCAATTAGCACATTGGAAAAATGAAAATACATAAATAAATTTCCAACAGTAAAAGGGTTAAAATGACTGGGGTAAAAGGGTTAGAATGAGTGCTCTCCCCTCCCCCTCTCTGAAAGTAGCAGTTGCTCGTGTCTGCAGACACTACACCCCCGCTGAGCCCCATGTGTAATATTCTGCACCGTTTTTCAGACTCCCCCCACATACAAGTTAAAATAGAACTAAAGACACATTTTTCCCCATTTAGAATACAGTAAGGGAGGGATAGAACCTCTGTCAGGTTTTCTTTGCCGTCTCTGTCCCAGTTGGGGAGATTTCCCTTCACTTCCTGTCCCATAGACAAAAACGGAAGTTAGAGAAATCCTCCCATGTGACATAATCCCAGGGTGTCACCAGAACTAGTGTCCCCATTGGAAGAATTCCCTCTAATTCTGCTTCTGGTGACAACCCAAATATTGGAATTTTCTTTCACTTTTGGTGGTAATGGTAAACATGAAACACAAAGAGGGTGGATATCCCAAAAGGGGGCGCACACAGCGATAAAAACCTAACAGGTGTTCTAATCCCTCTCCACTCCATCCAAAACGAAAACTAAAAATGTTTTCCTTTATTTATATTTTAACATATGGGCAAGAAATGGAAAAAAAAAAAAAAAAGAAAGATTTGGCAGTGAAAGGGTTAATAAATGAAAGGGGGGAACATTGGATTTACAGTTAAAGTTTTTTAAAAAATTAAATATATAGTTTAGTAGTGAAAGGGTTAAAACCTGAAAGGGGGGATAGTTTGGCAGTTAAAGGGTTAAAAAGTGAAAAAATAATTGTTTTGTAAGAATGATGAAATAAATGGGAAGATTTGATCTCTGGGAGGATTTATAAGACTCCATTCACCGTCTTATCATAGGAATACAGATCTTTTTTTCAGCCATGGGACTGTAGGGTTAAATGTCAGTGAAAATAACGGTCACTTCCAGAAAAACATGTTATTACAGGAGCCGTATCCCTATTAGATCCGTATACTGAGCCTACAGCCTGAATTCACACAGCTCACAAACAAGGACGAGGCTCCTTTAAGAAAAATCGTCAGTTATTTTTTTTTTTTTGCTGAGTCATTGTGAGATTAAAAAAAGTCACATGACCAGTGGGAGGAGCCATAGCCTATATAAGGAGCCACAGGAGCGGGAAATCACTGAGACAAGTGTTGACGCTGACCAGTGAAGACCTGTCTTTATCTCTGCTGAGATATTTCTTGCGATTTCATTGAATTTGATTTCATTTGAATTCAATTTCATTGCGATTTCATTGTTGTACGTTTAAAGCGTGTTTCATTATTCTTAATAATGAACCAATTTAAATGTAAACAGCTTTTTTCTCTGAAAAACACCAAAGAGAAACCCCCCATAGGAAGAGCAGCTATGGAAGAAGGTATCAGTGACCATCCTGCAGATACCCCAACCAAGAAGCCCCCCAAAATGAAGAGGGCTCGGGCTTTTGTGCGCGGCTGCGCCAGAGCCGTTCTCAGATGTATTGGTCTCGGCCGTAAAGCCAATGGACCTCCCCGAAATACCGACACTGGGATTGGTAAGTGTTGTGGATATTAATAGATACAAAATAACTGACACCCTTTCATTGGATCCTTCCACCCCATTGATGACAGGTCACCCCTCCCCCCATATGTACACATGTATAGGGATTGTGAGGGATATAGGGATCGATAGATAGGATTATAGGGATCAAGAGAAACAAACTGTAAATCTTGGAGCTGTATACAGGGGGCAACGTCTCCCCTCCCCCAACTCTCTCTCTTTTTAAACTGCCAGTGTGAAGGAGAGCAGCATGGTACCCGGGATCTGCTTATCTCAGTGCAATGCTTTACAGGATCCTAAAACAAAAAAAAAAGTAAATGTACGATTTCTTACCTGCTAAAAAATTGCCATTTATTATTCTTAGCTAAAAGGTGAAATAATCCTTTATGGTCGGCTCAGATGAAGTGTTAGCTCTCCATTTATTTTCAATGTACACAAAATCAGACACAATGGAAGAGTTTTATTTTATTTTTTAAATAATTGTGCTGAGGTTTATACAGTATCTCACAAAAGTAAGTACACCCCTCACATTTGTGTAAATATTTTATTCTATCTTTTCATGTGACAACACTGAAGAAATGACACTTTGCTACAATGTAAAGTAGTGAGTGTACAGCTTGTATAACAGTGTAAATTTGCTGTCCCTTCAAAATAACTCAACACACAGCCATTAATGTCTAAACAACTGGCAATAAAAGTCAGTACACCCCTAACTGAATATGTCCAAATTGGGCCCAATTCGCCATTTTCCCTCCCCCGGTGTCATGTGACTCGTTAGTGATACAAGGTCTCAGGTGAGAATGGGGAGCAGGTGTGTTAAATTTGGTGTTATCGCTCTCACTCTCTCATACTGGTCACTGGAAGTTCAACATGGCACCTCATGGCAAAGAACTCTCTAAGGATCTGAAAAAAAGAATTGTTGCTCTACATAAAGATGGCCTAGGCCAGGGGTAATGAATTAACATTCAAGGAGGTCCGGCCGCTAAAATTTGCTTTGGGCCGAGGTCCGAATCTCAAGTCTGTGCTATGACTCAGAGAGACGGGCAAAACAAAACGTGTCCATCAGCAATGCTCTTAACATAAAATATGCCCATTCAAGTGCCCTTTAACATAAATTGTGCCCATCAGCATGACCCTTAACATAACATTTTTTTGTTTGTTTAGCAAAAAAATAAAACCCCAGTAGGGATTAAATACCACCAAAAGAAAGCTCTATTTTTATGAAAAGAAATGATAAAAATATCATATGGGTACAGTGTAGCATGACCGCGCAATTGTCATTCAAAAAGTGACAGAGTTGAAAGCTGAAAATTGGCCTGGGCAGGAAGGGGGTTTAGGTGCCCAGTAAGTAAGGGGTTAATGAAAGCTGCATAACATGAAATTAACATTAAAGCTTATATGAGATCTACTTTAACCACTTGCCACCTGCAATACGTATATATCCGTTGGAATCTGCAAGTGGTTTACCGGGATTATAGCTGAAAATATCCCCTTTAACCCCAGTACCCAGCTTTCTCATGAAACCGCTCCAAGCGGCTCATGAAACACTCGTCGGTGTTTCCCGGGCTTACCGTTTCCGCCAGTTCACCTGAGAAAGGATCTGGCGTTGCGGCCAGCTGCTCCCATAAACCATCAAAGAGTTAGTACTCTTTCATCCACTCTATGACCTTGGAGGACCAGAGCGACGTCATGACGTGACTTCCAGTCCAGGCTGGAAGTAAACATTATTATTTTTTTGAAAGCATTTGCTTTTAACCCCCTCCTTCCCAAACCTATTCTGACACTTCGCTCCTACATGTAAAAATCTATTTTTTTTTTTTTTTGCTAGAAAATTACTTAGAACCCCAAAAAATTATATATATTTTTTTCAGCAGAGACCCTATAGAATAAAATGGTGTGTGTTGCGATTTTTGTATGTCACACGGTATTTGCTCAGCGTTGTTTTTAAACACAATTTTTTTAGGAAAAAAACACTTTCAAGTATAAAAAAACAATAAACCAGTAAACTTAGCCCAATCTTTTTTTATACTGTGAAAGATAATGTTACGCAGAGTAAAAAGATACCTAACATGTCAGGCTTTAAAATTGCGTCTGCCCGTGGAATGGCAGCAAACTACATTGCTTTAAACTCTCCATAGGCGACGCTTTAAATGCCTTTACTGGTTACCAGTTTAGAGTTGCACAGGAGGTCTGGTGATAGAATTATCGCATCGCTTTGACGTTCAACAATACCCCACATGTGCGGTGCGATCAACGTTTACATATGTGTGCGGGAGTAACGTATCAATTTCCATTTGCACGTAAGCACAGTGGGAAGGGGGGGCTTTATTTATTTTTTTATTATTTATTTTACAAAAAAAAACAATTTTTTACCCTTTTCTTTATTTTATATTTTGGTAATAACTTTATTGTATCCCAAGGGATGAACAGCATCTCTTGTGACAGCATGGGCTGTGACAAGTCCTCTTTATGGAGAGATTTGGGGTCTATTAGACCCCAAATCTCTTCTCTGGTCCCCCATGCAGCAGATCAGACTGAGATCGGTCCGATCGGCTGCTTTTCTGGTCACTGATGGACAGGTGAACAAAGGGGTCGAAGCCGGGAAATGATGAATACTCGTCGCTCCCGGTTTGCAGAGTTAAAGAGAGAGGAGAACGATGGCAGTTCCTCTCTCTCTGTACAGGGCAACCATCGCCCCCAGCCGCACCACTCCTGGCCTCCATGATGGGACTGGAGTGGTGGGGGCGGGGGCAGGGGAGGGACCGCCTTCCGGAACCCGCAGAAGTGATCCAGTGGCTAATTGGCCCCTCAGATGATTTCTGCTTTGTACAGAATTCGCTGGCTGCAAACAATGATACGGAGATGATGCCTGTAGGTGCCCCCACCATCCCGGTATTACCACTGACACCCAAGGACGTACGGGGCGTACATTTGGGGGAAGTGGTTAAAGGTAAAGAAGAGATTTGGGGTCTTTTTGACCCTACATCCCTCCAAAAAGAGGACCGGTCATCCTTATCCTTATATTCTTTTACAAGGGACGTCTACATTCCTTGTAATAGGAATAAAAGTGACAGAAATGAAAGGGACTGTGTAAAATAAAGAATAAAATAAATAGGAAAAAAAAAAAAACGTTTAATGCCCCGATCCCTCAGTGCTCACATGCAGAAGAGAACGCATATTCAAGTCGCGCACATATATGTAAACGGTATTCGAACCCCACATGTGAGGAATCGCTGCGAACAATAAAAAACGTGACCCGGAACACGGCATGCGCTACATTGCCATGTTTGTCGCACATAGGGCGGCCCAATGAAACGAATAGACTGTTCTATGCATGTTGGGTAAAAAAAAGAAAACGCTTGAAAAAATGGGCGTTTCCCATCCAGATGTATGTCAGAGGTGTGAATGGGCGGGGCCTTCAACACTTCACAAACTATGGAATGCTTTGAGGGTAGAAATGAGCAATTAGCACATTGGAAAAAAAAAATGGAAAATGGAAAAATGTACATAAAAATGTCCAGCAGTGAAAGGGTTAAAATGACCCTCAAAATAACTATTTGAGCTCTCTCCCCTCCCCCTCTCTGAAAGTAGCAGTTGCTCGTGTCTGCAGACACTCCACCCCCGCTGAGCCCCATGTGTAATATGCTGCACCCTCTTTCAGACTCCCCATCACCCCCCCTCCCCACATACAACTTAAATGTTAAAATAGAACTAAATATATTTTTTCCCCCATTTAGAATAGAGTAAGGGAGGTATAGAACCTCTGTCAGGATTTCTTTGCCATCTGTGTCCCCATTGGGGAGATTTGCCTTCACTTCCTGTCCCAAAGCCAAAAACAAAAGTTAGAAAAATCCCCCAAAGTGACATAATCCCAGGGTGTCACCAGAACTAGTGTCCCCATTGGAAGATTTCCCCTCTAATTCTGCTTCTGGTGACAACCCAAATATTGGAATTTTCTTTCACTTTTGGTGGTAATGGTAAACATGAAACACAAAGAGAGTGGATATCCCAAAAGGGGGCGCACACAGCGATAAAAACCTAACAGGTGTTCTAATCCCTCTCCACTCCATCCAAAACTAAAAATAAAAATGTTTTCCTTTATTTATATTTTAACAAAAAAAAAAAGGTTTGGCAGTGAAAGGGTTAAAGTGTGTGTGGAGGGGGTTATTTGGTTTGGCAGTGAAAGGGTTAATAAATGAAAGGGGGGGGACATTGGTTTTAATGTTAAATTGTTAAAAACAATGAAATATATAATTTGGTAGTGAAAGGGTTAAAAGCTGAAAGGGAAAAAAATGGTTTGGCAGGTAAAGGGTTAAAAAGTGGAAAAATAATTGTTTTGTAAGAATGATGAAATAAATGGGAAGATTTGATCTCTGGGAGGATTTATAAGACTCCATTCACCGTCTTATCATAGGAATACAGATCTTTATTTCAGCCATGGGACTGTAAGGGTTAAATGTCAGTGAAAATAACGGTCACTTCCAGAAAAACATGTTATTACAGGAGCCGTATCCCTATTAGATCCGTATACTGAGCCTACAGCCTGAATTCACACAGCTCACAAACAAGGACGAGGCTCCTTTAAGATAAATCGTCAGTTATTTTTTTTTGCTGAGTCATCGTGAGATTTAAAAAAAACAAAGTCACATGACCAGTGGGAGGAGCCATAGCCTATATAAGGAGTCACAGGAGCGGGAAATCACTGAGACAAGTGTTGACGCTGACCAGTGAAGACCTGTCTTTATCTCTGCTGAGATATTTCTTGCGATTTCATTGGATTTGATTTCATTTGAATTCAATTTCATTGCGATTTCATTGTTGTACGTTTAAAGCGTGTTTCATTATTCTTAATAATGAACCAATTTAAATGTAAACAGCTTTTTTCTCTGAAAAACACCAAAGAGAAACCCCCCATAGGAAGAGCAGCTATGGAAGAAGGTATCAGTGACCATCCTGCAGATACCCCAACCAACAAGCCCCCCAAAATGAAGAGGGCTCGGGCTTTTGTGCGCGGCTGCGCCAGAGCCGTTCTCAGATGTATTGGTCTCGGCCGTAAAGCCAATGGACCTCCCCGAAATACCGACACTGGGATTGGTAAGTGTTGTGGATATTAATAGATATAAAATAACCGACACCCTTTCATTGGAACCTTCCACCCCATTGATGACAGGTCATCCCTCCCCCCATATGTACACATGTATAGGGATTGTGAGGGATATAGGGATCGATAGATAGGATTATAGGGATCAAGAGAAACAAACTGTAAATCTTGGAGCTGTATACAGGGGGCTAAGTCTCCCCTCCCCCCAACTCTCTCTCCTCACCTGTTAGCTGCCAACCGATTTTTTTTTTTTTTTTTTTAACTGCCAGTGTGAGGGAGAGCGGCATGGTACCCGGGATCTGCTAATCTCAGTGCAATGCTTTACAGGATCCTAAAACAAAAAAAAGTAAATGTACGATTTCTTACCTGCTAAAAAATTGCCATTTATTATTCTTAGCTAAAAGGTGAAATAATCCTTTATGGTCGGCTCAGATGAAGTGTTAGCTTTCCATTTATTTTCAATGTACACAAAATCAGACACAATGGAAGAGTTTTATTTTATTTTTTAAATAATTGTGCTGAGGTTTATACAGTATCTCACAAAAGTAAGTACACCCCTCACATTTGTGTAAATATTTTATTCTATCTTTTCATGTGACAACACTGAAGAAATTACACTTTGCTACAATGTAAAGTAGTGAGTGTACAGCTTGTATAACAGTGTAAATTTGCTGTCCCTTCAAAATAACTCAACACACAGCCATTAATGTCTTAACAACTGGCAATAAAAGTCAGTACACCCCTAACTGAATATGTCCAAATTGGGCCCAATTCGCCATTTTCCCTCCCCGGTATCATGTGACTCGTTAGTGATACTCAGGTGTGAATGGGGAGCAGGTGTGTTAAATTTGGTGTTATCGCTCTCACTCACTCATACTGGTCACTGGAAGTTCAACATGGCACCTCATGTCAAAGAACTCTCTGAGGATCTGAAAAAAAGAATTGTTGCTCTACATAAAGATGGCCTAGGCCAGGGGTAATGAATTAACATTCAAGGAGGTCCGGCTTCTAAAATTTTCTTTGGGCCAAGATCCGAATCTCAAGTCTGTGCTAGGACTCAGAAAGATGGGGAAAACAAAACGTGTCCATCAGCATGACCCTTAACATAAAATGTGCCCATCACCATGACCCTTAGCATTAATTATGCCCATCAGTGTAACCGTTAGCATAAAATTTGCCCATCAGCGTGACCCTTAACATAAAATAGGGGCACGCTGATGGGCACAATTTATGTTAGGGGGCACTCTGTTGGGCAAAACAAAACGTGTCCATCAGCGTTGCTCTTAACATAAAATGTGCCCATCAGCATGTCCCTTATCATAAAATATGCCCATCAGTCTGCACTTGATAAAATAAGCAACCCCCTTAAAAATGTGACTCACATACCTTTGGGGGCAGAAAATGCGAGAGCCAAGAGCCGCAAACAGCAGGGGGGCAGGCGTGCACTTGACATCTAGCCCCAACTCACGGCCTGACTGGGAGTGAGTCGGGAGCGGTAGAAAGAAGGAGTGGGGTGGGGCGCATACACGGGACGTCACTGGTTGCTTGGACACGTGAGGTCCCAGCAAACCAAGGACTGCTTATAGTGGCGGCCTGACAGTCCAGGTGGAAGCATCGTGCAGTCCGTTCTTTGACCGCGGGCTACCATTTACTGACGGCTGGCCTAGGCTATAAGAAGATTGGCCAAGACCCTGAAACTGAGCTGCAGCACAGTGGCCAAGACCATACAGTAGCTTAGCAGGTTCCACTCAGAACAGGCCTCGCTTTGGTCGGCCAAAAAAGTTGAATGCACATGCTCAGTGTCATATCCAGAGGTTGTCTTTGGGAAATAGATGTATACGTGCGGCCAGCATTCCTACAAAAGTTGAAGAGGTGGGGGGTCAGGCTGTCAGTGCTCAGACCATACACCACACACTGCATCAAATTGGTCTGCGTGGCTGTCGTCCCAGAAGGAAGCCTCTTCTAAAGATGATGCAGAAGAAAGCCCGCAAACAGTTTGCTGAGGACAATCAGACTAAGGACATGGATTACTGGAACCATGTCCTGTGGCCTGATGAGATGAGACCAAGATAAACTTATTTGGTTCAGATAGTGTCAAGAGTGTGTGGCGCCGGCGGCAACAAGGTGAGGAGTACAAAGACAAGTGTGTCTTGCCTACAGCCAAGCATGGTGGTGATGGTGGGAGTGTCATGGTCTGGGGCTGCATGAGTGCTGCCGACACTGGGGAGCTACAGTTCATTGAGGGAACCATGAATGCCAACATGTACTGTGACATACTGAAGCAGAGTATGATCCCCTCCCTTCAGAGACTGGGCCACAGGGCAATATTCCAACATAACGACCCCAAACACACCTCCAAGACGACCACTGCCTTGCTAAAGAAGCTGAGGGTAATCCGTTGATCTCTGTTTTTACACTAGTAGCCATGTCCCATCACAGTTAGAAACACACCCCTAGGACACACCTAACCCCTCCCTCTCCAATACAGTTAACCCCTTCTCTGCCAGTGTCATTTTTACAGTAACAGTGCATATATATAGCACTGATTACTGCAGTAATGTCACTGGTACCCCCAAAAGTGTCAAAAATGTCAGTCAAGGGTCCGATCTGTCTGCCGCAATGTCGCAGTCCCGCAAAAAAAAAAAATCACAGATCGCCGCCATTACTCGTTAAAAAAAAAAACACCAAAAATGACAGAAATCTTTCCCTTAGTTAGTAAACACAATAACTTTTGCGCAAACCAATCAAAATACGCTTATTGTGATTTTTTTTACCAAACATAGGTAGCAGAAAACAAATTGACCAAAAATTTTTAAAAAATTTGATTTTTACATTTTTTTGGGTGGGAATTTCATATAAAAAAATTTGAAAAATATTGTTATTTTTTCAAAATGTATGCTCTTTTTTTGTTTATAGTGCAAAAAGTAAAAATCGCACAGGTGATCATATACCACCAAAAGAAAGCTCTGTTTGTAAGAAAAAAAGGACGTACATTTAGTTTGGGTACGGCGTCGCACGACCGCGCAATTGTCAGTTAAATTCGCACAGCGCCGAATCGCAAAAAGTCGATCAGACGTAAGACAGCAAAATCCTCCGGTGGTAAAGTGGTTAACATAATTTGGCCACACCCACTGTTCACCACGGCCTGCTACGTGAACCGCATTATTCTTCTACTTGGTGTGCCCAAAGGTACCCCAGGTCTCTTACAATCCTAGCACCACCCCTGGCACAATGAACGCCATGCTTACTCTTCACTGTGCCACACTAAGTACACCACTTTTTTTATTTTTTTAACAGAAAAAAAGAAAAAAAAACACTTTTTTTATTTTTAATTAAGCAGCCGAGCTCAACTTATGATTTTGCACACAGGCCCACCGATTTCATAAAACGCCCCTCATATGACAGAATCAGTCCTGTGATTGGCTGGTCCCTCCTGCCCTCCCCCTACTGGGGTAAAGATTCTGTCAAAGGGGGGTTAAGCATAACTAATATATAGCAATTGAAGGAACAGCATGAATATCTATAAAACAATGATAAGAATATAGGAAACCATACATTACTATTCCGAATACATTAGTCACTTGTTTTCTCTCCCGGCCAATGCAAACCTATCAGCTGGTGCCAGGCTGGTGTATGACCCCCATAGCGAGTAACCCCTCTCCTGTCTGATCTCAGGGCTGAGAAATCACAAGCTTTCTGGGCAAAACTGACACTTAAAGCATCTGCTTAGCTGGTCTGATGATTCACAAGCCCCTACCACAATGCAAAGCCAAGCAAGTGACACCAATACCTCCTGTTGCAACTTCTTTTGTGACGAACCCACTCATTTAAACATGAAAGCGCATCATCACACCACTAAAAATGCTTGTTACCAGCTTCCTGAGTCATTGAAATTTAGTGGATTGGCATAACTGCCAGGCAACCAGAATTTTTATACGAAGGCCAACAGTAGTGATCCCTGTGTCCCTGTCATGTTGTGTTTATTTATAGGTTCCTTGCACTGAATTTTTCTCTGTATAATCTGATGTTTTATGAAGAAAATATATATGAAATGTAGATGAAGGTGCTAAATCTAATTCTTCTTTTCTATTGCAGATGAAGGCAGAATTTTATTGCAGACGGATCCCACGCAGCAGGCCTTCCCCAGTGAGCAACAACGTGACATCCACATTGAGGGCCAACCAAAATGTGATGTACACATTAAGACTCCAGAAGAATGTGACGTTCCTGTTGAGACTTCAGCAGAATGTGGCATTCCCACTGAGACTCAGGCAGAATGTGACATTCCTGTTGTGACATCACCAGAATGTGACGTTCCCCATGAGACTGCAGAAGAAAGAGACGTTCATGTTGAAACTTCATCACAATATGAAGTTCACATTGAGACTGCTCTAGAATGTGACATTCACAATGGTACTCCTCCAGAATGTGATGTTCACAATGAGACTAATCAAGAATGTGACTTTCACATTAAGACCTCTCCAGAAATTCATCATCACAATGAGTCTCCTCCAGAATGTGATGTTCCTGCTGAGACTCAGGAAGAATGTGATAGTCCTACTGAGACTCAGGCTGAATGTGACATTCCTGTTGTGACATCACCAGAATGTTACGTTCACGTTGAGACTACAGTAGAAAGAGACGTTTATGTTGAAACTTCATCACAATATGACGTTGACATTGAGAGTGCTCCAGAATGTGAAGTTCACAATGGTACTCCTCCAGAATGTGATGTTCACAATGAGACGTCTCCCGAATTTCATCATCACAATGAGTTTCCTCCAGAATGTGATGCTCCCGCTGAGACTCCAACAGAATGTGATGTTCCCTCATATACTTCGGAAGAATGTGATGTTCTCGCTGACACTCCGGAAGAATGTGATGTTCACATTGAAGC
Source organism: Pelophylax lessonae (assembly GCF_965119305.1). Taxonomy (NCBI): domain Eukaryota; kingdom Metazoa; phylum Chordata; class Amphibia; order Anura; family Ranidae; genus Pelophylax; species Pelophylax lessonae. The sequence goes on along the minus strand of NC_138771.1, from coordinate 74,537,454 downwards.
TCCAAAACAATGTGACATTTACACTGAGACACCTCCAGAATGTGAGGTTCACACTGAGACTTCTCCTGAATATGAGGTTCACGAAAAGAATCCACCAGAATGTCACATTCACATTGAGATTTTACCAGAATGTGACATTCCCTTTGAAACACCACCAGAATGTGATGTTCATGTTAAGACTGTAGCACAATGTGATGTTCATGTTGAGACTACAGCACAATGTGACGTTCATGTTGAGAATGCACCAAAATACCAGGGGAGCCATGGGATCACCTCCTCCAGTGAAGATGGGAGCAAGCTTACAAAAATAGAGAGGCAGATACTGGTGGTAGGGGATTCAGTTATTAAAGGGACAGAGAGAGCAATCTGTCAGAAAGACTGTGATCAACGAACAGTATGTTTTTTCCCGAATGCACGGGTTCGGGACATTGCAGAACAGATGGACAAATTGTTGGATGAGGCTGGGGAGGACCCAGCTGTCATGGTACATATTGGCACCAACGACAACATCAGAAGAAGATGGAGCATTCTACAAAATGATTTCAGGGCCTTAGGGGCTATATTGAAGAAAAGGACCTCCAAGGTAGTATTTTCAGAAATACTGCCTGTACCTCGAGCCACAACAAGGAGACAGCAGGAGGTTATGGGGCTTAACAGGTGGCTGAAGAACTGGTGCAAGAAGGAGGGTTTTGGCTTCATGGAGAACTGGACTGACTTTTCAATTAATTACCTGCTCTACAGCAGGGACGGATTTCACTTAAACGAGCAGGGTGCAACTCTGTTAGGAAAGAAAATGGCCAAAAAGTTGGAAAAAATGTTGAATTCGCCAAAATTTGTTGTTCACGTTGAGAATTCTCCACAATGTAACATTCCCGCCGAGACACTGGCAGAATGTGACGTTCCGGCTAAGACTACAGCAGATTGTGACGTTTCTGCTAACACTCCAGCAGATTGTGACGTTCCCACTAGGTCTTCGACAGTATGTGAGGATTCCGTTGAGACCCTAGCAGAATGCGATATTCCCAATGAGACTCCAGCTGAATGCAACATTCCCAATGAGACTCCAGCAAAATGCGACATTCCCAATGAGACTCCAGCAAAATGCGACATTCCCAATGAGACTCCAGCAAAATGTGACATTCCCAATGAGACTCCGGCAGAATGCGACATTCCCAATGAGACTCCGGCAGAATGTGACATTCCCATCGAAACTCTACCACAATGTGATATTCACATTGCGACTTCACCTGCATGCGACATTCACATTGCGACTCCACCAGAATGTGATGTTAATGTTGAGACTCCACTAAAATGCCAGGGGAACATCTTCTTCAGTGAAATCGGAGCCACGGTTACAAGAAAGGATCGGCAGATGCGGGACGAAATCATTAGAAGGATAGAGAGGGCAAACCGTCACAAAGATCGTTATCACCGTGTCACAAAGATCGTTTTCGCCGAACAGTATGATTTTTAACAGGCGCTCATGTTCAGGACATTGTGGATTGCATGGACAGATTGTTGGATGGGGCTGGGGAGGACCCAGCTGTCATGGTACATATTGGTACTAACGACAAAGTTAGAGGAAGATGGACCGCCCTACAAAATGATTTCAGAGACTTAGGGACTATACTGAAGAAAAGGACCTCCAAGGCAGTATTTTCAGAAATTCTGCCCATACCTGGAGCCACACCAGAGAGACAGCAAGAGCTTGGTGCACTTAACAAGTGGCTGAGGAACTGGTGCAGGGAGGAAGGATTTGGGTTTCTGGAAAACTGGGCTGACTTTTCATACCGTTACTGGCTCTATACCAGAGATGGGCTGCACTTAAATGAGCAGGGTGCTGCTCTATTGGGAGAGAAGATGACCAAAAAGCTGGAAGAAATTCAAGTTGAGGCTCCACCAAAATACCAGAGGAACCTTGGGAACAACTCCTCCAGTGAAGATGGGGGCAAGGATACAGGAAAGAATAGGCAGATACTTGTGGTAGGGGATTCTATTATTAGAGGAACAGAGAGGGCAATCTGTCACAAAGATCGTTCTCGCCGAACAGTATGTTGTTTACCGGGCTCTCGAGTTTGGGACATTGTAGACAGCATGGACAGATTGTTGGATGGCGCTGGGGAGGACCCAGCTGTCATGGTACATATTGGTACTAACGACAAAGTTAGAGAAAGGTGGAACGCCGTAAAAAGTGATTTCAGGGACTATCTATCTATCTATCTATCTATCTATCTATCTATCTATCTATCTCTATTTTTATCTCTATCTATCTATCTCTATTTTTATCTCTATCTATCTATCTCTATTTTTATCTCTATCTATCTATCTCTATTTTTATCTCTATCTATCTATCTATCTATCTATCTATCTATCTATCTATCTATCTATCTATCTATCTATCTATCTATCTATCTATCTATCTATCTATCTATCTATCTATCTATCTATCTATCTATCTATCTATCTATCTATCTATCTATCTATCTATCTATCTACACAGTGACAGTATACAGTAATAGATAGGTACTTTCAGAGATTTGCTTGTAGTAGGAAAGTGGCTCTGTGTCTGTCTGCCTGAGCCCAGGAGAAAGCATGCAGCTGCAGTATAGAGCAAAGTAACTGTGATAGGTTGTTTCCAGCATGTCAGTGTGCTGGGAGCCATCTGATTGGTTACAGGGAGGAGCTAAGCTCTCTCACTCTAGGATCATATTACCAGACCAGTCTCTATTGAATGAGTGAAGGAGTCATCCAGTTCACTGAAAAGAATCAATTCTAAAGGCAGACTTGGAGAGCAGAAATTTTATTTTATTTTAAAAATAACCACAATAACAATACCGTGTGTATGCGATACCGCGAAATATCGCATTACCGAAAACCGGCATATCTCTACACCCACCACAGAGCTCCAGCAAGCCAGCCACCCACAACAGGGCGACACCAAGCCAGCCACCCACAACAGTGTTCCAGCAAGCCACCCACAACAGGGTGACACCAAGCCAGCCACCCACCCACCACAGTGTCCCAGCAATCAAGCCACCCACAACAGGATGACAACAAATCAGCCACCCACCACAGTGTTCCAGCAAGCAAGCCACCCACCCACAACAGGGTGATACCAAGCCAGTCACCCACCACAGTGTTCCAGCAAGCAAGCCAGCCACCTACCACAGTGTTCTAGCAAGCAAGCCACCGACAACAGGGTGAGAACAAGCCAGCCACCCACCACAGTGTTCCAGCAAGGCCAGCCACCCACAACAGGGTGACACCAAGCCAGCCACCCACCACAGTGTTCCAGCAAGCAAACCACCCACAACAGGGTGACAACAAGCCACCCACCCACCGCAGTGTTCCAGCAAGCCAGCCATCCACAACAGGGTGACACCAAGCCAGCCACCCACCACAGTGTTCCAGCAAGCCAGCCACCTACCACAGTGTTCCAGCAAGCAAGCCACCCACAACAGGGTGACACCAGGCCAGCCACCCACCACAGTGTTCCAGCAAGCAAGCCACCCACAACAGGGTGACACCAAGCCAGCCACCCACCACAGTGTTCCAGCAAGCCAGCCACCCACAACAGGGTGACACCAAGCCAGCCACCCATCACAGTGTTCTAGCAAGCAAGCCACCCACAACAGGGTGACACCAAGCCAGCCACCCACCACAATGTTTCAGTAAGCAAGCCACCCACCACAGTGTTCCAGCAAGCCAGCAACCCACCACAGTGTTTCAGAAAGCCAGCCAGCCACCCACCACAGTGTTCCAGCAAGCCAGCCAGCCACCCACCACAGTGGTCCAGCAAGCCAGCCACCCATAACAGGGTGACACCAAGCCAGCCAACCACCACAGTGTTCCAGCAAGCCAGCCAGCCACCCACCACAGTGTTCCAGCAAGCCAGCCACCCGCAACAGGGTGACTCTAAGCCAGCCACCCACCCACCCACCAGTGTTCCAGCAAGCAAGCCACCCACAACAGGGTGACACCAAGCCAGCCACCCACCACAGTGTTCCAGCAAGCCAGCCACCCACAACAGGGTGACCCCAAGCCAGCCAACCACCACAGTGTTCCAGCAAGCAAGCCACCCACAACAGGGTGACACCAAGCCAGCCACCCACCACAGTGTTCCAATGAGCAAGCCACCCACAACAGGGTGACCCCAAGCCAGCCACCCACCACAGTGCTCCAGCAAGCAAGCCACCCACAACAGGGTGACCCCAAGCCAGCCACCCACCACAGTGCTCCAGCAAGCAAGCCACCCACAACAGGGTGACAACAAGCCAGCCACCCACCACAGTGTTCCAGCAAGCCAGCCATCCACAACAGGGTGACACCAAGCCAGCCACCCACCACAGTGTTCCAGCAAGTCAGAAACCCACAAAAGAGTGACACCAAGCCAGTCACCCACCACATTGTTCCAGCAAGCCAGCCAGCCACCCACCACAGTGTTGCAGCAAGCCAGCCACCCACGACAGAGTTCCAGCAAGCCAACAACCCACAACAGGGTGACACCAGGCAAGCCACCCACCAAAGTGTTCCAGCAAGCCAGCCAGCTACAACAGGGTGCCAGCAAGTCACCCACACTGCCAGGCATCAGCCACCCACCCACAACAGTGTGACAGCAGCCAGCCACCCACAACAGGGTGACACCAGGCAAGCCACCCACCAAAGTGTTCCAGCAAGCCAGCCAGCCACAACTGGGTGCCAGCAAGTCACCCACACTGCCAGGCATCAGCCACCGACCCACAACAGTGTGACAGCAGCCAGCCACCCCAAAACAGGGTGCCAGCAAGCCACCCACACTGCCAGGTGTCAGCCACCGACCCACAACAGTGTGCCAACAAACCACCCACACTGCTAGGCGTCAGCCACCGACTGACAACAGGTTGCCAGCAAGCCACCCCCACTGCTAGGCATCAGCCACCGACCCACAACAGGCTACCAGCAAGCCACCCAAACTGCCAGGCGTCAGCCACTGACCCACAACAGGGTGACAGCAGCCAGCCACCCCACAACAGGGTGCCAGCAAGCCACCCACACTGCCAGGCGTCAATAACAGATATGTTTATGAAAAAAAAACAGGTGTCACTGTCTAGATTTAGATGGAAGATCCCAACTGCTGGACAGAGTAATCACAGAGATAATTGTCACTGATAACCAGCCATTTACAATGGTGTCCGACTCAGGATTTAAGTGGCTGATGTCCATACTTGAGCCAAGCTACACACTGAAGAGTGAGAAGTATTATCGAACCAAAATGCTGCGAAAGATTCACCAAAAGGTCGTCGAGAAAGTAAAAGGCTATGCTGCAACCAGAGAATGCTGGCAACTCACTCTCATTCACGACTGACTGCTGGTCAGGACAAAAAGTCAGGCGAGTCATTAACGATTCTTTCATGCCACTTCATTGACAGTGGATGGACATAAAGCCAATTGGTGTTGGATACAAAAGTGATGCACGGATCCCACACTGAGTACAGTAGAGAAATGTTTCTAGGCATGCTTGAAGACTGGGGAATCAACAAAGACTGAGTGATGCTTGTGTTTCTTCAAGACAATGGAGCAAACATGCAGAAAGGAATGAGGCTTGCTGATATGTCAGACTTCAGTGTCATGGCACACAACACCCTCCAACTTTTAAATGATGGTCTGTCAAGCCAAAGAGCTTTGGTTGATATATGTTTTGAGAAGCCTGAAGAGATTAAAAATGTTGTGCTTGCAAGTCTTTTGAATCCTTGATACAAAAACCATGCTTTCTCTTCTGATGATGTATTGGCTAAGGCAAAACAATGGCTGACAGAAGATATTCAACAGGAGGTGCAGGAGGTTACTGCCGAGAAGACAAGTCCAGAACAGCATTTTTATAATGTGAAAGAGCAGCATGCTGCAAAAACAGAAAAATGTCCAAAAAGGCCGCTATTTTTCAGGCATGTGTTGGACCAGCTATGAGGGGAGGGGAGGTTGGAGGCCGGTACTTTTTCTTTTTATGTGTGTGTTGGACTGGCTATAAAGGGAGATTGGAGGCCGGTACTTCTTTTTTACAGGTGTGTGTTTGACCGGCTATGAGGGGAGGTTGGAGGCCGGTATTTTTTTAGGCGTGTGTTGGACTGGCTATAGGGGAGGTTGGAGGCCAGTACTTTTTTTCCCCAGGTGTGTGTTGGATCGGCTATGAGGGGAGGTTGGAGGCCGTTATTTTTTCAGGTGTGTTTGACCGGCTAGAAGGGAAGGTTGGAGGCTAGTATATTTTCAGGGATGTGTTGGACCGGCTATGAGGAGAGGTTGAAGGCCGTTATTTTTCAGGCGTATGTTGGACCGGCTATGAGGGGAGGTTGGAGGTCGGTGTTTTTTTTTAGGCGTTTGTTGGACTGGCTATGAGGGGAGGTTGGAGGACGGTATTTTTCCAGGTGTGTGTTGGACCAGCTATAAGGGGAGGTTGGAGGCTGGTATTTTTCTCAGACAGGTTTTGAACAGCCTGTAATGGAAGGTAGTTTTACATATGATTGCAAATATATGTAACCAAAACCTCTGTTTTGAATGAAATTATTGAACTAGTTTAGACTCTGAATGTTTTTTTACTTTATATATCACAATTTGGAAATGACAGTAGAGTAGAGTTAGGGACTGCACTTTGCAGAGGGGCCTTGACGTGGCAGTGCAGCTTTAGATATATTTGCAAATGTATCCAACATAAATCCAATACAAATTGCTGAAACATTGTAGATTTTTTCTTATTTTGCTGATTGGCTGCCCATGCGCACCTTACTTTAACCAGTTCCTGACCACCCGCCGCCTTTTTACTGCGGCAGGGTGGCTCTGGCAGGAAAAGCGAGGGTCTATGGGGCCTATGGGGCGCCCTCCCGCATGCCCTCAGTCCCCGCGATGGTCTGATTCGGTATAGAACTGATAAGTCATCAGGTCCAGGCCAATGATGATTTTTGGCCTGGACCTGGTGATCGGTTCTGACCAATGACAAACCGACCTGTGTAATGTAAACACAGGCACAGGAAAAGGTCCTCCCTTCCCTCCTGGAGTCTTTTTTGGATTCCAACGTGAGAGAAGAGAGGATTAAACTAGTACACCAACAGCACATATACACACACCTAGCTAGGCACATTTAACGCCCCGATCACCCCCCAGTTAACCCCTACGCCCCCTGTCACATTGAACACTATATACAGTATATAATGGTTTTGCTGATTTCTGTAATAGTGTGCCTTGTGACTTCATTTAGCGTTAGCAACAGTTAGTTTCTGTCCCAAATAGGTTTAGGGTACCCACCATCCCCCCAATAAAGATTTAACCCCCTGATCACCCCCAGTTAACCCCTTCATTGCCCTGTCACAGTGTCACTTTTATAGTGTACAGTTTTTTTTTCTGATCACTATTATTAGTGTCACAGGTGACATTAGTTAGCATTAACACTAGTTAGCGTCAGTCTAGGACAGCGCAGATCCCCGCCGCATAGTTAGAAATATAATTTAACCCTTTGATTACCAGTAACACACACATACACACACACTAAACACCTCCATTACTAGTATAGTATATGAACGGATCAATATCTTTTATCTGATTAGAACTATACTAGCATCCCCAATAGTTTTAGGGTTCCCAAAATGCAGCATTAGCAGGATCGGCCACGACACCCGCCAGCATCTGCGCTTAGCCCCTCCGCCCAGCCCACTCCACCCAGGCAAGAGCAGTAATCAATAGATTACTGTCACTTCCAAAAACACACAAAATCGCAGCGTTAGCAGAGTCAGGCCTGATCTCTGCTAGCACTAGCAGTTCTTTTTTTGTAGCGTTTCAAATAGTCCTGGACAACCAGGTGCTTTTTTACCTGTGAGTCACACTAAGTACCTATAAATGTTGTGGCTAAAATGTCCAAACGGAGGTACACTAGTGAAGAGGCCTACAGGATACTGTCCATGTCAGATGAGGGGAAGCCTCACAGGCAGAATCAGGGTCAGTATACGAACCTGTAGAGAGCAGTGGCTCCCTGACAGATAGCTCCGACGACGGAGGGGTCCCTGCTAAGGTCAGGCATACCTGACCCCGTTCTGGAGTTGCTGAGGTGCAGAGATCGCAGGGTGCTAGTATGCAGCAAAGTGTTGGTACTAGTGCCGCTCAAACGTCAGGTGAACTGGCAAGCACTAGCGGCCTAGTACACCCTGGTCGTAGACAAACCAGCACTGCAGTAACACTTGCTGACGTGATGAGTCCCATAAGTGCAGTTAGAGCTGGTGCGGTGGCTAGCACAAGTTGTGGACCGCAGCCACCAAGAATTTGAACACAGGCCCGTAGAGCCCATAGTGTCCTCCCTGATGCGCTGGCATATCTTAATTGGCAGCCCACAGATTCTACAGCGCCCGTACTTTCCCCATTCACTGCCCAACCCGGAATTCAGGTGGTTTATATGCTAGTCAATTCATCACCGTCAATCCAAATTTGTCCCTTGCCAGACCATTCGGCTGGAAACCTATAACGGTTTCCGAGTTTAAAACTTTTCTGGGCCTATCCCTCAACATGGGCATAACTAAAAGGAGTGAACTGTGGTCATATTGGTCCACTAACCCAGTCCTCCATATCCGCGTGTTCTCTGCTGCCATGGCCAGGGGGAAATACGAGCAAATTCTGCGGTTCATGCACTTCAGTGACAATGAACTCTGTCGTCCTCGGGGAGACCCTGGATATGACCGGCTCCACAAAATTCGACCCCTCGTAAACCACTTCAATCAGCGGTTTGCAGCCTTGTTTACCCCCCAACAAGTTGTCTGCGTTGATGAGTCCCCTGATTAGGTTTTCTGGCCGCCTTGCTTTCAAGCAGTTTCTCCCCAGCAAGTGTGTCAGATACGGGTTCAAGCTGTATAAGCTTTGTGACAGGCCCTGTCACCCTGTCACGACAGCCCTTTACCATGGGATCTGTTATGTCCAATGACAGCTGATTACACATAAACAGACTTACCAGTTATCATCTCTCCTTTCCTCACATGCCGTGACTGTGTTAGAAAAGGAGACCCGATAAACAGCAATTGTTTACACTGAGAATCAAGGTCAGTGCCCTGATTATCAGTGCAGCCCCATCAGTGCCAATCAGTGCTGCCCATCAGTGCAGTCTCATCAGCGTCCATCAGTGCAGCCTCTTCAGTGCTCATCAGTGCAGCCTCTTCAGCGCCCATCAGTGCAGCCTCATCAGCACACGTCAGAGAAGAAGAAAAATGACTTATGACATGGTATATGGATACAGGATGATATCTAAGAGCAGGGGAGGGCTGGCAGCCTTAGGCCTGGGGTACAAGTCCAGTCAAGTGGCCCATTGAACCACCGAATCAACTTACCATCCATGCCCACCTGGTTTTAAAACGGATATTCATCTTATATAGCAAGACAAATTTGATACAATGTGGTATCATAATTAAATTATAAAAAATAAAACTTTTGATCAATTTAGATCAGTATGTATTCTGCTACATATTTTTGGTAAAAAAACAAAAAATAATAAGTGTATATTGATTGGTTTGTGCAAATTTTATTGTGTCTACAAACTATGGGATACATTTATGGATTATTTATTTTTTTTTAATTGTTTTTACTAGTAATGGCGGCGATCAGTGCTTTTTAATGGGACTGCGCCATTGCGACAGAAAAAGCTGACACTTTGTGACACTTTTTGGGGACCAGTAACACTAATACAGTGATCAGTGCTAAAAAATGCACTGCTACTGTATAAATGACAATGGCAGGAAAGGAGTTAACACTAGGGCAGACCGCCATTCTGTCATTTTCCTGCATGATCGCAGGTGACCTGCTGATTGGCTCCCGCTGTGTCGCGCCCCCTAGAACCCATGCACAAAATCACACACCAGTATGTGATTTTGCTCAGCCAAGCCGCCCTGCAACACTATATATGCGGTGGGCGGTCTTGAAGTGGTTAAGCTGGAAGAGTGGGTCCTGTAGTCCTTCACTAGTTGGGGGGGTTACATCCCCAAAAGCAAAGGACTACAAGTCTAAGCATGAACCCTGGCTGAGATCTAATCATGTGACCTCCTCCTTTGCGGCCAGCTTACGCTCCCATGACACAAGGGGGAGCCCTATGGGACCTCAGGGACCCAATACCTTTAACTGGACTGTATACAGCCTGTATATTGATGTCTAGCTGCTCTTGGCTCTATATACCTGTCTCATACCTGTATAATACAGGTATGAGACAGGTATATAGTGCCAGGAACAGCTAGACATCAATATACATGTATACAGTGCCAGGGGGTAGCAGAGTACAGGGAAATATGCTCCACATGTCCATACATGACACTTTTTTTTTTTTTTGGCACTCACTGCTCTTCTCCGACTCCATAGTGAGTGTACAGCTTGTATAAATTGTGTAGATTTGCTGTCCCCTCAAAATAACCTAACAAAAGTGAGTACACCCCTAAGGCCCCTTTCACACATACGGTCCGATCAGATCCACCTGTCAGTTTTTCAGGCGAACCTGATCAGATACCCCATGCATCCCTATGGGGCAGCGGATGTCAGCGGAGACATGCCTGCTGACATCCAATCCGATCCTGTCCGTCAAATCCGGACAGATCGAAACCCTATTTTCCATCCATCTGGTGGATCGGATGAGAATGGAAAGGCGGTCCGTTCTCATCCGATTCCCCCATAGAGGACAGCGGGGATCTGACACCTCTGTCACGCACACAGAGTGGAGACGGAGCTGTCATCTGCCTGCTCAGCGGGGATCGGCGGATAGATCCCCGCTGAGAGAAAACTGAATTTTCTCTTACGTCATCTGACAGTCGCCGCCCCTCATATAGTCTTCACCAATGGGTATTGACCTTTTATCCACAGGAGCAAGCAAGGCATAAGACTTGTTAAAAACACAAACAATTTGCATAGACACACCTGTAGGGTGCTGTCCCACTGGTCCAATACCCCCCTGTTATCAGCATTCCCAACTCAGTTTGGTAGCAAGCAGAAGATAGTCCAAAAAAAACCACAAAAGAGGGGCGGGGGCGGCGACTGCCAGAGGACTCAGAGAAAGGAATTTTGCGGTAAGATTTTACAAAAACTGAATTTTTGTAAAATCTTACCTGTAAAATTCCTTTCTCTGAGTCCTCCGACAGTCGCCGCCTCCTCTAAGTCCTCACTGATGGGTATTGTCATCTGCTCCGCAGGAGTAGCTAGGCATATAGACTTAGTTAAAAACAAAAGGCATTTGCATGTATACACCCCTGGGGGCTGTCCCATCTGGTCAATATCCCCCTGCAGTGACCACTCCCAACTCAGTTTGGTAGCATAGCAGTAAGTAACAAGAACCCCATAGAGGGGCGGGGGCGGCGACTGTCGGAGGACTCAGAGAAAGGAATTTTACAAGTAAGATTTTACAAAAATTCCGTTTTCTCTTACGTCCTCCGACAGTCGCCGCCTCCTCTAAGTCCTCACTGATGGGATGTCCCAAAGCAGTATAGACATGAGGGGTGGGAGACACAACCGTAGAACAAAGCAACGCAGTACCCACATCAGAGTAAGGAATCTTACATGCACTGTAAGAGAACCTTCTGGGCAACAAAACAATGTTCAACAGGAGCAACAGCCCAGGAAAGCAAATACCAACAGCCAGGGACCCATAAAAAAACAAGGGTCCTTCATGGCACTGCCGCACTGAGAACTTTGCGGCCAAAGGAAGCAGCAGCCGATGCCAGAACATCTACCTTGTAGAATTTTGAGAAAGTGTGCACCGACGACCAAGTCGCAGCCTTGCACACCTGGGCCACCGAGGCCCTATGCCAACAAGCCCAGGACGTACTCACAGATCTAGTAGAGTGCGCCTTAACAGGGAAGGGTGGAACCCGTTCCTTCAAAGCATAAGCCTGCTCAATGCTCTGTCTGATCCATTTGGCAATAGTTGCTGCGGACGCAGCCATGCCCTTCCGAGATCCCTCAGGAAGAACAAATAGGGAATCTGTATTACGAAAGGATTCTGTAGACGACAGGTAAACCCTAATCGCCTGGACAACATCCAAAGAATGCAACGCAATCTCCTTTGGATGCTTAGGCTTCGTGCAAAGCGAAGGCAGGACAATTTCCTCATTAAGGTGGAATACAGTGACCACCTTGGGAAGAAAGGACGGGAGTGTTCTCAACACCACCTTATCCTTGTGGATTATCAAGTAAGGGGAGCGGCAAGACAATGCCGCCAGCTCCGACACTCGGCGAGCCGAAGTGATCGCCACCAAAAAGGTGACCTTCTTTGACAACAGAGGCAAAGAGATTTCCATGATATTTTCAAAGGGAGCACGCTGTAACACGGACAGAACCAAGTTCAAGTCCCATGGAGGTAAAGGCTCCTTCCTGGGAGGAGCCAAATGTCGCACACCTTGAATGAAGGTGCGAATCAAGGAATTAGACGCCACAGGGCGTTGGAAAAGGATAGCCAGAGCAGACACCTGACCCTTTATCGTGGCCAGCGCCAAGCGCTGATCCACTCCAGACTGGAGGAAAGCCAACACTCTTGACACTGAGTACGAGCGAGGGGAAAACCCCCTGGACTCACACCAGGCGAAATAAGCTCTCCAGGTACGGTAATAGATTTTACCAGAGGAGGATTTCCTACCCTTGATTAGAGTAGGGATAATCTCAGGGGAGAGACCCTTGTCCCTCAGGACCTGGGTCTCAGCAGCCAGGCCAGGCCGTTAAAGCCAGCGACTGTAAAGCAGGATGGAAGATCGGTCCTTGAGACAGAAGATCTTCCCGCATTGGCAGCCGCCACGGAGGCACCACTGCCAGGTGAACAACGCCGGCATACCAGGACCGGCGAGGCCAGTCCGGCGCTACCAGAATCACCAGGTGTGGTTCCGAGGCTAGCCTGCGGAGGAACCTGGACAGCAACTGAATCGGAGGAAAGGCATACATCAGACGATACTGATGCCAAGGGGCCACTAACGCATCTGAGGCGTCTGCCAACGGATCGCGCGTTCTTGCCACGAACCTTTCCACCTTTTGATTTAGCCGAGATGCGAACAGATCCACGTCCGGGGATCCCCACCTCGCACACAGCATTTGGAAGACCTCCGGGTGTAAAGACCATTCCCCCTGGTCCAGGGTCTGGCGACTCAGATAGTCGGCCTGCCAATTTTCCACACCCGGAATGTGAACCGCTGAGATTGCCGGGACATGAATCTCGGCCCAAGACAGAATGTCGGTCACCTCCCGGGCCGCCCGAGCACTCCTGGTGCCCCCTTGGTGGTTGATGTAAGCCACCGCGGTAGCATTGTCCGTCTGTACCCGGACAGGACGACCCTGAAGACGGTCCGACCACTGGAGGAGGCAGGGCTTCAACGCTCGCAATTCTAGGACGTTTATCGGAAGAGAGGACTCCTCCCCCGACCAAGTGCCCTGGGCAGACAGGGCGCCCAGGACCCCACCCCAGCCTGACAGGCTGGCATCCGTGGTGATCACCGTCCAAACCAACGGACGGAAAGACTTGCCCTCTGTCACCGACGGGGACTGGAGCCACCACAGAAGAGCCAATCTGGCCTGACGACTCAAGGAGACACACAGATCCAGGGACTGAGCCAGTCTGTCCCACTAGGCCAGGATCTCCACTTGGAGAGCCCGCGTGTGAGACTGAGCAAAGGATATCGCCTCGAAGGAAGACACCATCAACCCAAGGCCCCTCATACAGGTCCTGAGGGACGAGGAGGGGCTGTCCCTGAGGGACCTGAGCTCGTCCAGCAAGGTCCGGAGCTTGTCCTCCGGCAAGAACACCTTTGCCTGAGCAGAGTCCAGAATCATTCCAATATAGGGAACAGGACGCACTTTGCCCCCCTTCCTGGGCACCGCAAACAGATTGGAACAAAATCCCCGAAACCGGGACAATCACCCCCTGAGCAAGAAGGTCCTACACCGCTTGATGCAGGTCCTGCCGACGCCCAGGAGGCAAGCGAAGCTTCGAGGGAAAGAATCTGCCCACTGGCCGGGAAAGGAATTCGATCACGTCTCCTGATCGAATGATTTCCTGAACCCACCTGCCCAACATACGGAGCAGCTAAGGTTTGAGGAAACCGCGCAAGCGTCCCCCCACCCCTGAAACGGGGGTGAAGGCTCCCCTTCAGGCAGAGTCGGACTGACCTGCCGAGCCGGCATTGCCCGACTCCTGCTTGCCCTCCCAGGGCTTCTTCTGACTGCCCTGGGCCTTGAAGGGCTTACCCCTGGATTGGTTCCGAAAGGTACGAAAGGACCCCTGATTGGATCCAGGCGCAGAACCCCGCTTGCCACGAAAGGACTTGTTCTTTGGGTTCTGGGGCAGCATAGTGCTCTTGCCCCCCGTGACGCCTTTCACCAGGGTGTCCAACGCCTCGCCAAAAAGGCGAGAGCCAGCATAGGGAAAATCAGCAACCGTCTTCCGCGAGGACTGGTCAGCCGACCAGCTCTTCAGCCATATCAGTCGTCGGTTAAGCACCGAGACGCTAGAGAGGCGTGCTACTAAAGGGGCCTCATTCAAGGCCGCATCACACAGATACATGATTCCTTGATGGATTTGATCCACCATTTCCAGCCGGGCAGGCGGAACATCATCAGACATGAGGTTGCTCCTAAGCACCTTAGTCCAATCAGCGACCGCCTGCGCCACCAAAATGGGAAAATGGGTTTGAGCAGAGAGCCCGCCACCGTATAGGAATGGTGGGCCAAAGACTCCAAACGCCGGTCCTTTGGATCCCGGAAAACCGGGGAATCCTCCGTAGGAACCAAGGTAGCCTTGTTCAACACTGCAACCATGTGATCCACCTGTGGAGGCACACACCAGCGCGATTCCGTAGCCGGTGCAAAGGGATAAAGCAATTTGAACCGATTAGGCACCACGAACGGACGTTTTAACGTGCGCCACAGTTCATTAACAGTGTAATGAAACTCAGCGGGACAGGAAAAACCTGCGCCGACTTGCGGGTCCTGTGCGTCCCAAAGGAGGACACAACGCCCGGAGGACTGGGCTCATCCTCCAAATGTACAGTTTCCTTCACAGAAATAATTAATTCATCCATTGGCGCCCGCTCTTCGGGCGACCCCGGAGAGGAGGTATCAACCCCCTCCATCTCCGCCTCCCCCTCAGACCCCTGCAGGTCCAAGGACGAGCGAGACCCTGAAAAGGGCACGCTCGCAGCAGCAGCAGCCATATCACCATCTGAATCAGAGGAGAGGGACAATCTGGGTCTCTTACGAGCAGCACGTTCAGCCATCAGCATTTCCATATTGGACACCAAAGTCGCCACTACAGCGGCCAAATCAGGTCTCAGAGGGGCCACAGGAGAACTGGGGGCCCCCACCAAGGCTGGTGGAAATTTGCTATCCTGAGAATCCATGCTCAAGTGAGAAAAAAAGGACAGTGCAAGAATTAGGTGCTGTCCCCTTAAGAGCGCTGCGAGTGCGCAGCCCACCGCTCCAGCTATACAGACCAAATGACCCCTAAACAGGAAAGGAGACAAAACTGAGCCAGAAGCGACAGTACAGAGATATATTGAGAGCAATAACCTGCAGAGCCCCGCAGAGTGTTGCCACCGCTGTCCTGCTTCAGAGGAAAGAGGAAGTGCTGCAAAAGTAGGCTGAACTAATCTGCTGCATGACCCAGGGAAAATGGCTGCCCCATAGAAACGTATGGGAGACTCCACCAAAATGGCCGCCGACATGCGGCCGAACCGAGCGCTCAGTCACCGCAAAAATGGCGACGAATGGCGCCAAATCAGCATGTTGTATAGCCCACAGAGAAGCTCACATGCCTGCCCAGTGTAATAAAAAATGGCGGACCGCGCAGTCCATACACAGTATGCACCCCCAAACACCGAATTGACCCAGGGAAGGGGACCCCCAAACACACACAGTGCCGCAGCGCATGTACAAGTGATCCCCGCAGAGATCGCAGCAGGGAGTCACACAAGGTACAGACATGGGGAACACACAGCAACCAGGACTGCCACCCCACACAGAGGCCCCACACAGAAGTACTTACCTGTACCCGATGGCGTAGGGGGGGCCTCACAGAACGGAAAGCCGCTGTCCTCATCTGACAGGGAATGCCGTTTGCTAGGGACATTGCACTGCTGATACGCATATGCGTCCAGTGAGGTAGCCACCTCACAGCTGCATTCCTGCTGCGAACAGGGATGGATCGTTCATAGTGCCAGGGCGAACCACAGCTGAACGCTCGATGGCGGGCTGGGGGGCGGCCAGTCCGAATCCCTGCACCACATGTCCATCTTCGTCCGAAGAGTCGACTAAAAACTAAAGCTGACAAAATAAACAGCTAGTTAAGAAAGAAAAACTGACATTTTTCAAGAAAATGAAATAAAAAATAAGATAGGCTGAGACCGAAGCCCCAGCACAGGGAAAGCCTAACTACTCCTGATGCTAGGCAAATTAAAACTGAGTTGGGAGTGGTCACTGCAGGGGGGTATTGACCAGATGGGACAGCCCCCAGGGGTGTATACATGCAAATGCCTTTTGTTTTTAACTAAGTCTATATGCCTAGCTACTCCTGCGGAGCAGATGACAATACCCATCAGTGAGGACTTAGAGGAGGCGGCGACTGTTGGAGGACGTAAGAGAAACTTCCGTTTTCTCTTACGTCCTCTGACAGTCGCCGCCCCTCATATAGTCTTCACCAATGGGATGTCCCAAAGCAGTGTAGACATGAGGGGTGGGAAGCGCAACCGTCACAAAGGCAACACAGCACCCAGGTCGGAGAAAGGAACCTTATCTGAACCAGAAAGGTAAACTCTAGGTACCAAGAAAGCTCAATAGGAGCAACAAACCCAGTAAAGCAAATCAACAAAGGGGAAAACAACCCCAACAGACAGGGACAGGTAAACGCCATGTCCCCCTCAAGGCACGGCCGCGCACAGGACTTTGCGGCCAAAGGAGGCATCTGCCGATGCCAAAACGTCAAGTTTGTAAAATTTTGAAAAGGTGTGCATGGACGACTAAGTCGCTGCCTTGCACACCTGGGCCACTGAAGCTTGATGCCGGAAGGCCCAGGACGCACTCACCGCTCTGGTAGAGTGCGCCTTGGCAGGGAAGGGCGGTACCCGTTCCCTAATCGAGTAGGCCTGCACAATTGTCTGTGTAATCCATCTTGAAATGGTTGCCGCAGACGCAGCCGTACCCTTCCGAGGGAAGGACAAAAAGAGAATCCGACCTACGGAAGGATTCAGTAGACGACAGGTACACCCTGATCGCCCGGACTACATCCAAGGAATGCAAAGCAAACTCCTTAGGATGCTTAGGATTCGCACACAGCGAAGGCAAGACAATATCCTCGTTAAGCTGAAAATCGGATACCACCTTAGGAAGAAAAGATTGGTGAGGTCGCAAGACCACCTTATCCTTATGAACAACCAGGTAAGGAGAGCGGCAAGACAGGGCCGCCAACTCCGACACTCTGCGGGCAGATGTGATCGCCACCAGAAAGGCAACCTTCCGTGACAGCACAGGCAGAGGAATCTCCCTGATGTTCTCAAAGGGAGGATCCTTGAGGTCGATTGAAGCTAGGAAATCTCCCGGGTTCAGAGAGGCTACCACTGAATGGAGGGATTCCATACGGAACTTCTGAACCCTCACAAAGCGCGTCAGAGCCTTCAAGTCCAGAAGCGGACGTACCTTGCCCTCCTTTCTGGGCACAGTGAACAGATTTGAGTAAAACCCCAGAAATCTGTCCCGATGTGGCACCGGTACGATCACCCCCTGGGCGAGGAGATCCTGAACAGCCCGTTGAAGATCTTGCAAATGATCTGGGGTCAAACCAAGATTTGAGGGAAAGAACCTGTCCGCTGGACGCGAAAGGAATTCGATCTTATAACCTGATCCAATGATTTTCTGAACCCACCTGTCCGGAATCCGGAGCTGCCAAGGTTCGAGAAAACTGCGCATACAATTTCATAATGTGTATGAAAAATACAAGGGCTACAAGACTGTGGAATTCTCTACCACAAATGGTGGTTACTGCGAGGAGTATGGCTACTTTTAAAAGACTCTTGGACATACATCTGAAGGATAAAAACATCCAGTGGTATGGGAAATAAATACGTCCACACACACCTACACGCGTTGAACCAAATGGACTATTGTCTTTATTCAACCTTAGCTACTATGTTACTATGTTATATCTTGGTATGCTGACGCCTTAAGAGTTCCCTTCACTAGAACTAAGGGACCAAGCCCAACCCCTGAGAAAAAAAAAAAAAAACAGCATAATCCCCCCTCCACCAAATGATTTGGAGCAGTGCATACAGCAAGGTCCATAAAGACATGGATGAGTGCGTTTTGGGTGAAGGAACTTGACTGGCCTGCACAGAGTCCTGACCTCTGGAATAAATTAGAGCGGAGAATGCAAGCCAGGCCTTCTCATCCAATATCAGTGCCTGACCTCACAAATGCCCTTCTTGAAGAATGGTCAAAAATTCCCATAGACACACTCCTAAACCTTGTGGACAGCCTTTCCAGAAGAGATGAAGCTGTTATAGCTGCAAAGGGTGGGCCAACTCAATATTGAACCCTACGGGCTAAGACTGGGATGCCATTAAAGTTCATGTGTGTGTAAAGGCAGGCGTCCCAATACTTTTGGTAATATAGAGTGTATACTGTATATTTATGGTAGGATTGGCATCTTTGCCCCCTTGTTCTGCACTGTAAATTTACTATTTATTATTACCAAAATCTTCACTATGTAAGTATGTAAGTCATCTCTATTAAACCACACCCCCTTTAAGCTACGCCCACTTTTCGCAGGCAATTTTTCTCTCCATACCTAGGGCCCACTTTTGATCCTGCACATGGGCCCACTGATTTCATGATACGCCCCTGAGCGTCCCCCCCGCTCCCGCCCCCTTCTGTAGCTCCTGGGCTCTCCCATCCCCCAGGGAGACACAAGCTCGTGGGCAGCCTTCCCAGAAGAGTTGAAGCTGTTATAGCTGCAAAGATAGTGTATGAATGAATGAATAAACATTCCGTATTCTTATATCCGTTCTTTAGGTGCAAAAATATAAGTTTTGGTTCTGCAGTAAATATAAAGAGCTGATAACTTTCTGGTCTGATTGCCTCTGGACTGTTTTCAGTCAGCATTGTTCCCAGTTCTCTATGTGCACTGCAGAACATCACCTCAATATGGTATAGACAGGGGGGGGAGTATTCTGTAGTCCTAACACACTTCCCGTCCTAGGGTGACAACACAGCTTCTCCATAGATTCAGTACAGTGAGTGTTGTCACCCTAGGACAGGAAGTGAGTTACTGGCAGAAACACAAGGTGAAAACAAAGGAAAAAGAAAATGAATGCAGCCACCATATCTAAGGACTGCTCAGCTGTAGTGTATTACATTTTTGTGTTTGAGTTTAGATGTTCTTTAGTGATATTCTAATGCACATGATGGTGGGAAAGACAGGAATGAGATCAGTGGATGAGGAATGACACAATGGTAAAGTATGTGGCTCTCACCCAATCAAGGTTTATCCTGAAGTTGTGGCATATTGGTGAAGATTTGTCCCTGGATTCCATGCTGAATACATTCCCCATTATTCCCCGCCGTTTGCTTTCTATGCTGTTTTCAGGGTCAACAGCTTTTTGAAGAATCAGAACTACTATGTAATACTTCAGGACTTTTCAGGTTCTAAAAATCAGACAAATCTTTATAAAAATAGAAAAGAGATCTTTCATTTGTAAAGAATAAAATCTTGATAGAAATCTCCTGGAAGAGTAATAATGGCGAGTGTTCGGATCCATTCAGGTCTCAGGTCAGGTTAAAATAACCCAGCCAGCACAGAGTTCCTCCTTACGTCAGAGTGTGCAGAAATCCCCCTTACAGTACAAGGGAAGGGGAATGCTGCAGATTATGATCTACAGGGGAACACTGATATAAGGGGGGCTCTGGTGACCAGAGACCCCCTTATATCAGAGTCCACTGCGTTCCCCTTTCCATCAGAGTTCCCACTTACATCAGGGTCTGCAGCATTGCCCTTTACATCAGAGTTCCCCTTCACATCAGCGTCCACAGAGTTCTCTCTTGCACTGTAAGGGGGAATCCTGCAGACTGATGTAAAGGGGAATGCCGGGAACTCTGATGTGGGGGGGAGGGGGGACTCTGGTGACCAGAGACCACCTTCCACAGAGTGAATGCACTAAGGTGAGGGGTCCTGATATAAGGGGGAACCTTTATATTAGTGTCCCCTTACATTATTGTATTCACTCCCCTTTACATCAGTGAACCTCCCCCAGACTGGCCTGGCAGCATGGTCACTGACCTCCTCTCAGGTGCACCGTGCAGGGCTCAGTCAGTCAGCTCCAGTGGCTCTGGTTTTATCCTATAGTCTCTTCTCCACAGTCCACACATGTCTGACTTCTCCCGTGACCACCATCCTGACGGCGCTCCCACTCTTGAGTCCTCTCCAGACTCCCCCTCAGAGACTGCAGACATGATAAAAGACAAGAGATGGTCAGAGATTGCAGAAATGATAAAAGAGATGTTAGAGGCTGCAGACATGGTACAGGAGAGGTGGTTAAAGGCTGTGGACATGATGCAGGAAGTGGTTAGAGGCTGCGGACATGGTACAGGAGATGGTCAGAAGCTGCGGACATGGTACAAGAGATGGTCAGAAGCTGCAGATATGGTACAGGAGATGGTCAGAAGCTGCAGAAATGGTACAGGAGCTGGCTAGAGGATGCGGACATGGTACAAGAGATGGTTAGAGGCTGTGGACAGCCATATTTTTTATGGGCGCCGCTACCGGTAACAGACATTTACGGGCAGCCTGTAAATTAAAGGGTGGTTGGCAACACTGCCCCACACAATAGTGTCCTCCTCTGCCTCCTTCCTTCACCCTCCCCTACAGTAATGTCCTCCTCTGCCCCCTCAAGTAGTGTCCTTCTCTGCCCATTTCATATCATGACCCCCCACTGCCGTGTCCTGCTGTGCCCCTTTCACCTCTCCACATCAGTGTCCTCCTCTGCCCTCTTCACCCCCTCCCCGCACAGTAATGTCCTCCCCTGCCCCCTCCATAGAGCGCTAGGAGGAAGTAATGTCACTTTAAAGCAGCGTTTCGCAAACCTTTTTGACATGGGGGACTGATTTTGTAGAAGACAAAAGGACTGGAGTGGGGGGTAGTTTCAAGGTTGACGGGGAATTCGGTGGCTGTGATTTGTCGGGCAAATGGCTGGTATTAGCACTTAAATCATCCCGACACCATGGTTGATATGGTGTCGGGATGATTGAAGCACATTATTTTTATTATTACATTGTAATATATAATAAAATAGTTCAACTCACCATAATGCAGAATCAGTGGGAACCCTGAGCTTGTCACTTGCCACCAGATGCAGTGTGCCACTGTCACCTGCTACCAGATGCAGCTTGTCACTTGCCACCAGATACAGCGTGCCGCCATCACCATCCACCAGACACAGCTTGTCACTTGCCACCGTCGCCTGCCATCAGATGCAGCGTGTCACTTGCCCATGTTGTCTGCCATCAGAGGCAGCGTGTCACTTGCCGCTGTCGCCTTCTGCCAGATGCAGCGTGTCACTTGCCACCATTGCCTGTCCCCAGATGTAGCTTGTCGCTGTCGCCTTCTGCCAGATGCAGCTTGTCACTTGCCACTGTCGCCTTCTGCTAGATGCAGCGTGTCAATTGCCACTGTCGCCTTCTGCCAGATGCAGCGTGTCACTTGCCACCATTGCCTGTCCCCAGATGTAGCGTGTCACTTGCCATTGTCACCTTCTGCCAGATGCAGCGTGTCACTTGCCACTGTCGCCTTCTGCCAGATGCAGCGTGTCACTTGCCACGGTTGCCTTCTGCCAGATGCAGCGTGTCACTTGCCACCATTGCCTGTCCCCAGATGCAGCGTGTCACTTGCCACCATTGCCTGTCCCCAGATGTAGCGTGTCACTTGCCACTGTCGCCTTCTGCCAGATGCAGTGTGTCACTTGCCACTGTCACCTTCTGCCAGATGCAGCGTGTCACTTGCCACCCGCAGCTGGCCACCAAAAGCAATGTGTCACTTGCCACCCAAAGCCTGCCACCAGATGCAGTGTGCCACTGGCCACCCTCAGCCTGCCACCAGATGCAGCATGTCACTTGCCACCATTGCCTGTCCCCAGATGCAGTGTGTCACTTGCCACTGTCACCTTCTGCTAGATGCAGCATGTCACTTACCACCATTGCCTGTCCCCAGATGCAGTGTGTCACTTGCCACCGTCACCTTCTGCCATATGCAATGTGTCACTTGCCACCCGCAGCTGGCCACCAGATGCAGTGTGTCACTTGCCACCCAAAGCCTGCCACCAGATGCAGTGTGCCACTGGCCACCCTCAGCCTGCCACCAGATGCAGCATGTCACTTGCCACCATTGCCTGTCCCCAGATGCAGCGTGTCACTTGCCATCATCACCTTCTCCCAGATGCAGCGTGTCACTTGCCAACCTCAGCCTGCCACCAGATGCAGCATGTCACTTGCCACCGGCAGTGTTCTACTTGCCACCCTCTCTTTCCTTTCTCTTCAGCTGGTCATGCTGGGGGCTGCAGTTTCCCCCAGTCCTCGGGACAACATGTCCCACCATCCTCTCTGCTTCTTTTTTTTTTTTCCTCTTGCCAATAGGAGAGGAAAGATATATAGTGAGTGGCTGTGCTAGCAAGCGCCTCTCCCAAGAACACAGCAGCAGCAGGAGGAGGAGGAGGCGTGGGGGGAGAAGAGCCTCTCCTCCTCCTCGTGCTGCTGTGTTCTCGGGAGCAGCGCTTGCCAGAACAGTGTGAGACACAGCCGCCCCGATTCTCTGCATTCTCTTCCCCACTGCTGACAGGAGGGAGAATGGGCAGGAAACAGAGCCCTCTTCTGACAGTGGTGGTTTGGGGGGGGGGGGGCAGCACAGTTTTTCCTTTTTGAAAGGGCAGTCCTGCAGGACACAGCTGCTAAAGGGAACGGCATTCCTGCAGGACTCGAGCCCTGCCTGTACCCCCCTATTGATGATCCTGATCCAGAGGGTGGACTGGAGTATTGGTAGAATGGAGTATGACCTGTGATATTGTCCAAATATACTGGAGAATGAACTGAAGTGTAAATGGATCAAACTGGGGGGTGGTCTGGGGTATCAGCAGATACTGGGGGGGTGACTTGTAGCAAAGACATTTTAATAGATTAGACTTTACCTCCGACCAGTGCAGCTGATTAGTTCTGATCCTCAGAGCTTCCAGTGGTGTCTTGCCCTTGGATCTGTTCATGGTGACCGGTCTTCTCTGAGCCCCGGATTCTGCCTTTCGGGGACTCCTCTTCTCCATTCTGTGATCATTCATATTCTTCCACCTTCACTGGCTGTGCCCTTTTATTCTGCCCTTCCACAAACAACTATCTTTACCAGAAACAAGATGGAAGACAAATAAAGAACTATTTAATAAAACATAAAAGTAGGCCAATCACATCCATATTTCAAGTGAAAGAAAATAGAACCACTTCACATCAGGTGTCTTCATTTGAGTTCCCCATAAATCAAGAACCCCAATCAGAGTACCTTCATATATCAGTTGCCACCACATATCAGATGCCCCATCAGAATATTGTCTTAGATCAGTTACCCCAATCAAGGTACCCCTTTATACCAGGTGTACCCTTACATCCAGTGTCCCCTTAACAGTGCCCCCTTACATCAGGTGTTCCCATAACAGTGCCCCCTTACATCAGGTGTCCCCTTACATCCAGTGTCCTCATAACAGTGCCCCCTTACATCAGATGTCCCCATAACAGTGCCCCCTTACATCAGGTGTCCACATAACAGTGCCCCCTTACATCAGGTGTTCCCATAACAGTGCCCCCTTACATCAGGTGTTCCCATAACAGTGCCCCCTTACATCAGGTGTCCCCATAACAGTGCCCCCTTAAATCAGGTGTTCTCATAACAGTGTCCCCTTACATCAGGTGTCCCCATAACAGTGCCCCCTTACATCAGGTGTCCCCATAACAGTGTCCCCTTACATCAGGTGTTCCCATAACAGTGCCCCCTTACATCAGGTGTTCTCATAACAGTGTCCCCTTACATCCAGTGTCCTCATAACAGTGTCCCCTTACATCAGGTGTTCCCATAACAATGTCCCCTTACATCAGGTGTTCCCATAACAGTGTCGCCTTACATCAGGTGTTCTCATAACAGTGCCCCCTTACATCAGGTGTTCTCATAACAGTGCCCCCTTACATCAGGTGTTCTCATAACAGTGCCCCCTTACATCAGGTGTTCTCATAACAGTGCCCCCTTACATCAGGTGTTCCCATAACAGTGCCCCCTTACATCAGGTGTTCTCATAACAGTGCCCCCTTACATCAGGAGTTCTCATAACAGTGCCCCCTTACATCAGGTGTTCTCATAACAGTGCCCCCTTACATCAGGTGTTCCCATAACAGTTCCCCCTTACATCAGGTGTTCTCATAACAGTGTCCCCTTACATCAGGTGTTCCCATAACAGTGTCCCCTGTCATCAGGTGTTCCCATAACAGTGCCTGCCCCCTTACATCAGGTGTCCCCTTACATCCAGTGTCCTCATAACAGTGTACCCTTACATCAGGTGTCCCCATAACAGTGCCCCCTTACATCAGGTGTTCTCATAACAGTGCCCCCTTACATCAGGTGTTCCCATAACAGTGCCTGCCCCCTTACATCAGGTGTCCCCTTACATCCAGTGTCCTCATAACAGTGTACCCTTACATCAGGTGTCCCCATAACAGTGCCCCCTTACATCAGGTGTTCCCATAACAGTGCCCCCTTACATCAGGTGTTCCCATAACAGTGCCCCCTTACATCAGGTGTCCCCAAAACAGTGCCCCCTTACATCAGGTGTTCCCATAACAGTGTCCCCTTACATCCAGAGTCCTCATAACAGTGTCCCCTTACATCAGGTGTTCCCATAACAGTGTCCCCTTACATCAGGTGTTCCCATAACAATGTCCCCTTACATCAGGTGTCCTCATAACAGTGTCCCCTTACATCAGGTGTTCTCATAATTGTGTCCCCTTACATCAGGTGTCCCCATCAGGTGTCCCCATAACAGTGCCCCCTTACATCAGTTGTCCCCATAACAGTGCCCCCTTACATGAGGTGTTCCCATAACAGTGCCCCCTTACATCAGGTGTTCTCATAACAGTGTCCCCTTACATCCAGTGTCCTCATAACAGTGTCCCCTTACATCAGGTGTTCCCATAACAATGTCCCCTTACATCAGGTGTTCCCATAACAGTGTCGCCTTACATCAGGTGTTCTCATAACAGTGCCCCCTTACATCAGGTGTTCTCATAACAGTGCCCCCTTACATCAGGTGTTCTCATAACAGTGCCCCCTTACATCAGGTGTTCACATAACAGTGCCCCCTTACATCAGGTGTTCCCATAACAGTGCCCCCTTACATCAGGTGTTCTCATAACAGTGCCCCCTTACATCAGGAGTTCTCATAACAGTGCCCCCTTACATCAGGTGTTCTCATAACAGCGCCCCCTTACATCAGGTGTTCCCATAACAGTGCCCCCTTACATCAGGTGTTCTCATAACAGTGTCCCCTTACATCAGGTGTTCCCATAACAGTGTCCCCTGTCATCAGGTGTTCCCATAACAGTGCCTGCCCCCTTACATCAGGTGTCCCCTTACATCCAGTGTCCTCATAACAGTGTACCCTTACATCAGGTGTCCCCATAACAGTGCCCCCTTACATCAGGTGTTCTCATAACAGTGCCCCCTTACATCAGGTGTTCCCATAACAGTGCCTGCCCCCTTACATCAGGTGTCCCCTTACATCCAGTGTCCTCATAACAGTGTACCCTTACATCAGGTGTCCCCATAACAGTGCCCCCTTACATCAGGTGTTCCCATAACAGTGCCCCCTTACATCAGGTGTTCCCATAACAGTGCCCCCTTACATCAGGTGTCCCCAAAACAGTGCCCCCTTACATCAGGTGTTCCCATAACAGTGTCCCCTTACATCCAGAGTCCTCATAACAGTGTCCCCTTACATCAGGTGTTCCCATAACAGTGTCCCCTTACATCAGGTGTTCCCATAACAATGTCCCCTTACATCAGGTGTCCTCATAACAGTGTCCCCTTACATCAGGTGTTCTCATAATTGTGTCCCCTTACATCAGGTGTCCCCATCAGGTGTCCCCATCAGGTGTCCCCATCAGGTGTCCCCATAACAGTGCCCCCTTACATCAGTTGTCCCCATAACAGTGCCCCCTTACATGAGGTGTTCTCATAACAGTGTCCCCTTACATCAGGTGTCCCCTTACATCAGGTGTCCTCATAACAGTGTCCCCTTACATCAGGTGTCCCCATAACAGTGCCCCGTTACATCCAGTGTCCTAATAACAATGTCCCCTTACATCAGGTGTTCTCATAACAGGGCCCCTTACATCAGGTGTTCCCATAACAGTGCCCCCTTACATCAGGTGTTCTCATAACAATGCCCCCTTACATCAGGTGTCCCCATAACAGTGCCCCCTTACATCAGGTGTTCCCGTAACAGTGCTCCTAGAAATCCAAAACCCCAATCAGAATATCAGATATCAAATATTCATCTATCAGTTGCCCCCTTCAATGAGCCCCCATATATCTGTAGCACTGCCCCCCTAGGGAGCTGCTCAGTGTGGATTCCCCTGGGTTACCCATAGCAACAGTCTGTAAAACTTATCACTTTAAGACTTGGCTCAGACAATGAACAGTCAAGGGAATTTGGTTTTTGTGTTTAATTTTAGAACTTGGATGGGAGAAGGGATGAGTGGGATACTCCAACTTGAACTATGCACAATTTCTGAGGAAAACTGACTGTAGTGTGTGCGGCAAGGCCGCTGCTTCACCTTGCCACTTCACCTTGTGAAGTAAAAGATATGTTCCTGAATGAATTCCTCTTCAGGGTCCTAACCTAGCACCCCCTTTCTCACTTCCCATGCATGCTAGCCCTTGTCCACTGACTCTCCACTGGAGTGGTCCCCTTACTGGGCAGACCCCTGGCAAGCTTCCCAATACTCAAGGACACTGTTTTTCCCTGGGTTGCTCTGCCTTCAGCTCCACTCGTCAGTATCCTGGCCCTCCTGGCTCAGCATCACACACTTGGTCCACTAGGCCGACCGCCTGTGACCACCTTCCTTGCTGACAACCGTCACCCTCCTCCTGGGACCTGACTTCCTGCCCAAAGACACCCTGTCACATGTGCCCCCGGCTTTTATGACCTATCCCAGAATGCACCACTGTTTTGCCAACCCATTGGGACAGCCACAAAAGCCTGTGTGTCACTGGCTGGGTTTCCTCCACTGTCCAACAGGCTCTCCCATTGGATACAGCGGGGACACTCCCTCAGCCCAAATGAATCACACCCTGGACACATGCAACAGGCAGAACTAACAATCGGGCTCCCCTGATAAGCAGATAGAGCTGCTAAGCTTTTACCAACCTAGCACCTACCTAGGAGGGTACTACATCCACCCCCCACCAAAATTGAGGGACACAATAAACGCACATGCGCACTAGAGGGACACAATAACCGCACATGAGCACTAGAGGGACACAATATCCACACATGGGCACTAGAGGGACACAATAACCGCACATGAGCACTAGAGGGACACAATAACCGCACATGTGCACTAGAGGGGCACCACCGCACATGGGTACTACAGGGACACAATATCCGCACATGCGCACTAGAGGGACACAATAACCGCAGATGCCCACTAGAGGGACACAATAACCGCACATGCGCACCAGAGGGACACAATAACCGCACATGCGCACCAGAGGGACACAATAACCGCACATGCGCACTAGAGGTAAACAATAACCGCACATGCGCACCAGAGGGACACAATAACTGCACATGCGCACCAGAGGGACACAATAACCGCACATGCGCACTAGAGGGACACAATATCCACACATGGGCACTAGAGGGATACAATAACCGCACATGCGCACTAGAGGGACACAATAACTGCACATGTGCACTAGAGGGACACAACCGCACATGGGTACTAGAGGGACACAATATCCGCACATGCGCACTAGAGGGACACAATAACCGCACATGTGCACTAGAGGGACACAATATCCGCACATCCGCAATCCAGGACAGCAACAATGGGAGGAAACAAGGAGCCGCACAACTGGGTGGAGATGCAAATCATAAAAGTCCAAATTTTATTAAATTCCAAAAATAAAAACACGTCCAATGTGTGACCACAGCAGTCGGAGACATGGAAAAAAGCACGGCGGTTGACGCGTTTCACGGAATCTACCGCTTAGTCGTAACCATGCTTAAACAATACAAAACAATGCTTTAAATAGGAAAATTTCATCTCATGTGCACCTCCCAGATCTCACTTGATTAGGCACACACAGCTGTAGATAGTAATCCCCAATTGAGGGCTCACAGACCAGCAGAAATTGTTTGTATGTTTTAAACAGAAAAAGAAAAAGAAAAAGAAAAAGAAAAAGAAGAAAAACTGCACCAGATGCATAAACAGAAAATATATAAATAAAATAAAATAAATTAGAGTAAGGACATGTGTATTGACTGAAATGAATATATAAAAAACATATATACATATCTGGTGTAGGGATGAGACCCAAGACAGGGGAAGTAGAATAGACCAAAAATGTGAGAATGAAGTAAGGGTAATGAAAGAAGTGGGCAGTGGGTAAAGCCTAAACGAATGTAATGAATTATATCCACATATATACCAAAAATATATATACATATGTGTAAAGAAGTATATCAATGTCGTATAGCCCCATACATTGAGGGACATGGCCACAGCTGTATGTGCAGGCAAAAGTTGATCTGAAAAGAGCCCTACATCTTTGATCCGACACTAAAAAGGTGTACATATATAGAATTCTCAATGAAACAGATGCATAGATATGGAATATATTGTCCACGTGTAAAAGAATAATATATTGAAAAATAAAAGGGGTTATTCACGCAGCTGTATAGGTATATGAATAAAGACATGTACATACATATATATATGCGTGTATGTGCGGGACATCGTTTGTAAATTCATAATGTCGCCTGATAATCATCAAACTAATAATGAATGTATATGTGCAGACTATTGATACGGACAGCACACATATCCAAGCATATATGAAAAAAGTGTGCCTAGAACATGCCATATGTAGGTCTATATATATCTAAACAAAGGAAACAAAAAACCTAAAAAGAATGGCAAATGTAAAAAGTCTTTGAGAGCGTAAGATTGGCCTATAATTGCAGGCTATTTATATCATCAATTTTAACTGAAATAGAAAGCAAAAAATATATATATACACACGTGGACAAATACATTCCTTTACAAATAGCACATCACATATATATGTATTAAACCATCCGTAAAACATCTGTAGATGATAAAAAGAATATTCTCGATATTATAAAACATACATATAACTATAAACGAAGACCAACTGAATGGTCCATTACATGTGTTGTCTATAAATCAAGAATATCTTAGCTGGGCTAAATAGACTGAATCCCAAAGAGATAAAGCAGAAAATACGCACAAGAAAAAGGGAATAAAAGTAGAAGGGATGAAAACAGGGGAAGAAAAAGAAAGATAGAAAGAAAGTAGAAACTAGAAAGAGTGAGAAGACACAAAATGACCGATCAATAATAGAAAAGAAGAAGAGATACATGTATGCCAAAAATGGAATGTATACACCGCAAGATCTAGATTATTCTTGTGTATAAAAATGGGTAACATCCCATTCAAAATTTAAACCCCCAGGTAAGCGGGTCTGGAGTCTATGGATCCAGAAAACTTCCCTCTTACACAGGAGGCGGAACACATCCCCCCCTCTTGTAGGGACTATGACACGTTCGATGATTTGTACCGATATTAAAGATAGGTCACCATTATGTTCCAAATTAAAGTGTCGAGCCACATTTGTGGATTTCCGCAATCTGACATCACTTAGGTGTTCTCTGAACCTATCTTTAAGTTTACGTGTCGTGAGACCTACATACTGGACAAAACATTCCCTACAGGTGATAAGATAGATTAAAAATGAGCTGTTACAATTGAAAAACTTATCGATTTTATATACTTTATTTTCAATGGAGGATTTGAAAGTATCTCCACCCAAAATATGGGGGCAAGTAATGCAGTCCCTAACACCACATTTAAAGTTGCCCTTTAAGTGCAACCACGTTTCAGACGTCTTTTTGTTGGTGCTAGTAAAGAGACTAGGGGAAAGATGATTACCTAGTGTTTTAGCCCTTTTGGCTACAATATTCACTCCCCCCTCTAGAATTTTGGCACAATCCTTATCTCCATACAGGATAGGAATATGTTTGTTGATGATGTGTTTAATCCTATTAAATTCTAAACTGTATGGGATAATAAGATTGATAGGATCACTCTTGCCATCGGTTTTAAACGCTTTAGATTCTTTGAATTTTTTAGGGGATTTCTTTGGTGAAAGCAAACTTTTTCTATCTCTATTGAGGGCAATGAAATATGCCCTGTCCAGAGTCCATCTAGGGTACCCCCTAGCCAAAAAACGTTTGTACAATTGTACCGACTCCTTGTTAAAAACAGCCAAGTCACTGCATATCCTCCTAATGCGGAGGAATTGGCCTACTGGAATGCCTTTGCGGGTGTGGAAAGGGTGGCTGGAGTCGGCATGTAACAGGCTGTTGCCAGCTGTGGGCTTCCTATAGAGGCTGGTAACTATCTGACCCTGTCGATGTTCCAAAGTGACATCTAGAAAGTCAATTCTTTCGGCACTGAATTGACCCGTGAATGTCAAATTGTGTTCATTGTTGTTGAGATAGTTCAAAAATGAATCAAACGGGAGACCTTGTCTGCAGATGAAAATCAGGTCATCTATATACCGAAAAAACATAATGATATGGTTCCTATAGGGGTTTCCATCTCCAAAGATGTGGGTCCTCTCCCACCAACCCATATACAGGTTGGCTAGGGAGGGTGAAAAAATAGCCCCCATGGCTGCCCCACACCTCTGGAGATAGAAAACCCCATCAAACATGAAATAGTTGTGTTTTAGAAGATACTCCAAAACCTCCAAGATGTACAATTTAATCGTCCCATTTTCTGGGTGACGGCACGATCGCACATACACCGCAGGAGACGGATGCAGGATCGGATCAAATTATGTATGAACTTAGGGACACCGTACCAGAGTCTCCCAGATCCTTTAGAGAACATTGTGCCGTCATCGCCCTGGAGGATTTAATGGAAGAAAGTGAGGATCGTGCACATGAAAGAGAAGATTGTGTTAACAAAGTTTCTTTCAAGGTACCCTCCTATTTTTATCCTGTGCACTCACGAGTCCCACAGATGGACACCTTCCAGAAACAGATTGAAGAGGACATTTTTGAGCTCAAACGAATGATTCCCAATAAGGTACAGGTGAAAAATGATAATTTAAGTGTTCAAGAAAGAAATGCTTTGGCTTCCCTTATGGAGGATGATTCCATTATAATTAAAAATGCAGATAAAGGAGGAGCAGTGGTGATATTGGATAAAAGTGATTATAAAGTGGAGGCACTCAGACAGTTGTCGGATACACGTACATATACAAGATTAAGCCGTGATCCTTTGAAAAAATTTAGATGTACTCTCCAGACACTTGTTGATAAGGGAGCCTCTTTGGGCATTCTGACTCCCAAGGAATCGGGCAAACTCATGCCGGAATTTCCTATTACCCCGATTTTCCACCACCTTCCCAAGGTGCACAAGGGGGTTCACCCAGTTCAGGGGAGACCCATTGTCTCTGGCATTGGGTCTCTCAATGAACGTATGGGTGAATGGTTGGATGGTCAACTTCAACCCGTTGTACAGAATTTGCCCAGCTATCTCAAAGACACTATGCATTTATTACGTGTAACAGATGAGATTCATTGGGAGCCAGACTATCAGTGGTTAACCTGTGATGTGGCGAGTCTCTACTCCTCAATCCCTCATAGTTTGGCCCTAACAGCGGTTCACTTTTCATTAACCCAATACACCAATCTAACTGGAACGATTAAATTGTACATCTTGGAGGTTTTGGAGTATCTTCTAAAACACAACTATTTCATGTTTGATGGGGTTTTCTATCTCCAGAGGTGTGGGGCAGCCATGGGGGCTATTTTTTCACCCTCCCTAGCCAACCTGTATATGGGTTGGTGGGAGAGGACCCACATCTTTGGAGATGGAAACCCCTATAGGAACCATATCATTATGTTTTTTCGGTATATAGATGACCTGATTTTCATCTGCAGACAAGGTCTCCCGTTTGATTCATTTTTGAACTATCTCAACAACAATGAACACAATTTGACATTCACGGGTCAATTCAGTGCCGAAAGAATTGACTTTCTAGATGTCACTTTGGAACATCGACAGGGTCAGATAGTTACCAGCCTCTATAGGAAGCCCACAGCTGGCAACAGCCTGTTACATGCCGACTCCAGCCACCCTTTCCACACCCGCAAAGGCATTCCAGTAGGCCAATTCCTCCGCATTAGGAGGATATGCAGTGACTTGGCTGTTTTTAACAAGGAGTCGGTACAATTGTACAAACGTTTTTTGGCTAGGGGGTACCCTAGATGGACTCTGGACAGGGCATATTTCATTGCCCTCAATAGAGATAGAAAAAGTTTGCTTTCACCAAAGAAATCCCCTAAAAAATTCAAAGAATCTAAAGCGTTTAAAACCGATGGCAAGAGTGATCCTATCAATCTTATTATCCCATACAGTTTAGAATTTAATAGGATTAAACACATCATCAACAAACATATTCCTATCCTGTATGGAGATAAGGATTGTGCCAAAATTCTAGAGGGGGGAGTGAATATTGTAGCCAAAAGGGCTAAAACACTAGGTAATCATCTTTCCCCTAGTCTCTTTACTAGCACCAACAAAAAGACGTCTGAAACGTGGTTGCACTTAAAGGGCAACTTTAAATGTGGTGTTAGGGACTGCATTACTTGCCCCCATATTTTGGGTGGAGATACTTTCAAATCCTCCATTGAAAATAAAGTATATAAAATCGATAAGTTTTTCAATTGTAACAGCTCATTTTTAATCTATCTTATCACCTGTAGGGAATGTTTTGTCCAGTATGTAGGTCTCACGACACGTAAACTTAAAGATAGGTTCAGAGAACACCTAAGTGATGTCAGATTGCGGAAATCCACAAATGTGGCTCGACACTTTAATTTGGAACATAATGGTGACCTATCTTTAATATCGGTACAAATCATCGAACGTGTCATAGTCCCTACAAGAGGGGGGGATGTGTTCCGCCTCCTGTGTAAGAGGGAAGTTTTCTGGATCCATAGACTCCAGACCCGCTTACCTGGGGGTTTAAATTTTGAATGGGATGTTACCCATTTTTATACACAAGAATAATCTAGATCTTGCGGTGTATACATTCCATTTTTGGCATACATGTATCTCTTCTTCTTTTCTATTATTGATCGGTCATTTTGTGTCTTCTCACTCTTTCTAGTTTCTACTTTCTTTCTATCTTTCTTTTTCTTCCCCTGTTTTCATCCCTTCTACTTTTATTCCCTTTTTCTTGTGCGTATTTTCTGCTTTATCTCTTTGGGATTCAGTCTATTTAGCCCAGCTAAGATATTCTTTATTTATAGACAACACATGTAATGGACCATTCAGTTGGTCTTCGTTTATAGTTATATGTATGTTTTATAATATCGAGAATATTCTTTTTATCATCTACAGATGTTTTACGGATGGTTTAATACATATATATGTGATGTGCTATTTGTAAAGGAATGTATTTGTCCACGTGTGTATATATATATTTTTTGCTTTCCATTTCAGTTAAAATTGATGATATAAATAGCCTGCAATTATAGGCCAATCTTACGCGCTCAAAGACTTTTTACATTTGCCATTCTTTTTAGGTTTTTTGTTTCCTTTGTTTAGATATATATAGACCTACATATGGCATGTTCTAGGCACACTTTTTTCATATATGCTTGGATATGTGTGCTGTCCGTATCAATAGTCTGCACATATACATTCATTATTCGTTTGATGATTATCAGGCGACATTATGAATTTACAAACGATGTCCCGCACATACACGCATATATATATGTATGTACATGTCTTTATTCATATACCTATACAGCTGCGTGAATAACCCCTTTTATTTTTCAATATATTATTCTTTTACACGTGGACAATATATTCCATATCTATGCATCTGTTTCATTGAGAATTCTATATATGTACACCTTTTTAGTGTCGGATCAAAGATGTAGGGCTCTTTTCAGATCAACTTTTGCCTGCACATACAGCTGTGGCCATGTCCCTCAATGTATGGGGCTATACGACATTGATATACTTCTTTACACATATGTATATATATTTTTGGTATATATGTGGATATAATTCATTACATTCGTTTAGGCTTTACCCACTGCCCACTTCTTTCATTACCCTTACTTCATTCTCACATTTTTGGTCTATTCTACTTCCCCTGTCTTGGGTCTCATCCCTACACCAGATATGTATATGTTTTTTATATATTCATTTCAGTCAATACACATGTCCTTACTCTAATTTATTTTATTTTATTTATATATTTTCTGTTTATGCATCTGGTGCAGTTTTTCTTCTTTTTCTTTTTCTTTTTCTGTTTAAAACATACAAACAATTTCTGCTGGTCTGTGAGCCCTCAATTGGGGATTACTATCTACAGCTGTGTGTGCCTAATCAAGTGAGATCTGGGAGGTGCACATGAGATGAAATTTTCCTATTTAAAGCATTGTTTTGTATTGTTTAAGCATGGTTACGACTAAGCGGTAGATTCCGTGAAACGCGTCAACCGCCGTGCTTTTTTCCATGTCTCCGACTGCTGTGGTCACACATTGGACGTGTTTTTATTTTTGGAATTTAATAAAATTTGGACTTTTATGATTTGCATCTCCACCCAGTTGTGCGGCTCCTTGTTTCCTCCCATGGACACAATATCCACACATGGGCACTAGAGGGACACAATAACCGCACATGCGCACTAGAGGGACACAATAACCGCACATGTGCACTAGAGGGACACAATAACCGCACATGGGCACTAGAGGGACACAATATCCACACATGCGCACTAGAGGGACACAGTAACCGCACATGTGCACTAGAGGGACACAATAACCGCACATGGGTACTAGAGGGACACAATAACCGCACATGGGCACTAGAGGGACACAATAACCGCACATGTGCACTAGAGGGACACAATAACCGCACATGGGCACTAGAGGGACACAATAACCGCACATGCGCACTAGAGGGACACAATAACCGCACATGCGCACTAGAGGGACACAATAACCGCACATGGGCACTAGAGGGACACCACCGCACATGGGTACTACAGGGACACAATATCCGCACATGCGCACTAGAGGGACACAATAACCGCAAATGCGCACTAGAGGGACACAATAACCGCACATGCGCACCAGAGGGACACAATAACCGCACATGCGCACTAGAGGGACACAATAACCGCACATGCGCACCAGAGGAACACAATAACTGCACATGCGCACCAGAGGGACACAATAACCGCACATGCGCACTAGAGGGACACAATATCCACACATGGGCACTAGAGGGACACAATAACCGCACATGAGCACTAGAGGGACACAATAACCGCACATGTGCACTAGAGGGACACAACCGCACATGGGTACTAGAGGGACACAATATCCGCACATGCGCACTAGAGGGACACAATAACCGCACATGGGCACTAGAGGGACACAATATCCACACATGGGCACTAGAGGAACACAATAACCGCACATGGGCAATAGAGGGACACAATAACCGCACATGGGCACTAGAGGGACACAATAACCGCACATGCGCTCCAGAGGGACACAATAACCGCACATGCGCTCCAGAAGGACATATTCATGCATGCTATAGGAACACAATATTAAACAAAGATTGAGACAATAATAGTACCTACAAATATTATCACAATCACCCCGCGCTTCAGGAAAAAATAAAATAAATATGCCAGATATATGCTACCTTGACATATAGCTGCTGCCTTAAAATACAAACATAATCAAAAAAACATGTGTTAATTCTCTCAGAAGTCAGTGAATAAGAAAGGTTCAACACATAAGCAGCGCTAAAGACCCTGTTTAAAAGTCCACATATGTGAATGAGTCAAAAAAGTCCTCAGGAGAGTGAATCCACGGATGAAGATCAAAGGATAACTTCCACCACACCACGTGACCCCCCTAGGTATTGCTCACTCACCAGAAATCATTGTAATAGAGCCTTTGAATATCCACCGATCACACCAAATGCAGACCACTCCACGATCGTTTAGGCACAGAATCTCCCCAATCTGAACACCTTATACCAAGAGATCCACATACTCCAGTGCACCGGCAGTAAATGTAAGCAAGAAAGAGGCTCATAGGGCAGTATATCAACACAGTTTTATTAAAACACCCGCCCCATCCCTCAATCAATGCACTCACAGCAAACAATATATTAAAAGGCTTTCAATATGCTAGAACCATATGCTGATCGAGACCTCACCGCTCCGCTCCCGCTCCTCTGTTATGCTGGATCAGTCACAGATGTCAGCTCACAACGGGCAAGGATATGGGGATGCGGCTCTTACAGCTCTGAATGATGTTGTCGGGGTGTCCGCGTGCTCACGCCCTGACATGTTTCGCCATAATGTTGGAATGTTATATAGCAGAATGTGAAAAAAATATTTTTTTCAAAATTGTCGCTCTTTTTGTTTTATTAGTGTAAAAAATAAAAATCGTACAGGTGGTCAAATACCACCAAAAGAAAGCTTTGTTTGTGGGGAAAAAAAGGACGTCAATTTAGTTTGGGTACAGCGTCGCACGACCGCGCAATTGTCCGTTGAAGTAACGCAGTGCCGAATTGCAAAATAGGGCCTGGTCATTAAGGGGGTAAAATCTTCCGGGGCGGAAGTGGTTAAGAACATACAATTACAATATAACTACTGTTACAATTCTATATATTATTTTTTTTTACTAAATTTTTTCCCCACGAAACTGGGAGTTGCCCTTTAATGATCGCTGCAAGTAAAAGGATTGGAAATGACATTGATTGATTGATTCTGCGTGTAGTCGGTGTGACATACCTGAAGATGAGCGATGGGCCCACGGTGCATCTGGGTGAGGGCGAAGTCATCTAGGCTGCCGAGGCGTTCAATTGGCTCCTTGCCCCAGGGGAAGTCGTACTGTATGAGGGTCATTTTCCTTCCGTCTTCGTCAGGGTGGTCACCGCTGCTGAATCTGAACGGCAACTGAGCAAACTGGACACAGAGGGGGGGGAGGGGTGAGAAAATAGCACCGTACAGTCAGGTCCAGGCATGCTTTCTCAGCATTTGGTCATATGTAAAAATACATTTTATAATATATATATATATATATATATATATATATATATATATATATATATATATATATATATATACATACATACACTGCTCAAAAAATATTAAAGCAACACTTTGAAAACACCTCAGATCTCAATGGGGAAAAATATCATGATGGATATCTATACTGGTATGGACTGGGTAATATGTTAGGATCTATACTGGTATAGACTGGGTAATGTGTTAGGATCTATACTGGTATAGACTGGGTAATGTGTTAGGATCTATACTGGTATAGACTGGGTAATGTGTTAGGATCTATACTGGTATAGACTGGGTAATGTGTTAGGATCTATACTGGTATGGACTGGGTAATGTATGAGGATCTATACTGGTATGGACTGGGTAATGTGTTAGGATCTATACTGGTATGGACTGGGTAAAGTGTTAGGATCTCAACTGGTATGGACTGGGTAATGTGTTAGGATCTATACTGGTATGGACTCAGTAATGTGTTGATCTATACTGGTATGGACTGGCTAATGTTTTAGGATCTATACTGGTATGGACTGGGTTATTGCGTTAGGATCTATACTGGAATGGACTGGCTAATGCGTTAGGATCTATACTGGTATGGACTGGCTAATGTTTTAGGATCTATACTGGTATGGACTGGGTAATGTGTTAGGATCTATACTGGTATGGACAGGGTAATGTGTTAGGATCTATACTGGTGTGGACTGGGTAATATGTTAGGATCTATACTGGTATGGACTGGGTAATGTGTTAGGATCTATACTGGTATGGACTGGGTAATGTGTTAGGATCTATAGTGGTAACTACTGGGTAATGTGTTAGGATCTGTAACGGATCTTAGTACCCCAGCTGAGCACATCCGCCGGACCTGTGTCTCCTGTCTTCCAAACGCACCCACAGCCTGCGGAGAAGCCATATCCAGCCCTTAACCCCTCAATCACGAGACAATCCACACAGGTGTTGAGGGTTAACCATGCAGAGCTTAAACTGTTTATTACATTCCAAGACACAGTTTTACACACAGTTAGGGAAACTCCCTTTAGCCTGGCCACAGAGGGGGAAGGGGACAAGGAGCAAGCCATTGGGAACTGAACATTTTAACATTGAAACAGTCTCTTAATACACACCCCCTGCGGAGAAATGTCTCCAGCTCAGACCATTGTCCACACAATTAGACACAGAAACAGGAGGGGGGGGGGGGGGATGGGTTGTAACATTACATTACATTAACTCAATGCCATGAGTCAGTTGTTCAGAGGATGAATAAAGGGAAAATAAAATGCAATGTCCCAAACTCATAAGAAAATGACACAAAGGGGTTTACAATCCAGGGACAGGGTGATCCGTCACCCATAGTGATGGTTAGTACCGTCACATCTCTTCCCCCCAAAGGTAGACTAATCCAGGTACTAGACCTCCAACTGGTCTGTGCCTGAGTTAGTCAGGTAACAAGTCCCAAAGAGTCAATGTCTGTTTGCCTGGATAATTTGTCGGCGTTGCCGTTTTGCTTCCCAGGGCAGTAGTGGACGGTAAAGTCAAAAGGCTGCAGTGCCAAACTCCAGTAGCTTCTGGCCCATAGTCTGTCAGTAGGAGGCTTGCGCACAGTCCCCTCCAAAACACACAGTGACAGTGGGTTCTGTCACATGTCTCCCCTTTTAAAAACAGACTAACGAGGTTCCTGACCCTCAACTGGTCTGGACCTGCGTTAGTCACAAACTTCCACCCCAGGCAACCAGGAAAAGTAAAAGTATGACTCTGGCGCTGGGGAGCAAAATTGCACATAGTGTCTCCCATGAATAAAAACAGCCGCTGCAGAGTGGGAACAGCTGTCTGCACTCCTCTGATCCGGGGCTGGGTTGCAGATATTGGGGGGAGCTGAATAATCCTCTGCCCTGATGCCAGCACTTCCGCTGGTAGGGAATGGAGGCTGGTAGGGCTATGCATTTGGGGAGAAAACGGTACTTGCTTTTCTCCTGGTGTAGTTACCAGCCGCTGAGAAGATATCTTGCAGGGACTGTCTCCCGGATTCTTCATCTCTGGTTCTGATGCTGGGCAGAGACCATCAGTGCTCTGTCCTGTAGCCAGCGCTTTTGCCGGGGGGATAAACACTGGGGTAGTGTCCAAGTGCTGGGGAAACGGCTCACTGAGGTCACCCCTCGGACTCGCTGGATCTACCTGTGAGGGTGGGCAGAGGCCAGCGGCACTCTGCCCCGTAGCCAGCGCTTCTGCTGGGGGGATGAACATTGGGGTAGTGTCCAATTTTTGGGGAGGGAGAATTGCTTCCTCTACTCCCGGTGGGGATATCTGCTGTTGGGAAAACAGCTCACGCGGATCCTCTCTCAGACTCTCCGGATCCAACTCTTTTTCTGATGCTGGGCAGATGCCAGGGGCACTCTGCCCTGTAGCCAGCGCTTTTGCCGGGGGGATAAACACTGGGGTAGTGTCCAAGTGCTGGGGAAACGGCTCACTGAGGTCACCCCTCGGACTCGCTGGATCTACCTGTGAGGGTGGGCAGAGGCCAGCGGCACTCTGCCCCGTAGCCAGCGCTTCTGCTGGGGGGGATGAACATTGGGGTAGTGTCCAATTTTTGGGGAGGGAGAATTGCTTCCTCTACTCCCGGTGGGGATATCTGCTGTTGGGAAAACAGCTCACGCGGATCCTCTCTCAGACTCTCCGGATCCAACTCTTTTTCTGATGCTGGGCAGATGCCAGGGGCCCTCTGCCCTGTAGCCAGCGCTTTTGCCGGGGGGATAAACACTGGGGTAGTGTCCAAGTGCTGGGGAAACGGCTCACTGAGGTCAACCCCTCGGACTCGCTGGATCTACCTGTGAGGGTGGGCAGAGGCCAGCGGCACTCTGCCCCGTAGCCAGCGCTTCTGCTGGGGGGATAACCACTGGGGTAGTGTCCAAGTGCTGGGGAAACGGCTCACTGAGGTCACCCCTCGGACTCGCTAGATCTACCTCTGAGGGTGGGCAGAGGCCAGCGGCACTCTGCCCCGTAGCCAGCGCTTCTGCTGGGGGGATAACCACTGGGGTAGTGTCCAAGTGCTGGGGAAACGGCTCACTGAGATCATCCCTCGGACTCCCTGGATCTAACTCTGAGGGTGGACAGAGGCCAGCGGCACTCTGCCCCGTAGCCAGCGCTTCTGCTGGAGGGATGAACATTGGGGTAGTGTCCAATTGTTGGGGAGGGAGAATTGCTTCCTCTACTCCCGGTGGGGATACCTGCTGTTGGGAAAACAGCTCACGCAGATCCTCTCTCAGACTCTCCGGATCCAACTCTTTTTCTGATGCTGGGCAGATGCCAGGGGCACCCTGCCCTGTAGCCAGTGCTTCTGCTGGGGCACCAGATGAGATACTCTGGACTTGCTGCTGATCACCATTTCCCAGCCTTCCAGCGCCTGTCTCAACTCCCCCTTCTGAGACCTTCATGCTATTAGCTTGTCTCGCTGCCTGGGGGACCTCCAGTGCGTTCCGGCATTCTAGCGCTTGCAGTGCCCTCTGTATCATCGCTGCTTCTTCCATTGCAGTTAGTACGGGAAAAGGCAGGGTCACCCCTGGCCCCATTTGCTTCTCATCTTCGTGACTGTCTGCTATTTCTCTCGGACAGTCCCAGGCAACGGGAGCCATGCCAGGCTGCTGATCACCGTCAAACAGCCGCTTGTAGGCAATCTCGAGCTCCCATTCCTGCTCAACCAGGAACTCCAATTCCTCCAGGTCACACGCCCCGTCGGGGAGGTCCAGCTCCTCATCTCAGAAATCCAGAATGTGTTCCAGCCGCCACTCCTCATCGCTCCCAAAGTCTGGGTCTCCGTACATTTTTTGATGGAGCAGCCCCACGCCGCCATAGCCAACGCCTTCTGTCGGGCTGCCATCTGCTGTACCTGGCCACATTTGAGCCGCGAACCACCGGAGGGCTCTGTATCTGGCGTCCAGCCTCATTTCCTCCTGGACCAATCTTTTGAGCTCCGTCTTCCCCTCATCTCGCGGTCGTTCCCTCAGGAACACCTCTCGCGCACGGTACTGCTTCCGGTACATCTCTGTGGAGGAGGGAAGGATCTTCCCCTGATGGTGCTGCTCGTGGCTTAGCGCCTCATGCCAGAGTTGCCGGCGGATCACATCCTCCCAGCCGAGCCTGGTGTGCTCTGTCACTGGTCCCCGATGGCGCTTCCGCATGCCTTGCAGCCTCCTCCCGAACTCCGCTCTCATGCTGGCTGGTCCCCGTATCACTCCTCGGCAGCTGCCCAGATCTTGAATCCTGGTGGTGGTTTGGATGTCCTGGACTGCAGGAGACATCCCACCGCTGCCAACCAATGTAACGGATCTTAGTACCCCAGCTGAGCACATCCGCCGGACCTGTGTCTCCTGTCTTCCAAACGCACCCACAGCCTGCGGAGAAGCCATATCCAGCCCTTAACCCCTCAATCACGAGACAATCCACACAGGTGTTGAGGGTTAACCATGCAGAGCTTAAACTGTTTATTACATTCCAAGACACAGTTTTACACACAGTTAGGGAAACTCCCTTTAGCCTGGCCACAGCGGGGGAAGGGGACAAGGAGCAAGCCAATGGGAACTGAACATTTTTACATTGAAACAGTCTCTTAATACACACCCCCTGCGGAGAAATGTCTCCAGCTCAGACCATTGTCCACACAATTAGACACAGAAACAGGAGGGGGGGGGGGGGGATGGGTTGTAACATTACATTACATTAACTCAATGCCATTAGTCAGTTGTTCAGAGGATGAATAAAGGGAAAATAAAATGCAATGTCCCAAACTCATAAGAAAATGACACAAAGGGGTTTACAATCCAGGGACAGGGTGATCCGTCACCCATAGTGATGGTTAGTACCGTCACATCTCTTCCCCCCAAAGGTAGACTAATCCAGGTACTAGACCTCCAACTGGTCTGTGCCTGAGTTAGTCAGGTAACAAGTCCCAAAGAGTCAATTTCTGTTTGCCTGGATAATTTGTCGGCGTTGCCGTTTTGCTTCCCAGGGCAGTAGTGGATGGTAAAGTCAAAAGGCTGCAGTGCCAAACTCCAGTAGCTTCTGGCCCATAGTCTGTCAGTAGGAGGCTTGCGCACAGTCCCCTCCAAAACACACAGTGACAGTGGGTTCTGTCACAGGATCTATAGTGGTATGGACTGGGTAATGTGTTAGGATCTCAACTGGTATGGACTGGGTAATGTGTTAGGATCTATACTGGTATGGACTGGGTAATGTGTTAGGATCTATACTGGTATGGACTGGGTAATGTGTTAGGATCTGTACTGGTATGGACTGGGTAATATGTTAGCATCTATACTGGTATGGATTGGGTAATGTGTTAGGATCTATACTGGTATGGACTGGGTAATGTGTTAGGATCTATACTGGTATGGACTGGGTAATGTGTTAGGATCTATACTGGTATGTACTGGGTAATGTGTTAGGATCTATACTGGTATGGACTGGGTAATGTGTTAGGATCTGTACTGGTATGGACTGGGTAATATGTTAGCATCTATACTGGTATGGATTGGGTAATGTGTTAGGATCTATACTGGTATGGACTGGGTAATGTGTTAGGATCTATACTGGTATGTACTGGGTAATGTGTTAGGAAGGAAAGGATGCCACATCGTCTGATGGAAATGAAAATTATCACCCTACAGAGGGCCGAATTCAAAGACACCCCGAAAATCAAAGTGAAAAAACAATGCAGCAGGGGAGTCCATTTTGCTGAAATTTCATTGCAGGACCTCAGAATGGTCCTCAGTAGTTTGTATGGCCCCCACGTGCTTGTATGCATGCCTGACAACATCAGGGGATTCTCCTAATGAGACGGCGGATGGTGTCCTGGGGTATTTTCTCCCAGATCTGGACCAGGGCATCACTGAGCTCCTGAACAGACTGAGGTGCAACCTGGCAGCGTCGGATGGATCAAAACATAATGTCCCAGAGGTGTTCTATTGGATTAAGATCAGGCGAGCGTGGGGGCCATTCAATGGCATCAATTCCTTCATCCTTCAGGAACTGGCTATATACTCTCGCCACATGTCCTGCATTGGCATTGTCTTGCACCTGGAGGAACCCAGGACCCACTGCACCAGCATAGGGTCTGACAATGGGTCCAAGAATTTCATCCTGATACCTAATGGCAGTCAGGGTGCCATTGTCTAGCCCAGTGGTTCTTAACCTTGTTGGAGGTACTGAACCCCACCAGTTTCATATGCGCATTCACCGAACCCTTCTTAATTGAAAAAATAAAATATGATTTTTTCAAATTCAAAACATAGGTATATATTTAGGTATATATTTATACATAGGTGCACAAAATGAACAAAACCATTAAAAAATAAAACCATAAAAAAAAAAAAAAAAAAAAAAAAAAAAAAAAAAAAAAAAAAAAAAAAAGGCTCCATAGCTCAGGGGTTAGAGCACTGGTCTTGTAAACCAGGGGTCGCGAGTTCAAATCTCGCTGGGGCCTCCCTGCAAGTGTTGGCGACTGTATCTCGTGGGGTATCAGGAGGGCACACACTGGGGGGGTTGAGAGGACATAGCA
Organism: Pelophylax lessonae; assembly: GCF_965119305.1. Taxonomy (NCBI): domain Eukaryota; kingdom Metazoa; phylum Chordata; class Amphibia; order Anura; family Ranidae; genus Pelophylax; species Pelophylax lessonae. Next base: position 74,493,448 of record NC_138771.1, on the reverse strand, counting down.
TGGGGTGTCAAGAGGGAACACACTTTGGGGAGGTGTTTGGAGGGCATACCATGGGGTGTTAGGAGGGCCACACATTGGGGGGAGGTGTTGGGAGAGCATTCCATGGGGTATCAGGAGGGCACACACCAGGGGGTATTCACAATGCTTTATTGAGCTAAATGAAAAGGACATGCATTTCCATCTGTCAGCTAACAGCACCTCTATGCTAAGCTGCAGTAACTCAGCAGACGTAGCATAGAGGTCCTTGTAAATGAATTCACCATGTACAGCTAGCTGAGCCTACCTCCAGGAACATTCACTCGGCTCCCTCTGCTCAGCTGCTCACACTTCCCTCTTCCAGGCAGGCGCGATCTCCGTGGTCAGGTACATCCCCATCCTGCCCACTCACGCAGCAAGCAGCCTGCAAGAGATAGGCTGGAAACCTGCTGGGGGAGGTACAGGGGGCGGAGTGTCAAGTGTCTATGTGTAATGGCTGTGAGTTGTCCCGACCGCAGCTCTGATTTCCCGGGGTGCGCTCGGCCTCACAATCAGTAATATTTTCTCGGGGGGAGCAATTGCCCCTTTGTCCCCCCCGCCGAACCCCGGAGACTGACTCACCGAACCCCTGGGGTTCGATCGAACCCAGGTTAAGAACCACTGGTCTAGCCTGTAGAGGTCTGTGTGTCCCTCCATGGATACGCCTCCCCCAGACCATCACTGACCCACCACCCAACCGGTCATGCTGAACGATGTTACAGGCAGCATAATGTTCTCCACATCTGTCAGGAAAGAAAGACGCCTCTAAGTGCAGTATTAAAAGGATTTATTATTTGGTGCAAGCGATTAAAAAAAAAAAAAAACACTTACAAGATGGCAGAGATAACAGGCATGTATTAATTGTCCTCTTCTGGTTTGCTGTGTCCTCTGTCTGCTGGGTGAGGGAGGATGAGAGAGTTGTCCTGCAGCTGTCTGGATTCCCTGGTGACGTGGAGGAACGAGGAAGCGGAGAGGCAGATGGCGACCCAGGTTCCAGAACCAAGCTGGAACGCACACGGCTGATATGCCCAACGCCTTCTTCCGACGCCATAACGCAGGGCTTGACAAATTTTCCTGAAATCTAGGAGCCAGCTAAAAAAGTTAGGAGCCAGTTTTTTTTTTTTGTTAAACTAACAACCAAGCTTTATTTAATAAAACGGATACTAAATTTACACATAAATACGACTAGAACCCCACTCTCCTCTATAGCACCTTTGGATGAAAACAGACTGTGTGTCTCTTTCCATCCGATGCCATCTGATTCGATCCACGGGATGGATAGAAAATAGAACCACCATCCGTCTGCTTTTGGTGGACAGGATCAGATGGCGGCAGATTACTGCTCCATAGAGGAGAATCAAGGGTCCGATCAGGTCTGCCTGAAAAACTGACAGGCGGACCTGATCAGACAGCCCGTGTGAAAGGGGCCTTCGGCTGTGGCATGGCAATGAGGAAAAAAAAAAAAGGATATATATATATATATATATATATTTTTTTTTTTTAATAATTGGAAAAAAAAGAATTTTTTTTTAATCATTAAAAAAAAAGAAAAAAATATATATTTTTTTTTTTTTACATTTAAAAAATAAATTAAATAATAATAACCACACTCCCTGTCAAAGGTAACTAACTGGACAGGGAGATGGTAATGAATGAATTGAGAACAAAAAGGCAGTGGAAATAGTCATTACAACAGTCATTACTCCCGGCCTCCACAAGAGGGCGCCAGTTCCCCATTGGAAGCCTGTCACCTCATGTAGGCCAAAAAGCCGGGGCCTCAATTTTCGGACGGCCCGGAAGTCCGTGCACTCCGTGCGCGGAAGTCCGGGCAAAAATGACAGGACACCTTCTGCAGGGCACCCCCAGGCGCGAGGTCGCTAATTCTAGTCGCAAATGCGACCTGGCGCCCGGGGATTGTCGAGCCCTGCCATAACGTGTTTCAGAGCATGTGCGGCTCCTTCGTCAGACCTAAGCCCATGTTTGTTCAGCAGGCACAGAGTCAGAGCCTTGTGTTCAAACTCTCCGTTGAGAGCCAACTGACGACCTCCCGGCCCTTTCGACTTCCTCTGTCCAATCAACGCCTCACAAGACCATCAGGATAGGATAGTCTTGTGAGGAGTTGATTGGACAGAGGTAGCCAAAAGGGTCGGGAGGCCATCGATTGGCTTTCGGAGAGTTTGAACACAAGGCTCTGAGCCTGCTGAACAAACATGGGCTTAGGTCTGACGAAGGAGTCACACATGCTCTGAAACGCGTTACCGCCCAACGCTTTCCCCTGACGCCATACAGGCCACGAGCGTTGCAGCTTGGTTCTGGAACCCGGGCCACCATCTGCCTCTCCGCTTCCTCGTTCCTCCACGTCACCAGGGAATCCGGACCGCTGCAGGACGGCTCTCTCATCCTCCCTCACCCGGCAGACAGAGGACACAGCAAGCCAAAAGAGGACAATTAATACATGCCTGTTATCTCTGCCATCTTGTAAATGTTTTTAATCCCTTGCATCAAATAATAAATCCTTAGAATTCTGCACTTAGAGGCGTCTTTCTTTCCTTATATGATCCTATAGAGCTGCTTCTCACACAAGTGCTGCCCTCAGTGCAACCGCTCTACCGCAACAAAGGACCAGACAGCCTTCCTCACCAGAGCGCTGTAAGGCTCCTGCGTTTTTATTATAGGCTGGATTTGCAGCTGCAAAATCTCCACTCAGTAGTCATGTAGAGATGTGTTGCATACCAGATCCAACTCTCCAGGACTCATCACCGTGGGCCTGTCAGCTTCAACATACAGATATATACACACTCAATGAGATGTTCCTGGAGTGATAGGATGTATATGATAGTATGAAGGTGATGTGCTGAAGGGACAGGTGTGAACAGTGACAAGGATGGTAATCACTTGATAGGTTTTGTATAGGAGAGTTCAAGATGGTATTTAGGAATGCAGATAGGTTAGTATCGAGTATGCTAACAGGTGGTGAGGACAGCAGATGACAAATACAGGATAGACTAACCCAGTGCAAGGATAGATAGTAGTAGACAGGAGAGCTAGCAATCTATGCAGCAGTGCAGATGATAGATGGTAGTAGGCTGAAGAGCTAGCAATCTATGTAACAGTGCAGATGATAGGATAGTATAGATGGGTAGTAACAGTCCTTAATGTACATAGGTAGATAGTGCAATAAGGTTATGGAGGGTTCCCCTGCGGGGTACTTATCACTTGTAATGTTAGTAGTTTAGAGAGGTCCAGTAGATAAGGGATGGTCCGGTAGCGAGATACAGGGATCAGTAGCGAGGTTCCGGTCTGCTCCAGGTAGAGGGAATAGCTGGAGGTTCCGATCGAGAGACAGGCTTGAAAGCATGTGGATAACAAGGCAGGTTGAACGAACAATGTGAGTGAGACCGCCGGCGGTTGAAATAGCCGCTCTGCGGCGCTCAGCAGTGACATCATCGTTCTTAAAGGTATATGCGTACCACCTGAAGAGAAAGGTGGGACGCATTACAGAGGAAAGTGGTGATTAAGGGTACCGGAGGTACCAGAATCTTACAGTACCCCCCCCTTAAGGCCGGCTCCGGAAGGCCTATAGGACAGGTTTCTCTGGGTGTTTCGAGTGAAAGTTCCGTATAAGTCTAGGCGCATGAATATCAGAGGTATCTAGCCAGGTGTTGTCTTGGGGTCCATAGTTCTTACATCTTATGAGATACTGGAGTCTTCCTCTATGGATGAGAGAATCCAAAATTTCCTTGATCTCATACTCTTCTCCGCCTTCAACTTGTATTGGAGGTGGAGGCAAGATGGTAGGCCTTATTCCTTGGTTAGGAACATGGGGCTTCAGTAGCGACACATGGAAGATGGGATGGATCTTGAGATCTGCTGGTAGGGTGAGCTGTATTGCAGCTTTTCCGATAAGTTTTTTAATTGGGAACGGTCCCGAAAATAAAGGTCCAAGCTTCTTGCTAGGGATTTTTAATCTTAAGTTCTTTGTCGATAGCCAAACAAGGTCCCCAATAGCACACTGAGGAGAAGGTCTTCTACGAAGGTCATAGTACTTTTTTTGTTGACTGTGAGCGTGTGATATAGTGGTATTGAGTAAGCCCAAAGAGTCTTTTATTTGGGTAAGGTAATCCGAGGCTACTGGGTTACTCGATGGCAGGATGCGTGGTGGAAGAAGAGTGGGATGAAACCCATAGTTCAAGTAGAACGGACTTTGCTTCGTGGTACTGTGGGTTGCGTTGTAAGCAAATTCTGCTAGAGGAAGGAGATCCACCCAATCATCCTGCAAGTATGATGTGTAGCAACATAGATATTGCTCAATGCACTGGTTGACTCTTTCAGTCTGTCCGTTGGTCTGAGGATGGTAGGGAGAAGTGAGCTTTCGCTCAATGCGTAAAATTTGACAAAGTGCTTGCCAAAATTTAGAGATGAATTGTGAACCACGGTCGGACAAAAGAGTTTTTGGAATTCCATGCAACTTAAACACATGTTTCATCAGTAGTTCTGATGTTTGTTTAGATGAAGGTAGTCTACGGATAGCAATGAAATGTGCCATCTTTGTCAAGTGGTCCACTGACACTAGGATGGTATTAAATCCTTTAGAGCAGTGGTTCTTAACCTTGTTGGAGGTACTGAACCCCACCAGTTTCATATGCGCATTCACCGAACCCTTCGCAATTGAAAAAATAAAATATGATTTTTTCAAATTCAAAACATAGGTATATATTTAGGTATATATTTATACATAGGTGCACAAAATGAACAAAACCATTAAAAAATAAAACCATAAAATAAAAAAAAAGGCTCCATAGCTCAGGGGTTAGAGCACTGGTCTTGTAAACCAGGGGTCGCGAGTTCAAATCTCGCTGGGGCCTCCCTGCAAGTGTTGGCGACTGTATCTCAAAAAACAAAACCATTAAGAACAAAGAACAAAACCATTAAAACATGGGGTGTCAGGAGGGCACACACTGGGGTTGGGGGGGTTGGGAGGGCATACTATGGGGTGTCAGGAGAGAACACACTGAGGGGGGAGGTGTTGGGAGGGCATACTATGGGGTATCAGGAGGGCACACACTGGGGGGGCTGGGAGGACATACCATGGGGTGTCAGGAGGGAACACACTGGGGGGAGGTGTTGGGGAGGGCATTCCATGGGGTATCAGGAGGACATACACTGGGGGGGGGGGGGTTTGGGAGGGCATACCATGGGGTATCAGGAGGGCACACACTGGGGGGGTTGAGAGGACATAGCATGGGGTGTCAAGAGGGAACACACTTTGGGGAGGTGTTTGGAGGGCATACCATGGGGTGTTAGGAGGGCCACACATTGGGGGGAGGTGTTGGGAGAGCATTCCATGGGGTATCAGGAGGGCACACACCAGGGGGTATTCACAATGCTTTATTGAGCTAAATGAAAAGGACATGCATTTCCATCTGTCAGCTAACAGCACCTCTATGCTAAGCTGCAGTAACTCAGCAGACGTAGCATAGAGGTCCTTGTAAACGAATTCACCATGTACAGCTAGCTGAGCCTACCTCCAGGAACATTCACTCGGCTCCCTCTGCTCAGCTGCTCACACTTCCCTCTTCCAGGCAGGCGCGATCTCCGTGGTCAGGTACATCCCCATCCTGCCCACTCACGCAGCAAGCAGCCTGCAAGAGATAGGCTGGAAACCTGCTGGGGGAGGTACAGGGGGCGGAGTGTCAAGTGTCTATGTGTAATGGCTGTGAGTTGTCCCGACCGCAGCTCTGATTTCCCGGGGTGCGCTCGGCCTCACAATCAGTAATATTTTCTCGGGGGGAGCAATTGCCCCTTTGTCCCCCCCGCCGAACCCCGGAGACTGACTCACCGAACCCCTGGGGTTCGATCGAACCCAGGTTAAGAACCACTGCTTTAGAGGGTGGTAGTTCTACTATGAAATCTAAAGATACAACTTCCCATGGAACCTGGGGTATTGGTAGACTACAAAGTAGTCCAGATTGTTTTGTGGTGTCAGTTTTGGACCTTGCACAGATGTCACATGAAGAAACAAATTTTTGTACAGACGTCTTCATATCAGGCCACCAAAACTGCCTGGTGAGCAAATTAAAGGTTTTCGTTATACCCATATGTCCTGCCATGGGCACATCATGCGATAACTCCAAAATCTTGGTGCGCATAGTAGGGGGTATGTAGAGTTTGTCATTGTAATAGAGGAAGCCTTCTGCATCAGTACTTAGTTGTGGTGGAGGTGAATCCATTCTTATACTGTGCAAAATCTCTTCCTTCAAGGAACGGACAACACCAATAATGCGTTCATAGGGTATTATGGGAATGGAAGGGATTTCGGCGCAGTTATCTTCGGTTAATCGTGATAGCGCATCCGCTTTTTTATTTTTGTCTGCAGGCGTGTAGGTCACTAGGAAATTAAATCTTAAAAAGAATAATGACCATCGCACCTGCCGGTGGGAGAGAGTCTTGTTAGTCTGGAGGTATTGAAGGTTTTTATGATCTGTATATATGAGTATTGGTAACTGGGTACCTTCGAGCAGATGTCGCCAATTCTCCAGTGCCAGTTTTATGGCAAGCAACTCCTTTTCACCCACTGGGTAATTCACCTCTGGGCTGCTTATTGATTTTGAAAAGAAAGCAACTGGGTGGAGTGATGAAGTGTTTGTTGGTCGTTGAGAGAGAACTGCTCCTACTGCCATATTTGACGCATCTACCTCTAGAATATATTGGAGGGATGGGTCTGGATGGCGTAGTATGGGAGCAGAAGTAAAGCTTGATTTTAACAAGCAGAAAGCTTGATTTGCTTCTTCTGACCATTTGAATGTTTTTTTTATACTTGTCAGTTGTGTGAGAGGTCTAACAATAGCGGAAAATTTCTTGATGAACTTCCTATAGAAGTTCGAGAATCCAAGGAATCGCTGTAGGGCCTTACGAGTTGTTGGTATAGGCCAGTCTTGAATACAGGATATCTTACTCATATCCATCTTAATTCCAGTTTTGGATATGAAGTATCCTAGAAATAATATTTCTTCTTTATGAAATAACGGAATTTTTGTAAAATCTTACCTGTAAAATTCCTTTCTCTGAGTCCTCCGACAGTCGCCGCCTCTTCATATTCGTCACATATGGGGTATTAGACTTTGCTCCGAAGGAGTAGCTAGGCAACAGAATATGTTAACAATAAAGCTTTAACATATCCCACCCTCAAGGGGTGGTCCCCTCAGTCAATACCCTCCTACTTCCTGCAACCATATCTCAGTTTTAGTGGAATAGCAGTAGAGTATACATTCAAACCCCAAAAGAGGGGCGGGGGCGGCGACTGTCGGAGGACTCAGAGAAAGGAATTTTACAGGTAAGATTTTACAAAAATTCAGTTTTCTCTTACGTCCTCCGACAGTCGCCGCCTCTTCATATTCGTCACATATGGGGACGTCCCAAAGCAGTGCAAACATGAGGGGTGGGAAACGCATCCGCGCCGAAAGGCAACGCAGTCTCCACATCAAAGAAAGGAACCTTACCAAAGGAAGGAAACCAGCTGGGCAACAGCAAAAATAAGTGCTCAACAGGAGCAACAACCCAGGAAAAGACAAAAAAAAAAAACCAGGGGATACAAAAAACTATCCCAACAGCCAGGAGTCCCCAACAAGGGGCCCTATGGAACAGCCGCACTAAGAACCTTGCGGCCAAAGGAAGCATCCGCCGATGCCTGAACATCTACTTTGTAGAATTTTGTGAAAGTGTGTACGGTCGACCAAGTCGCCGCCTTACACACCTGGGCTACAGAAGCCCCATGACGGCAGGCCCAAGACGTACTCAGTGATCTAGTAGAGTGCGCCTTCACAGGCACAGGGGGAACCTTCCCCTGCAAGGCATAGGCCTGTTCAATGGTCTGCCTGATCCATTTGGCAATGGTAGAGGCGGAAGCCGCCATGCCCTTCCGAGGACCCTCTGGAAGAACAAACAAGGAGTCAGTCTTACGAAAAGACTCAGTCGATTTAAGGTAAACCCTTATCGCCCGAACAACATCCAGAGAGTGCAATCTCACCTCCTTCGGATGTTTAGGCTTCGTGCACAACGAAGGCAAAACAATATCCTCGTTAAGATGGAATTCCGAAACTCGTTTCGGTAGAAAAGAAGGATTAGGTCGCAAGACCACCTTATCCAAATGAACAACCAGGTACGGAGACTTGCAGGACAAAGCCGCCAGTTCCGACACTCTGCGAGCCGAAGTGATCGCCACCAAAAAGGCGACCTTTTTGGACAACATAGACAACGAGATCTCCCTGATCTGTTCAAAAGGAGCACGTTGTAACACAGATAGAACTAGATTCAAGTCCCAAGGGGGCAAAGGATCCCTCCTAGGAGGAACCAGATGCCGCACACCCTGAATAAAAGTGCCAACCAAGGAGTTGGAAGCCACGGGACGTTGAAACAGAACGGCCAGCGCCGACACCTGACCCTTAATCGTAGCCAGCGCCAAACGCTGATCGACACCCGTCTGAAGGAAAGACAGCACACGGGAAACCGAGTACGTGCGGGGTGAAAACCCCCTGGACTCACACCAGGCAAAATAGGCCTTCCAAGTACGGTAATAAACCTTCCCCGAGGAAGACTTCCTCGCGTTGATCAAAGTATGAACGACCTCTGGAGAGAGACCCTTCTCCTTCAGGACCTCGGTCTCAACAGCCAGGCCGTCAAAGCCAGCGACTGTAAAGCAGGATGGTAAATCGGTCCTTGAGACAGTAGATCGTCTCGAAGAGGCAGACGTCAAGGAGCGTCGACCGCCAGATTCACGAGGTCTGCGTACCAGGACCGGCGAGGCCAGTCCGGTGCCACAAGAATCACCGTGCTGCGTTCCGAGTGCAACCTGCCAAGGAACCCTGGGCGGACAGAACGCCCAGAACACCACCCCAGCCCGACAGGCTGGCATCCGTGGTGATTATCGTCCACGAGATCGGACGAAACGACTTGCCCCCGGACACCAACGGGGACTGGAGCCACCACCGAAGGTTTTCCCTGGTGCGATGACTCAACGAGATCTGAAGATCCAGAGATTGAGGTCGCCCGTCCCACCTGGACAGGATCTCCGCTTGGAGACCCCGCGCGTGAAACTGCGCGAAAGGAATCGCCTCGAAGGCCGAGACCATCAATCCCAGACATCTCATACCCGTCCGCAGAGACGAGTGTGGAACGTCCCTGAGGGACCTGACTTCCTCCTGAAGAGTCCTGAGTTTGTCTTCCGGCAGGAAGACCTTCGCCTGCACCGAGTCCAGTATCATTCCCAGATAGGGGAGACGAACCGACGGACTCAGTGTCGACTTTGGAACATTTATCGTCCAACCGAACTCCTGCAGAGTTTGCATTGTGACAGACAGGTCCTTCTCCAGACCCTGTCTGGTCGCAGACCGAACCAGAATGTCGTCCAGATACCCCAGGACAGAAATGCCCTGGGCTCTCAATAATGCCAGAACCGGTGCAAGCACCTTGGTGAAGACCCGCGGAGCCGAGGCGAGCCCAAAGGGCAACGCCACAAACTGGTAGTGATCCTCCGCAATGGCAAATCGAAGGTACTTCTGATGACCCTCGAATATGGGGATGTGAAGGTACGCATCCTTCAAATCGATGGAGGCCATGAATTCCCCCGGAACCAGGGCAGCCACCACCGAGCGCAGGGATTCCATGCGGAACTTGCGAACTCGCACAGAGCGGTTCAGAGCTTTCAAGTCCAGAATCGGACGAACCTTGCCCTCCTTCCTGGGCACGGTGAACAGATTGGAATAAAACCCCCGAAATCTGTCCCGATGAGGCACCGGAACCACCACTCCCTGAGCCCTCAGGTCCCGCACTGCCAGGTGCAGATCCCGCAGGCGCTCTGGAGACAGTTGAAGATTTGAGGGAAAAAATCTGCTCTCCGGCCGAGAGAGAAACTCGATCTTGTAACCAGATCGAACGATTTCCAGAACCCATCTGTCCCTCACACGGGCCAACCAGGGCTGAAGAAAACCGAGCAAGCGTCCCCCCACCCCAAAACTGGGTGAGGGCGCCCCTTCAGGCCGAACTGTTATGGGCCGCAGGTCCGGATTGACCGGACTTCTGTTTCCCAGACCAGGGCTTCTTCTGAGAGCCTTGGCCCTTGAACGGTTTGCCCTTGTAGTGCGGCCGAAAGGCACGAAAGGACCCCTGAGGGGGCCGAAAAGGAGCATGCTTCTTCCCAGAAGCCCCCTTAGCCTTGGGGAAATGGGGCAAGAGAGTGCTCTTACCCCCGGTAATCCCCTTAATCAACACATCCAGGGACTCCCCAAAAAGGCGAGACCCATCATAAGGCAGATTGGCTAAGGTTTTACGTGAAGATTGGTCCACCGACCAACATTTCAACCAAACCAGGCGGCGAGACAACACCGCCACGCTGTGCACACGCGCGGCCAACGGAATCAGGTCCAGGTCCGCATCACACAGATACATGACACCCTGGTGGATCTGATCCACCATATCCAGGGTCGCCGCCGAGGCCGAATCGGCCACTAGGACGCGCCTAAGCATCTGCGTCCAACTTGCGATCGCCTGGGCCGCCATGAGAGAAGCAAACAGAGCCTTAAGCATAGAACCCGTAACAGAATAAGTATGACGGGCAAGAGACTCCAGTCTCCTATCCGTGGCATCACGGAAAACAGGGGATCCCTCTGCAGGGATCGCAGTGGCTTTGTTCAAAACCGCAATAGCATGATCCACTGGCGGAGGCACACACCACCGTTCATCAGTGGCAGGCGAGAAAGGATAACGCAGCTTAAATTTACTTGGTACCGCAAAAGGCTTGCGCAAATCGCGCCATTGGTCCTTAACAGCGCGCTGAAAATCAGCATTGCAGGGAAAAACCTGCGGCGTCCTGCGTTTTCTCTGCGTCCCATAAGCCGCCAAGGCAGCTGGGGGACACACCTCGTCCTGCAAACGTAGCGTCTGCTTAATGGAAGCAATCAACTCATCCATGATTGCAAGCTCTTCAGGCGAGCCAGGGGGAGAATTATCAACCCCCTCAACTTCAGCCTCTACCTCAGACCCCACTAGATCAAGAGAGGAGCGGGACCCCGATAGGGGGGTCCCCGCCAGAACAGCCCCATCACCTTCACCCTCAGAATCAGAGGACAGAGCAACTCTGGGCCGTTTAGTAGATTGAGCAGCCACCAGCATTTGCACCTGTGCCGCAAGGCCAGCCACAATAGTGGCTAAATCCCCCCCTGGGGGGGAAACAGCGGTCCCCTGGCTTTCCACCAATACTGTGGGAAACTTGCCCTCCTGAGAATCCATTGCCCCTGTATGCCAGACAACCAAGGGTTAACTGCCCCCTTACAGCAAGCGCGGCAAGCGCAGCCCACCGCACCACACTCAGGCACAATGAGACCCCCACAGGGAATATACAGACTGAATACAGGCAATGGAACACAGGAATAGAAGGATAAAACCTGAGGAGACTCCGCTGCTGCTGCTGCCTCGATCGGTGCTTCCAGGAGAGAGGAAGTGATGCTGCCAGGGCGCTCTATGGAAGCCTATGGAGGCTACAAGAAAATGGCCGCCGTGCATGTAAACCATGCGGCCGGAGCGGGCGCCGGTAAAATGGCGTCGTTTGGCGCCGAAATCGCCGCTCCACAGTGCATAAAATCACACACAATATTATCCCATTATATGGATACATGTTAGATCGCCGCAGCGATCGCAGTATATGCCCCAACATGCCATTAAAAACATGCCCCACAGCACACAGCTCCTCACACTGCCCAGCCTGACATACTCAGTGTCATACAGCTCCCCCCCCCCCTTGCAGCCCACAGCATGCAGCCGAGAGATAGGGAGACAAGCAGTGTGATTAAAGGCAGGTTACACAGTCCCAGACTGAGACCCCCCCCCAGACAGACAGGTCCCCACATAGATACACTTACCTCACATGGCGTGGGGAACCCGCACAGGCGAACAAGCCGCTGCACATGAGGCAGGGAGAGTCGCAATTCAAGACGCATACAATGGCGGTTCAGAAACCGCACAGCGTCCGGTGAGGTAGCCACCTCACCAATCATCCCTGCACCGAACAGGGATGGGTCGTTCACTGTGCCAGGAGCGTTACCTGGCTGAACGCTCGACGGCAGACTGGGAAGCCACTGACCCACGACCTGCGACCAGGGGGATCAGCCCGAGACCCAGTCCGCATGATCCTCTTCGTCCGAAGAACTAACTAATGCTGACAAAAATAACAGCTAAGTAAAGGTAGAGAGAAAACTCAAACAAAATATCAAAAAGAAGAAAGAGTCTGGGACAAAAAGTCCCAGCACAGAGAGAGCCAGCCACTCCTGACAAGCTAGACATTAAAACTGAGATATGGTTGCAGGAAGTAGGAGGGTATTGACTGAGGGGACCACCCCTTGAGGGTGGGATATGTTAAAGCTTTATTGTTAACATATTCTGTTGCCTAGCTACTCCTTCGGAGCAAAGTCTAATACCCCATATGTGACGAATATGAAGAGGCGGCGACTGTCGGAGGACGTAAGAGAAAGACATTTTTTTAATTTCACATATAGTCTGTGTGAGAGCAGTCTGGACAACACAAGTCTTACATGTTTTATGTGTTCAGGCATAGATCGAGAATAAATAAGTATATCGTCTAGGTATACTACAACACAGACATCAAGTAAGTCTCTAAAGATGTCGTTTATGAATCTTTGGAAAGCTGCGGGAGCATTACATAGCCTGAATGGCATCACAAGGTATTCGAATAGTCCGTATCTGGTTCTGAATGCTGTTTTCCACTCATCCCCGTCACGGATTCGGATTAGGTTGTATGCCCCTTTCAGGTCTAATTTGGTGAAATAAGTAGCCCCACGCACCTGTTCAATAAGTTCAGGGATGAGCGGCAAAGGATAGCGATCCTTTATCGTAATCGTGTTTAATTGCCTATAATCGATAATAGGCCTGAGACTGGAATCCTTATTGCGGACAAAGAAAAGTCCTGCAGCAGTGGAAGAAGTAGAGGGTCTAATGAACCCTTTTGTCAAATTCTCATCCAAGTATTCCTTGAGATGAGAAAGTTCATCCTGTGAAAGGGGATAAACATGACCGAAAGGCAATTTGCTGTTAGGGAGTAGATCGATAGTGCAATCGTAATCCCTATGGGGAGGCAACACTTGAGCATTTTTCTCAAGGAACACTTCGGACAGATCCTGATAGCATAGTGGTGCAATTTCATCAGACACCACAGACAGAATCTTCCCATAAGATGGGAGGTTACACGTATTCTCACAATAGTGAGAAGGGAAAACCAAAGTCCGTTTTTTCCAATCTATGATTGGTTGGTGTGTGTGTAACCAGGGAAGTCCCAAAATAATAGGAAAATGGGGTGAGGATAGTATGTCAAAGGTGATGGTCTCCACATGTGATTCGTTGGTAGTGGCAAGGAGTGCCTGAGTCTGGTTGGTGATTGGACCAGAAGACAGTGGAATACCATTAATGAAACTAACAGAAACAGGCTTAGATTTTGAAATAATAGGTATTTTATTTAAGGTAACAAAGCGTGTATCAACATAGTTTCCACAAGATCCAGTGTCGACCATAGCCTTGGTGGTGATCCTAGTTTGGTCCCACTGTAATATCAAACGAACAAAAAGATAGGGGTTAGAGAAGGAAGTCGCCAATCCTCCCAGCAAGACATGTGAACACCCACCCTCTTTCCTGCGGACAAGGGGACAGGTGTTTATCAAATGATCCGAGGATGCGCAGTACATGCAGAGATTTCTGGATGTTCTTCTAGCTCGTTCAGTAGTCGTTAAAGGTGGGCGTATGGTTCCTACATCCATGGGAGTAGGGTCAATGGCCAAAATCTGAGAAGGACTAGACAATGGCATTCCCATCTTTTCAGCCCTTCTTTCTCGCAGTCGTCTGTCGATGTTGATACTAAGTTGTATCAAGGCCTCCAAGGTGCCAGGTAAATCCGCTCGGGCGAGCTCGTCTTTAACAGCTTCCGATAACCCGAGTCTGAATTGAGTTCGCAAAGATGTGTCACTTGAGTGGGTAATTCTGCTGAATCCATTTTTAAGGTTCGTTCAATCTGTAACGCTCCTGCGTTTTTATTATAGGCTGGATTTGCAGCTGCAAAATCTCCACTCAGTAGTCATGTAGAGATGTGTTGAATACCAGATCCAACTCTCCAGGACTCATCACTGTGGGCCTGTCAGCTTCAACATACAGATATATACACACTCAATGAGATGTTCCTGGAGTGATAGGATGTATATGATAGTATGAAGGTGATGTGCTGAAGGGACAGGTGTGAACAGTGACAAGGATGGTAATCACTTGATAGGTTTTGTATAGGAGAGTTCAAGATGGTATTTAGGAATGCAGATAGGTTAGTATCGAGTATGCTAACAGGTGGTGAGGACAGCAGATGACAAATACAGGATAGACTAACCCAGTGCAAGGATAGATAGTAGTAGACAGGAGAGCTAGCAATCTATGCAGCAGTGCAGATGATAGATGGTAGTAGGCTGAAGAGCTAGCAATCTATGTAACAGTGCAGATGATAGGATAGTATAGATAGGTAGTAACAGTCCTTAATGTACATAGGTAGATAGTGCAATAAGGTTATGGAGGGTTCCCCTGCGGGGTACTTATCACTTGTAATGTTAGTAGTTTAGAGAGGTCCAGTAGATAAGGGATGGTCCGGTAGCGAGATACAGGGATCAGTAGCGAGGTTCCGGTCTGCTCCAGGTAGAGGGAATAGCTGGAGGTTCCGATCGAGAGACAGGCTTGAAAGCATGTGGATAACAAGGCAGGTTGAACGAACAATGTGAGTGAGACCGCCGGCGGTTGAAATAGCCGCTCTGCGGCGCTCAGCAGTGACATCATCGTTCTTAAAGGTATATGCGTACCACCTGAAGAGAAAGGTGGGACGCATTACAAAGGAAAGTGGTGATTAAGGGTACCGGAGGTACCAGAATCTTACAAGCACCCACATCTCTCCCTTCCTTTCACGTCTGTCACATGTGCTCAGGGTGAACCTGCTCTCATCTGTGAAAAGCACAGGGTGCCAGTGGTGGAGCTGCCAATTCTGGTGTTCACTGAGGCAGGGCAGTGAGCACAGAGCCCACTAGAGGAAGTCGGGCCCTCAGGCCACCCTCATGAAGTCTGTTTCTGATTGTTTGGTCAGAGACATTCACACCAGTGGCCTGCTGGAGGTCATTTTGTAGGGCTCTGGCAGTGCTCATCCTGTTCCTCCTTGCACAAAGGAGCAGATACCGGTCCCGCTGATGGGTTAAGGACATTCTATGGCCCTGTCCAGCTCTTCTAGAGCAGTGTTTCTCAACTCCGGTCCTCAAGGCACACTAACAGGCCAGGTTTGCAAGATAACTGAAATACATCACAGGTGATATAATGTGCTGCTCAGTGATTTCAGAATTCTAGTCTGCATCTCTCCAAGGTAATACTTAAAATCTGGCCTGTTAGTGTGCACTGAGGACCGGAGTTGAGAAACACTGTCCTAGAGTAACTGCCTGTCTCCTGGAATCTCCTCCATGCTCTTGGTAATGGTACGGATTAATGTGCCATCGTGGAGGAGTTGGACTGCGTGTACAACCTCTATAGGGTCCAGGTATGGCCTCATGCTACCAGTAGTGACACTGACCCCAGCCAAATGAAAAACTAGTGAAAAACAGTCAGAAAAAAATGGGTAGGGAAAAAAATGTCAGTGGCCTCCACCTGTAAAACCATTTTTGTTTTGAAGGTTGTCTCCTTTTGCCCATCCAGTGCACCTGTTGGTAATTTCATTAACACCAAAGCAGCTGAAACTGATTAACAACCCCCTCTGCTACTTAACTGACCAGATCAATATCCCAGGAGTTTAACTGACTTGATGCTATACTCTGATTCAAAAGTGCTCCTTTAATTTATTTGAGCACTATATATACAATATATATATATATATATACACACACACACACTAGGGATAGACCAATTACTGGCGTGGCCGATATGCACTTTCCCTGATATATCGGTATCGGCCTTGGAACTGGCCGATATTTTTGTGACTTCATTCTGCCTTCTTAGGCCGCCTCCCTTGCCTTGGACAGCCTCCTCTGGAGTCGGGCCTAGTCTAGCCACCCACCCACCACAGGATTCCAGACAGCCAGCCACCCACAGACAGTGTGCCAGCCAGCCAACCACAGGCCCTGTACCAGCCAGCCACCCACAACCCCTGTGCCAGCCAGCCACTCACCCACCACAGGGTGCCAGCAAGCCCGCCAGTAGGCATTAAACAAAAAATTAACATGTTCAGTACCAGATTTGTGTCAAAAATTGTCTTTATTTTTCAAAACTTTAAAATGTACAAAATATCGGCCCATATCGGCCGATACCGAAACATTGTGACCAAAATATCGGTATCGGCCCTGAAAATAACATATCGGTCTATTGGGCCATACACACTATCAGATTATCTGAAGACTTTTGTCTGTAGACTTACCAAAACCATATAATATGAGGTCAAACCTGAACACTTTCAATTTGTATGCAATCCGGCAGGCCCTTGCACTACATAGAAAAGGTAAATCTGAAGGAAAAAGTCTTCAGATAATCTGATAGTGTGTATGGCCCTTATCTCTAATAGACACACACACATACACTGACTGCTCAAAAATTTAAAGGAACACTTTTTCTGGAAGAATGGTGAAACATTCCCACAGACACACTCCTAAACCTTGTGGACGGCCTTCCCAGAAGATTTGAAGCTGTTATAGCTGCAAAGGGTGGGCCAACTAAATATTGAACCCTACGGACTAAGACTGGGATGCCATTAAAGTTCATGTGTGTGTAAAGGCAGGCGTCCCAATACTTTTGACATAGTGTAGTTCTCTATGATGTAAGCTACACAGGTATCAGCAATGTTCCAACTCTGTTTAATGAATTGCTATTACAGCCTACTTGTGAAGGTTACACTATACAGAATGCATGCTCAACCTGGGGCCCTCCAGCTGTTGCGAACTACAAGTCTCATCATGCCTCTGCCTTTAGGAGTCATGCTTGTAACTGTCAGCCTTGCAATGCCTCATGGGACTTGTAGTTCAAGTAGCTGCAAAGGGGGGGCCAACTCAATATTGAACCCTACGGACAAAGACTGGGATGCCATTAAAGTTCATGTGTGTAAAGGCAGGCGTCCCAATACTTTTGACAATATAGTGTATCTCATCTCTTATAAATAACCCCCATAGATGTCTCAGCAATCACAGGGCGCTCACCTTCCTCCACCACAGCAGCTGTTGCCGCAGCCAGTAGTCCCGCCACTGAGCGCAAGTCTTGGCTGAGCTGAACCAGACCAGAGAGGCCGCCGTCCTCTCCCCCACCCTAGAATATGAAAGTAAAATTTATCAACTTACAGGAACTTAATAACCTCATAAAAATCAATTCTACTCCTGAACTTTATCGCTTTATCGCTGTCAGTAGGATTCTATCTCTTGTTTTTAGGATTTTGCACCAGTTGATTAAATCGGTGGCCTGTGAACCCATGTGACCTCCAATCTCCTTCCCCGGTATTAATCAGAGCGCACACACCTGAGAGTTACTAACAAACTGCATTGTGGGTAAAAGACAAATGAGAAATACATTGTATTCTGCACACTAATTTAGACCCCCCCCCCCCCATTACTAGGTACATTACAAGATGGCTGACCTGCAGGTACAGATCCTTGTTGTCTGAGATTGGATGAAAACATCTCCCCACCTCTGCAATACCAAAAGGCAACTTTCTGTTCAGGAGCTCCAAATAAGGGGGGTAATAATACAAGGCACCTAAAATTGGAAAAATATTTTAAAAAGTCAACATTTTCAGCCCCTCCCACAATGGTGAGATTTTCCCCCAGTAATTCGTGTCTCTGCCCCTCCCACAATGGTGAGATTTCCTGCAGTAGTTTGTGTCTCTGCCCCTCCCACAATGGTGACATTTCCTGCAGTAATTTGTGTCTCTGCCCCTCCCACAATGGTGACATTTCCTGCAGTAATTTGTGTCTCTGCCCCTCCCACAATGGTGAAATTTCCTGCAGTTTTGTGTCTCTGCCCCTCCCACAATGGTGACATTTCCTGCAGTAATTTGTGTCTCTGCCCCTCCCACAATGGTGACATTTCCTGCAGTAGTTTGTGTCTCTGCCCCTCCCACAATGGTGACATTTCCTGCAGTAATTTGTGTCTCTGCCCCTCCCACAATGGTGACATTTCCTGCAGTAATTTGTGTCTCTGCCCCTCCCACAATGGTGAAATTTCCTGCAGTTTTGTGTCTCTGCCCCTCCCACAATGGTGACATTTCCTGCAGTAGTTTGTGTCTCTGCCCCTCCCACAATGGTGACATTTCCTGCAGTAGTTTGTGTCTCTGCCCCTCCCACAATGGTGACATTTCCTGCAGTAGTTTGTGTCTCTGCCCCTTCCACAATGGTGATATTTCCTGCAGTAGTTTGTGTCTCAGCGCCTCCCACAATGGTGACATTTCCTGCAGTAATTTGTGTCTCTGCCCCTCCCACAATGGTGAGATTTCCTGCAGTAGTTTGTGTCTCTGCCCCTCCCACAATGGTGAGATTTCCTGCAGTAGTTTGTGTCTCTGCCCCTCCCACAATGTTGACATTTCCTGCAGTAGTTTGTGTCACTGCCCCTCCCACAATGGTGACATTTCCTGCAGTAGTTTGTGTCTCTGCCCATCCCACAATGGTGACATTTCCTGCAGTAGTTTGTGTCTCTGCCCCTCCCACAATGGTGACATTTCCTGCAGTAGTTTGTGACTCTGCCCCTCCCACAATGGTGAAATTTCCTGCAGTAGTTTGTGTCTCTGCCCCTCCCACAATGGTGACATATCCTGCAGTAGTTTGTGTCTAGTGTTGGGCGAACGGTTAAGCCTCAGCAGGAGTTTGAGCTTATTATTAGCTATTCACCCCGTTCGGCAAACACCCAAATTTGCAGGGTGTTTGCTGGGTGTTCCCTGTGCTGCACAGCACATTCTACGCAAGCTCTGCCCAATAAGGGTGCAGTATAAGCTGGTTGTAAAGGAGCGACCGGGAAGCCGGCTACAGCGTCCTTAACAACCAATGAGCCATCAGCGGTCAAAAAAAAACGGTGTGGGGGCCCCCCAAACCCCCCCCCCCCCACAATACATACCAGTCCCTTATCAGAGCATGCAGGCAGGGGAGTCAGGTAAAGGGTGGGGGTGGGGTGGGAAAATGATGAGTTTGGGCCCCCACCCCCTCCTGAACCATACCAGACCACATGCCCTCAACAGGCAGGGGTGCTTTGGGGCAGGGGACATGTTGAAGGGGACAAGGATCTCTTCCCCAAAATCTTGGGGTGTGGTTGTGGGGGGTCTGCGGGCATCAGAATCGGGTCTTGCCCGCCATATGTGAATGAGTATTGGGTACATTGTACCCCGACCCATTCATCAAAAAAAAATGTCAAAATTAACTAAAACAGTAGACAGGTTATTGACAAATCCTTTATTAAAAACTAAAAAAAACCCGCTGTCCTCTAATGTAGATCGATCGACAATCACAACGCCGCCACCACGGGACCTGAAAAAAAAAATGCCTCCGCCCACCACAAAGACAAACTGCCCAATGGCTGGCTTGCCGTTTGACAGTTCTTATATTAGCTAAGAGCGAGGCCACCTGGCTGCAACACCTGGTGGCACCACCCCCCTTGTGACATCACCAACCAGTGCATGCTGGGTCGATGACATAACTGGGGGGCGGTGCCACCTGTTGATGTCACCGGGTGGCCCCGTCCTAACCGAAGAACTGTCATATTTGATGATGTCAGTTGATGTCACCTGGTGGCACCGCCCCCCCTTGTGACCTCACCAATACTTGCTGGGTCAATGACATCACAGGGGGGCGGTGCCACCAGGTGATGTCGCCAGGTGGCCCCGCCCTTACCTATATAAGAACTGTCAAACGGCAAGCCAGACATTCGGTGGTTTGCCTTTGCGGTGGATGGAGCAATTTTGTTGTATTTTTTAGGTCAGGTGGTGGCGTCATTAATGACGATGGATCTACATTGAAGGACAGCGTTGTTTTCTTTTTAATAAAGAAATTGTAAAAAAAAAAACCTGTCTACTGTTTTTTTTTTTATTTTGACACTTTTTTGGTGAATGAGTAGGGGTACCCTACTCATTCCCATGGGAGGGGGGAGGGAATAGGACCTGGGGGCCCCCTTGTTAAAAGGGGGCTGCCAGATTTCGATAAGCCCCTTGCCCACAGACCCCCACAAACACAGCCCAAGGTTGTGTGTAAGAGGCCCTTGTAGGAGGATGCATGCTTGGATAAGGGTCTGGTAAGTACTGGGGGGACCCCACACCGTTTCCTTCTTTCCTTTTTAAATAGCTGGGTGCCAGCACTTGCAAATCAATTTAAATGTGATTTAAATATTTTTTTTAGTTGATAAATGTCTGTTTTGCTGCAGCAGGTTCTATACATGGTACAGATGCTCCACTTTACAGGCACTTTTTCATTTTTATTGTTGCACTTTAAGCATCATTAAAATCACTGCTCCTGTGAAAAAATGTTGCATTGATACTTGTCCCCCAGGGTAGTACCCAGCCCCCATACCCTTTTTATGGCCAATTACTTGCATATAAGCCTTCATAATGGGGACTTTTGATTTCTTATGTTCGCACCCCATAGCCTTTAATGGGTTTGTGGCAGAATTCCCGAACGGGGGTGTTCAGCCCATCTCTATTTGTGTCATTGTTACCATATAGGAGATCTTGGCGAGGACCGGCCATCTTTTCCAGCTCCTCCTGGGTTAGACTTTGGTTTTGGAGGCGGTCCAGACGGGCTTTGGGGAGGGTCTTCAGCGGTGGTCTTGGTGAAGGGTTGGATGTTCCTGGTAGGTGACACAAAGAGTCAATGGGCAGAACCTGTTCCTGGTGCAGCACCATGGCGTCCCACCATTCCTTTACCATGTTCCTTTTCATTTGGGCTCCCAGGGGCCCCAGGCCGTGACGTCCTCCTAGAACAGAGGCCAGAGTCATCTTCTCCCCCAACAGGAAGAACCTTCGACGGCACAACTCCAGAAGACCATCGCTCTCCCGCCGTCCGGCCGCCAGCCTTCTGCACTGCAGTAATAGAGACGCTGGAAATGTCTTCCTTGTCCGCCCGACCTGGACTAGTCCCACCGCACACCAAGACATGGCGGATCGTGGTCACCTGACACAATATGGCCTCCGCCGGGGGATGGTACATAGCTCTGTGAGAATAGTACAGAAAGATAATGTGAGAATGACATTGTTCATGGCAGCCAATCAGCAGTCAGGAAAAGAAAAACGCTGCCAGGTGAGATCTAAACTTTACTGCAGATCCTTGCCTGCTCCTGTTCTGTAGATACAGAGGTAAGCCATTCACACATGCAGAAATCATTAAAAAATAGCACTAATTGGCAGCTCGTGTCTTCATAGGAGGCGCTGTCAGTGCGCTACACCTAAGAACAACGCAGGGGATGCCACATTCCAGGAAACATCCCTATTATACAGGCAGATTACAGGAGCAGGGGCTGGAGGAGATGTAAGGGAGGCCGGTCTATAATCTGAGTACTATTGCCATGGCTGGAAATGAGGGATACAATGGGGACAGGTTAAAAGATTGTACATAGAGCCGATATGGGGAGGTGACATACACACTGATACAATGTATTATATATAGGAGGACATGGAGACGGTATAGGGGGTGACATACAATGTAGGTATATACAGTATATATATATATATATATATATATATATATATATATATATATATATATATATATATATATATATACACACACAGTATATATAGGGGTGACATACAATGAAGTTATATATATATGGGGGTGACATACAATGAAGTTTTATATATATATATATATATATATATATATATATATATATATATATATATATATATATGGGGGTGACATACAATGTAGTTTTATATATATATATATATATTTGGGGGTGACATACATTGAAGTTATATATATATATATATTATATATATATATATATATATATATATATATATATATATATGGGGGTGACATACAATGAAGTTACATATATATATATAATGAAGATATATATATATATATATATATATATATATATATATATATATAGAGGTGACATACAATGAAGTTACATATATATGGGGGTGACATACAATGAAGTTATATATATATGGGGGTGACATACAATGAAGTTATATATATATATATATATATATATATATATAAATATATATATATATATATATATATATATATATATATATGGGGGTGACATACAATGACGTTATATATATATATATATATATATATATATATATATATATATATATATATATATATGGGGGGTGACATACAATGAAATTATATATATATATATATATATATATATGGGGGTGACATACAATGAAGTTTTATATATATATATGGGGATATGGGGGTGACATACAATGAAGTTACATATATATGGGGGTGACATACAATGAAGTTATATATATATATATATATATATATATATATATATATATATATATATATATATATATATATATATATATATGGGGGTGACATACAATGAAGTTATATATATATATGGGGGTGACATACAATGAAGTTATATATATATATATATATATATATATATATGGGGTGACATACAATGAAGTTATATATATATGGGGGTGACATACAATGACGTTATATATATATATATATATATATATATATATATATATATATGGGGGGTGACATACAATGAAATTATATATATATATATATATGGGGGTGACATACAATGAAGTTTTATATATATATATGGGGGTGACATACAATGAAGTTATATATATATATGGGGGTGACATACAATGAAGTTATATATATATATATATATATATATATATGGGGTGACATACAATGAAGTTATATATATATGGGGGTGACATACAATGAAGTTATATATATATATATATATATATATATATATATATATGGGGGTGACATACAATGACGTTATATATATATATATATATATATATATATATATATATATATGGGGGGTGACATACAATGAAATTATATATATATATATGGGGGTGACATACAATGAAGTTTTATATATATATATATATATATATATATATATGGGGGTGACATACAATGAAGTTATAAATATATGGGGGTGATATACAACACACAGATCGAATTTGTCACCAACCTACAACAATGTACTTCCTCCACGTGCCACCGCCCCGCACAGCACGCTAGAGGGCGCCCGCCTCCTTCCCTGCCCACTAGGGGCGTGTCCTGCATAAGTGACCGTGCTCGTTTCATGACTCAGCAATAGGGGCGTGCCTTTCGTCTAACACATCGCTACCCAGTGGTAGAGGCGTGCCTTGCGTTTCAAAGCCCAGTCTGGAGGCGTGCCTTGTGGGCCAAAGCTCAGTCGGGGGGCGTGCCTTGCGGGCCAAAGCTATGTATGGAGGCGTGTCTTGCGTTCCAAAGCTTGGCCTGGGGGCGTGCCATGCGTCCCTCCTTCCTCCTTATTATGGTCTGATCTATATATAGCTGTTTATAAAAAGCACTGGTGGGTTTAACCAATCATTTTTTTGTATAATTCCCCTTCAACCACTTCTGGACGGGAAGGATTTACCCCCCTTAATGACCCGGCCATTTTTTGCAATTCGACACTGTGTTAATTTAACCACTTAAACCCCGGAAGATTTTACCCCCTTCCTGACCAGGGCTTATTTTGCGATTCGGCACTGCATGACTTTAATGGACAATTGCGCGGTCGTGCGACAATGTACTTAAACGAATTTGGCGTCCTTTTTTTCAGACAAACAGAGCTTTCTTTTGGTGGTATTTGATCACCTGTGCGATTTTTTGATCATGCGCTATAAACAAAAAAACAGCGACAATTTTGCAAAAATAACAATATTTTTCACATTTTTTATATGAAATTCCCCCCCAAAAAATGTAAAAATCTAAATTTTTTAACATTTTAGGCCAATTTGTTTTCTGCTACATATGTTTGTTAAAAAAAAAACGCAAAAAGCGTACTTTGATTGGTTTGCGCAAAATTTATTGCGTTTACTAACTAAGGGAAAGATTTTTATCATTTTTATTGTTTTTTTTTTTTTAACAAGTAATGGCGGCGATCTGCGATTTTTTTTGCGGGACTGCGACATTGCGGCGGACAGATCAGACCCTTGACTGACATTTTTGACACTTTTGGGGGTACCAGTGACATTACTACAGTAATCCGTGCTATACATATGCACTGTTACTGTAAAATGACACTGGCAGGGAAGGGGTTAACTTTATTGGAGCGGGAAGGGTCAAGTGTGTCCCTAGGGGCGTGTTTCTTACTGTGATTGGATGTGGCTGTGTGTGTAACAGCACAGATCAACGGTCCTACATAGCAGGACCGAGTGATCTGTGCTTTTACACAGGGGAGAGTGACAGGCGACTTTCTCCATCTCTACCCGACGATTGCGAGTGACCGGCGGACATCGGGTCCGCCAGTCACATGCGCCGGCTACTTCGGGTACGAGCGGGGAAGGGAGCGCGCCTCCGGCGGCGCGCGCTCGCCCCCTATTCGCTCCCAGGCTAGTGACATACCGGTACGTCACTTTGCCTGTGAGGGGCTGACCGCCGCCGTATATAGTCGGGCAGCGGACGGCAAGTTGTTAATGGAAAATTGCACGGTCGTACGACGCTGTACCCAAATATAATTGACGACCTTTTTTTCCCACAAATAGAGCTTTCTTTTGGAGGTATTTGATCACCTCTGCGATTTTTATTTTTTGTGCTTTAAACAAAAAAAACGACAATTCTGAAAAAAAATAATATATATATATATATATATATATATATACCGTATTTTTTTTTTTCACTTTCTGCTACATAACATTCCCAATAATAAAAAAAAAAAATGTAAAATCAAATTTTTTTCATAATTTTAGGCCAATTTGTATTCTGCTACATATTATTTGTAAAAAAAATAAAAAAAAAAACAGAATAAGCGTATTTTGATTGGTTTGTGCAAAAGTTAATCGCGTCTACAAACTACGGGAAAGATTCATGCCATTATTTTTTTTTTTTTTAACTAGTAATGGCGGCGATCTGCGATTTTTTGCGGGACTGCGACATTGCGGCGGACAGGTCGGACCCCTAACTGACATTTTTGACACTTTTGAGGATACCAATGACATTACTACAGTAATCAGTGCTAAAAATATGCACTGTAATAATGACACTGGCAGGGAAAGGGTTAACCCAGGGGCCATTAAGGGGTTAACCACTTACAGATATACTGTGGCAGGCTGGCTCGACTGCAAGAACCGACGTTTGAGTACGTCGGTTCGCAGGAGCGTGCTTTCCCCATTAGGAAGCGGGGGTGCCAAATCCAAATCACAGGACCGGCACCCGCGATCGATCCCCGCTGAGAGAGAAGGACGGTCGGATGTTGTAAACACAGCTGACCGTTCTTCTCTCTGGAATGATCACAGAGCTCCTGTGATCCTTCTATATAGAATCACAGGTCTCTGTGTTGATTCCAGAAGTCCCTCCCCTGTACAGTTAGAAAACACTCCCCTAGGCTCACATTTAACCCTTTGGTCACCCCTAGGTTAGCCCTTCCCTGCCAGTGTCATTAGTACAGGGAGGAGGACCAGAGCGACGTCATGACGTGACTTCCAGTCCAGGCTGTAAGTAAATACATTTTTTTTCCTTTAAAGCGAAAAAATAATTTTTTTGTTATCATTTGCTTTTAACCCCCTCCTTTCCAATCCTATTCTGACACTTTGCTCCTGCATGTAAAAATCTACTTCTTGTACTAGAAAATTACTAGCAAAAATTATTAGCAGAGACCCTACAGAATAAAATGATGGGTGTTGCAATTTTTGTTGTCACACGGTATTTGCGCAGCGGTTTTTTGGAAAAAAAAAACACTTTCAAGAATAAAAAAAAAAATAAAACCGCAAAGTTAGCCCAATTATTTGCATACTGTGAAAGATAATGTTACACCGAGTAAAAAGATACTTAACAATTCCCGCTTTAAAATTGTCTGCCTGTGAAATGGCGGCAAACCACGGACCTTAAAATTCTCCATAGGCGATGCATTAAATACCTTTACAGGTTACCAGTTTAGAGTGGCACAGGAGGTCTGGTGATAGAATTATCGCATCGCTTTGACGTTCGCAACAATACCTCAGATGTGCGGTGCGATCACCGTTTATATATATGTGCGGGTGTAACGTATCCATTCCATTTCCATAAGCAGAGTGGGACGGGGGCGCTTTAATTATTTTTTTATAATTTATTATTTATTTTATTTAAAAAAAATATATATACCATTTATTTATTTTATTTTTTGGTAATAACTTTATTTGTATCACAAGGGATGAACAGCATCTCTTGTGACAGCATGGGCCATGACATGTCCTGTCCTCTTTATGGAGAGACTTGGGATCCATTAGACCCCAAATCTCTCCTCTGCCCCCCCCCCCATGCAGCCAATCAGACTGAGATCGGTCCAATCGGCTGCTTCTCTGGTCACTGATGGACAGGTAAACAAAGGGGGCGGAGCCGGGAAATGATGAATACTCGTCGCTCCCTGTTTCCAGGGTTACATAGAGAGGGGGACAACGTCAGTTCCTCTCTCTCTGTACAGGGCAGCCATCGCCGCCGGCCGCATCACTCCCGGCCTCTTCTATGGGACTGGAGAGACGGGGGAGGGGGGTGGAACCTCCTTCAGCAACCCGCAGAAGTGATCGATGATCGAGTAGCTAATTGGCCCCTCAGATCACTTCTGCTTTGTAGAGAATTTTCTGGCTGCAAACAATGATACGGAGATGATGCCTGTAGGTGCCCCCACCATCCTGGTATTACCAGTGACACCCGAGGACGTACGGGGTGTACATTTGGGGGAAGTGGTTAAAGGTAAAGAAGAGATTTGGGGTCTTTCAGACCCTACATCTCTCCAAAAAGAGGACCGGTCATCCTTATCCTTATATGGCCCATGGAGCACCCGTGGGGCGGCCCCCGTGGACCACACCAGGCCGCGCACCATAACCCCCCCTCCCCAGGACCTTAGCAGGACAGGAGACAGGAAACAGGGGACAGGACAGAGGACAGGCAGGATCTCCCCCGCTCACTCACCCTGCCTGGATATCTGCAGCAGCAGGCAGCGGCTTCGGCTTCTTCCTCCTGTTTTCTGCGTCTCATCCCTCCTCCCCAATGCCCAATTCCATGGCTTCTCCTTTTGGCCAATCTGAAAACGGGTCTCAAGTTCCGCTTCCTGATTGGCAAGGAGGAGGAGGATCCGTGTGACAATAGCGAATTTTTATTTGCTATTGTCACACAACTGGGTGGGCTCAGGGCGCAGTGTTCTGCGCCCTGAGCCCACCCTTTTTTTAGCCTATTAGAGCCTCTGGCTCTAATCACATGGCTAAAAAAAAAAAAAGAGCCACATTGAAGTCCATGCATCCGGCGCCCGCATGTAGATTAGGGGGTCGGAAGCATGGATAGGGGGGCGGCGCCCCTGCGCCCCCACGGCACCAGCCGCCACTGCTTATATTCTATTACCAGGGATGTCTACATGCCTTGTAATAGGAATAAAAGTGACAAAAATGAAAGGAACCGTGTAAAATAAAGAATAAAATAAATAAGAAAAAAAAACACCTTTAGTGCCCCAATCCCTCAGTGCTCGCACGCAGAGGAGAACGCATATGCACCTCGCGCCCTCATATGTAAACGGTATTCGAACCCCACATGTGAGGAATTGCTGCGAACAATAAAAAAAGTGACCCGGAACACGCCATGCACTACTTTGCCATGTTTGTCGCACATAGGGTGGCCCAATGAAATCAATAGACTCTGTGCTTGTTGGGTAAAAAAAACAAAAAACACTTTAAAAAATGGGCATTTACCATCTAGGTGTATGTCAGAGGTGTGACTGGGCGGGGCCTTCCTCACTTCACAAACTATGGAATGCTTTGAAGGCAGAAATTAGCAATTAGCACATTGGAAAAATGAAAATACATAAATAAATTTCCAACAGTGAAAGGGTTAAAATGACTGAGTGCTCTCCCCTCCCCCTCTCTGAAAGTAGCAGTTGCTCGTGTCTGCAGACACTACACCCCCGCTGAGCCCCATGTGTAATATTCTGCACCCTTTTTCAGACTCCCCCCACATACAAGTTAAAAGGTAAAATAGAACTAAAGACACATTTTTCCCCAAGGGAGGGATAGAACCCCTGTCAGGTTTTCTTTGCCGTCTGTGTCCCCGTTGGGGAGATTTCCCTTCACTTCCTGTCCCATAGACAAAAACGGAAGTTAGAGAAATCCTCCCATGTGACATAATCCCAGGGTGTCACCAGAACTAGTGTCCCCATTGGAAGATTTCCCTCTAATTCTGCTTCTGGTGACAACCCAAATATTGGAATTTTCTTTCACTTTTGGTGGTAATGGTAAACATAAAACACAAAGAGGGTGAATATCCCTAAAGGGGGCGCACACAGCGATAAAAACCTAACAGGTGTTCTAATCCCTCTCCACTCCATCCAAAACTAAAAAAATTTTCCTTTATTTATATTTTAACATATGGCCAAGAAATGGGAAAAAAAAAAAAAAAAACAGATTTGGCAGTGAAAGGGTTAATAAATGAAAGGGGGAACATTGGATTTACAGTTAAAGTTTTTAAAAAAATTAAATATATAGTTTAGTCGTGAAAGGGTTAAAACCTGAAAAGGGGGGGGGGGGATAGTTTGGCAGTTAAAGGGTTAAAAAGTGGAAAAATAATTGTTTTTTAAGAATGCTGAAATAAATGGGAAGATTTGATCTCTGGGAGGATTTATAAGACTCCATTCACCGTCTTATCATAGGAATACAGATCTTTATTTCAGCCATGGGACTGTAAGGGTTAAATGTCAGTGAAAATAACGGTCACTTCCAGAAAAACATGTTATTACAGGAGCCGTATCCCTATTAGATCCGTATACTGAGCCTACAGCCTGAATTCACACAGCTCGCAAACAAGGACGAGGCTCCTTTAAGAAAAATCGTCAGTTATTTTTTTTTGCTGAGTCATCGTGAGATTTTAAAAAAAGTCACATGACCAGTGGGAGGAGCCATAGCCTATATAAGGAGCCGCAGGAGCGGGAAATCACTGAGACAAGTGTTGACGCTGACCAGTGAAGACCTGTCTTTATCTCTGCTGAGATATTTCTTGCGATTTCATTGGATTTGATTTCATTTGATTTCAATTTCATTGCGATTTCATCGTTGTACGTTTAAAGCGCGTTTCATTATTCTTAATAATGAACCAATTTAAATGTAAACAGCTTTTTTCTCTGAAAAACACCAAAGAGAAAACCCCCATAGGAAGAGCAGCTATGGAAGAAGGTATCAGTGACCATCCTGCAGATACCCCAACCAAGAAGCCCCCCAAAATGAAGAGGGCTCGGGCTTTTGTGCGAGGCTGCGCCAGAGCCGTTCTCAGATGTATTGGTCTCGGCCGTAAAGCCAATGGACCTCCCCGAAATACCGACACTGGGATTGGTAAGTGTTGTGGATATTAATAGATACAAAATAACCGACACCCTTTCATTGGATCCTTCCACCCCATTGATGACAGGTCACCCCTCCCCCCATATGTACACATGTATAGGGATTGTGAGGGATATAGGGATCGATAGATAGGATTATAGGGATCAAGAGAAACAAACTGTAAATCTTGGAGCTGTATACAGGGGGCTAAGTCTCCCCTCCCCCCCAACTCTCTCTCCTCACCTGTTAGCTGCCAACCGATTTTTTCTTTCTTTTTAAACTGCCAGTGTGAAGGAGAGCGGCATGGTATCCGGGATCTGCTAATCTCAGTGCAATGCTTTACAGGATCCTAAAACAAAAAAGTAAATGTACGATTTCTTACCTGCTAAAAAATTGCCATTTATTATTCTTAGCTAAAAGGTGAAATAATCCTTTATGGTCGGCTCAGATGAAGTGTTAGCTCTCCATTTATTTTCAATGTACACAAAATCAGACACAATGGAAGAGTTTTATTTTATTTTTTAAATAATTGTGCTGAGGTTTATACAGTATCTCACAAAAGTAAGTACACCCTCACATTTGTGTAAATATTTTATTCTATCTTTTCATGTGACAACACTGAAGAAATGACACTTTGCTACAATGTAAAGTAGTGAGTGTACAGCTTGTATAACAGTGTAAATTTGCTTTCCCTTCAAAATAACTCAACACACAGCCATTAATGTCTAAACAACTGGCAATAAAAGTCAGTACACCCCTAACTGAATATGTCCAAATTGGGCCCAATTCGCCATTTTCCCTCCCCCGGTGTCATGTGACTCGTTAGTGATACAAGGTCTCAGGTGAGAATGGGGAGCAGGTGTGTTAAATTTGGTGTTATCGCTCTCACTCTCTCATACTGGTCACTGGAAGTTCAACATGGCACCTCATGGCAAAAAACTCTCTAAGGATCTGAAAAAAAGAATTGTTGCTCTACATAAAGATGGCCTAGGCCAGGGGTAATGAATTAACATTCAAGGAGGTCCGGCCGCTAAAATTTGCTTTGGGCCGAGGTCCGAATCTCAAGTCTGTGCTATGACTCAGAGAGACGGGCAAAACAAAACGTGTCCATCAGCAATGCTCTTAACATAAAATATGCCCATTCGAGTGCCCTTTAACATAAATTGTGCCCATCAGCATGACCCTTAACATAACATTTTTTTGTTTGTTTAGCAAAAAAATAAAACCCCAGTAGGAATTAAATACCACCACAAGAAAGCTCTATTTTTATGAAAAGAAATGATAAAAATATCATATGGGTACAGTGTAGCAAGACCGCGCAATTGTCATCCAAAAAGTGACAGAGTTGAAAGCTGAAAATTGGCCTGGGCAGGAAGGGGGTTTAGGTGCCCAGTAAGTAAGGGGTTAATGAAAGCTGCATAACATGAAATTAGCATTAAAGCTTATAGGAGATCTACTTTAACCACTTGCCACCTGCAATACGTATATATTCAATCGAATCTGCAAGTGGTTTCCCGGGATTATAGCTGAAAATATCCCCCATAACCCCAGTACCCAGCTTTCTCATGAAACCGCTCCAAGCGGCTCATGAAACACTCGTCGGTGTTTCCCGGGCTTACCGTTTCCGCCAGTTCACCTGAGAAAGGATCTGGCGTTGCGGCCAGCTGCTCCCATAAACCATCAAAGAGTTAGTACTCTTTCATCCACTCTATGACCTTGGAGGACCAGAGCGACGTCATGACGTGACCTCCAGTCCAGGCTGGAAGTAAACATTATTATTTTTTTGAAAGCATTTGCTTTTAACCCCCTCCTTCCCAAACCTATTCTGACACTTCGCTCCTACATGTAAAAATCTATTTTTTTTTTTGCTAGAAAATTACTTAGAACCCCAAAAAATTATATATATTTTTTTTCAGCAGAGACTCTATAGAATAAAATGGTGTGTGTTGCGATTTTTTTATGTCACACGGTATTTGCTCAGCGTTTTTTTTAAACACAATTTTTTTAGGAAAAAAACACTTTCAAGTATAAAAAAACAATAAACCAGTAAACTTAGCCCAATCTTTTTGTATACTGTGAAAGATAATGTTACGCAGAGTAAAAAGATACCTAACATGTCAGGCTTTAAAATTGTGTCTGCCCGTGGAATGGCAGCAAACTACATTGCTTTAAACTCTCCATAGGCGACGCTTTAAATGCCTTTACTGGTTACCAGTTTAGAGTTGCACAGGAGGTCTGGTGATAGAATTATCGCATCGCTTTGACGTTCAACAATACCCCACATGTGCGGTGCGATCAACGTTTACATATGTGGGCGGGAGTAACGTATCCATTCCCATTTGCACGTAAGCACAGTGGGACGGGGCGCTTTATTTATTTTTTTATTATTTATTTTACAAAAAAAAACAATTTTTTACCCTTTTCTTTATTTTATATTTTGGTAATAACTTTATTGTATCCCAAGGGATGAACAGCATCTCTTGTGACAGCATGGGCTGTGACAAGTCCTCTTTATGGAGAGATTTGGGGTCTATTAGACCCCAAATCTCTCCTCTGGTCCCCCATGCAGCAGATCAGACTGAGATCGGTCCGATCGGCTGCTTTTCTGGTCACTGATGGACAGGTGAACAAAGGGGTCGAAGCCGGGAAATGATGAATACTCGTCGCTCTTGGTTTGCAGGGTTAAAGAGAGAGGAGAACGATGGCAGTTCCTCTCTCTCTGTACAGGGCAACCATCGCCCCCGGCCGCACCGTTCCCGGCCTCCACGATGGGACTGGAGTGGTGGGGGCGGGGGCAGGGGAGGGACCGCCTTCCGGAACCCGCAGAAGTGATCCAGTGGCTAATTGGCCCCTCAGATGACTTCTGCTTTGTACAGAATTCGCTGGCTGCAAACAATGATACGGAGATGATGCCTGTAGGTGCCCCCACCATCCCAGTATTACCACTGACACCCAAGGACGTACGGGGCGTACATTTGGGGGAAGTGGTAAAGGTAAAGAAGAGATTTGGGGTCTTTTTGACCCTACATCCCTTCAAAAAGAGGACCGGTCATCCTTATCCTTCTATTCTTTTACAAGGGACGTCTACATTCCTTGTAATAGGAATAAAAGTGACAGAAATGAAAGGGACCGTGTAAAATAAAGAATAAAATAAATAGGAAAAAAAAAAACGTTTAATGCCCCGATCCCTCAGTGCTCGCATGCAGAAGAGAACGCATATTCAAGTCGCGCACATATATGTAAACGGTATTCGAACCCCACATGTGAGGAATCGCTGCGAACAATAAAAAACGTGACCCGGAACACGCCATGCGCTACATTGCCATGTTTGTCGCACATAGGGCGGCCCAATGAAACGAATAGACTGCTCTATGCTTGTTGGGTAAAAAAAAGAAAACGCTTGAAAAAATGGGCGTTTCCCATCCAGATGTATGTCAGAGGTGTGAATGGGCGGGGCCTTCATCACTTCACAAACTATGGAATGCTTTGAGGGTAGAAATGAGCAATTAGCACATTGGAAAAAAAAATGGAAAATGGAAAAATGTACATAAAAATGTCCAGCAGTGAAAGGGTTAAAATGACCCTCAAAATAACTATTTGAGCTCTCTCCCCTCCCCCTCTCTGAAAGTAGCAGTTGCTCGTGTCTGAAAAATCCCCCAAAGTGACATAATCCCAGGGTGTCACCAGAACTAGTGTCCCCATTGGAAGATTTCCCCTCTAATTCTGCTTCTGGTGACAACCCAAATATTGGAATTTTCTTTCACTTTTGGTGGTAATGGTAAACATGAAACACAAAGAGGGTGAATATCCCTAAAGGGGGCACACACAGCGATAAAAACCTAACAGGTGTTCTAATCCCTCTCCACTCCATCCAAAACTAAAAATAAAAATGTTTTCCTTTATTTATATTTTAACATATGGGCAAGAAATGAGAAAGGAAAAAAAAAAAAAAAAAAAAGGTTTGGCAGTGAAAGGGTTAAAGTGTGTGTGGAGGGGGTTATTTGGTTTGGCAGTGAAAGGGTTAATAAATGAAAAGGGGGGGCGGGGACATTGGTTTTAATGTTAAATTGTTAAAAACAATGAAATATATAATTTGGTAGTGAAAGGGTTAAAAGCTGAAAGGGAAAAAAAAATGGTTTGGCAGGTAAAGGGTTAAAAAGTGGAAAAATAATTGTTTTGTAAGAATGATGAAATAAATGGGAAGATTTGATCTCTGGGAGGATTTATAAGACTCGATTCAACGTCTTATCATAGGAATACAGATCTTTATTTCAGCCATGGGACTGTAAGGGTTAAATGTCAGTGAAAATAACGGTCACTTCCAGAAAAACATGTTATTACAGGAGCCGTATCCCTATTAGATCCGTATACTGAGCCTACAGCCTGAATTCACACAGCTCACAAACAAGGACGAGGCTCCTTTAAGAAAAATCGTCAGTTATTTTTTTTTTTGCTGAGTCATCGTGAGATTAAAAAAAGTCACATGACCAGTGGGAGGAGCCATAGCCTATATAAGGAGCCGCAGGAGCGGGAAATCACTGAGACAAGTGTTGACGCTGACCAGTGAAGACCTGTCTTTATCTCTGCTGAGATATTTCTTGCGATTTCATTGGATTTGATTTCATTTGAATTCAATTTCATTGCGATTTCATTGTTGTACGTTTAAAGCGTGTTTCATTATTCTTAATAATGAACCAATTTAAATGTAAACAGCTTTTTTCTCTGAAAAACACCAAAGAGAAACCCCCCATAGGAAGAGCAGCTATGGACGAAGGTATCAGTGACCATCCTGCAGATACCCCAACCAAGAAGCCCCCCAAAATGAAGAGGGCTCGGGCTTTTGTGCGCGGCTGCGCCAGAGCCGTTCTCAGATGTATTGGTCTTGGCCGTAAAGCCAATGGACCTCCCCGAAATACAGACACCGGGATTGGTAAGTGTTGTGGATATTAATAGATACAAAATAACTGACACCCTTTCATTGGATCCTTCCACCCCATTGATGACAGGTCACCCTTCCCCCCATATGTACACATGTATAGGGACTGTGAGGGATATAGGGATCGATAGATAGGATTATAGGGATCAAGAGAAACAAACTGTAAATCTTGGAGCTGTATACAGGGGGCTAAGTCTCCCCTCCCCCCAACTCTCTCTCCTCACCTGTTAGCTGCCAACCGATTTTTTTTTTTTTTTAACTGCCAGTGTGAAGGAGAGCGGCATGGTACCCGGGATCTGCTAATCTCAGTGCAATGCTTTACAGGATCCTAAAACAAAAAAAAGTAAATGTACGATTTCTTACCTGCTAAAAAATTGCCATTTATTATTCTTAGCTAAAAGGTAATATAATCCTTTATGGTCGGCTCAGATGAAGTGTTAGCTCTCCATTTTTTTTCAATGTACACAAAATCAGACACAATGGAAGAGTTTTATTTTATTTTTTAAATAATTGTGCTGAGGTTTATACAGTATCTCACAAAAGTAAGTACACCCCTCAAATTTTTGTAGATATTTTATTCTATCTTTTCATGTGACAACACTGAAGAAATGACACTTTGCTACAATGTAAAGTAGTGAGTGTACAGCTTGTATAACAGTGTAAATTTGCTGTCCCCTCAAAATAACTCAACACACATTAATGTCTAAACCACTGGCAACAAAAGTCAGTACACCCCTAAGTGAAAATGTCCAAATTGGGCCCAATTAGCCATTTTCCCTCCCCGGTATCATGTGACTCGTTAGTGATACTCAGGTGTGAATGGGGAGCAGGTGTGTTAAATTTGGTGTTATCGCTCTCACTCACTCATACTGGTCACTGGAAGTTCAACATGGCACCTCATGGCAAAGAACTCTCTGAGGATCTGAAAAAAAGAATTGTTTCTCTACATAAAGATGGCCTAGGCCAGGGGTAATGAATTAACATTCAAGGAGGTCCGGCCTCTAAAATTTTCTTTGGGCCAAGATCCGAATCTCAAGTCTGTGCTAAAACAAAACGTGTCCATCAGCGTGACCCTTAACATAAAATGTGCCCATCACCATGACTCTTAGCATTAATTATGCCCATCAGTGTAACCGTTAGCATAAAATTTGCCCATCAGCGTGACCCTTAACATAAAATAGGGGCACGCTGATGGGCACATTTTATGTTAGGGGGCACTCTGTTGGGCAAAACAAAACGTGTCCATCAGCGTTGCTCTTAACATAAAATGTGCCCATCAGCATGTCCCTTATCATAAAATATGCCCATCAGTCTGCACTTGATAAAATAAGCAACCCCCTTAAAAATGTGACTCACATACCTTTGGGGGCAGAAAATGCGAGAGCCAGGAGCCGCAAACAGCAGGGGGGCAGGCGTGCACTTGACATCTAGCCCCAACTCACGGCCTGACTGGGAGTGAGTCGGGAGCGGTAGAAAGAAGGAGTGGGGTGGGGCGCATACACGGGACGTCACTGGTTGCTTGGACACGTGAGGTCCCAGCAAACCAAGGACTGCTTATAGTGGCGGCCTGACAGTCCAGGTGGAAGCATCGTTCAGTCCGTTCTTTGACCGCGGGCTACCATTTACTGACGGCTGGCCTAGGCTATAAGAAGATTGGCCAAGACCCTGAAACTGAGCTGCAGCACAGTGGCCAAGACCATACAGTAGCTTAGCAGGTTCCACTCAGAACAGGCCTCGCTTTGGTCGACCAAAGAAGTTGAATGCACATGCTCAGTTTAATATCCAGAGGTTGTCTTTGGGAAATAGATGTATACGTGCGGCCAGCATTCCTACAAAAGTTGAAGAGGTGGGGGGTCAGGCTGTCAGTGCTCAGACCATACACCACACACTGCATGAAATTGGTCTGCGTGGCTGTCGTCCCAGAAGGAAGCCTCTTCTAAAGATGATGCAGAAGAAAGCCCGCAAACAGTTTGCTGAGGACAATCAGACTAAGGACATGGATTACTGGAACCATGTCCTGTGGCCTGATGAGATGAGACCAAGATAAACTTATTTGGTTCAGATAGTGTCAAGAGTGTGTGGCGCCGGCGGCAACAAGGTGAGGAGTACAAAGACAAGTGTGTCTTGCCTACAGTCAAGCATGGTGGTGATGGTGGGAGTGTCATGGTCTGGGGCTGCATGAGTGCTGCCGACACTGGGGAGCTACAGTTCATTGAGGGAACCATGAATGCCAACATGTACTGTGACATACTGAAGCAGAGTATGATCCCCTCCATTCAGAGACTGGGCCACAGGGCAATATTCCAACATAACGACCCCAAACACACCTCCAAGACGACCACTGCCTTGCTAAAGAAGCTGAGGGTAATTCGTTGATCTCTGTTTTTACACTAGTAGCCATGTCCCATCACAGTTAGAAACACGCCCCTAGGACACACCTAACCCCTCCCTCTCCAATACAGTTAACCTAACCCCTTCCCTGCCAGTGTCATTTTTACAGTAACAGTGCATATATATAGCACTGATTACTGCAGTAATGTCACTGGTACCCCCAAAAGTGTCAAAAATGTCAGTCAAGGGTCCGATCTGTCTGCCGCAATGTCGCAGTCCCGCAAAAAAAAAAAAATCACAGATCGCCGCCATTACTCGTTAAAAAAAAAAAACACCAAAAATGACAGAAATCTTTCCCTTAGTTAGTAAACACAATAACTTTTGCGCAAACCAATCAAAATACGCTTATTGTGATTTTTTTTACCAAACATAGGTAGCAGAAAACAAATTGACCAAAAATTTTTTAAAAATTTGATTTTTACATTTTTTTGGGTGGGAATTTCATATAAAAAAATTTGAAAAATATTGTTATTTTTTTCAAAATTTATGCTCTTTTTTTGTTTATAGTGCAAAAAGTAAAAATCGCACAGGTGATCATATACCACCAAAAGAAAGCTCTGTTTGTAAGAAAAAAAGGACGTACATTTAGTTTGGGTACGGCGTCGCACGACCGCGCAATTGTCAGTTAAATTTGCACAGCGCCGAATCGCAAAAAGTCGATCAGACATAAGACAGCAAAATCCTCCGGTGGTAAAGTGGTTAACATAATTTGGCCACACCCACTGTTCACCACGGCCTGCTACGTGAACCGCATTATTCTTCTACTTGGTGTGCCCAAAGGTACCCCAGGTCTCTTACAATCCTAGCACCACCCCTGGCACAATGAACGCCATGCTTACTCTTCACTGTGCCACACTAAGTACACCACTTTTATTATTTTTTTAACAGAAAAAAAGAAAAAAAACACTTTTTTTATTTTTAATTAAGCAGCCGAGCTCAACTTATGATTTTGCACACAGGCCCACCGATTTCATAAAACGCCCCTCATATGACAGAATCAGTCCTGTGATTGGCTGGTCCCTCCTGCCCTCCCCCTACTGGGGTAAAGATTCTGTCAAAGGGGGGTTAAGCATAACTAATATATAGCAATTGAAGGAACAGCATGAATATCTATAAAACAATGATAAGAATATAGGAAACCATACATTACTATTCCGAATACATTAGTCACTTGTTTTCTCTCCCGGCCAATGCAAACCTATCAGCTGGTGCCAGGCTGGTGTATGACCCCCATAGCGAGTAACCCCTCTCCTGTCTGATCTCAGGGCTGAGAAATCACAAGCTTTCTGGGCAAAAATGACACTTAAAGCATCTGCTTAGCTGGTCTGATGATTCACAAGCCCCTACCACAATGCAAAGCCAAGCAAGTGACACCAATACCTCCTGTTGCAACTTCTTTTGTGACGCACCCACTCATTTAAACATGAAAGCGCATCATCACACCACTAAAAATGCTTGTTACCAGCTTCCTCAGTCATTGAAATTTAGTGGATTGGCATAACTGCCAGGCAACCAGAATTTTTATACGAAGGCCAACAGTAGTGATCCCTGTGTCCCTGTCATGTTGTGTTTATTTATAGGTTCCTTGCACTGAATTTTTCTCTGTATAATCTGATGTTTTATGAAGAAAATATATATGAAATGTAGATGAAGGTGCTAAATCTAATTCTTCTTTTCTATTGCAGATGAAGGCAGAATTTTATTGCAGACGGATCCCACGCAGCAGGCCTTCCCCAGTGAGCAACAACGTGACATCCACATTGAGGGCCAACCAAAATGTGATGTACACATTAAGACTCCAGAAGAATGTGACGTTCCTGTTGAGACTTCAGCAGAATGTGGCATTCCCACTGAGACTCAGGCAGAATGTGACATTCCTTTTGTGACATCACCAGAATGTGACGTTCCCCATGAGACTGCAGAAGAAAGAGACGTTCATGTTGAAACTTCATCACAATATGAAGTTCACATTGAGACTGCTCTAGAATGTGACATTCACAATGGTACTCCTCCAGAATGTGATGTTCACAATGAGACTAATCAAGAATGTGACTTTCACATTAAGACCTCTCCAGAAATTCATCATCACAGTGAGTCTCCTCCAGAATGTGATGTTCCTGCTGAGACTCAGGAAGAATGTGATAGTCCTACTGAGACTCAGGCTGAATGTGACATTCCTTTTGTGACATCACCAGAATGTGACGTTCCCCATGAGACTGCAGAAGAAAGAGACGTTCATGTTGAAACTTCATCACAATATGACGTTGACATTGAGAGTGCTCCAGAATGTGAAGTTCACAATGGTACTCCTCCAGAATGTGATGTTCACAATGAGACGTCTCCCGAATTTCATCATCACAATGAGTCTCCTCCAGAATGTGATGCTCCCGCTGAGACTCCAACAGAATGTGATGTTCCCTCATATACTTCGGAAGAATGTGATGTTCTCGCTGACACTCCGGAAGAATGTGATGTTCACATTGAAATTCCAAAACAATGTGACATTTACACTGAGACACCTCCAGAATGTGAGGTTCACACTGAGACTTCTCCTGAATATGAGGTTCACGAAAAGAATCCACCAGAATGTCACATTCACATTGAGATTTTACCAGAATGTGACATTCCCTTTGAAACACCACCAGAATGTGATGTTCATGTTAAGACTGTAGCACAATGTGATGTTCATGTTGAGACTACAGCACAATGTGACGTTCATGTTGAGAATGCACCAAAATACCAGGGGAGCCATGGGATCACCTCCTCCAGTGAAGATGGGAGCAAGCTTACAAAAATAGAGAGGCAGATACTGGTGGTAGGGGATTCAGTTATTAAAGGGACAGAGAGAGCAATCTGTCAGAAAGACTGTGATCAACGAACAGTATGTTTTTTCCCGAATGCACGGGTTCGGGACATTGCAGAACAGATGGACAAATTGTTGGATGAGGCTGGGGAGGACCCAGCTGTCATGGTACATATTGGCACCAACGACAA
Source organism: Pelophylax lessonae (assembly GCF_965119305.1). NCBI lineage: Eukaryota > Metazoa > Chordata > Amphibia > Anura > Ranidae > Pelophylax > Pelophylax lessonae. The sequence continues at coordinate 74,453,537 of NC_138771.1, read as the reverse complement.
CATCAGAAGAAGATGGAGCATTCTACAAAATGATTTCAGGGCCTTAGGGGCTATATTGAAGAAAAGGACCTCCAAGGTAGTATTTTCAGGAATACTGCCTGTACCTCGAGCCACAACAAGGAGACAGCAGGAGGTTATGGGGCTTAACAGGTGGCTAAAGAACTGGTGCAAGAAGGAGGGTTTTGGCTTCATGGAGAACTGGACTGACTTTTCAATTAATTACCTGCTCTACAGCAGGGACGGATTTCACTTAAACGAGCAGGGTGCAACTCTGTTAGGAAAGAAAATGGCCAAAAAGTTGGAAAAAATGTTGAATTCGCCAAAATGTGTTGTTCACGTTGAGAATTCTCCACAATGTAACATTCCCGCCGAGACACTGGCAGAATGTGACGTTCCGGCTAAGACTACAGCAGATTGTGACGTTTCCGCTGACACTCCAGCAGATTGTGACGTTCCCACTAGGTCTTCGACAGTATGTGAGGATCCCGTTGAGACCCTAGCAGAATGCGATATTCCCAATGAGACTCCAGCTGAATGCAACATTCCCAATGAGACTCCAGCAAAATGCGACATTCCCAATGAGACTCCAGCAAAATGCGACATTCCCAATGAGACTCCAGCAAAATGCGACATTCCCAATGAGACTCCGGCAGAATGCGACATTCCCAATGAGACTCCGGCAGAATGTGACATTCCCATCGAAACTCTACCACAATGTGATGTTCACATTGCGACTTCACCTGCATGCGACATTCACATTGCGACTCCACCAGAATGTGATGTTCATGTTGAGACTCCACTAAAATGCCAGGGGAACATCTTCTTCAGTGAAATCGGAGCCACGGTTACAAGAAAGGATCGGCAGATGCGGGACGAAATCATTAGAAGGATAGAGAGGGCAAACCGTCACAAAGATCGTTATCACCGTGTCACAAAGATCGTTTTCGCCGAACAGTATGATTTTTAACAGGCGCTCATGTTCAGGACATTGTGGATTGCATGGACAGATTGTTGGATGGGGCTGGGGAGGACCCAGCTGTCATGGTACATATTGGTACTAACGACAAAGTTAGAGGAAGATGGACCGCCCTACAAAATGATTTCAGAGACTTAGGGACTATACTGAAGAAAAGGACCTCCAAGGCAGTATTTTCAGAAATTCTGCCCATACCTGGAGCCACACCAGAGAGACAGCAAGAGCTTGGTGCACTTAACAAGTGGCTGAGGAACTGGTGCAGGGAGGAAGGATTTGGGTTTCTGGAAAACTGGGCTGACTTTTCATACCGTTACTGGCTCTATACCAGAGATGGGCTGCACTTAAATGAGCAGGGTGCTGCTCTATTGGGAGAGAAGATGACCAAAAAGCTGGAAGAAATTCAAGTTGAGGCTCCACCAAAATACCAGAGGAACCTTGGGAACAACTCCTCCAGTGAAGATGGGGGCAAGGATACAGGAAAGAATAGGCAGATACTTGTGGTAGGGGATTCTATTATTAGAGGAACAGAGAGGGCAATCTGTCACAAAGATCGTTCTCGCCGAACAGTATGTTGTTTACCGGGCTCTCGAGTTTGGGACATTGTAGACAGCATGGACAGATTGTTGGATGGCGCTGGGGAGGACCCAGCTGTCATGGTACATATTGGTACTAACGACAAAGTTAGAGAAAGGTGGAACGCCGTAAAAAGTGATTTCAGGGACTATCTATCTATCTATCTATATCTCTCTATATACTGTATATCTAGCTGTCTATCTATCTATCTATCTATCTATCTATCTATCTATCTATCTATCTATCTATCTATCTATCTATCTCTCTCTCTCTCTATCTCTCTATCTATCTATCTATCTATCTATCTATCTATCTATCTATCTATCTATCTATCTATCTATCTATCTATCTATCTATCTCTATCTATCTATCTATACAGTGACAGTATATGGTAATAGATAGGTACTTTCAGAGATTTGCTTGTAGTAGGAAAGTGGCTCTGTGTCTGTCTGCCTGAGCCCAGGAGAAAGCATGCGGCTGCAGTATAGAGCAAAGTAACTGTGATAGGTTGTTTCCAGCATGTCAGTGTGCTGGGAGCCATCTGATTGGTTACAGGGAGGAGATAAGCTCTCTCACTCTAGGATCATATTACCAGACCAGTCTCTATTGAATGAGTGAACGAGTCATCCAGTTCACTGAAAAGAATCAATTCTAAAGGCAGACTTGGAGAGCAGAAATTTTATTTTATTTTAAAAATAACCACAATAACAATACCGTGTGTATGCGATACCGCGAAATATCGCATTACCGAAAACCGGCATATCTCTACACCCACCACAGTGCTCCAGCAAGCCAGCCACCCACAACAGGGCGACACCAAGCCAGCCACCCACAACAGTGTTCCAGCAAGCCACCCACAACAGGGTGACACCAAGCCAGCCACCCACCCACCACAGTGTCCCAGCAATCAAGCCACCCACAACAGGATGACAACAAATCAGCCACCCACCACAGTGTTCCAGCAAGCAAGCCAGCAACCTACCACAGTGTTCTAGCAAGCAAGCCACCGACAACAGGGTGAGAACAAGCCAGCCACCCACCACAGTGTTCCAGCAAGCCAGCCACCTACAACAGGGTGACACCAAGCCAGCCACCCACCACAGTGTTCCAGCAAGCAAACCACCCACAACAGGGTGACAACAAGCCACCCACCCACCGCAGTGTTCCAGCAAGCCAGCCATCCACAACAGGGTGACACCAAGCCAGCCACCCACCACAGTGTTCCAGCAAGCCAGCCACCTACCACAGTGTTCCAGCAAGCAAGCCACCCACAACAGGGTGACACCAGGCCAGCCACCCACCACAGTGTTCCAGCAAGCAAGCCACGCACAACAGGGTGACACCAAGCCAGCCACCCACCACAGTGTTCCAGCAAGCCAGCCACCCACAACAGGGTGACACCAAGCCAGCCACCCATCGCAGTGTTCTAGCAAGCAAGCCACCCACAACAGGGTGACACCAAGCCAGCCACCCACCACAATGTTTCAGTAAGCAAGCCACCCACCACAGTGTTCCAGCAAGCCAGCAACCCACCACAGTGTTCCAGAAAGCCAGCCAGCCACCCACCACAGTGTTCCAGCAAGCCAGCCAGCCACCCACCACAGTGGTCCAGCAAGCCAGCCACCCATAACAGGGTGACACCAAGCCAGCCAACCACCACAGTGTTCCAGCAAGCCAGCCAGCCACCCACCACAGTGTTCCAGCAAGCAAGCCACCCGCAACAGGGTGACTCTAAGCCAGCCACCCAACCAACCAACCACCCACCCACCAGTGTTCCAGCAAGCAAGCCACCCACAACAGGGTGACACCAAGCCAGCCACCCACCACAGTGTTCCAGCAAGCAAGCCACCCACAACAGGGTGACCCCAAGCCAGCCAACCACCACAGTGTTCCAGCAAGCAAGCCACCCACAACAGGGTGACACCAAGCCAGCCACCCACCACAGTGTTCCAATGAGCAAGCCACCCACAACAGGGTGACCCCAAGCCAGCCACCCACCACAGTGCTCCAGCAAGCAAGCCACCCACAACAGGGTGACAACAAGCCAGCCACCCACCACAGTGTTCCAGCAAGCCAGCCATCCACAACAGGGTGACACCAAGCCAGCCACCCACCACAGTGTTCCAGCAAGTCAGAAACCCACAAAAGGGTGACACCAAGCCAGTCACCCACCACATTGTTCCAGCAAGCCAGCCAGCCACCCACCACAGTGTTGCAGCAAGCCAGCCACCCACGACAGAGTTCCAGCAAGCCAACAACCCACAACAGGGTGACACCAGGCAAGCCACCCACCAAAGTGTTCCAGCAAGCCAGCCAGCTACAACAGGGTGCCAGCAAGTCACCCACACTGCCAGGCATCAGCCACCCACCCACAACAGTGTGACAGCAGCCAGCCACCCACAACAGGGTGACACCAGGCAAGCCACCCACCAAAGTGTTCCAGCAAGCCAGCCAGCCACAACTGGGTGCCAGCAAGTCACCCACACTGCCAGGCATCAGCCACCGACCCACAACAGTGTGACAGCAGCCAGCCACCCCAAAACAGGGTGCCAGCAAGCCACCCACACTGCCAGGTGTCAGCCACCGACCCACAACAGTGTGCCAACAAACCACCCACACTGCTAGGCGTCAGCCACCGACTGACAACAGGTTGCCAGCAAGCCACCCCCACTGCTAGGCATCAGCCACCGACCCACAACAGGCTACCAGCAAGCCACCCAAACTGCCAGGCGTCAGCCACTGACCCACAACAGGGTGACAGCAGCCAGCCACCCCACAACAGGGTGCCAGCAAGCCACCCACACTGCCAGGCGTCAATAACAGATATGTTTATGAAAAAAAAACAGGTGTCACTGTCTAGATTTAGATGGAAGATCCCAACTGCTGGACAGAGTAATCACAGAGATAATTGTCACTGATAACCAGCCATTTACAATGGTGTCCGACTCAGGATTTAAGTGGCTGATGTCCATACTTGAGCCAAGCTAAACACTGAAGAGTGAGAAGTATTATCGAACCAAAATGCTGCGAAAGATTCACCAAAAGGTCGTCGAGAAAGTAAAAGGCTATGCTGCAACCAGAGAATGCTGGCAACTCACTCTCATTCACGACTGACTGCTGGTCAGGACAAAAAGTCAGGCGAGTCATTAACGATTCTTTCATGCCACTTCATTGACAGTGGATGGACATAAAGCCAATTGGTGTTGGATACAAAAGTGATGCACGGATCCCACACTGAGTACAGTAGAGAAATGTTTCTAGGCATGCTTGAAGACTGGGGAATCAACAAAGACTGAGTGATGCTTGTGTTTCTTCAAGACAATGGAGCAAACATGCAGAAATGAATGAGGCTTGCTGATATGTCAGACTTCAGTGTCATGGCACACAACACCCTCCAACTTTTAAATGATGGTCTGTCAAGCCAAAGAGCTTTGGTTGATATATGTTTTGAGAAGCATGAAGAGATTAAAAATGTTGTGCTTGCAAGTCTTTTGAATCCTTGATACAAAAACCATGCTTTCTCTTCTGATGATGTATTGGCTAAGGCAAAACAATGGCTGACAGAAGATATTCAACAGGAGGTGCAGGAGGTTACTGCCGAGAAGACAAGTCCAGAACAGCATTTTTATAATGTGAAAGAGCAGCATGCTGCAAAAACAGAAAAATGTCCAAAAAGGTCGCTATTTTTCAGGCATGTGTTGGACCAGCTATGAGGGGAGGGGAGGTTGGAGGCCGGTACTTTTTCTTTTTATGTGTGTGTTGGACTGGCTATAAAGGGAGATTGGAGGCCGGTACTTCTTTTTTACAGGTGTGTGTTTGACCGGCTATGAGGGGAGGTTGGAGGCCGGTATTTTTTTAGGCGTGTGTTGGACTGGCTATAGGGGAGGTTGGAGGCCAGTACTTTTTTCCCCCAGGTGTGTGTTGGATCGGCTATGAGGGGAGGTTGGAGGCCGTTATTTTTTCAGGTGTGTTTGACCGGCTAGAAGGGAAGGTTGGAGGCTAGTATATTTTCAGGGATGTGTTGGACCGGCTATGAGGAGAGGTTGGAGGCCGTTATTTTTCAGGCGTATGTTGGACCGGCTATGAGGGGAGGTTGGAGGTCAGTGTTTTTTTTTTAGGCGTTTGTTGCACTGGCTATGAGGGGAGGTTGGAGGACGGTATTTTTCCAGGTGTGTGTTGGACCAGCTATAAGGGGAGGTTGGAGGCTGGTATTTTTCTCAGACAGGTTTAGAACAGCCTGTAATGGAAGGTAGTTTCACATATGATTGCAAATATATGTAACCAAAACCTCTGTTTTGAATGAAATTATTGAACTAGTTTAGACTCTGAATGTTTTTTTTACTTTATATATCACAATTTGGAAATGACAGTAGAGTAGAGTTAGGGACTGCACTTTGCAGAGGGGCCTTGACGTGGCAGTGCAGCTTCAGATATATTTGCAAATGTATCCAACATAAATCCAATACAAATTGCTGAAACATTGTAGATTTTTTCTTATTTTGCTGATTGGCTGCCCATGCGCACCTTACTTTAACCAGTTCCTGACCACCCGCCGCCTTTTTACTGCGGCAGGGTGGCTCTGGCAGGAAAAGCGAGGGTCTATGGGGCCTATGGGGCGCCCTCCCGCATGCCCTCAGTCCCCGCGATGGTCTGATTCGGTATAGAACTGATAAGTCATCAGGTCCAGGCCAATGATGATTTTTGACCTGGACCTGGTGATCGGTTCTGACCAATGACAAACCGACCTGTGTAATGTAAACACAGGCACAGGAAAAGGTCCTCCCTTCCCTCCTGGAGTCTTTTTTGGATTCCAATGTGAGAGAAGAGAGGATTAAACTGAGTACACCAACAGCACATATACACACACCTAGCTAGGCACATTTAACGCCCCGATCACCCCCCAGTTAACCCCTACGCCCCCTGTCACATTGAACACTATATACAGTATATAGTGGTTTTGCTGATTTCTGTAATAGTGTGCCTTGTGACTTCATTTAGCGTTAGCAACAGTTAGTTTCTGTCCCAAATAGGTTTAGGGTACCCACCATCCCCCCAATAAAGATTTAACCCCCTGATCACCCCCAGTTAACCCCTTCATTGCCCTGTCACAGTGTCACTTTTATAGTGTACAGTTTTTTTTCTGATCACTATTATTAGTGTCACAGGTGACATTAGTTAGCATTAACACTAGTTAGCGTCAGTCTAGGACAGCGCAGATCCCCGCCGCATAGTTAGAAATATAATTTAACCCTTTGATTACCAGTAACACACACATACACACACACTAAACACCTCCATTACTAGTATAGTATATGAACGGATCAATATCTTTTATCTGATTAGAACTATACTAGCATCCCCAATAGTTTTAGGGTTCCCAAAATGCAGCATTAGCAGGATCGGCCACGACACCCGCCAGCATCTGCGCTTAGCCCCTCCGCCCAGCCCACTCCACCCAGGCAAGAGCAGTAATCAATAGATTACTGTCACTTCCAAAAACACACAAAATCGCAGCGTTAGCAGAGTCAGGCCTGATCTCTGCTAGCACTAGCAGTTCTTTTTTTGTAGCGTTTCAAATAGTCCTGGACAACCAGGTGCTTTTTTACCTGTGAGTCACACTAAGTACCTATAAATGTTGTGGCTAAAATGTCCAAACGGAGGTACACTAGTGAAGAGGCCTACAGGATACTGTCCATGTCAGATGAGGGGAAGCCTCACAGGCAGAATCAGGGTCAGTATATGAACCTGTAGAGAGCAGTGGCTCCCTGACAGATAGCTCCGACGACGGAGGGGTCCCTGCTAAGGTCAGGCATACCTGACCCCGTTCTGGAGTTGCTGAGGTGCAGAGATCGCAGGGTGCTAGTATGCAGCAGAGTGTTGGTACTAGTGCCGCTCAAACGTCAGGTGAACTGGCAAGCACTAGCGGCCTAGTACACCCTGGTCGTAGACAAACCAGCACTGCAGTAACACTTGCTGACGTGATGAGTCCCATAAGTGCAGTTAGAGCTGGTGCGGTGGCTAGCACAAGTTGTGGACCGCAGCCACCAAGAATTTGAACACAGGCCCGTAGAGCCCATAGTGTCCTCCCTGATGCGCTGGCATAGCTTAATTGGCAGCCCACAGATTCTACAGCGCCCGTACTTTCCCCATTCACTGCCCAACCCGGAATTCAGGTGGTTTATATGCTGGTCAATTCATCACCGTCAATCCAAATTTGTCCCTTGCCAGACCATTCGGCTGGAAACCTATAACGGTTTCCGAGTTTAAAACTTTTCTGGGCCTATCCCTCAACATGGGCATAACTAAAAGGAGTGAACTGTGGTCATATTGGTCCACTAACCCAGTCCTCCATATCCGCGTGTTCTCTGCTGCCATGGCCAGGGGGAAATACGAGCAAATTCTGCGGTTCATGCACTTCAGTGACAATGAACTCTGTCGTCCTCGGGGAGACCCTGGATATGACCGGCTCCACAAAATTCGACCCCTCGTAAACCACTTCAAACAGCGGTTTGCAGCCTTGTTTACCCCCCAACAAGTTGTCTGCGTTGATGAGTCCCCTGATTAGGTTTTCTGGCCGCCTTGCTTTCAAGCAGTTTCTCCCCAGCAAGTGTGTCAGATACGGGTTCAAGCTGTATAAGCTTTGTGACAGGCCCTGTCACCCTGTCACGACAGCCCTTTACCATGGGATCTGTTATGTCCAATGACAGCTGATTACACATAAACAGACTTACCAGTTATCATCTCTCCTTTCCTCACATGCCGTGACTGTGTTAGAAAAAGAGACCCGCTAAACAGCAATTGTTTACACTGAGAATCAAGGTCAGTGCCCTGATTATCAGTGCAGCCCCATCAGTGCCAATCAGTGCTGCCCATCAGTGCAGTCTCATCAGCGTTTATCAGTGCAGCCTCTTCAGTGCCCATCAGTGCAGCCTCTTCAGCGCCCATCAGTGCAGCCTCTTCAGCGCCCATCAGTGCAGCCTCATCAGCACACGTCAGAGAAGAAGAAAAATGACTTATGACATGGTATATGGATACAGGATGATATCTAAGAGCAGGGGAGGGCTGGCAGCCTTAGGCCTGGGGTACAAGTCCAGTCAAGTGGCCCATTGAACCACCGAATAAACTTACCATCCATGCCCACCTGGTTTTAAAACGGATATTCATCTTATATAGCAAGACAAATTTGATACAATGTGGTATCATAATTAAATTATAAAAAATAAAACTTTTGATCAATTTAGATCAGTATGTATTCTGCTACATATTTTTGGTAAAAAAACAAAAAATAATAAGTGTATATTGATTGGTTTGTGCAAATTTTATTGTGTCTACAAACTATGGGATACATTTATGGATTATTTATTTTTTTTTTATTGTTTTTACTAGTAATGGCGGCGATCGGTGCTTTTTAATGGGACTGCGCCATTGCGACGGACAAAGCTGACACTTTGTGACACTTTTTGGGGACCAGTAACACTAATACAGTGATCAGTGCTAAAAAATGCACTGCTACTGTATAAATGACAATGGCAGGAAAGGAGTTAACACTAGGGCAGACCGCCATTCTGTCATTTTCCTGCATGATCGCAGGGGACCTGCTGATTGGCTCCCGCTGTGTCGTGCCCCCTAGAACCCATGCACAAAATCACACACCAGTATGTGATTTTGCTCAGCCAAGCCGCCCTGCAACACTATATATGCGGTGGGCGGTCTGGAAGTGGTTAAGCTGGAAGAGTGGGTCCTGTAGTCCTTCACTAGTTGGGGGGGTTACATCCCCAAAAGCAAAGGACTACAAGTCTAAGCATGAACCCTGGCTGAGATCTAATCATGTGGCCTCCTCCTTTGCGGCCAGCTTACGCTCCCATGACACAAGGGGGAGCCCTATGGGACCTCAGGGACCCAATACCTTTAACTGGACTGTATACAGCCTGTATATTGATGTCTAGCTGCTCTTGGCTCTATATACCTGTCTCATACCTGTATAATACAGGTATGAGACAGGTATATAGTGCCAGGAACAGCTAGACATCAATATACATGTATACAGTGCCAGGGGGTAGCAGAGTACAGGGAAATATGCTCCACATGTCCATACATGACGCTTTTTTTTTTTTGGCACTCACTGCTCTTCTCCGACTCCATAGTGAGTGTACAGCTTGTATAAATTGTGTAGATTTGCTGTCCCCTCAAAATAACCCAACAAAAGTGAGTACACCCCTAAGGCCCCTTTCACACATACGGTCCGATCAGATCCACCTGTCAGTTTTTCAGGCGAACCTGGTCGGATACCCCATGCATCCCTATGGGGCAGCGGATGTCAGCGGAGACATGCCTGCTGACATCCAATCCGATCCTGTCCGTCAAATCCGGACAGATCGAAACCCTATTTTCCATCCATCTGGTGGATCGGATGAGAATGGAAAGGCGGTCCGTTCTCATCCGAATTCCCCCATAGAGGACAGCGGGGATCTGACACCTCTGTCACGCACACAGAGTGGAGACGGAGCTGTCATCCGCCTGCTCAGCGGGGATCGGCGGATAGATCCCCGCTGAGAGAAAACTGAATTTTCTCTTACGTCCTCTGACAGTCGCCGCCCCTCATATAGTCTTCACCAATGGGTATTGACCTTTTATCCACAGGAGCAAGCTAGGCATAAGACTTGTTAAAAACACAAACAATTTGCATAGACACACCTGTAGGGTGCTGTCCCACTGGTCCAATACCCCCCTGCTATCAGCATTCCCAACTCAGTTTGGTAGCAAGCAGAAGATAGTCCAAAAAAAACCACAAAAGAGGGGCGGGGGCGGCGACTGTCAGAGGACTCAGAGAAAGGAATTTTGCGGTAAGATTTTACAAAAACTGAATTTTTGTAAAATCTTACCTGTAAAATTCCTTTCTCTGAGTCCTCCGACAGTCGCCGCCTCCTCTAAGTCCTCACTGATGGGTATTGTCATCTGCTCCGCAGGAGTAGCTAGGCATATAGACTTAGTTAAAAACAAAAGGCATTTGCATGTATACACCCCTGGAGGCTGTCCCATCTGGTCAATACCCCCTGCAGTGACCACTCCCAACTCAGTTTGGTAGCATAGCAGTAAGTAACAAGAACCCCATAGAGGGGCGGGGGCGGCGACTGTCGGAGGACTCAGAGAAAGGAATTTTACAAGTAAGATTTTACAAAAATTCCGTTTTCTCTTACGTCCTCCGACAGTCGCCGCCTCCTCTAAGTCCTCACTGATGGGATGTCCCAAAGCAGTATAGACATGAGGGGTGGGAGACACAACCGTAGAACAAAGCAACGCAGTACCCACATCAGAGTAAGGAATCTTACATGCACTGTAAGAGAACCTTCTGGGCAACAAAACAATGTTCAACAGGAGCAACAGCCCAGGAAAGCAAATACCAACAGCCAGGGACCCATAAAAAAACAAGGGTCCTTCATGGCACTGCCGCACTGAGAACTTTGCGGCCAAAGGAAGCAGCAGCCGATGCCAGAACATCTACCTTGTAGAATTTTGAGAAAGTGTGCACCGATGACCAAGTCGCAGCCTTGCACACCTGGGCCACCGAGGCCCTATGCCAACAAGCCCAGGACGTACTCACAGATCTAGTAGAGTGCGCCTTAACAGGGAAGGGTGGAACCCGTTCCTTCAAAGCATAAGCCTGCTCAATGGTCTGTCTGATCCATTTGGCAGTAGTTGCTGCGGACGCAGCCATGCCCTTCCGAGATCCCTCAGGAAGAACAAATAGGGAATCCATATTACGAAAGGATTCTGTAGACGACAGGTAAACCCTGATCGCCTGGACAACATCCAAAGAATGCAACGCAATCTCCTTTGGATGCTTAGGCTTCGTGCAAAGCGAAGGCAGGATAATTTCCTCATTAAGGTGGAATACAGTGACCACCTTGGGAAGAAAGGACGGGAGTGTTCTCAACACCACCTTATCCTTGTGGATTATCAAGTAAGGGGAGCGGCAAGACAATGCCGCCAGCTCCGACACTCGGCGAGCCGAAGTGATCGCCACCAAAAAGGCGACCTTCTTTGACAACAGAGGCAAAGAGATTTCCCTGATATTTTCAAAGGGAGCACGCTGTAACACGGACAGAACCAAGTTCAAGTCCCATGGAGGTAAAGGCTCCTTCCTGGGAGGAGCCAAATGTCGCACACCTTGAATGAAGGTGCGAATCAAGGAATTAGACGCCACAGGGCGTTGGAAAAGGATAGCCAGAGCAGACACCTGACCCTTTATCGTGGCCAGCGCCAAGCGCTGATCCACTCCAGACTGGAGGAAAGCCAACACTCTTGACACTGAGTACGAGCGAGGGGAAAACCCCCTGGACTCACACCAGGCGAAATAAGCTTTCCAGGTACGGTAATAGATTTTACCAGAGGAGGATTTCCTAGCCTTGATTAGAGTAGGGATAATCTCAGGGGAGAGACCCTTGTCCCTCAGGACCTGGGTCTCAGCAGCCAGGCCAGGCCGTTAAAGCCAGCGACTGTAAAGCAGGATGGAAGATCGGTCCTTGAGACAGAAGATCTTCCCGCATTGGCAGCCGCCACGGAGTCACCACTGCCAGGTGAACAACGCCGGCATACCAGGACCGGCGAGGCCAGTCCGGCGCTACCAGAATCACCAGGTGCGGTTCCGAGGCTAGCCTGCGGAGGAACCTGGACAGCAACTGAATCGGAGGAAAGGCATACATCAGACGATACTGATGCCAAGGGGCCACTAACGCATCCGAGGCGTCCGCCAACGGATCGCGCGTTCTTGCCACGAACCTTTACACCTTTTGATTTAGCCGAGATGCGAACAGATCCACGTCCGGGGATCCCCACCTCGCACACAGCATTTGGAAGACCTCCGGGTGTAAAGACCATTCCCCCTGGTCCAGGGTCTGGCGACTCAGATAGTCGGCCTGCCAATTTTCCACACCCGGAATGTGAACCGCTGAGATTGCCGGGACATGAATCTCGGCCCAAGACAGAATGTCGGTCACCTCCCGGGCCGCCCGAGCACTCCTGGTGCCCCCTTGGTGGTTGATGTAAGCCACCGCGGTAGCATTGTCCGTCTGTACCTGGACAGGACGACCCTGAAAATGGTCCGACCACTGGAGGAGGCAGAGCTTCAACGCTCGCAATTCCAGGACGTTTATCAGAAGAGAGGACTCCTCCCCCGACCAAGTGCCCTGGGCAGACAGGGCGCCCAGGACCCCACCCCAGCCTGACAGGCTGGCATCCGTGGTGATCACCGTCCAAACCAACGGACGGAAAGACTTGCCCTCCGTCACCGACGGGGACTGGAGCCACCACAGAAGAGCCAATCTGGCCTGACGACTCAAGGAGACACACAGATCCAGGGACTGAGCCAGTCTGTCCCACTAGGCCAGGATCTCCACTTGGAGAGCCCGCGTGTGAGACTGAGCAAAGGATATCGCCTCGAAGGAAGACACCATCAACCCCAGGCCCCTCATACAGGTCCTGAGGGACGAGGACGGGCTGTCCCTGAGGGACCTGAGCTCGTCCAGCAAGGTCCGGAGCTTGTCCTCCGGCAAGAATACCTTTGCCTGAGCAGAGTCCAGAATCATTCCCATATAGGGAACAGGACGCACTTTGCCCCCCTTCCTGGGCACCGCGAACAGATTGGAACAAAATCCCCGAAACCTGTCCCGATGAGGTACCGGGACAATCACCCCCTGAGCAAGAAGGTCCTACACCGCTTGATGCAGGTCCTGCCGACGCCCAGGAGGCAAGTGAAGCTTCGAGGGAAAGAATCTGCCCACTGGCCGGGAAAGGAATTCGATCACGTCTCCTGATCGAATGATTTCCTGAACCCACCTGCCCAACATACGGAGCAGCTAAGGTTTGAGGAAACCGCGCAAGCGTCCCCCCACCCCTGAAACGGGGGTGAAGACTCCCCTTCAGGCAGAGTCGGACTGACCTGCCGAGCCGGCATTGCCCGACTCCTGCTTGCCCTCCCAGGGCTTCTTCTGACTGCCCTGGGCCTTGAAGGGCTTACCCCTGGATTGGTTCCGAAAGGTACGAAAGGACCCCTGATTGGATCCAGGCGCAGAACCCCGCTTGCCACGAAAGGACTTGTTCTTTGGGTTCTGGGGCAGCATAGTGATCTTGCCCCCCGTGACGCCTTTCACCAGGGTGTCCAACGCCTCGCCAAAAAGGCGAGAGCCAGCATAGGGAAAATCAGCAACCGTCTTCCGCGAGGACTGGTCAGCCGACCAGCTCTTCAGCCATATCAGTCGTCGGTTAAGCACCGAGACGCTAGAAAGGCGTGTTACTAAAGGGGCCTCATTCAAGGCCGCATCACACAGATACATGATTCCTTGATGGATTTGATCCACCATTTCCAGCCGGGCAGGCGGAACATCATCAGACATGAGGTTGCTCCTAAGCACCTTAGTCCAATCAGCGACCGCCTGCGCCACCAAAATGGGAAAATGGGTTTGAGCAGAGAGCCCGCCACCGTATAGGAATGGCGGGCCAAAGACTCCAAACGCCGGTCCTTTGGATCCCGGAAAACCGGGGAATCCTCCGTAGGAACCAAGGTAGCCTTGTTCAACACTGCAACCATGTGATCCACCTGTGGAGGCACACACCAGCGCGATTCCGTAGCCGGTGCAAAGGGATAAAGCAATTTGAACCGACTAGGCACCACGAACGGACGTTTTAACGTGCGCCACAGTTCATTAACAGTGTAATGAAACTCAGCGGGACAGGAAAAACCTGCGCCGACTTGCGGGTCCTGTGCGTCCCAAAGGAGGACACAACGCCCGGAGGACTGGGCTCATCCTCCAAATGTCAAGTTTCCTTCACAGAAATAATTAATTCATCCATGGTCGCCCGCTCTTCGGGCGACCCCGGAGAGGAGGTATCAACCCCCTCCATCTCCGCCTCCCCCTCAGACCCCTGCAGGTCCAAGGACGAGCGGGACCCTGAAAAGGGCACGCTTGCAGCAGCAGCAGCCATATCACCATCTGAATCAGAGGAGAGGGACAATCTGGGTCTCTTACGAGCAGCACGTTCAGCCATCAGCATTTCCATATTGGACACCAAAGTCGCCACTACAGCGGCCAAATCAGGTCTCAGAGGGGCCACAGGAGATCTGGGGCCCCCCACCAAGGCTGGTGGAAATTTGCTATCCTGAGAATCCATGCTCAAGTGAGAAAAAAAGGACAGTGCAAGAATTAGGTGCTGTCCCCTTAAGAGCGCTGCGAGTGCGCAGCCCACCGCTCCAGCTATACAGACCAAATGACCCCTAAACAGGAAAGGAGACAAAACTGAGCCAGAAGCGACAGTACAGAGATATATTGAGAGCAATAACCTGCAGAGCCCCGCAGAGTGTTGCCACCGCTGTCCTGCTTCAGAGGAAAGAGGAAGTGCTGCAAAAGTAGGCTGAACTAATCTGCTGCATGACCCAGGGAAAATGGCTGCCCCATAGAAACGTATGGGAGACTCCACCAAAATGGCCGCCGACATGCGGCCGAACCGAGCGCTCGGTCACCGCAAAAATGGGGACGAATGGCGCCAAATCAGCATGTTGTATAGCCCACAGAGAAGCTCACATGCCTGCCCAGTGAAATAAAAAATGGCGGACCGCGCGGTCCATACACAGTCTGCACCCCCAAACACCGAATTGACCCAGGGAAGGGGACCCCCAAACACACACAGCGCCGCAGCGCATGTACAAGCGATCCCCGCAGAGATCGCAGCAGGGAGTCACACAAGGTACAGACATGGGGAACACACAGCAACCAGGACTGCCACCCCACACAGAGGCCCCACACAGAAGTACTTACCTGTACCCGATGGCGTGGGGAGCCTCACAGAACGGAAAGCCGCTGTCCTCATCTGACAGGGAATGCCGTTTGCCAGGGACATTGCACTGCTGATACGCATATGCGTCCAGTGAGGTAGCCACCTCACAGCTGCATTCCTGCTGCGAACAGGGATGGGTCGTTCATAGTGCCAGGGCGAACCACAGCTGAACGCTCGATGGCGGGCTGGGGGGCGGCCAGTCCGAATCCCAGCACCACATGTCCATCTTCGTCCAAAGAGTCGACTAAAAACTAAAGCTGACAAAATAAACAGCTAGTTAAGAAAGAAAAACTGACATTTTTCAAGAAAATGAAATAAAAAATAAGATAGGCTGAGACCGAAGCCCCAGCACAGGGAAAGCCTAACTACTCCTGATGCTAGGCAAATTAAAACTGAGTTGGGAGTGGTCACTGCAGGGGGGTATTGACCAGATGGGACAGCCCCCAGGGGTGTATACATGCAAATGCCTTTTGTTTTTAACTAAGTCTATATGCCTAGCTACTCCTGCGGAGAAGATGACAATACCCATCAGTGAGGACTTAGAGGAGGCGGCGACTGTTGGAGGACGTAAGAGAAACTTCCGTTTTCTCTTACGTCCTCTGACAGTCGCCGCCCCTCATATAGTCTTCACCAATGGGATGTCCCAAAGCAGTGTAGACATGAGGGGTGGGAAGCGCAACCGTCACAAAGGCAACACAGCACCCAGGTCGGAGAAAGGAACCTTATCTGAACCAGAAAGGTAAACTCTGGGTACCAAGAAAGCTCAATAGGAGCAACAAACCCAGGAAAGCAAATCAACAAAGGGGAAAACAACCCCAACAGACAGGGACAGGTAAAACGCCATGTCCCCCTCAAGGCACGGCCGCGCACAGGACTTTGCGGCCAAAGGAGGCATCTGCCGATGCCAAAACGTCAAGTTTGTGAAATTTTGAAAAGGTGTGCATGGACGACTAAGTCGCTGCCTTGCACACCTGGGCCACTGAAGCTTGATGCCGGAAGGCCCAGGACGCACTCACCGCTCTGGTAGAGTGCGCCTTGGCAGGGAAGGGCGGTACCCGTTCCCTAATCGAGTAGGCCTGCACAATTGTCTGTCTAATCCATCTTGAAATGGTTGCCGCAGACGCAGCCGTACCCTTCCGAGGGAAGGACAAAAAGAGAATCCGACCTACGGAAGGATTCAGTAGACGACAGGTACACCCTGATCGCCCGGACTACATCCAAGGAATGCAAAGCAAACTCCTTAGGATGCTTAGGATTAGCACACAGCGAAGGCAAGACAATATCCTCGTTAAGCTTAAAATCGGATACCACCTTAGGAAGAAAAGATTGGTGAGGTCGCAAGACCACCTTATCCTTATGAACAACCAGGTAAGGAGAGCGGCAAGACAGGGCCGCCAACTCCGACACTCTGCGGGCAGATGTGATCGCCACCAGAAAGGCAACCTTCCGTGACAGCACAGGCAGAGGAATCTCCCTGATGTTCTCAAAGGGAGGATCCTTGAGGTCGATTGAAGCTAGGAAATCTCCCGGGTTCAGAGAGGCTACCACTGAATGGAGGGATTCCATATGGAACTTCTGAACCCTCACAAAGCGCTTCAGAGCCTTCAAGTCCAGAAGCGGACGTACCTTGCCCTCCTTTCTGGGCACAGTGAACAGATTTGAGTAAAACCCCAGAAATCTGTCCCGATGTGGCACCGGTACGATCACCCCCTGGGCGAGGAGATCCTGAACAGCCCGTTGAAGATCTTGCAAATGATCTGGGGTCAAACGAAGATTTGAGGGAAAGAACCTGTCCGCTGGACGCGAAAGGAATTCGATCTTATAACCTGATCCAATGATTTTCTGAACCCACCTGTCCGGAATCCGGAGCTGCCAAGATTCGAGAAAACCGCGCATACAATTTCATAATGTGTATGAAAAATACAAGGGCTACAAGACTGTGGAATTCTCTACCACAAATGGTGGTTACTGCGGGGAGTATGGCTACTTTTAAAAGACTCTTGGACATACATCTGAAGGATAAAAACATCCAGTGGTATGGGAAATAAATACGTCCACACACACACCTACACACGTTGAACCAAATGGACTATTGTCTTTATTCAACCTTAGCTACTATGTTACTATGTTATATCTTGGTATGCTGACGCCTTAAGAGTTCCCTTCACTAGAACTAAGGGACCAAGCCCAACCCCTGAGAAAAAAAAAAAAACAGCATAATCCCCCCTCCACCAAATGATTTGGAGCAGTGCATACAGCAAGGTCCATAAAGACATGGATGAGTGCGTTTTGGGTGAAGGAACTTGACTGGCCTGCACAGAGTCCTGACCTCTGGAAAAAAATTAGAGCGGAGAATGCAAGCCAGGCCTTCTCATCCAATATCAGTGCCTGACCTCACAAATGCCCTTCTTGAAGAATGGTCAAAAATTCCCATAGACACACTCCTAAACCTTGTGGACAGCCTTTCCAGAAGAGATGAAGCTGTTATAGCTGCAAAGGGTGGGCCAACTCAATATTGAACCCTACGGGCTAAGACTGGGATGCCATTAAAGTTCATGTGTGTGTAAAGGCAGGCGTCCCAATACTTTTGGTAATATAGAGTGTATACTGTATATTTATGGTAGGATTGGCATCTTTGCCCCCTTGTTCTGCACTGTAAATTTACTATTTATTATTACCAAAATCTTCACTATGTAAGTATGCAAGTCATCTCTATTAAACCACACCCCCTTTAAGCTACGCCCACTTTTCGCAGGCACTTTTTCTCTCCATACCTAGGGCCCAAATTGATCCTGCACATGGGCCCACTGATTTCATGATACGCCCCTGAGCGTCCCCCGCTCCCGCCCCCTTCTGTAGCTCCTGGGCTCTCCCATCCCCCAGGGAGACACAAGCTCGTGGGCAGCCTTCCCAGAAGAGTTGAAGCGGTTATAGCTGCAAAGATAGTGTATGAATGAATGAATAAACATTCAGTATTCTTATATCCGTTCTTTAGGTGCAAAAATATAAGTTTTGGTTCTGCAGTAAATATAAAGAGCTGATAACTTTCTGGTCTGATTGCCTCTGGACTGTTTTCAGTCAGCATTGTTCCCAGTTCTCTATGTGCACTGCAGAACATCACCTCAATATGGTATAGACAGGGGGGGAGTATTCTGTAGTCCTAACACACTTCCCGTCCTAGGGTGACAACACAGCTTCTCCATAGATTCAGTACAGTGAGTGTTGTCACCCTAGGACAGGAAGTGAGTTACTGGCAGAAACACAAGGTGAAAACAAAGGAAAAAGAAAATGAATGCAGCCACCATATCTAAGGACTGCTCAGCTGTAGTGTATTACATTTTTGTGTTTGAGTTTAGATGTTCTTTAGTGATATTCTAATGCACATGATGGTGGGAAAGACAGGAATGAGATCAGTGGATGAGGAATGACAAAATGGTAAAGTATGTGGCTCTCACCCAATCAAGGTTTATCCTGAAGTTGTGGCATATTGGTGAAGATTTGTCCCTGGATTCCATGCTGAATACATTCCCCATTATTCCCCGCCGTTTGCTTTCTATGCTGTTTTCAGGGTCAACAGCTTTTTGAAGAATCAGAACTACTATGTAATACTTCAGGACTTTTCAGGTTCTAAAAATCAGACAAATCTTTATAAAAATAGAAAAGAGATCTTTCATTTGTAAAGAATAAAATCTTGATAGAAATCTCCTGGAAGAGTAATAATGGCGAGTGTTCGGATCCATTCAGGTCTCAGGTCAGGTTAAAATAACCCAGCCAGCACAGAGTTCCTCCTTACGTCAGAGTGTGCACAAATCCCCCTTACAGTACAAGGGAAGGGGAATGCTGCAGATTATGATCTACAGGGGAACACTGATATAAGGGGGGCTCTGGTGACCAGAGACCCCCTTATATCAGAGTCCACTGCGTTCCCCTTTCGATCAGAGTTCCCACTTACATCAGGGTCTGCAGCATTGCCCTTTACATCAGAGTTCCCCTTCACATCAGCGTCCACAGAGTTCTCTCTTGCACTGTAAGGGGGAATCCTGCAGACTGATGTAAAGGGGAATGCCGGGAACTCTGATGTGGGGAGGAGGGGGGACTCTGGTGACCAGAGACCACCTTCCACAGAGTGAATGCACTAAGGTGAGGGGTCCTGATATAAGGGGGAACCTTTATATTAGTGTCCCCTTACATTATTGTATTCACTCCCCTTTACATCAGTGAACCCCCCCCAGACTGGCCTGGCAGCATGGTCACTGACCTCCTCTCAGGTGCACCGTGCAGGGCTCAGTCAGTCAGCTCCAGTGGCTCTGGTTTTATCCTATAGTCTCTTCTCCACAGTCCACACATGTCTGACTTCTCCCGTGACCACCATCCTGACGGCGCTCCCACTCTTGAGTCCTCTCCAGGCTCCCCCTCAGAGACTGCAGACATGATAAAAGACAAGAGATGGTCAGAGATTGCAGACATGATAAAAGAGATGTTAGAGGCTGCAGACATGGTACAGGAGAGGTGGTTAAAGGCTGTGGACATGATGCAGGAGGTGGTTAGAGGCTGCGGACATGATACAGGAGGTGGTAAGAAGCTACAGACATGGTAAAGGAGATGGTCAGAAGCTGCGGACATGGTACAAGAGATGGTCAGAACCTGAAGACATGATACAAGAGATGGTCAGAAGCTGCAGATATGGTACAGGAGATGGTCAGAAGCTGCAGAAATGGTACAGGAGCTGGCTAGAGGATGCGGACATGGTACAAGAGATGGTTAGAGGCTGTGGACAGCCATATTTTTTATGGGCGCCGCTACCGGTAACAGACATTTACGGGCAGCCTGTAAATTAAAGGGTGGTTGGCAACACTGCCCCACACAATAGTGTCCTCCTCTGCCTCCTTCCTTCACCCTCCCCTACAGTAATGTCCTCCTCTGCCCCCTCAAGTAGTGTCCTTCTCTGCCCATTTCATATCATGACCCCCCACTGCCGTGTCCTGCTGTGCCCCTTTCACCTCTCCACATCAGTGTCCTCCTCTGCCCTCTTCACCCCCTCCCTGCACAGTAATGTCCTCCCCTGCCCCCTCCATAGAGCGCTAGGAGGAAGTAATGTCACTTTAAAGCAGCGTTTCGCAAACCTTTTTGACATGGGGGACTGATTTTGTAGAAGACAAAAGGACTGGAGTGGGGGGGGGGGGGTAGTTTCAAGGTTGACGGGGAATTTGGTGGCTGTGATTTGTCGGGCTGGTATTAGCACTTAAATCATCCCGACACCATGGTTGATATGGTGTCGGGATGATTGAAGCACATTATTTTTATTATTACATTGTAATATATAATAAAATAGTTCAACTCACCATAATGCAGAATCAGTGGGAACCCTGAGCTTGTCACTTGCCACCAGATGCAGTGTGCCACTGTCACCTGCTACCAGATGCAGCTTGTCACTTGCCACCAGATACAGCGTGCCACCATCACCAGACACAGCTTGTCACTTGCCACCGTCGCCTGCCATCAGATGCAGCGTGTCACTTGCCCATGTTGTCTGCCATCAGATGCAGCGTGTCACTTGCCGCTGTCGCCTTCTGCCAGATGCAGCGTGTCACTTGCCACCATTGCCTGTCCCCAGATGTAGCTTGTCACTTGCCGCTGTCGCCTTCTGCCAGATGCAGCTTGTCACTTGCCACTGTCGCCTTCTGCTAGATGCAGCGTGTCAATTGCCACTGTCGCCTTCTGCCAGATGCAGCGTGTCACTTGCCACCATTGCCTGTCCCCAGATGTAGCGTGTCACTTGCCATTGTCACCTTCTGCCAGATGCAGCGTGTCACTTGCCACTGTCGCCTTCTGCCAGATGCAGGGTGTCACTTGCCACGGTTGCCTTCTGCCAGATGCAGCGTGTCACTTGCCACCATTGCCTGTCCCCAGATGCAGCGTGTCACTTGCCACCATTGCCTGTCCCCAGATGTAGCGTGTCACTTGCCACTGTCGCCTTCTGCCAGATGCAGTGTGTCACTTGCCACTGTCACCTTCTGCCAGATGCAGCGTGTCACTTGCCACCCGCAGCTGGCCACCAAAAGCAATGTGTCACTTGCCACCCAAAGCCTGCCACCAGATGCAGTGTGCCACTGGCCACCCTCAGCCTGCCACCAGATGCAGCATGTCACTTGCCACCATTGCCTGTCCCCAGATGCAGCGTGTCACTTGCCATCATCACCTTCTCCCAGATGCAGCGTGTCACTTGCCACCTGCAGCTGGCCACCAGATGCAGTGTGCCACTTGCCAACCTCAGCCTGCCACCAGATGCAGCATGTCACTTGCCACCGGCAGTGTTCTACTTGCCACCCTCTCTTTCCTTTCTCTTCAGCTGGTCATGCTGGGGGTTGCAGTTTCCCCCAGTCCTCGGGACAACATGTCCCACCATCCTCTCTGCTTCTTTTTTTTTTCCTCTTGCCAATAGGAGAGGAAAGATATATAGTGAGTGGCTGTGCTAGCAAGCGCCTCTCCCAAGAACACAGCAGCAGCAGGAGGAGGAGGAGGCGTGGGGGGAGAAGAGCCTCTCCTCCTCCTCGTGCTGCTGTGTTCTCGGGAGCAGCGCTTGCCAGAACAGTGTGAGACACAGCCGCCCCGATTCTCTGCATTCTCTTCCCCACTGCTGACAGGAGGGAGAATGGGCAGGAAACAGAGCCCTCTTCTGACGGTGGTGGTTTGGGGGGGGGGGGGGGGCAGCACAGTTTTTCCTTTTTGAAAGGGCAGTCCTGCAGGACACAGCTGCTAAAGGGAACGGCATTCCTGCAGGACTCGAGCCCTGCCTGTACCCCCCTATTGATGATCCTGATCCAGAGGGTGGACTGGAGTATTGGTAGAATGGAGTATGACCTGTGATATTGTCCAAATATACTGGAGAATGAACTGAAGTGTAAATGGATCAAACTGGGGGGTGGTCTGGGGTATCAACAGATACTGGGGGGTGACTTGTAGCAAAAACATTTTAATAGATTAGACTTTACCTCCGACCAGTGCAGCTGATTAGTTCTGATCCTCAGAGCTTCCAGTGGTGTCTTGCCCTTGGATCTGTTCATGGTGACCGGTCTTCTCTGAGCCCCGGATTCTGCCTTTCGGGGACTCCTCTTCTCCTTTCTGTGATCATTCCTATTCTTCCACCTTCACTGGCTGTGCCCTTTTATTCTGCCCTTCCACAAACAACTATCTTTACCAGAAACAAGATGGAAGACAAATAAATAACTATTTAATAAAACATAAAAGTAGGCCAATCACATCCATATTTCAAGTGAAAGAAAATAGAACCACTTCACATCAGGTGTCTTCATTTGAGCTCCCCATAAATCAAGAACACCAATCAGAGTACCTTCATATATCAGTTGCCACCACATATCAGATGCCCCATCAGAATATTGTCTTAGATCAGTTACCCCAATTAAGGTACCCCTTTATACCAGGTGTACCCTTATATCCAGTGTCCCCTTAACAGTGCCCCCTTACATCAGGTGTTCCCATAACAGTGCCCCCTTACATCAGGTGTCCCCTTACATCCAGTGTCCTCATAACAGTGCCCCCTTACATCAGATGTCCCCATAACAGTGCCCCCTTACATCAGGTGTCCACATAACAGTGCCCCCTTACATCAGGTGTTCCCATAACAGTGCCCCCTTACATCAGGTGTTCCCATAACAGTGCCCCCTTACATCAGGTGTCCCCATAACAGTGCCCCCTTAAATCAGGTGTTCTCATAACAGTGTCCCCTTACATCAGGTGTCCCCATAACAGTGCCCCCTTACATCAGGTGTCCCCATAACAGTGTCCCCTTACATCAGGTGTTCCCATAACAGTGCCCCCTTACATCAGGTGTTCTCATAACAGTGTCCCCTTACATTCAGTGTCCTCAAAACAGTGTCCCCTTACATCAGGTGTTCCCATAACAGTGTCGCCTTACATCAGGTGTTCTCATAACAGTGCCCCCTTACATCAGGTGTTCTCATAACAGTGCCCCCTTACATCAGGTGTTCTCATAACAGTGCCCCCTTACATCAGGTGTTCTCATAACAGTGCCCCCTTACATCAGGTGTTCCCATAACAGTGCCCCCTTACATCAGGTGTTCCCATAACAGTGCCCCCTTACATCAGGTGTTCTCATAACAGTGCCCCCTTACATCAGGAGTTCTCATAACAGTGCCCCCTTACATCAGGTATTCTCATAACAGAGCCCCCTTACATCAGGTGTTCCCATAACAGTGCCCCCTTACATCAGGTGTTCTCATAACAGTGTCCCCTTACATCAGGTGTTCCCATAACAGTGTCCCCTGTCATCAGGTGTTCCCATAACAGTGCCTGCCCCCTTACATCAGGTGTCCCCTTACATCCAGTGCCCTCATAACAGTGTACCCTTACATCAGGTGTCCCCATAACAGTGCCCCCTTACATCAGGTGTTCTCATAACAGTGTCCCCTTACATCAGGTGTTCCCATAACAGTGCCTGCCCCCTTACATCAGGTGTCCCCTTACATCCAGTGTCCTCATAACAGTGTCCCCTTACATCAGGTGTCCCCTTACATCAGGTGTCCTCATAACAGTGTCCCCTTACATCAGGTGTCCCCATAACAGTGCCCCGTTACATCCAGTGTCCTCATAACAATGTCCCCTTACATCAGGTGTTCTCATAACAGGGCCCCTTACATCAGGTGTTCCCATAACAGTGCCCCCTTACATCAGGTGTTCTCATAACAATGCCCCCTTACATCAGGTGTTCCCATAACAGTGCCCCCTTACATCAGGTGTTCCCATAACAGTGCCCCCTTACATCAGGTATTCCCATAACAGTGCCCCCTTACATCAGGTGTCCCGTCCTCATAACAGTGTCCCCTTACATCAGGTGTCCCCATAACAGTGCCCCGTTACATCCAGTGTCCTCATAACAGTGTCCCCTTACATCAGGTGTCCTCATAACAGTGTCCTCTTACATCAGGTGTTCCCATAACAGTGTCCCCTTACATCAGGTGTTCCCATAACAGTGCTCCTAGAAATCCAAAACCCCAATCAGAATATCAGATATCAAATATTCATCTATCAGTTGCCCCCTTCAATGAGCCCCCATATATCTGTAGCACTGCCCCCCTAGGGAGCTGCTCAGTGTGGATTCCCCTGGGTTACCCATAGCAACAGTCTGTAAAACTTATCACTTTAAGACTTGGCTCAGACAATGAACAGTCAAGGGAATTTGGTTTTTGTGTTTAATTTTAGAACTTGGATGGGAGAAGGGATGAGTGGGATACTCCAACTTGAACTATGCACAATTTCTGAGGAAAACTGACTGTAGTGTGTGCGGCAAGGCCGCTGCTTCACCTTGCCACTTCACCTTGTGAAGTAAAAGATATGTTCCTGGATGAATTCCTCTTCAGGGTCCTAACCTAGCACCCCCTTTCTCACTTCCCATGCATGCTAGCCCTTGTCCACTGACTCTCCACTGGAGTGGTCCCCTTACTGGGCAGATCCCTGGCAAGCTTCCCAATACTCAAGGACACTGTTTTTCCCTGGGTTGCTCTGCCTTCAGCTCCACTCGTCAGTATCCTGGCCCTCCTGGCTCAGCATCACACACTTGGTCCACTAGGCCGACCGCCTGTGACCACCTTCCTTGCTGACAACCGTCACCCTCCTCCTGGGACCTGACTTCCTGCCCAAAGACACCCTGTCACATGTGCCCCCGGCTTTTATGACCTATCCCAGAATGCACCACTGTTTTGCCAACCCATTGGGACAGCCACAAAAGCCTGTGTGTCACTGGCTGGGTTTCCTCCACTGTCCAACAGGCTCTCCCATTGGATACAGCGGGGACACTCCCTCAGCCCAGATGAATCATACCCTGGACACATGCAACAGGCAGAACTAACAATCGGGCTCCCCTGATAAGCAGATAGAGCTGCTAAGCTTTTACCAACCTAGCACCTACCTAGGAGGGTACTACATCCACCCCCCACCAAAATTGAGGGACACAATAAACGCACATGCGCACTAGAGGGACACAATATCCACACATGGGCACTAGAGGGACACAATAACCGCACATCTGCACTAGAGGGACACCACCGCACATGGGTACTACAGGGACACAATATCCGCACATACGCACTAGAGGGACACAATAACCGCAGATGCGCACTAGAGGGACACAATATCCGCACATGCGCACTAGAGGGACACAATAACCGCAGATGCGCACTAGAGGGACACAATAAAAGCACATGCGCACCAGAGGGACACAATAATCGCACATGCGCACCAGAGGGACACAATAACCGCACATGCGCACTAGAGGGAAACAATAACCGCACATGCGCACCAGAGGGACACAATAACTGCACATGCGCACCAGAGGGACACAATAACCGCACATGCGCACTCGAGGGACACAATATCCACACATGGGCACTAGAGGGATACAATAACCGCACATGCGCACTAGAGGGACACAATAACCGCACATGTGCACTAGAGGGACACAACCGCACATGGGTACTAGAGGGACACACTATCCGCACATGCGCACTAGAGGGACACAATAACCGCACATGTGCACTAGAGGGACACAATATCCGCACATGCGCACTAGAGGGACACAATAACCGCACATGCGCACCAGAGGGACACAATAACCGCACATGCGCACTAGAGGGACACAATATCCAAACATGGGCACTAGAGGGACACAATATCCGCACATGCGCACTAGAGGGACACAATAACCGTACATGCGCACCAGAGGGACACAATAACCGCACATGCGCACTAGAGGGACACAATATCCACACATGGGCACTAGAGGGATACAATATCCGCACATGCGCACTAGAGGGACACAATAACCGCACATGCGTACCAGAGGGACACAATAACCGCACATGCGTACTAGAGGGACACAATAACCGCACATGGGCACTAGAGGGACACAATAACCGCACATGGGCACTAGAGGGACACAATAACCGCACATGTGCACTAGAGGGACACAATAACCGCACATGGGCATTAGAGGGACACAATAACCGCACATGCGCACTGGAGGGACACAATAACCGCACATGCGCACTAGAGGGACACAATAACCGCACATGTGCACTAGAGGGACACCACCGCACATGGGTACTACAGGGACACAATATCCGCACATGCGCACTAGAGGGACACAATAACCGCACATGAGCACCAGAGGGACACAATAACCGCACATGCGCACTAGAGGGACACAATATCCACACATGGGCACTAGAGGGACACAATATCCGCACATGCGCACTAGAGGGACACAATAACCGCACATGCGCACCAGAGGGACACAATAACCGCACATGCGCACTAGAGGGACACAATATCCACACATGGGCACTAGAGGGATACAATATCCGCACATGCGCACTAGAGGGACACAATAACCGCACATGCGTACCAGAGGGACACAATAACCGCACATGTGCACTAGAGGGACACAATAACCGCACATGTGCACTAGAGGGACACAATAACCGCACATGCACACCAGAGGGACACAATAACTGCACATGCGCACCAGAGGGACACAATAACCGCACATGAGCACTAGAGGGACACAATATCCACACATGGGCACTAGAGGGACACAATAACCGCACATGAGCACTAGAGGGACACAATAACCGCACATGTGCACTAGAGGGACACAACCGCACATGGGTACTAGAGGGACACAATATCCGCACATGCGCACTAGAGGGACACAATAACCGCACATGGGCACTAGAGGGACACAATATCCACACATGGGCACTAGAGGAACACAATAACCGCACATGGGCACTAGGGGGACACAATAACCGCACATGGGCACTAGAGGGACACAATAACCGCACATGCGCTCCAGAGGGACACAATAACCGCACATGCGCTCCAGAAGGACATATTCATGCATGCTATAGGAACACAATACCTGTGCAAGCACACTAGAATGGTGCAAAAACGGCAAATGCGCACTAGAGAGACACAACAGCCCTGCTTGCACACCAGGAGAACCCAATTAACAATAATTAATAAACACGCACGTGCGCAGGAAATAACATTATCATGAAACTTTCTCATCTAGTGGCCTCATCTCACCAGTTTATGGGATTGATTTTCAGGTTAAACCATTAAAAATTGGAGGGACAAGCAGGTGGAGTGGAACTTGTCAGGAATGCTAAAGTGCAGAAAACTAGTAAGGACCCCACGAGTACCCCTCCCCCCGTAGACCATCTTCCTGCATTCCTAATGTCAGTCTATTGGAAAGCAAATCCGATCTTTCCGCAATCAAACTCCAATATTGCAAAAATGTAAGATTAGTGCCACCTTGTGGTAACATGGAGAGAATCACAAAGGAGACCCCTGTACTGCCTGTGTATAATGTACAGACTAGGCTTACACATACACAGTGTGACAGACTTCCAGGGGGTGCCGATGTGGACTCTGAGTGGACGGCATTTCCTTTGCATTGTCCTGGACAGGATCTGAACTGAGGATACCAGTGCTGCAAGGCAGAAGTGCTAACCACTAAGCCACTCCACTGCCATGATCTCAGCGCTGTTCCTCAGTTTGCTCTGCGCATTATAAACTATTCCATTACGTCCTGCTGATCTCCTGCAGCCTCTATGTAGCCACTTCACAATTATACACAGTCCAGTGATGGCTGCCTGGCATCAGTTTCCTGATGGTGACAACACTGGACTTTGCGCTGAAAAAGCCATACTAAGCTTGTACGACAACGCAAGAGCACAATTGGGGGACAGGGACAGAGCGTTGTCACCCCATACCAGGAAATGTCTTATATGGCAGGATCACCAGGGAATATTTTAACCACTTAAGCCCCGGAGGATTTGGCTGCTCAAAGACCAGGCTCTATTTTGCGATTTGGCACTGCGTGACTTTAACGGACAATTGCGCGGACGTGCGACGCTGTACCTAAATGAAATTGACATCCTTTTTGTCCCACAAACATAGCTTTCTTTTGGTGGTATTTGATCACCTGTGCGATTTTTACTGTTTGCGCTATAAACAAAAAAAGAGCGACAATTTTGAAAAAACAACAATATTTTTTCACATTTTTTTTTATATGAAATCCCCCCCCCCCCCCCCAAAAAAAAAATTTAAAAATCAAAATTTTTTAACATTTTAGGCCAATTTGTTTTCTGCTACATATTTTTGGTGAAAAAATCGCAATAAGCGTAATTTGATTGGTTTGCGCAAAAGTTATTGCGTTTACTAACTACGGGAAAGATTTTTGTCATTTTTATTGTTTTTTTTTTTTAACTAGTAATGGCGGCGATCTGCGATTTTTTTTGTGGGGCTGCGACATTGCGGCAGACATTTTTGACACTTTTGGGGGTACCAGTGACATTACTGCAGTAATCAGTGCTATAAATATGCTCTGTTACTGTAAAAATGACACTGGCAGGGAAGGGGTTAACTTTATTAGAGATCAAGGGGTTAAGTGTGTCCCTAGGGGTGTGCTTCTAACTGTAAAGGGGCGTGGCTTTTGATGTGATTTTCATATGATCTCTACAGTTACATCAGGGAGAATGACAGACGGCTTAGTTTACATCAGCCGCCTGCCTTTCTCCGTCTCCAGCGGGAGATCGAGAATGGCCAGTGGACATCGGAGCCGCTGGTTAATCGCACTGGGATGGCAGTGAACGAGCGGGAGCGCGCCTCCGCGACGCGCTCTCGCCCCCTATTGGATCGCGGGCGAGTGATGTACCCATATGTCACTTTGCCCGGGGGGGGGGCTGACCGCCGCAGTATATGTACTTGGGGCGGTCGGCAAGTGGTTAACGAATAACTCCACTCTTGTTGAGAAGAACCCCCCCCCCCCTTGGGTGATCTCTGTACATTGCAGGGATTGTAGCAAACCTTGTTGTAGATTCCTTCCTTTTGTTATTCTGAAGAAATCATTGTTTGTTCCTCTGTGTCCATGTGCAAAGTGAATGTGAATGGGAGTGACTTTATAATTATCAATCAGCTGCTGCACCTGCAGGGCTTTAATGAAGAAAGTGGCAGGGTCTGCATCCCTGTAGACGTGATTTCCTATTCGGAGTATCTCACCAAAAATGTGATGCCCAAAAATCTGACTTGTATCTCAGTGCAGACTTCTGGGAAAATCAGCGAGCCAATCACACCTGTCTATATGTGTACACAGCGCCTCCAGGTGGCCATATTGCATTTTACAGAAAATTACAGCAACAGCAGATTAAAAACGGAAAGGTCATTTTTAACTGCTTGCCGACCGCCCGACGCAGATGTACTGCGGGCAGGCAGCCGCTTCCAGGCAAATCGCCGTACATGTACGTCGCTTGCTCTGGGGAGTCTAGGGGGCGAGCGTGTGCCACTCCCGCGCTCCCGCCCCCCGCTCGTCA
The DNA here is from genome assembly GCF_965119305.1 of Pelophylax lessonae. Classification (NCBI taxonomy): domain Eukaryota; kingdom Metazoa; phylum Chordata; class Amphibia; order Anura; family Ranidae; genus Pelophylax; species Pelophylax lessonae. Next base: position 74,423,747 of record NC_138771.1, on the reverse strand, counting down.
GCGGAGAAGCCGATGCCGTGGGCAGGCGCCTCAGATTGCCACCTCGGATTGCCGTCTGACACCCGCGATCGCTCCCCGCTGAGAGAGAAGGACGGTCGGATGTTGTAAACACAGCTGACCGTTCTTCTCCCTGGAATGATCACAGGGCTCCTGTGATCCTTCTATATAGGATCACATGTCTCTATGATCATTTCACAAGCCACGCCCCCCCCCACAGTTAGAATCACTCCCCTGGGCTCACATTTAACCCCTTGATCACCAACAAGGTGTCACGAACCGGCAGGACTGGTAGTGGATCCTCTGGACCAGAGAGGCGATGGCACGGGTTGTACTAGAGGACCGGTTCTAAGCAGTTACTGGTCTTCACCAGAGCCCGCCGCAAGGCGGGATGGATTTGCTGCGGCGGTAACTACCAGGTCGTGTCCCCTAGTAACAACTCGACCCCTCTGGCAGCTGATATGGCGTGGTACACAGGGAGTAGGCAAGAGCGTAGTCGGACGTAGCAGAGGTCAGGGCAGGCGGCAAAGGTTCAAAGGCGAGTAGTCGGTAGCAACGGGTTCGGCAACAGGCAAAGCAAACAAACACAGCAGGGAACGCTTTCTCAAAGGCACAAGGCACAAAGATCCGGCAGGAAGCTGTGGGAGGAGAAGGTATTTATGGGTAGTGCACAGGTGAAGCCTAATTAAGTCAGCACTACCTCTCACAAACCTTAACCCTTAATAACCACTTTAGGCCAGGCACCAATCACTGGTGCACTGGCCATTTGAATCTAAGAGTCCCGGCGCGCGCGCCCTAGAGAGCGGGGACGCACACGCCGAGACGCTGGAGTGCTGCCTGGAGGCATACGCTGTGAGCGCTCCGAGGCCAGCAGGAGGCCCGGAGCGCTCAGCGTAACACAAGGTTAACCCCTTCCCTGTCAAAGTCATTATTACAGTAACAGTACATATTTTTAGCACTGATTACTGCAGTAATGTCACTGGTCTCCCCAAAAGTGTCAAAAATGTCAGTCAGGGGTCCGATCTGTCCGCCACAATGTCGCAGTCCCGCTAAAAAAAAAAAAAAATATCGCAGATCACCGCCATTACTAGTAAAAAAAAAAAAAACACCACAACAACAAAAATGACATAAATCTTACCCTTAGTTAGTAAACGCAATAAATTTTGCGCAAACCAATCAAAATACGCTTATTTCATTTTTTTTACTAAAAATATGTAGCAGAAAAATTGGCCTAAAATGTTAAAAAAATTTACATTTTTTAAATTTTTTTTGGAATGTTATATAGCAGAATGTGAAAAAAATATTTTTTTCAAAATTGTCGCACTTTTTGTTTTATTAGTGTAAAAAATAAAAATCGTACAGGTGGTCAAATACCACCAAAAGAAAGCTCTGTTTGTGGGGAAAAAAAGGACGTCAATTTAGTTTGGGTACAGCGTCACACGACCGCGCAATTGTCCGTTGAAGTAACGCAGTGCCGAATTGCAAAATAGGGCCTGGTCATTAAGGGGGTAAAATCTTCCGGGGCGGAAGTGGTTAAGAACATACAATTACAATATAACTACTGTCACAATTCTATATATTATTTTTTTTTACTAAATTTTTTCCCCACGAAACTGGGAGTTGCCCTTTAATGATCGCTGCAAGTAAAAGGATTGGAAATGACATTGATTGATTCTATTGGGGGGAGCTGAATAATCCTCTGCCCTGATGCCAGCACTTCCGCTGGTAGGGAATGGAGGCTGGTAGGGCTATGCATTTGGGGAGAAAACGGTACTTGCTTTTCTCCTGGTGTAGTTACCAGCCGCTGAGAAGATATCTTGCAGGGACTGTCTCCCGGATTCTTCATCTCTGGTTCTGATGCTGGGCAGAGACCATCAGTGCTCTGTCCTGTAGCCAGCGCTTTTGCCGGGGGGATAAACACTGGGGTAGTGTCCAAGTGCTGGGGAAACGGCTCACTGAGGTCATCCCTCGGACTCCCTGGATCTAACTCTGAGGGTGGGCAGAGGCCAGCGGCACTCTGCCCCGTAGCCAGCGCTTCTGCTGGGGGGATGAACATTGGGGTAGTGTCCAATTTTTGGGGAGGGAGAATTGCTTCCTCTACTCCCGGTGGGGATATCTGCTGTTGGGAAAACAGCTCACGCGGATCCTCTCTCAGACTCTCCGGATCCAACTCTTTTTCTGATGCTGGGCAGATGCCAGGGGCACTCTGCCCTGTAGCCAGCGCTTTTGCCGGGGGGATAAACACTGGGGTAGTGTCCAAGTGCTGGGGAAACGGGTCACTGAGGTCACCCCTCGGACTCGCTGGATCTACCTGCAGGGGCGTTGCTAGGTGGGAAAAAGACCAGGGGCTTCAGCCCGAAGGTAAATTTGATAACCCCTCCCACATTTTAGTCCCCCTAAGCTCCTCCCACATCTAAAAGTACCGCCCAAGCTCCACCCAATGCCCCCCTCAGTCAAGGGTCAGACATGGGGTGCTATAGAGAGGAGTACAGGGGGTCAGGAGGAGAGGAGAACAGGGGGGTCAGGAGAAGAGGAGAGCAGGGTGTCAGGAGAAGAGGAGAGCAGGGGGTCAGGAGGAGAGGAGAGCAGGGGGTCAGGAGGAGAGGAGAGCAGGGGGCCAGGAGGAGAGGAGAGCAGGGGGCCAGGAGGAGAGGAGAACAGGGGGCCAGGAGGAGAGGAGAACAGGGGGCCAGGAGGAGAACAGGGGGTCAGGAGGAGAGGAGAGGAGAACAGGGGGTCAGGAGAAGGGGAGAACAGGGGGTCAGGAGGAGGGGAGAACAGGGGGTCAGGAGGAGGGGAGAACAGGGGGTCAGGAGGAGAGGAGAGAAGAGGAGAACAGGGGGTCAGGAGGAGAGAAGAGGAGAACATGGGGTCAGGAGGAGAGGAGAACAGGGGGTCAGGAGGAGAGGGGAGGAGAACAGGGGGCCAGGAGGAGAGGAGAACAGGGGGCCAGGAGGAGAGGAGAACAGGGGGCCAGGAGGAGAACAGGGGGTCAGGAGGAGAGGAGAGGAGAACAGGGGGTCAGGAGGAGGGGAGAACAGGGGGTCAGGAGGAGAGGAGAGGAGAACAGGGGGTCAGGAGGAGGGGAGAACAGGGGGTCAGGAGGGGAGAACAGGGGGTCAGGAGGAGAGAAGAGGAGAACATGGGGTCAGGAGGAGAGGAGAACAGGGGGTCAGGAGGAGAGGGGAGGAGAAAAGGGGGTCAGGAGGAGAGGAGAACAGGGGGCTAGGAGGAGAGGAGAACAGGGGGTCAGGAGCAGAGGAGAGGAGAACAGGGGGTCAGGAGGAGAGAAGAACAGGGGGTCAGGAGGAGAGAAGAACAGGGGGTCTGGAGGAGAGGAGAACATGGGGTCAGGAGGAGAGGAGAACAGGGGGTCAGGAGGAGAGAAGAACAGGGGGTCAGGAGGAGAGAAGAACAGGGGGTCAGGAGGAGAGAAGAACAGGGGGTCAGGAGGAGAGGAGAACATGGGGTCAGGAGGAGAGGAGAACAGGGGTTCAGGAGGAGAGGAGAACAGGGGTTCAGGAGGAGAGGAGAACAGGGGGTCAGGAGGAGAGAAGAACAGGGGGTCAGGAGGAGAGAAGAACAGGGGGTCAGGAGGAGAGAAGAACAGGGGGTCAGGAGGAGAGGAGAACATGGGGTCAGGAGGAGAAGAGAACAGGGGGTCAGGAGGAGAGGAGAACAGGGGGTCAGGAGGAGAGGAGAACAGGGGGTCAGGAGGAGAGGAGAACAGGGGGTCAGGAGGAGAGAAGAACAGGGGTCAGGAGGAGAGGAGAACAGGGGGTCAGGAGGAGAGGAGAACAAGGGGTCAGGAGGAGAGGAGAACAAGGGGTCAGGAGGAGAGGAGAACAAGGGGTCAGGAGGAGAGGAGAACAGGGGGTCAGGAGGAGAGGAGAACAAGGGGTCAGGAGGAGAAGAGGAGAACAGGGGGTAAGGAGGAGAGAAGAGGAGAACAGGGGGTAAGGAGGAGAGAAGAGGAGAACATGAGGTCAGGAGGAGAGGAGAACAGGGGGTCAGGAGGAGAGGAGAACAGGGGGTCAGGAGGAGAGGAGAACAAGGGGTCAGGAGGAGGGGAGAACAGGGGGTTAGAAGGAGAGAAGAGGAGAACAGGGGGTCAGGAGGAGAGGAGAACAGGGGGTCAGGAGGAGAGGAGAACAGGGGGTCAGGAGGAGAGGAGAACAGGGGGTCAGAAGGAGAGGAGAACAGGGGGTCAGAAGGAGAGGAGAACAGGGGGTCAGGAGGAGAGGAGAACAGGGGGTCAGGAGGAGAAGAGTAGAACAGGGGGTAAGGAGGAGAGGAGAACAGGGGGTCAGGAGGAGAGGAGAGGAGAACAGGGGGTCAGGAGGAGAGGAGAACAGGGGGTCAGGAGGAGAGGAGAACAGGGGGTCAGGAGGAGAGGAGAGGAGAACAGGGGGTCAGGAGGAGAGGAGAGGAGAACAGGGGGTCATGAGGAGAGGAGAAAAGGGGGTCATGAGGAGAGGAGAAAAGGGGGTCAGGAGGTCAGTGAAAATAAATGTCTGCTCTCATGGTAAAATAAATCAATAAATAAAAAGAGTAGACTGACAGGCTGGTAGACTTTAAAAAAGGATTACCAATGACATTTTCTGGGCTCCATACAATATAAGCCTGGGGGATGAGGAGAGGGGGGTCTGAGGAGGAGATGGGGGAGGGGTAGGTGAGGAGAGGGGGGTCTGAGGAGGAGATTGGGGGTCTGAGGAGGAGATGGGGTTCTAGGGAAGAGAGGGGAGGGGTAGGTGAGGAGAAGGGGATGTCTGAGGAGGAGAAGGGGGTGTCTGAGGAGGAGATGGGGTGTCTGAGGAGGAGATGGGGGGATAGGTGAGGAGATGGGGTTCTAGGGAAGAGAGGGGAGGGGTAGGTGAGGAGAGGGGGGGGATCTGAGGAGGTGAGGGGGGGTCTGAGGAGGAGATGGGGATCCGAGGAGGAGATGGGGGGGTAGGTGAGGAGATGGGGATCCGTGGAGGAGATGGGGGGGTAGGTGAGGAGATGGGGATCTGAGGAGGAGATGGGGGGAAGGTGGAAAGAGGGGGTCTGAGGAGGAGTTGGGGGGTAGGTGAGGAGATGGGGATCTGAGGAGGAGATGGGGGGGGTAGGTGAGGAGATGGGGGTCTGAGGAGGAGATGGGGGGGTATGCGAGGAGATGGGACTCTAGGGAAGAGAGGGGATGGGCAGGGACCGACTGACAACTCATGGGGCCCCGGGCATTAGGAGATCATGGGGCCCCCCGGGTTTAAAGATGGCCACCACTCGGCAGCCATCTTAACGATGCAACATTAATGTGGCAGGGCCATGTGGAGGGCAACAAGCTCCGTGACATACAGTGTGGCAGGAGACTTAAAGCTGGCAACCCAATAAAGGGACCAGGAGCCTCTTACGGGAAGTGCCACCTTAACAGCATCACGAGCCCCTGGGCAAAGTAATGCACTGGGGCTCCTACCAAGGAGGTGGTGACCTGCGGTGTGCATAGAGCGATGCGGCACACAGTGGCTGTGGCTATATTATGCTTCATATTGGTGTGGTTTTTTTAATTCACTTAGAAATTTTAGTTAGATTTTTTATAAAGTTTTTTTTTTTTACATTTTTCTTTTTTTTTCTATTTTAATGTTCAAGTCGTTTTAAAATAATATCATTTTTTTACATTCTTTTCAGAATCCTGTTGGGGGGTGGGGGGGGGGAGGGAGGCGCGTTGATGAAGTATCAGGGGTCTACATAGAGAAAGGGACTAATAACAAATCCCCAGTCCCTTTCTCTGTAGCCTCAGCTGCACTGCAGATGAATAAACAGGAGACAGAGGCTCCTCCCCATTCATGAACTGAAGCATAGGAAACACAAATACCTGCGGCTGCTGCTGACGGGAGAGGAAAAAAGGGGGCACTCTGGAGGTTATAACCTACAGACTCCCCCTTACATCCTCCAGAGTGCCCCCTTAGTAATACTATACTAAGGGGGTACTCTAGAAGCACTAAACGAAACTCTAGAGGAGTTAGTACCTTTAGAGTGCCCCTTTTGTTCTGCTCCTCCAGGGTGCCCTTATTTAACATATTTAACCACTTGCCTACTGTGCACTTGCTGAGCCCAATTTTCAGCTTTCAGCACTGTTGCGTTTTGAATGACAATTGTGCGGTCATGCAACACTGCAACCAAACATACTTTTTAACCTTTTTTTTCCACACAAATAGAGCTTTATTTTGGTGGTATTTAATCACCACTGCGGTTTTGATTTCTTGCTAAATAAACAAAAAAAAAGGCAGAAAAACTTTCATAGTTTGTTATAAAATTTAGCAAATGGGTAATTTTTCTCCTTCACTTTTGTGCGCTGATGGGGCTACAGTAATAGGCTGCACTGATGGGCACTGAAGAGGCTGCACTGATGGGCACTGGTAGGTGGCACAGATTGCAAGCACTGGTGGGCACTGTTGGGGCTTCACTTATGATCAGTGCCCTGATTATCAGTATAGATGTCCCTTTTACAGAAGCTGGTTATCAGTTCTCTTCTCCCTTTTCTTACTCTGTCAGCATGAGGAAAGAAAAGCTGATAACCGGCTTCCGTATACATGCGGTCAGCTGCGATTGGATACAGCTGATCATGAGGTAAAAGCCACTGATTGGCTCTTTATCTCAATCTGTGATCAGTAATATCCGGAGAACACTGCGGTCACAGAGAGTGGTGGGTGCGATCATTGGAGGACATCATATGACGGCCTCCCAGAACTGGCCGCCATGCTGTAGCCATCATTTGGCTATAGTGCGGTTGACAAGTGGCTTAGTACCTCCTGGCCTGGTCACAACTCATGAGTGGCTGCTGATAAAATACTTTAGAAAAACAGATCGTTGTCTGTGATTCTAAAGAATACATGCGCAGTCTGGAGCCAGCCGATTGGTGACCGGCCGAGCTCGGTCTCTACTTGTGTGGCAGGAATGTGTGTATGCGAGTTTAACCACTTGCCAACCACAGCTGTACTTATACGGCGGCAGGTTGGCTCTGTTATGCCTAACAACGTACCTGTATGTCGTTTTGTGTAGCAGTTAGTTGAGGCCTGCGCACATGCCGATTGGCTAGAGAGGGAGCCAATTAGCGGGTCCGGCGGACGCAATGTCTGCCAGGCACCCGTGATCGCTCCCCATGGAGACAGAACGGCAGTCTTCCTAAGTAAAAATGACATACGGCTGTTCTGTCAGTGATGAACACAGGGATCCTCCTATTTAGGAACACAGGTTTCTGTGTTCATCCAGCAAGTTCACCCCCCCCCCCCACAGTTAGAAAGCATCCCCTAGGGACACATTTAACCCTTTGACCGCCCCTGGTGTTAACCTCTTTCCTGCCAGTGTCATTAGTACAGTGACAGTGCATATTTTTAGCACTGATTACTGTAGTAATGTCACCGGTCCCCCCAAAAAGTGTCAAAAATGTCAGTTAGGGGTCCGATCTGTCCGCCCCAATGTCGCAGTCCCGCTAAAAAATCGCAGATCACTGCCATTTCTAGTAAAAAAAAAAAAAAAAAATGACATAAATCTTTCCCCTAGTTTGTAGACGCGACAACTTTTGGGCAAACCAATCAAAATACACTTATTTTTTTTTTTGCCAAACATATGTTGCAGAATACAAATTGGACTAAAATGATGAAAAAAATAGATTTTTTAGTTTTGTTTTATTGGGAATGTTTTATAGCAGAAAGTAAGTTTTTTGTTTTTTTTGTTTATAGTGCAAAAAAAAAAACCACACAGGTGATCAAATACCACCAAAAGAAAGCTCTGTTTGTGGGGGGAAAAAGGACATTGATTTTATTTGGGCACATCGTCGCACGACCGTGCAATTGTCAGTTAAAGTAACGCAGTGCCGTATTGCAAAAAATGGCATGGTCATTGAGGGGGTAAAACCTATCCAGTCCTTAAGTGGTTAAGCCACATCTCACTGCCTGATCTGAGGCTGAGCCCATCAGTTCTCTAATCAGCTGGCTCCAGACTGCGCATGCACAGTTCACAGTAACCGAGAAGGATTTTGTTTTTCTAAAGTGTTTCACTGCCAGCTAATTATGAGTTGTGGGTGCCGGGTGGCCAAGCCAGCAAAGGATCCAGATGTATTTGTGTTTGCTTCCCTTTTGTTTTGCCTGCAGAAATCGCAGGTGCAGCAGAGTGGGGGTAGCAGGGACAGTATTTGTAATGACAGGCGAGGATACTGCTGAGTAAGACAGGTACTCTTATTGAACCCCCTCTCCTACTGTGGTGTTTGAGGGAGATTCACAGCACAAGGCTAGCAGAGAATGCAGGGACAGGAGGTGTGCAGGCTGGAAGGCTGATAAGAAGCCAGTGCAGGGACCTCTGTTATCAAGCATGGGAAGTGGGGGGGGGGGGGGAGCACGGGAAGGATCACAGAGGCATTGTGCAGTGGCCGGGAGAACAGAAGAGACCAGGCCCGGACTGGGACAAAAAATAGGCCCGGGCATTTTAGACTGAGCAGCCTTTTTTTTTTTTTTTAATTTAAACCAAATTACAAATAATGACAGCTACCAGTTTCTCAATGTCTTTTAGTTCTATTTAGCCTGCTGCAGTTACTGCACATCATTTTTAGCACTAACCCATTAGTGGCTGGGGAGGGGGAGGTGTAATCAGTGGCAGTACTGGGGGGAGGGGGTGAATTGAGTGGCAGTGCTGGGGGGGAGGAGTCAGTGGCAGTGCTGGGGGGATGGAATCAGTGGCAGTGCTGGGGGGATGGAATCAGTGGCAGTGCTGGGGGGATAAAAATCAGTGGCAGTGCTGGGGGGGATGGAATCAGTGGCAGTGCTGGGGGGATGGAATCAGTGGCAGTGCTGGGGGGATGGAATCAGTGGCAGTGCTGGGGGGATAAAAATCAGTGGCAGTGCTGGGGGGATAAAAATCAGTGGCAGTGCTGGGGGGATGGAGTCAGTGGCAATGCTGGGAGGATGGAGTCAGTGGCAGTGCTGGGGGGATGGAATCAGTGGCAGTGCTGGGGGGATGGAGTCAGTGGCAGTGCTGGGAGGATGGAGTCAGTGGCAGTGCTGGGAGGATGGAGTCAGTGGCAGTGTTGGGGGGGAGGAGTCAGTGGCAGTGCTGGGGGGATGGAATCAGTGGCAGTGCTGGGGGGATGGAATCAGTGGCAGTGCTGGGGGGATGGAATCAGTGGCAGTGCTGGGGGGATGGAATCAGTGGCAGTGCTGGGGGGATGGAATCAGTAGCAGTGCTGAGGGGATGGGGTCAGTGGCAGTGCTGGGAGGATGGAATCAGTGGCAGTGCTGGGGGGATGGAATCAGTGGCAGTGCTGGGGGGATGGAATCAGTGGCAGTGCTGGGGGGATGGAATCAGTAGCAGTGCTGAGGGGATGGAGTCAGTGGCAGTGCTTGGGAGGGGAGTCAGTGGCAGTGCTGGGGGGATGGAGTCAGTGGCAGTGCTGGGGGGATGGAGTCAGTGGCAGTGCTGGGAGGATGGAGTCAGTGGCAGTGCTGGGAGGATAGAGTCAGTGGCAGTGCTGGGAGGATAGAGTGGGGGGGGGGAGGATTGGATGTGATCAGTGTGGAGGGAGGATGGAATTAGTGGCAGTGTTGGGGGAGGGGATGGGAGGAGTGGCAGCGTTGAGCGAGGGGATGGGAGGCATGGCAGCGTGGAGCAAGGGGATGGGAGGAGTGGCAGCATGGAGGGAGGGAATGGGAAGAGTAGCAATGTAGAGGGGGGAAATAGGAGAAATGGCAGCGTGGAGGGAGGGGATGGGAGGAGTGGCAGCGTGGAGGGTGGGGAGGAGTGGCAGCGTGGAAGGAGGAAAGGGAAGTAGTGTCAGTGTGGACGGAGGGGAGGAGTGGCAGCGTGGAGGGGAGGCAGTGTGGAGGGAGGCAGCATGGAGGGAGGGGATGAGTGGCAGTGCTGGTGGTGGGTGGCATCAGTGGCCATGCTGGGTGGAGGGATGGGATCAGTGACATTGTTGGGGGGGGGGGTCAGTGGCAGTGCTGGGGGGATCAGATCAGTGACAGTGCTAGGGGGGGATCAGTGACAGTGCTGGGGGGGGGGGTCAGTGACAGTGCTGGGGGGGGGGATCAGTGACAGTGCTGGGGGGAATGAGATCAGTGACAGGGCTGGGGGGGATCGGCTCAGGGACAGGGCTGGGGGGGGGAAATCAAATCAATTACAGGGCTTGGGGGGAATCAGATCAGTGACAGGGCTGGGAGGGGATCGGATCAGTGACAGGGCTGGGAGGGGGGGGTTCGGATCAGTGACAGGGCTGGGGTAGGGGGATCGGATCAGTGACAGGGCTGGGAGGGGGGGATCGGATCAATGACAGGGCGGGGGGATCAGATCAGTGACAGAGCTGGGGAATCGGATCAGTGTCAGGGCTGGGAGGGAGGGATTGGATCAATGACAGGGCGGGGCGGGGCGGGGGGGGGTCAGATCAGTGACAGGGCTGGGGGGGGGAAATCGGATCAGTGACAGGGCTGGGAGGGGATTGGATCAGTGACAACAGGGCTGGGAGGGGGGGATCGGATCAATGACAGGGCGGGGGGGGATCAGATCAGTGACAGAGCTGGGGGGGGGGAATTGGATCAGTGAAAGGCCTGGGAGGGGATTGGATCAGTGACAGGGCTGGGAGGGGGGGATCGGATCAATGACAGGGCAGGGGGGGGGGATCAGATCAGTGACAGGGCTGGGGGGGATCGGATCAGGGACAGGGCTGGGGGGGGTAAATCAAATCAATTACAGGGCTGGGGGGGAATCGGATCAGTGACAGGGCTGGGAGGGGATCGGATCAGTGACAGGGCTGGGAGGGGGGGGGTTCGGATCAGTGACAGGGCTGGGGTAGGGGGATCGGATCAGTGACAGGGCTGGGAGGGGGGGTTCGGATCAGTGACAGGGCTGGGGTAGGGGGATCGGATCAGTGACAGGGCTGGGAGGGGGGTTCGGATCAGTGACAGGGCTGGGGTAGGGGGATCGGATCAGTGACAGGGCTGGGAGGGGATTGGATCAGTGACAGGGCTGGGGAATCGGATCAGTGACAGGGCTGGGAGGGGATCGGTTCAGTGACAGGGCTGGGAGGGGATTGGATCAGTGACAGGGCTGGGGAATCGGATCAGTGACAGGGCTGGGAGGGGATCGGATCAGTGACAGGGCTGGGAGGGGGGGGGGTTCGGATCAGTGACAGGGCTGGGGTAGGGGGATCGGATCAGTGACAGGGCTGGGAGGGGGGGTTCGGATCAGTGACAGGGCTGGGGTAGGGGGATCGGATCAGTGACAGGGCTGGGAGGGGGGATTGGATCAATGACAGGGCGGGGAGGGGATCAGATCAGTGACAGGGCTGGGGGGGGGGGGAATCGGATCAGTGACAGGGCTGGGAGGGGATCGGATCAGTGACTGGGCGGGGGGGGGGGTCACATCAGTGACAGGGCTGGGGGGGGGGATCGGATCAGTGACAGGGCTGGGGGGGGGTGTGATCAGTGACAGGGCTGGGGGGGGGGATCGGATCAGTGACAGGGCTGGGAGGGGATCGGATCAGTGACAGGGCTGGGAAAGGGGGGATTGGATCAGTGACAGGGCTGGGAGGGGATTGGATCAGTGACAGGGCTGGGGAATCGGATCAGTGACAGGGCTGGGAGGGGGGGATCGGATCAATGACAGGGCGGGGAGGGGATCAGATCAGTGACAGGGCTGGGGGGGGGGAATCGGATCAGTGACAGGGCTGGGAGGGGATCGGATCAGTGACTGGGCGGGGGGGGGGGGGGGGTCACATCAGTGACAGGGCTGGGGGGGGGGATCGGATCAGTGACAGGGCGGGGAGGGGATCGGATCAGTGACAGGGCGGGGGGGGGTGTGATCAGTGACAGGGCTGGGGGGGGGGATTGGATCAGTGACAGGGCTGGGAGGGGATCAGATCAGTGACAGGGCTGGGAAAGGGGGGATTGGATCAGTGACAGGGCTGGGAGGGGATTGGATCTGTGACAGGGCTGGGAGGGGATTGGATCAGTGACAGGGCTGGGAGGGGATTGGATCAGTGACAGGGCTGGGAGGGGGGGATTGGATCAATGACAGGGCGGGGAGGGGATCAGATCAGTGACAGGGCTGGGGGGGGGGGAATCGGATCAGTGACAGGGCTGGGGGGGGGGGAATCGGATCAGTGACAGGGCTGGGAGGGGATCGGATCAGTGACAGGGCGGGGGGGGGGGTCAGATCAGTGACAGGGCTGGGGGGGGGATCGGATCAGTGACAGGGCTGGGATCGGATCAGTGACAGGGCTGGGGGGGGAATCGGATCAGTGGCAGTGCTGAGGGGGTGGTCAGTGGCAGTGATGTGGGGTGAGGGTTAGTTGCAGTGCTGAGGGGGGTTCAGTAGCAGTGCTGAGGGGGGGTCACTTCACTTACCTTGTCCTTGCTGGCTGTAGCTGACTTTACCTCCATCATCAGCCACAGAGAGAAGAGGAGGAGGGGAGGGAGCGCGTGGGAAGGATCACAGAGGAATCTGTGCTGAGACTGCAGGGCTGGAGGAGACAGATAGTGACAGGCTGGATCAGTGTGAGTGCTGTGAGTACTCACCGCTCTTCTAGTAGTGCTGAGGGGAGAGAGAGGAGTCAGCAATGTGCAGCTGCCCGGGAGACCTGAAGTTCAAGCAGTATGTGCTGACAGGCAGCATGGGTAGGTGAGAGGGCTCTAAGGATGAGGAAGAGAGGTGTGAGGAGAAGATAGGGAAGGTTTTGGGCTGAGTTCTCCCCCCTTGTACTTACAGACCACACCGGGAAGCATCGTTTTCCTCCCTCCAGCCATTGGACAAGGGGATAGAGGGGGACGGCAGCCTTCTCTCACTGCACAGCGCTCTCTATTGCCACCTGCAGGCTGGAGGGAGGAGAAAGTCTAATCCTGCGTGACATCACTGGTTGCTAGACGCCAAGCGGCAGGCTAAGTAGCAACCAGTGTGTCCGAAGCAGCAGACCAGGAAGTACAGCCAGATGAGGGCCGCCCAGCCAGCACAGAGGGGAGAAGGCTCGGGGCTAATAGTTATTTAAAATGAACAGGAGACTCGGGGCTTTTCGGGGGAACACTCGGGGCTATAGCCCTGGTCAGCCCCCCCCTGCCGACGCCACTGTCTACCTGTGAGGGTGGGCAGAGGCCAGCGGCACTCTGCCCCGTAGCCAGCACTTCTGCTGGGGGGATGAACATTGGGGTAGTGTCCAATTTTTGGGCAGGGAGAATTGCTTCCTCTACTCCCGGTGGGGATATCTGCTGTTGGGAAAACAGCTCACGCGGATCCTCTCTCAGACTCTCCGGATCCAACTCTTTTTCTGATGCTGGGCAGATGCCAGGGGCACTCTGCCCTGTAGGCAGCGCTTTTGCCGGGGGGATAAACACTGGGGTAGTGTCCAAGTGCTGGGGAAACGGCTCACTGAGGTCACCCCTCGGACTCGCTGGATCTACCTGTGAGGGTGGGCAGAGGCCAGCGGCACTCTGCCCCGTAGCCAGCGCTTCTGCTGGGGGGATAACCACTGGGGTAGTGTCCAAGTGCTGGGGAAACGGCTCACTGAGGTCACCCCTCGGACTCGCTAGATCTACCTCTGAGGGTGGGCAGAGGCCAGCGGCACTCTGCCCCGTAGCCAGCGCTTCTGCTGGGGGGATAACCACTGGGGTAGTTTCCAAGTGCTGGGGAAACGGCTCACTGAGATCATCCCTCGGACTCCCTGGATCTAACTCTGAGGGTGGACAGAGGCCAGCGGCACTCTGCCCCATAGCCAGCGCTTCTGCTGGAGGGATGAACATTGGGGTAGTGTCCAATTGTTGGTGAGGGAGAATTGCTTCCTCTACTCCCGGTGGGGATACCTGCTGTTGGGAAAACAGCTCACGCAGATCCTCTCTCAGACTCTCCGGATCCAACTCTTTTTCTGATGCTGGGCAGATGCCAGAGGCACCCTGCCCTGTAGCCAGTGCTTCTGCTGGGGCACCAGATGAGATACTCTGGACTTGCTGCTGATCACCATTTCCCAGCCTTCCAGCGCCTGTCTCAACTCCCCCTTCTGAGACCTTCATGCTATTAGCTTGTCTCGCTGCCTGGGGGACCTCCAGTGCGTTCCGGCATTCTAGCGATTGCAGTGCCCTCTGTATCATCGCTGCTTCTTCCATTGCAGTTAGTACGGGAAAAGGCAGGGTCACCCCTGGCCCCCATTTGCTTCTCATCTTCGTGACTGTCTGGTATTTCTCTCGGACAGTCCCAGGCAATGGGAGCCATGCCAGGCTGCTGATCACCGTCAAACAGCCACTTGTAGGCAATCTCGAGCTCCCATTCCTGCTCAACCAGGAACTCCAATTCCTCCAGGTCACACGCCCCGTCGGGGAGGTCCAGCTCCTCATCTCGGAAATCCAGAATGTGTTCCAGCCGCCACTCCTCATCGCTCCCAAAGTCTGGGTCTCCGTACATTTTTTGATGGAGCAGCCCCACGCCGCCATAGCCAACGCCTTCTGTCGGGCTGCCATCTGCTGTACCTGGCCACATTTGAGCCGCGAACCACCGGAGGGCTCTGTAGCTGGCGTCCAGCCTCATTTCCTCCTGGACCAATCTTCTGAGCTCCGTCTTCCCCTCATCTCGCGGTCGTTCCCTCAGGAACACCTCTCGCGCACGGTACTGCTTCCGGGACATCTCTGTGGAGGAGGGAAGGATCTTCCCCTGATGGTGCCGCTCGTGGCTTAGCGCCTCATGCCAGAGTTGCCGGCGGATCACATCCTCCCAGCCGAGCCTGGTGTGCTCTGTCACTGGTCCCCGATGGCGCTTCCGCATGCCTTGCAGCCTCCTCCCGAACTCCGCTCTCATGCTGGCTGGTCCCCATATCACTCCTCGGCAGCTGCCCAGATCTTGAATCCTGGTGGTGGTTTGGATGTCCTGGACTGCAGGAGACATCCCACCGCTGCCAACCAATGTAACGGATCTTAGTACCCCAGCTGAGCACATCCGCCGGACCTGTGTCTCCTGTCTTCCAAACGCACCCACAGCCTGCGGAGAAGCCATATCCAGCCCTTAACCCCTCAATCACGAGACAATCCACACAGGTGTTGAGGGTTAACCATGCAGAGCTTAAACTGTTTATTACATTCCAAGACACAGTTTTACACACAGTTAGGGAAACTCCCTTTAGCCTGGCCACAGCGGGGGAAGGGGACAAGGAGCAAGCCAATGGGAACTGAACATTTTTACATTGAAACAGTCTCTTAATACACACCCCCTGCGGAGAAATGTCTCCAGCTCAGACCATTGTCCACACAATTAGACACAGAAACAGGAGGGGGGGGGGGGGGGGTGGGTTGTAACATTACATTACATTAACTCAATGCCATGAGTCAGTTGTTCAGAGGATGAATAAAGGGAAAATAAAATGCAATGTCCCAAACTTATAAGAAAATGACACAAAGGGGTTTACAATCCAGGGACAGGGTGATCCGTCACCCATAGTGATGGTTAGTACCGTCACATCTCTTCCCCCCAAAGGTAGACTAATCTGGCTATATACTCTCGCCACATGTCCTGCATTGGCATTGTCTTGCACCTGGAGGAACCCAGGACCCACTGCACCAGCATAGGGTCTGACAATGGGTCCAAGAATTTCATCCCGATACCTAATGGCAGTCAGGGTGCCATTGTCTAGCCCAGTGGTTCTTAACCTTGTTGGAGGTACTGAACCCCACCAGTTTCATATGCGCATTCACCGAACCCTTCTTAATTGAAAAAATAAAATATGATTTTTTCAAATTCAAAACATAGGTATATATTTAGGTATATATTTATACATAGGTGCACAAAATGAACAAAACGATTAAAAAATAAAACCATAAAAAAAAAGGCTCCATAGCTCAGGGGTTAGAGCACTGGTCTTGTAAACCAGGGGTCGCGAGTTCAAATCTCGCTGGGGCCTCCCTGCAAGTGTTGGCGACTGTATCTCAAAAAACAAAACCATTAAGAACAAAGAACAAAACCATTAAAACATGGGGTGTCAGGAGGGCATACTATGGGGTGTCAGGAGAGAACACACTGAGGGGGGAGGTGTTGGGAGGGCATACTATGGAGTATCAGGAGGGCACACACTGGGGGGGCTGGGAGGACATACCATGGGGTGTCAGGAGGGAACACACTGGGGGGAGGTGTTGGGGAGGGCATTCCATGGGGTATCAGGAGGACATACACTGGGGGGGGGGGTTTGGGAGGGCATACCATGGGGTATCAGGAGGGCACACACTGGGGGGGTTGAGAGGACATAGCATGGGGTGTCAAGAGGGAACACACTTTGGGGAGGTGTTTGGAGGGCATACCATGGGGTGTTAGGAGGGCACACATTGGGGGGAGGTGTTGGGAGAGCATTCCATGGGGTATCAGGAGGGCACACACCAGGGGGTATTCACAATGCTTTATTGAGCTAAATGAAAAGGACATGCATTTCCATCTGTCAGCTAACAGCACCTCTATGCTAAGCTGCAGTAACTCAGCAGACGTAGCATAGAGGTCCTTGTAAACGAATTCACCATGTACAGCTAGCTGAGCCTACCTCCAGGAACATTCACTCTGCTCAGCTGCTCACACTTCCCTCTTCCAGGCAGGCGCGATCTCCGTGGTCAGGTACATCCCCATCCTGCCCACTCACGCAGCAAACAGCCTGCAGGAGATAGGCTGGAAACCTGCTGGGGGAGGTACAGGGGGCGGAGTGTCAAGTGTCTATGTGTAATGGCTGTGAGTTGTCCCGACCGCAGCTCTGATTTCCCGGGGTGCGCTCGGCCTCACAATCAGTAATATTTTCTCGGGGGGAGCAATTGCCCCTTTGTCCCCCCCGCCGAACCCCGGAGACTGACTCACCGAACCCCTGGGGTTCGATCGAACCCAGGTTAAGAACCACTGGTCTAGCCTGTAGAGGTCTGTATGTCCCTCCATGGATACGCCTCCCCCAGACCATCACTGACCCACCACCCAACCGGTCATGCTGAACGATGTTACAGGCAGCATAATGTTCTCCACATCTGTCAGGAAAGAAAGACGCCTCTAAGTGCAGTATTAAAAGGATTTATTATTTGGTGCAAGGGATTAAAAAAAAAAAAAAAAAACACTTACAAGATGGCAGAGATAACAGACATGTATTAATTGTCCTCTTCTGGTTTGCTGTGTCCTCTGTCTGCTGGGTGAGGGAGGATGAGAGAGTTGTCCTGCAGCTGTCTGGATTCCCTGGTGACGTGGAGGAACGAGGAAGCGGAGAGGCAGATGGCGACCCAGGTTCCAGAACCAAGCTGGAACGCACACGGCTGATATGCCCAACGCCTTCTTCCGACGCCATAACGCAGGGCTTGACAAATTTTCCTGAAATCTAGGAGCCAGCTAAAAAAGTTAGGAGCCAGTTTTTTTTTTTTAAACTAACAACCAAGCTTTATTTAATAAAACGGATACTAAATTTACACATAAATACGACTAGAACCCCACTCTCCTCTATAGCACAATTGGATGAAAACAGACTGTCTGTCTCTTTCCATCCGATGCCATCTGATCCGATCCATGGGATGGATAGAAAATAGAACCACCATCCGTCTGCTTTTGGTGGACAGGATCAGATGGCGGCAGATTACTGCTCCATAGAGGAGAATCAAGGGTCTGATCAGGTCTGCCTGAAAAACTGACAGGCGGACCTGATCAGACAGCCCGTGTGAAAGGGGCCTTCGGCTGTGGCATGGCAATGAGGAAAAAAAAAAAAGGATATATATATATTTTTTTTTTTAATAATTGGAAAAAAAAAGAATTTTTTTTTTTAATAATTAAAAAAAAAAGAAAAAAATATATATATATTTTTTTTACATTTAAAAAATAAATTAAATAATAATAACCACACTCCCTGTCAAAGGTAACTAACTGGACAGGGAGATGGTAATGAATGAATTGAGAACAAAAAGGCAGTGGAAACAGTCATTACAACAGTCATTACTCCCGGCCTCCACAAGAGGGCGCCAGTTTCCCATTGGAAGCCTGTCATCTCAAGTAGGCCGGGGCCTCAATTTTCGGACGGCCCGGAAGTCCGTGCACTCCGTGCGCGGAAGTCCGGGCAAAAATGACAGGACACCTTCTGCAGGGCACCTCCAGGTGCGAGGTCGCTAATTCTAGTCGCAAATGCGACCTGGCGCCCGGGGATTGTCGAGCCCTGCCATAACGTGTTTCAGAGCATGTGCGGCTCCTTCGTCAGACCTAAGCCCATGTTTGTTCAGCAGGCACAGAGTCAGAGCCTTGTGTTCAAACTCTCCGTTGAGAGCCAACTGACGACCTCCCGGCCCTTTCGACTTCCTCTGTCCAATCAACGCCTCACAAGACCATCAGGATAGGATAGTCTTGTGAGGAGTTGATTGGACAGAGGTAGCCAAGAGGGTCGGGAGGCCATCGATTGGCTTTCGGAGAGTTTGAACACAAGGCTCTGAGCCTGCTGAACAAACATGGGCTTAGGTCTGACGGAGTCACACATGCTCTGAAACGCGTTACCGCCCAACGCTTTCCCCTGACGCCATACAGGCCACGAGCGTTGCAGCTTGGTTCTGGAACCCGGGCCACCATCTGCCTCTCCGCTTCCTCGTTCCTCCACGTCACCAGGGAATCCGGACAGCTGCAGGACGGCTCTCTCATCCTCCCTCACCCGGCAGACAGAGGACACAGCAAACCAAAAGAGGACAATTAATACATGCCTGTTATCTCTGCCATCCTGTAAATGTTTTTAATCCCTTGCATCAAATAATAAATCCTTAGAATTCTGCACTTAGAGGCGTCTTTCTTTCCTTATATGATCCTATAGAGCTGCTTCTCACACAAGTGCTGCCCTCAGTGCAACCGCTCTACCGCAACAAAGGACCAGACAGCCTTCCTCACCAGAGCGCTGTAACGCTCCTGCGTTTTTATTATAGGCTGGATTTGCAGCTACAAAATCTCCACTCAGTAGGCATGTAGAGATGTGTTGCATACCAGATCCAACTCTCCAGGACTCATCACCGTGGGCCTGTCAGCTTCAACATACAGATATATACACACTCAATGAGATGTTCCTGGAGTGATAGGATGTATATGATAGTATGAAGGTGATGTGCTGAAGGGACAGGTGTGAACAGTGACAAGGATGGTAATCACTTGATAGGTTTTGTATAGGAGAGTTCAAGATGGTATTTAGGAATGCAGATAGGTTAGTATCGAGTATGCTAACAGGTGGTGAGGACAGCAGATGACAAATACAGGATAGACTAACCCAGTGCAAGGATAGATAGTAGTAGACAGGAGAGCTAGCAATCTATGCAGCAGTGCAGATGATAGATGGTAGTAGGCTGAAGAGCTAGCAATCTATGTAACAGTGCAGATGATAGGATAG